>NC_081415.1:83848784-84489409 GCF_030272615.1 Cryptomeria japonica
TTGAAAAAATAATATTTATGATAACAATGATGATCATCCTAACAAGCTACATCATGTTAGATGGCCTATGCTTAAGGAACACAAAATGATCAAAATAGTAAGCCTTGCTATACTAGTTGACCAACATGTTTGCTAAAAGATCAAGCTAGCAGGTTGTATTATGCTAGAAGATTGGGATGCGTTATATGGGTGCCACTGGCTATCAAGTTGTGTTATGCTAGGTGATCCATACATAATCAATGCTTCAAGAGATTAAAATAGTAATCCACGCTATGCAATATGACCAAAATAAAGGTTATATGGCATGCAAATTGCTAGAGATAGAATGATAGCCATGCCTTAGGGGGTGTTATGTATCACAACACCACTTTTTGTGGTCGAACAATGAATAAGTACAAGAACCTCATATGCCTCTTGTTAAGATATCGACATATTTCTATGTTGATATATTAAGGAAGATAGAGATCCATATCAAGGATAAACACCTTCAACACTAAGGAGGTATCCTTTTAAAAAATGCATGCATTCCGAGATATGAAGATCCTTATAAAGGATGCAAATCTTTAAGCAAGGAAGAGATCATTGTAAAGGAAACATCTTGAAAAAAGTGCAAATGCATCCTTATCAAGGATTAAAAACTATTAAAGAGGAAAAGGGGAGGGAAGATCCTTTTCAAAGGGCACTTGTTTCTGCAAAGGGAAGTAGGTCCTCAAACAAAAGGATACTGTTAGTCCCAACCAGTGCTGCGAGGGGAGGGATGAATCAACACTATATTGGTTTGTTCCAGATTTAACCTTAATCAAAACTTCTATTCAAACTTAACACTTATCAGTATAAGCAACACTAATAAGAAGCATGCACACATAAAATCAAACATGCATGACTACCAAGATTTATCACGTGGAAACCCAAATGGGAGAAAACCACGATGTGAGTAGAAACTCACAAAATTTGCACTCTTCTGGAGTATGCCCGGTGAGGAGCTATCCTTGTTAGGAGATTACAAAGAAACTGTTAGGTGCCACCCGGTTAAGGGATTTTCTTTAAGGCCTGTTAGAACCTTTACCCTATTAGAGGTAGCCTTGTTAAAGGACTTAGGATCATCATTTAAGATGTCACCTGGTTAAGGGATTTTACAAAGGGACCTGTTAAAGTCCACCCGGTTAAGGGATTTTACTATTGAAGATATTAGAAAACAATAGAGAGAATGATCTGTTGTAATAGCTACTCTTAACTTAATCATATCCAAATGAAGCTCTTCGGTTTGACCACCGGTTACACTTGCTCTGCACTCCATTGGTGCTCTGCATTACACTTGCTCTGCTCTTCACACAATCCGATCTCTACACACTCTCTTTACCATTCTGCTATTCACTTAGCAGTTATGCCCTCTTCTTACCTTGCTGGATCATTTCTCTTCAAAATTGCACTTTGCAATTTTTACAATCAATCCTTTTGGTTTTCACTAAAAACCTTTATACCATATTTTTCCAACACATACCTGTTGATTCCTCAATCAATTTACACCTAACACTCAATAGATTTGAAATTTAAATCTTTTCAAATCTTCTCGCACTCTCTCTATGTGCTCTCCATCAATATCACCAACAACTCATCCTTAACTGCCTCTACAACTCATAATTTCACCAACCTCTCGGTCGTGTTCTGTCTTTTTAATGTGAACCGGAAAATCCGTACAAATCTCACCTTAACTGGTTGTTAACTGCTGTAGACTTCACTATCCATTTGTTTGATGATATCTCGCTATGACTGACTCACCTTTGGTCATCGCATCCAGCTTACCGGTCACTACTTCGAGATTCCTGGTGGATATCATCCTTCAACCTATATCACTGGTTCACCAGTGTAACTCTTCACCTTTTGCCACTGGTCACTGATCATCAATCAGACTGATCACCTATCTGTCCAGAGTATTCCGGTTGTGCATAAGACTACTAAATTGCAATCTGAGTCACCTCTTGTGACCGCATCATCATTTCAAATGTCAGTTTAAGAAACCAATCTCAACATCTATCAGATGCTTGACTGACCAGTCAACTACTTTGTTTATCCTTCAATCGATTAGTCTTCTACCAACATACTGCTTAAGTGTGTCAATAATGCATATTTGGGAAGCATTGAATCCTCCATACTGTTTGCAGCCATGAGTAAACCATTGAGGTTTACCATATCTTCTTGCCTATAAGCTTGGCCTTATTCATCGGTAAGTGTTGGTCATCAATGACAATACTAACTAATGAACCTATTATGCCAACACCATCAAATATGCCAACAATCTGCCCCTTTGGCATTGATGGCAACACTTCAAACTTCTCTTTAGCAACCAGGCATTTCTTCTTCTGCTGTACCAATCAACTTCTCTGATTGATCTTGAGTAATGATCTTACTTACCATTTTTCACACTCCCCCTTTTCATTAGCTTTCATTCATGATGAACCAGTTGTGCCAACAATTACCAATCTCCCCCTTTGACAACAATGCCAAAGGTGTAGTCTTAGACATCCTATTTCACATACTACAATGACTGCTCCCCCTAACAGGAGTAGTCCATAATCATCAATCCAAATACATATAATTTTCAGGAAAATCATACCGGATTGATGTTGTTCCGATCTTCACTCACCTTAGAGTATGCAAGAGAATTACCCCTAGCTTACCTCTAAGACACTCAAAAGTGTCCTTTTTTAGCGGCTTAGTGAATGTGTCTGCAACCTGTTCCTTGTTTGGCACATATTCCAGTCTAACTTCTTTGTCCTGCACTTGTTCCCTAAGATAGTAATATTTTATTGCAATATTCTTTCTTCATTTCTTCTGCAAAACCTCTGCTCATTTCATCATCTCCTCCAAAGATGATGTCATCTACAAAAATCTCTGCAATCAGATGTTTTTCTTCTTGTCTAGTCTTCAAATACAAGTTACTATTGTCACTTGTTCTCATGAACCCTATACTTATCAGGTATGAGTGGAGCCTCTCATACCAAGCTCTTGGTGCTCGTTTTAGCCCATACAAAGCCTTTTTCAACTTATATACCATGCCTCTTCCATCTTCTGAAGCATAAACCCTTCTGGTTGTTCAATGTACACTTCTTCCTCTAGAACACCATTCAAGAATGCCGATTTGACATCCATTTGGTAGAACTTGAACTTCCTATAGGAAGCATAAGCAAGAAAGATTTTGACTCCTTCCAGTCTGGCCACCAGTGCAAAGGTCTCTTCATAGTCCAAACCTTCTTCCTGTGCATACCCTTTGCAGACTAACCGTGCTTTGTTTCTTACTACTTGACCAGTTTCATCCATTTTGTTTCTAAACACCCACTTGGTGGCTATTACATTTTTGTTCTCCGGTCTAGGCACAAGGATCTAAGTTTCATTTTTCTCAATCTGCTCCATTTCTTCCTCCATAGCTTTGATCCAGTTTTCATCTATTAAAGCCTCCTTTGTCGTTTTGGGCTCAATTTTAGAGAACAGACATGTACTCTCCCTTGCTTTTCTTCTGGTCAATACTCTTGCATTTTTGTCACCGATAATATTGTCAGCAAGATGATTGTTTCTGACATACCTTGGTTGTACCCGTTCATTTCTTGGAGCTTCTTCTACCTGTTGTGCAAGTTCTACTTCACATGTTTCCTCATTTGCAGCTACATTAGGATTCTTTGCAGCAGGTTCAACCGGTACAATGTAATCGAATCCTTGATAGTCCTCTAGTTCACTCTTGTTATCCTGTTCATTTTTCTCAGAGAACTCATCTACTCTGACATTTGCACTCTCCACAATCTTACCGGTCCTTTTGTTCAAACATCGGTATGTTTTACTCTTTGTGGAGTAACCTAAGAAGGTTCCTTCATCACTCTTAGGATCGAACTTTCTAGAGTACTCATCCCTCTTGATGTAGCACCTGCTTCCAAATACCTTGAAGTAACTCACATTGGGTGAGTATCCACACCATAATTCATAGGGAGTCTTATTTGTCCCCTTCTTCACTTGTATCCGGTTCAAGGTATACACAACAATACTCACTTCTTCTCTCCAGAAGACATGTGGAATATCCTTCTATATCATCAGAGTCCTTGCACAATCAATTAGAGTTTTGTTTCTTCTTTCAATAACTCCATTCTGTTGAGGTGTTCTAGGTGCAGACATCTCCCTCATAATCCCCTATTCTTCATAGTAATTTATGAACTCTTGAGAGGTGAACTCTCCTCCTCTATCCGATCTCAAACATTCAAGACTCTTACTGGTTCCTCTCTCTACTCAAGCCTTGAAGACCTTGAACATGTGAAAGGCTTCAAATTTTTCTTTCAAGAATACAACCCACATCATTCTTGAGAAATCATCTACAAACAACATGAAGTACTGGTCCCCATAGAAACTCTTAGTCCTCATAGGACCACACAAATTTGTATGCACTAAGTCCAACACATTCTCAAATGAATAAGATTTGTTGTTGAAACTAGATCCGGTCAACTTTTCTAGCTGACAATCTTTGCACATAGCATTCTCAGGTTTCATAATGTCAGGCATACCTCTGACAGACTTCATTTTACTAACCTTTGCTATGCTATCAAAATTAAAATGACACAATCTTTTGTGCCATAGCCAACTGTCTTCTACCTTTTCCATTAGGCAACTTCCTACAATGATGTCTAGGTAGAACATATTACCTTTAGTTTGTTTACCGGTAGCAATCAAACCTCCTGATTTATCACTTATTTTGCATCTTCATTAAACTCCAACTGGTAACCCCTATTGTTAAGTTGTGCAACACTTAACAAACTATACTTTAGCCCTTCTACCCAATAAACATCTTCACAATTGGTTTTATCATTTAGGGCAATAGATCCCTTACCTTTTACTACACATGGAGCATCATTGCCGAATCTCACTAGTCCTCCATCATAGTCCTCCATGTTGAGGAATTTGTTCCTGTCACCAGTCATGTGGTGAGTGCAACCATTGTCAATTATCCAGTCTCCACACCAATTTGAACTGGAAATTAGTGCCATATCACTTTCCTCTATGCTATCTTCCTTTACCACTACAAATGCAATCCCTTCTCCATCAGATCCTTCTGATTCTTCATCGGTAACTCCTTCTGCAAGATAGCACTCCTTCTTGCTCTTCTCTTTGTATCTTCTAAAGTTATCCTTCCTATCATTGTCAAGACATCTGGATACAATATGACCTATTTTATTGCACGAGAAACACTTCAGAGGTAATTTACCTCTGTATTTCCCTTTTCCTCTTGACAACCTTCTTGCTATTAGAGCTTCAAGCTCATTTTTTCATGTTCTTTAGATAACAAGTTGTCATGTTCATGAGAATGACCGGTTCTTGCAGTAGAACTACTTCCGGTTTCTTTTCTTCTCATTGTTGGTGCAAGTGTCATGGAAGATTTGAAGGCATCATCAATCTTTGGCATACTGTTATCATAGTTGATCAGTTCAAAGACAGTCAACTTATCGATCAGGGAGTCAAGTGTAACATTAACTGTTCCCAAAGATCTAAGTTCCTGAATTGTGGAAACCCTTATGGCATATTGTGGTAGCAAGGTTCTCAAGATTTTGCTAACCACATCATCTTCTTCAAGTTTTCCTCCAACACTTCTGATGGAATTTACCACATCCTTTATTCTTTTGTTGTACTGTTCTATATTTTCTCCTTCTTACATCCTCATCTCATCAAATTTGCCTCTTAAACTGTCCACCTTAGCCTTTTGTACATGAGGATCTCCTCCATAAACAATCTTCAGCTTATTCCACATCTCATAGGTTTTCAGATCTTGAACCTCAACATACTCGTTATCAAATAGAGTACTAGCAATCACATCCATAGTTGCAATGTTATCTTGCCTCTTTGATTTGATCTGCAGTGAGAACCCTTGTAGGCTTATTGTACTCTATGCTTACATGATTCTAGTATTGATCTCCTAGGGTTCTTAGGTAGAGCTTCATTCTACCACACCATAATGTGTAATTCTCCTTAGAGAACTTGGGGCCTTCCTTTCACATCATCTTGGATCTTTCCTTAAGCTGTTAAGCTCTTCTGAATCTAAGGACCAAGGGTTTGATACCAATTATTAGTTCCAATCGATGCTGAGAGGGGAGGGGTGAATCAACACTATACCGGTTTGTTCCAGATTTAACCTTAATCAAAACTTATATTCAAACTTAACACTTATCAATATAAGCAACATTAATAAGAAACATGCACACATAAAATCAAACACGCATGACTACCGAGATTTATCACTTTGAAACCCAAATGGGAGAAAACCACGGTGTGAGTAGAAACTCACAAAATCTGCACTCTTCTGGACTACGCCCGGTGAGGAGCCATCCTTGTTAGGAGATTACAAAGACACTATTAGGTGCCACCCAGTTAAGGGATTTTCGTTAAGGCTTGTTAGAACCTTTACCTTGTTAGAGGTAGCCTTGTTAAAGGACTTAAGATCATCATTTAAGATGTCACCCAGTTAAGGGATTTTACAAAGGGACATGTTAAATTCCACCCGGTTAAGGGATTTTACTGTTGTAGTTATTAGAAAACAACAGAGAGAATGATTTGTTGTAATAGCTACTCTAAGCTTAATCGGATCCAAATGAAGCTCTTTGGTTTGACCACTGGTTACACTTGCTCTGCACTCTACTGGTGCTCTGCATTACACTTGCTCTGCTCTTCACATTATCTGAGCTTTGCACACTCTCTTCACCACTCTTCTATTCACTTAGCAGTTCTACCCTCTTCTCACCTTTCTAGATCGCCTCTCTTCAAAATTGCACTTTGCAATTTTTACAATCAGTCATTTTGGTTTTTGCTAAAAACCTTTATACCATATGTTGCCAACACATACCTGTTGGTTCCTCTATTAGTTTACACCTAACACTCGGTAGATTTGAAATTCAAATCTTTCTTAATCTTCCCACACTCTCTTTGTGCACTCTCCATCAATCTCGCTAGCAACTCATCCTTAACTGCCTCTGCAACTCATAATTCACCAAGCTCTTGGTCATGTTTTGTCTTTTTAATGCGAACCGAAAAATCCACACAAATCTCACCTTAACTGGTTGTTAATTGTTGTAGACTTCACTATCCGTTTGTTTGATGATATCTCGCCATGACTGACTCACCTTTGGTCATCACATCCAGCTTACCGGTCACTGCTCTGAGATTCCTGGTGGATATCATCCTTCAACCTGTATCACTGGTGTAACTCTTCACCTTTTGCCACTGGTCACTGATCATCAATCAGATTGGTCACCTGTCTGTCTAGAGTGTTCTAGTCGTGCATAAGACTACTAAACTGTAATCTAAGTCACCTCTTGTGACCGCATCATCATTTCAACTGTCAGTTTAAGAAATTGATCTCAACATCTATCAAATGCTTGACTGACCAGTCAACTGCTCTGTTTATCCTTCAACCGATTAGTCTTCTACCAACATACTGCTTAAGTGTGTCAATACTGCATATTTGGGAAGCACTGAATCCTCCATATTGTTTGCAGCCATGAGTAAACCATTGAGGTTTACCACATCTTCTTGCCTATGAGCTTGGCCTTATTGACTAGTAAGTGTTGGTCATCAATGACAATACTAACTGATGAATTGGTTGTGCCAACACCGTCAATTATGCCAACAAATACTTATTTCTGAAAAGGGAAGGATATATTCAAACAAGGATACACACAAAAGATGGAGAGGATATCCTCAAGAAAGGATGCATGCCTCAAAACAAGATTTGTTCCCCTAGTAGGGAGGAAAGGAAAAACACACTAGAGACTATTACACTGCTTAACCTAAAAAGAAATGGTTGCACTTGAGATTGTAACACCATCAATGACAATGTGCCCCCATATAGAGATATGAATTTCACATAGCGAGGAGGAACATAATAGAAAATATGTATTATTTATAAGTGACATGACAAAAATGAATCTCATTGTCACTTGTATTTTGAATGATACCAAATATGATAATTTGTTGAATTTTACATTCCAAGGCTTGGCATTCATTAGTATATTGGCCATGCATTTCGTGATATACACAAAAAGAAATATTTTCTTGATTATGTTAGTGATTTTTTTTGGCCAAGAGAGAGTAAGAAAGTTCAATTCAAGAAGCATTAGCAAAATACTCTTATTTTAGATGAAAATTTAGTAGTAGGAATTAATCTTTTCTCTTCACAGAAGAAGGCAATGAAGGAGGGGATGCGAATAAAGGAGGAGGTTGGAAACCTAAACTCTCTTTATAAAAGTGTGATGCAAATTTCTCATGAGCCTCAATGCTTTTTTTCATACATAGTAAACCATATCCATTGTATCCGTGTCTAGAAAGGATTTTAAAACCAACTCCAAAGTGTTTCTTCAAATAAAATGTAGGATTTTTAGTTGGTGTCAAAATGTCAGAATTGGAAGGTTTAATCTTAGTTTTAATTGGATCATACCAGTTAAAGTCTAAAGAGTTCCAATCATCATCAAGACATGTGTTAGAAGAAAAAGTCGTTGGAATGTATTTATGAGTAGCTTGGATAAATGAAACACAAGACTCCTTTGAGACTTCAATTTTAAATTCGAGGACTTTATATTCTCTAGCAAAGGAAGGTGTAAAGTCTTATGGATCCCAATTTTTCTGTAAGAAAGAATCATTGATAGGAGATTATGTTGTACAAGGAACCATAGTGTTAAAGGAAGATATACATCCTACTTTTTTGACACAAGTATATATATTTTTATCACCTTTGAGTGTCCAATTTTTGTTGTTGTAAATGAATTTTATTGTGCAATGAAGAGTAGAAGGTATCGGTTGCATAGCATAAATCCATGGTCTACATAGAGGAAGATTAATCAAAGAGTATCAAGCATGATATGGATAAGAATGGGTAGAATCATATAAAGAACCTTAATAGGAAATGTAATTATACCTAATGACTATCTAGCAACATTATCGAAGCCTCAAATAGAGAGATAATCATGTTAAATGAGGTAGTTATCCATTTTAAGTTTATGTAGCAAGTCAATCCTACAAACATTAAGACCCGCGCCATTATCAAATAAGGTACCTCTTATCCCAATTTTGTTGATGAGCATAATAATAATGAGAGGATCATACTAATTTTGATCTTCCAAAGCCGGTAACTAATGTTGTTTGAACACAATTCCATCTTTGTTGTGGGCGTACATTTAAACAAGGTTTCTACATCATCAAGTCTAGTATAAAGTGTACAAATACCTTCTATCAAGCTTCTTGGAGTATCTCGTGGTATGTAGGCAAATTTTGAATCAAATCCCAAAGGTATATCTTAGTTTGAGTATCATGAAGCTACTCAACAAGATCATACTCCTTCACAAGATGATTAAAAGGTTGAGATGTAGGAAGAACATTTGAATCTTTTTTAACTATTTCGAGTGTTATATGCTTGAGCTATTTCATGATAATATTTGTTTATTAAGCCTATTACTTTGAGTGATTTGTTTTACGAAGTTTACAAAATAATTGCGAGGTCTAGTTGGATTCTTAACACCTTTACCAATAATCATTGGTTTGTTTTGAGGTTGAGGGGTATCTTGACAAATTTGGACAACAATAAGGTTTGACTAGAAAAATGAATTATATTGACTTGAATTTGATTGGGCTCTGTGTTCACTAAAGCTTCATCTTTAGAAGAGAGAGCATTGGAAACTTTTCTAGTGATATCCTCCTCTTACACAAAATGATCCTTGTGAGCAGGACCAATTTTGGGAGAGGGACAAGCATGATTCATCAATACTTCATCTCTAGGAGAGATGCCCTTAAAATGAATAGGAGGTAAAGTGTCATTAAGGGAAGATTTAGTGGTATCATCGTCTTGCACTAAAATATCCTCATGGGTGAGACCAATTTTGGGAGAGAGACATGCATGATTAATCAATGCTTCATCCTTAGAAGGGAGAAAATTCATATATATGCTAATTTTATCATCCTCTTGAATCAAATTATCCTCATGGATAGAAGGACACTTATGAGAGGGATGGAGGGTCATAATAAGAGCTAAGAAACCATCACATCCATGAAATGACTTCATTTAAAAAATTAATTTAATCAAATACACAAGAAAGTACTCAAGAACATAATGAGATATTCCTACAAATGCATTTTATTTTTAAATAATAGCAAAGAAATAGAAATGATATGGTTAATTAACCAGTGCAATTACATAAGAAATCAATTTTGAAAATGGCTACATCTAAATTTGAATATATCATGTAAAAATTAGATCTAAGATTGAAAATTAGAAGCAATGCAATGCATAAATAAGTTAGGTTCACCAAAATGTAATGTTGGAAATAGGAGTCTTAGCCCAAGAATGCAAACTAAGATCTTATTAATTCACTATTTTGATTCATTGATTCCTTCATTGGGGAACAACCAACAAGGTTCAACTTTAGTGCAAATGAGAGTTGAACACTTTGATTAATTGTTCCCATTTTAAAGGGTTGCATTTGATATGATTTTAATATGTGATGTCTAAGTAAAATGATAGAAAATAGGCAAGATTCGGCACAAATAGAAAGTTATATAACTAGAAGCAAACATAGAAGTACGAATTTGGAGTTTGGAGATAGAGAGGAACATATGACAAAAAATTAGAGTTGAAAACGCTAGACTAGTAACATAGATGCCCTGGTCTTGAAGGTGTCCAAACTAAATGAAAGGTTTATAAATGTAATTAGGAGGTCTTGTAATCATGTTTCCTAGTATCTCAACCAAAAAATGTTAGACAAGTGAGCTAAGGAACATAGTCTAGGCATTTTCACCTGTTCAAAGTTTGGGACTATCTATCTCAATTTTCTCTACATATTTCTACAACTTTTGACTATCAGATTAGTACCTATACACATTAAAGAGGGAGGAAATAATTGTTTTGTATATGAGTTTTCCTAAGTCAAACCCTATGTTTTTGATTAAGGTAAAAACAGGTTTTGAAGGGGCCCTGAAACCCTTTACAAAAGGAACTTAAAAGATATAGCAATAAGAGACAAGAAGGAACAAACCAAGGAAAAACCAACAAAAAACCATAGAACATCAAGTCAAACCCTATCTTGTTGTTCCCACCTCCACAACAATAATGATGATGTAAAAAAGATTTCTTACCCATGGTAGGGTAGAGGCTAAATAATAATAGATATGTTGAATTGAAAATTTTATACCTTGGGATTGTTAATGGTGGTGATGCAATGATCTTTAGAAAATTCCTCCAAGTGTTGATGCAATAACATGACAAGACATAACATAATTGCTTATGAAATCATACTTGAAGACAAGTTATTGTAGTTTGTTACTCCTTGTACTTAGATTTACTCTTGAACGAAAAATTAGGTGTCTTGTATTGTGATTAATGGATTTCTAGATTAGATTTGTGAATGATAAATTATTTCCTTATATATAGTTCTCAAAGTATTTATGAATTCAAGCTGACTTCCAATAATTAAATGAAAATATCAGGACCAGACCATAAATGATGGGAACTAACACTTGCACACATTTGATTTTGGACCCCTTTCGGAGGGACTACGTCATTGGGTGCCCCAGTCCTCTACACTAGGCATCATAGTCAACTAAAAAAGGGACTAGAAAGGGTAGTGGTACAGTGTTAGGATCCAGGACATAGGATCTAGTCTCAATCTTGAAATATGATAACAATAGGATGTCTTAAGGCCCGGCATAGGCTTGAAATGACCCAAGAGAGGACACACTAAATCAAGTGCCCAAAATAGAGTGTGAAATTGTAAGGAGATACAATTTACAACACTACAATTTCAATGGGAACAAATGGACCAGTTGAGAACAATGAATAGTAAGATAATCGTATGGAACATAATATTTCTATATTTTTGAGTGCTCTACTCAATTCCAAATAGTTTATATGAGAATGGACATCACTTCTTGAATATCAATTATAACTTGTGTGTTTCCGAAGTCTATGTAAATGTAACTTATTTTAATTTTTTAAATGGTAATTGATACCATGAAGCTCTAATTGTAACGAGTACTATAAATCTAAAACTACCACAATATTAACTTGTCTATCATGTACATCATTAGATGTTTCTATGTAGTTGAAACTATGGATTTAACTCCACAATTTTTTATATTCCAAGGATATCTATGATATCTCCTTTTAGGTTTCTATTTGTTTAAAATTGTATACTCTTTAAAAGTTGTCATAGTGAGAAAATGTAGCTTGTTCAATTAATTATAACTAATACACTAAAAAACTCAATAATAAGTCATAATTATTTGACATAAAATGGATGATATTAAATGGGGCTTGAGCAAAAAGTAGTCACACGATGCAAAATATTTGGCAATTGCTATTCTACAGGGTGAAGGGGTTGTTATCTTGCTTTAATTTTGATTTAATTTAAAAGAAAAAGTATTTTGTATCAACAAACTTGAGGATAAGACCTTTTGTTTAATATTTAAAATGCTTGGGTGTATTAAGGGTTATCACGAATGGCTAAAGATTCATTGATTTGTAAAGATGACAAGGAAACCCACCTAGAATATAATAGAATTTATATAGATCATTTGCATTGATTATTATTATGGTCACGAGTATTCCACCTTTGAAGTTGGTTGGATGATGCACCAGATAACTACTAATGTATTTGAGAAGATGATATAGAAACCTTTCAACATAAATGGTAGTAATATCTGTAGACGTCTAAAAATGGTCAACGCTTGCGCATTGCCTCATTTTAGGTTTTTGAGTCGCATTAACATTTCTCCCATGATTCGTACTTGGTTTTTATCATTTGCGGGCATCGAGTCATTCTTCTATATTCTTCATTTGTCTCGCTTTCAAATTTGGTCTTGTCGACAACATTCTTTAGTCATGATTTTGATCGATCTTATCCTGTCGCATCAATGTGTGTGCTCATTTGTCATCATTTTGAACATCATCAATCCTAATTAGGGTTTTGTCCTCTTTTCAATCTTGTCGTCTTGCGATCGATTTGTCATCAATCATTATCATTTTCAATCTTGTCATTTTGCGATCGATTTGTCATCGATCGTTGTCATGTTTGATCTTGTCATTTTGCGATTGATTTGTCATCGATCGTGATCATTTTTAATCTTGTCGTTTTGCAATCTATTTTGTCATCGATCCTTGTCCTCTTGTCAATTTTGTCATTTTGCGATCGATTTGTCATCGATTGTCGTCGCCTTCTCAATCATGTCAATTTGGATCAATTAGTCATTGTTCCTTGTCAATTGGCACATTTATCAGTCAAATCATTCGTCAGCATTGTTCATTTATCAAGTCAGAATCATGATCAAATCGAATCGACATTAATTATCTTCAATCAGGACCTAATTGTCATTCTCGCATTGCTAATTCATCTTCTAGGGTTTCGTGATTTAATCATTTAACCTTGTTTGTCATTTCTCCCTCTAGGATTAATAAATTATTTATTTATCCTAAGTCTTCTCATCGCAATTAAATATTCATTTAATTGGCTAATTATTCCTCTTTTTGTGAATTAATTAATAAATGACAAATTGTTAATTAATTTACCTAATTTTCCATCAATTTCTAATTCCTAATTTTCCTCTTTTTTCTAATTTTCTAATTTTCTAATTCCTAATTTCAATTCCCTCCTATTTTTCTCCTAATTTCATGGGAATGACATTTCAATTTGTCATAATTTGTCATAAATGACAATCAATCAATTTTGACATAGAAATGTGTCATAATTTTGTCATGAATTATCAATCAATCAATTTTGCATAGCAAGTGCAAAATTTGTCATAATTTGTCATAATTGACATTTTTGATTTACAATTTCCATTTGAATTGAATCATGCTAATTTGATCATTTCTCCAATTTGTCTATAAATTGGATGAATTTCTCCAATCCCGGCTAATAATCACTTTTTCGAATCACTTTGTCAAATCAATCACGCTTCGAGTACTCTTGTGCCACTATCTTGTCTACTTGCTTTCATCTCATGTGTATGCACTTGAAGGTGAGATCCATAAACAAAGGCTATTTGGAGAAGAAAGAAGGACAATGGAGCTGCATGAAGGAAGCATTCAGATCTACATTTGGTTTGCTTAATCTTTAGATTTGAATGTTTTTGCTTTCATGTCTTTATTGAGTGTGTTTAGGATAGATCATTACATTTTAGTTTTCGTGATTGAGCTAGATTAGTATTTTGATTTGCTTGTGATGATTTCTGAATTCCTAGCATACAATATCAAACTAGGAGGGTTTATGTATTGTTCCAAGTTCATTCATTATAGTTTGTCCTTAGTATTTTATCTCTTTGTATCGTATTCATTTTATACTATCTTGTATCATTATGGAGTTGTAAGCTTAGAAATTGTCTACTTCGCAATCTTTGTATTACATTTCTACACTCATTTTAGTTCCTACTCACCTAGTATGATACATGTTCACTTTGAGTTTTTTCCTCTCAAGTGATCACCTAATGCTAATGCAAACATTCCCAAACTTAGAATTCTACCATTGGAATTGTAGAGACTTTGAATTATAGAGGTATCAAGATCACACGTTCCTAGGGTTATTAGTGCCTTGGTCATTTGCACCCCCTAGTGTTGGAAACTAAGTTCAAACTTTACAAAAAGTCATCTCGTGCTCCTTTGTGCACCAAAACATAATATGTTTTAAATGATCACTCCTTCAAAGATTTGGTATAGGTCCATAATTAAACCTTGTTTTCCTCTAATCACTCATTATGCATCCTTGATAAAGGACCAAGGATAGCTTAGACTTGGATAGGAAGGCATTCCTAGATTAGGAAATTTCAACCTTTAATGAATAAAAAACACTTAAAGGTTGGGCATGCCTCCATGCTTAAAGATTCTAGGAACCTTAGACTAACACAAGGGAAAGAACAATGAGAATATACATATGACATTATATTAGGGGAAATGATGGAAATAGGAAATATGAATTTTGGTCCATAACACATGTTATTACAAAAACTAGATATGACAAATCCACCTTGCTCAAAATTGTTTTCCCTCAAAAAATGCAAATTCAAAAATTTATAGGATTATTGCTCGTTCCCAAGAAACATCCTCACTAGGTAGGTTCTTCTCATGAAATAGCTAATTTGTGATGGCTTTCCATCTTAAATATTCAACCCTTGTGATGATGATGACATATATTGCTCTTATGAATAATACTCTACAATATGTGAACAATAAATCAATACAAGATGGTGCATCATAAATACATACTGTAATACCCTAAAAATGGTCATCTAAACCATGAGCCCCTAATCTCGACAACGTCACCAAGGTCCTAACCAAAGGCAATTAAAATAAATCTTGACCACACAATTAATTTCTAAAATCACCAATGTCACATGTCAAATTAATCAACCAATATTAATTAAATATTTATTTAATTAATTGATCATTCCATGTAAATCATTTTTAAACATTTATCCTATTTATTTTATTGAATATCCTAGCATATTTAATGAAATAAATCAATTTTCCATCAAATCTTCAAAAAAAGAAATTAATTGACAAAAAAAAAATTAAAAATAGAGAAAATAAATCAATTGGAGATAATCTTGAAAAACAAATTAAAAATTGATAAATAATCTCAAAGAAAGCAATTAAAACAATTAAATATTAAAATTGAATGAAATAGAGAATAAATCATTTTTTTCCTGATTTTATCTTAATTTTAGTTCAACATCCTTTAAAACGGAGAAAAGCATCCAATCACATCAATTCACCTGGATTGCGCTTCCTCTTGGAAAATCTTGACCACTCATCATCATTTGATCTCAACCTTTGGTTTCTTTCTGAATTTTCTATAAATTCAGGCTCTCATCTCTCATTCAAAAATCCTGGAGAATATATTGTTATTATGCTATTTTTGCTCTAGGTTCATTGAGAATTTGCATTAAGATATTGCATATTAGTTATTTCATATTGTTTAAATTATTTAGCTTAAATATTCATATATTGCTTAAATCATGTTCGATTAATCTTGCATATCTAGCTTAAATCTTGCATCCATTTAGCTCATATTTTTTTTGACTAAAACGGTAAAATCTTTATTGAAAATTAGACTCAAGCATTACAAAGAGAACCAGAGCCCCAAGGCCCCAGAGAAGAACTACCAACCTTGCCACAGATCAACCAGCCTCAAAACCATCCATGTCCTTAGTGAAAATCTTCTGTAGTTCCTGACAGTAATCCCCAGAGAGATGCTCCCAACCTTCAACTTTCCAATCACTATGATGTTCTGAGGCCCACTTGGCCAAACAGTCAACTACTCCATTCCATTCTTGAGGAATATGGATGAAGGACACCTGCTCCAATAATGAGCTAAGTTGGAGAATCTGCTGAACAATCCCTGCCAACTGCCACTGAGTCCCACTCACCTTCTGCTCAGACAACAAATTAACAACAATTTATGAATCCGATTCACAAATCACCTTCCTACAACCCAATGCCAAAGCCCACTCAAGTGCATAAAGAATCGCAAAACCCTCCATAAAATTATTAGACTGCCACCCTTTATCCACTAAAAAGAAGAAAACAACCCCCCCTGCTATTCCTGCCAACACCACCTACTCCAGCAGAGCCTGGGTTACCCCTAGATGATCCATCAGTGTTAATCTTGATAAACTCATCCTGAGGAGGTATCCCCCTTCCCACCCTTTGTACCTTCTTCATAGCTCGCCTACCTCTCCTGACACAAGCAAAGGTAGGAGACAACTCCTACAAGCCCAGCCTACTCACAATATCTGCCTCATCTCTACCCAGTGGGAAATTCACCTCACAATTAGCTTCCACTGTCTCCCGAATCATAGTAGTGATCCTATTCCAAACTTGATGAACAAACAGTTTGGTCTCACAACAGATCCTCTTGTTCCTTTCGAGCTAGATCTGCCACAGAATGAAGATGGGTCCAATATACCAGATAGTCTGGAGGAAGGAGGACGGGATAGGAGGTCTGTCCAAACTGCTCCAAAACTCCACCAGAGAATTTGCATGGACACAAGGGCACTTACACACCCCCCACTAGTAGTTCCAGATGAGCATAGAGAAGGGGCATCTGAAGAACAAGTGTGAGGAATCTTCCTCTCCATAACCACACAAAACAGAAATAGAAGGCCCCAAGAATCTTCGCTTGTGAATATTGTCCCAAGTTAGGCATCTATTCCAAGCCAAAGTCCAAGCAAAGCAGTTACACTTTGGCCAAGAAGCATTATTCCACACCTGTTTCCGCCAGTTCACTTCTCTTCCCTCAAGTCTTCAGATCAACAATTCCCAGTAACCACTAACCATAGAAAAAATGCCCTTAAGATTTGGAGACCAAGCAAGCCCATCCCTACCCTTAAGGGAGCTACAGTGTCTATTCACCAAAATGCCTTGCAACTCAGCACACTCTTCCTCCATCCCAACAACTGGCAATTCATTAGGATTCTTCCACCACTCCAATTCCAGCTGACCACACCTATAGACAACCTTGAAGTCACTCACCCTTGACCATCCCGCTTGCAAAAACCTCTGGCCCAGGTTTCCAAGGTTAGGAAACTGATCAAGGATGGGAGGGTGTCCATCCCAAGAGTCATTCTAGAAAAGGACCTCTTCCCCCCTTCTGCATATCCAAAAAAGCCCCGCCTTAATGAGAGAAGCCCCCCTCTCGAGAGTGTACCAGATCGATGAGCCCTTTCCTTCAAGCGGATATCTAGGGATTTCCTCCATCGGGATCCTCTACATATATTTGTTGGCCAAAATCCTGGCCCAGCCTCGATCCTGCTCAACACACCACCTCCAGTACAATTTAGCTGCAAGTGCTTCCCCAAAAAGAATAGACTGCCTTAACCCAAGCCCCCTCGACTACTTCGAGCTACACACCAGGTCCCAATTGACCAGACTCCATTTGGAAGAGGAGAGATTACCTGTCGATAAGAATTGCCTAGCCAGAGAGTCCAAACCCTTCAAGAACCAATTAGGAGCCACCTGAGGCATACATCGATAGATCGGAAGAGCCTGAACCACTGACTAAATCAGTTGAACCCTCCCTTCAAAGGATAACCATCTATGAGTCTAGTGATCAACCTTCGAGCAAAATTTATCCAAGATCCCCTACCACGACTCCCTAGGAGGGTTGCCAAGAGAAATAGGAATACCCCAATAAGTCAAGGGCAGGAAGCCAACTTGGAATCTCAAGATAAGGGAAATCCTCATTTGAATAGAATCATGAGTGTTGAAAAATAGGATAGAAGATTTATTCTCATTGATCAATTGGCCAGAAGCCGCAAGATAAACATCTAGGACCTTACACAAATTAGTAGCTTTGTTGATCCGAGCTAGCCCCATAAGGGCTGCATCATCCACAAATTGCAAGTGAGACTACGGCTGCAAGTCATTACCCCATCTCCAACCCTGAATAGTACCCAGGCCCACATTTTGCTTAATCAAGCTCCCCAGACCCTCAGCAAGAAGAATGAATAAATAAGGGGAGAGGGGATCCCCCTGACAGAGACCCCTAGAAGCACCAAACAACTTAGTATGGTCCCCATTGATAAGCATAGAGAAAGAGGTGGACATAACACAACTCATAACCCACTGGATCCACTCGTTAGCAAAGCCAAAATCCCTGAGGATCTTCTGAAGGAAGGACCACTGAACTCTATCGTACGCCTTAGCCATATCTAGCTTGATAAACATAGCTTTTTCCTTGGAGGTTGACATAGAATGAATGGTCTCTGTAGCAATGACCACCCCATCCAAAATTTGGTGCCCTTCCATAAACCCACTCTGCTCCTCAGAAATAACATTCCCCGGGCACTTCTTCAATCTATCCGCTATCAGCTTAGAGATGATCTTATAAATCACATTGTACAGAGAGATAGGGTGGAACTAGCCTAACTGGTCAGCCCCATCACACTTGGGGATTAGGGAAATGAAGGTCATATGCAATACCCTAAGCATCTGCTTATTCCTCTGGGACTCCTGGACCACTTCCAATAAATCCAACTTAATAATATCCCAGAACTCTTGAAAGAATTCAACTGGGAACCCATATGGTCTAGGAGCCTTTCCTTTCCTCATCTGGAAGACAATCCTCTCAAGTTCTTCCATCAAGATAGGACACAAAAGCTTCTCATTCATCTCCCTCGAGACCAGAGAAGGGATGCAAGCTAGAACTAGATTCTCCTCCACTATTTCCCCCTGAGAGTCCTCCCTAAAGAGGGCCTGGAAAAACTAAAGAGACTCCCTAGACATCTCCTGCAAGGATAAGAACTGCTCACCTCTATCATTAACCAGAATAGGAATGGAATTTCCATGTCTCCTTGCTTTCACTGAGTTGAAGAAGAAAGCAGTGTTCTTATCCCCCTCCTTCAGCCAATCAATACGAGCTCTCTTCTTCCAATATATTTCTTCCCTTAGCTCCCACTCCTCAACCACCTCGACAGCCCTGTCCTACTCTCTAAGCAATTCCTCAGACAACCCATGTTCTCAGATTTCACTGGTGATCTCATTCAACACAATTATAGCAGCTTTCTTCTCATAAAAGATGTTCCTGAAACCTTGTTGATTCCACAATTTAAGCTGAAGCTTAACAAATTGTAGCTGCTTGGCAAAAGAGTACATGGCAGTGCCAAAGACCGGCCTCCCTTTCCTCCACCAGTCTGCAACCAGAACCTACAAAGAAGGGTCCTGAAGCCACATAAGTTGGAATCTGAAGGAAGGCAAATGGGCTACCCGAGTCGAAGATGAAACCAGCTTGATGGGCTAGTGATCCAACCCTCTCCAGTCAAGAATCTCAGAACTTGTGGACCACCCCCCGCCAATCCAAAATCAAGAAACTAGAAAACGATCCAACCGTTCAACAATCTAATTCTCTCCCACCCTCCTATTGTTCTAAGTGAAGAATCCATTGCTAGGCTTGATGTCAACTAACTGCAGCAAGGATATACTATCCTAGAAAAGGAAAGAAGAAGGTTCCAATCGCATTACACTCCCCTTCTTTTCACTCAACTCCAAGATGGCATTCAAGTCTCCTGCCATAATCCAAGGATGAAAAGGGGCCAACCTTCACATACCAGAAACATGAGACCATAATTTTTGCTTACCTTGAAGATCAGTGGGAGCATAGATATTCGAAAACAAGATAAATTCCCTTGTCTCAAGATTAGATAGCACCCCAGATAACAAGGATTTGGAGGCACCCCACCAGACAGGACAAAACCTTAAAGGGTTCCAAAGACAGGCCACCCCTCCCAAGGAACCAACTGCCCCAACACATTGACACTCGCCTCGTCCCCACAACTTTGGCATGAGACCCATCATGCTCTTGACTGAAAGTTTAGTTTCCTACAAGAAAAGGACATCAGGTGAATGATTCCTACTCAAATCCTGAACAACTTTTTGTCTAGGGCCACTGTTCAAGCCCCTTACATTCCATGAGAGCACAATCATTTAGGATGGTTGGAAAAGTGCGAATCCAAAGTCTTCACTGACCCTGACTCAACCAGATTCTCCCCCATAAATTTGATCTTATCTAGATCCTTTTTTTTGCCAACCTTTGAGCTCTTCTCTAAAGCACTTTTCTTAATCTCTTTTTGATGTAGACCCAGGTGAACGGAGGACTTATTACTTTTAACCCCAGCCGGTTCCAATTTCAAAGCAATCAGAGATCCCTCCCCCTCAGCCAGATTCACCTCAATACCAGGAGCCAGGCCCAACTCAACCCCTACTATCTGGTCCATCTCCATCTACTAGCTTCAAGCCACTAGCAGGGCCTAGGTAGATTTCTCCATTACACTTTCCGGGAACCCCTCCTGCTGCACCCTGATCTAGAGGGGTTAACCCCAGATTAACTTCTTGATGGCCCAGGTCATCCAAGGACTCAAATTTGTTAAAGGTATCCTCCTCCTGTCTCTCTTGTAAGGGCCTCTTTTGTCCTCTATTCCTATTCTTTGTCTTAACTGAGATGAAACCATCAAAACCCTCTACCACAGCTGACATGGCCACTTTCCCTTTCTCAGCCCTATCAAGGCTCTATTCTGATTGCTGAGGTTGTCGCACCATCGGTTTTTTTTTAGGACACTTACACTGTAAGTGACCATACGCATGACACAGATGGTAGCGAAATGGTAAAGTCTCGTAATCTAACTGTTGAACCCAAGAATAAGAGCCTGCACACATATCTATAGCATTTGGCAAGGGTTTACTAAGATCTATTTCAACACAGATACGTGCAAAGGTCATTACCTTTCTCCCCAAAGTTTGCAACAAGGATCCCACTAGCCTCCCAAGCAAAGTGGCGAGCATCCGTAGCACATCCTCCCGATAGCATTCCACTGGAAGACATGGTAACCGAACCCACATTGGAACCCTATTTGGGAGCTCCTCTGAAGGATTAAACCCCACATGCCAACGTTTGATGAATAATCCCACCTAGTTTTAAAAATACGGGCCTCCTTCAAAGACCCTATTGTGATCCTCCATGTAGTTGAAAGTAACCATGAAGTAGTTATTTGCAAGAAGCATAATTTCCATTTCCCCTTTCGGTGCCCAAATCCGCTACGCCCAGTTCTCCAAAAACTACAGGGAAACCCTCATTCCCAAAAACTTGTAGTATAGCGAATGATTTGAAAAATATTCAATGTCTTCAACTATTATCTCAGAAGGGATGATCAGTTTCGGCCTCTCACTACATCTCTCTAGGCAACCATTAATATTCACCATGTGAGAGTTACTAGCACTCCCAGATCCCAACTTAGAAGAGAAGAGATTATTGTTAAACGTTTTCACATTCTGAAGTGGGGGTTTTGAGCCCATCGCAGCACGAAAATCCATAGCTGGAGCAACCTGCGAGGCTTCCCCACCCAAACTCGCCATCAGAGCACAAAAAAATAAAAAATAACCAAGACAAGATGGCCAAGGGCCCACACCCCAAAAATTTCCCCACGGGGGTTTAGTACCCAAGGCACCTCCCCCCACTAGCACCTCCGAGGAAAAACCCACCGAAAATCCCTGTCACATGGGATAGCTTCGCCCGCAGCAGGCTAGAGCCACACCCTCGCATTGTCTCCCCACCTCCCTGTGACCACCCCCACACCCCCCGCCGAGCCCTACTAGCCCCTTTCGCCACCAACTTCCCCTAACACCCTACAGTTCCCACCCTCGCACGCAACCACACCAAAACTGCTTGCGAGCTAGGGTCGTGAAACCCTAGCTCGGCCTCCTTCACACCCCCACACGAATGCCATCATTGTGAAAAACAATATTAAAGCTATGTCGAGCATCTTTTGGCTTGATTCATCCATTTAGCTCATATTCATGCTCGTATAGATTTAAAAATCCTTCGTTTAGGTGTTGTCTAGTCATTGGATAACTTAGCAATTTGAGAGCAACCTAAACTCACATCTACTAGAAGGCAATGGGTCACTTTGTAATGGTTTATTATTCACTGATTCTTGATTTACTAACCATGCATCTAATGACTTAATTGAAGTGTTGTGTATTCCAGATATAGATACAAATCAATCAAATGAGAAGTTTACAAGGACGTCTTCAATCAATAAGGCACTTTATATCTCAGCTAGCAGACAAAGCTCAACCCTTCACAAAGGTATTAAGGAAAGGAGTTCAATACAACTGGGATAAATATTGTGAACAACATCTAAAACAAATCAAATATCATCTTTCTAATCCACCCATATTGATGCCACCGATACAAGGTAAACCATTGATCCTATACATATCAGCTACAAATACTTCACTAGGGGCACTTCTGGCACAACAGGATGAGAATAAAAAGGAAAGGGTCATATATTATATCAGTAGAACATTTGTGTCTTATGAAATGAACTATACAATCATAGAAAAGGCATGTTTGGCATTAGTCTTTGCATCACAGAAATTAAGACACTACATGTTAGGACACTCTATTAAGCTGGTAGCTAAGATTGATCCACTCAAATATCTTCTTAGTAAAACAACCCTTACAAGAAGACTAGCTAAATGGGTCATGGTTCTTACGGAATTTGATATTGGATATGTGGAACAAAAGCCATCAAATGATAGGTTATTGCAGACCAACTTGGTGATGCTCCACTTGAAGACAGTCAACCTCTGCATATAGAATTTTTGGATGAATCAATCATGCACCTTACTCAACAATCATGGAAGATGTTCTTTGATGGGTCTTTCACTCAACATGGTTCTGGTGTCAAAATACTTTTTATCACTCCTCAAAAATATTCAATCCCAGAAGCTTACAAGATTCTCTTCCCTTGCACAAACAACATTGCAGAATATGAAGCTTTGGTAAACAAGATCAAGCTGGCCATCGAGTGGAAGATTGTTGAATTACACATCTATGGAGATTCTCAACTCATTATCAACCAAATCAATGATCTATATCAGAAAAGAGATGAGAAATTGATGCCTTATAAGAGAATGGTGGATGATCTCAAGAAATACTTTACCTTTGTATCATTTTAGCAGATTCCCAGATCAGCAAATAGAGTAGCAGATGCAATGGCCACCTTGGCATCTATACCGCACCTACATGAATATAATTTTCGTTTTGAATTCCTGGTGGAAGAGTTACATTACCCTACCTATGATTCTCCCGAGTCCCAGATGGTTTGTTCTATTATTGGACATGACTCATCTCACTATAGCCACATTTACTCTTACCCACATGACCAAGTTGTCCCTGCTAATCTTTCTCAAAATGAAAAAAGGAACCTAATCCAAAATGCGTCACGGTACGTCATCATTGCTAACGACCTATTTAGGTGGGGTTTAGATAGTACTTTTCTTAGATGCCTAGAAACTGAGGAGTCCCAACGTGCATTATCTGAGGTTCATGAAGGTGTTTGTGGATCCCATTCAAACAATCTAACTTTAGCACGAAAACTACTAAGGACTGGCTACTACTGGCCAGACATGGAGAAAGAAGCTATAAAATTTGCTAAAACCTGTGAAAAGTGTCAGCTACATGGGAAACTTATACACACTCCAACAAGGGATCTCATACCCTTTGTTACACATTGGCCCTTTCAACAGTGGGCATTTGATCTAATTGGCCAAATATATCTTGCATTATCTAACAAAGACAAGTTTATCATAACTGCCACCGAGTACTTCACTAAGTGGGTAGAAGCGGTTCCACTCATCAAAGCAACCGGTAAACAAGTAGCTCTATTCATCCTTAATTATATCATCTACAGGTATGGTATACCTTCATCCATTATAACTGACAATGGAGGACAATTCAAGAACAAAGATCTAAATGAACTCTATGAAAAATTCAAAATAAAACAACACCGGTCATCTGTGTACTACCCTCAAGGTAATGGACAAACCGAAGCATCCAACAAGAATTTGTTGACTATCTTACACAGAACTATAAATAAATCTAGAAAGGATTGGCATCTGCAACTCAATCCTGCCCTATGGGCTTATAGACCAAGTATCAGAACATCTACTGGGGCTACACCTTTTTCTTTGGTGTATGGGTCCGAAGCAGTATTACCTATTGAAGTTGAAATACCATCTCTAAGAATTTCTTTGCAAGGTCTTGTTACTGATGAAGACTACAAAATAGCTAGATTGCAAGAACTCGAATTGCTGGATGAATGTCAGCAAGTGGCGTTTGGTCATCTAAGAGTGTATCAAAAGAGAATGTCCAGAGGTTATAACAAAAAGGTTCGACAATGAGAATTTCAGGTTGGTGACCTTGTTCTGAGAGAAAATCCTAAGAATCAACAGTTTCGAGAAAACAAAGGGAAGTTTGAACCCAATTGGTTGGGTCCCTACATCGTTACCACGGTCTTTGGTTTGGGTGCCTATCAACTCTCAACATCGGAAAGAGAGTAGCTCCATGAACCAATCAACACCATCCACCTGAAGAAATTATTTACCTAAAAATTCTTTGCTCCAACAACCTATACAACTAAAAAGTCCTGAAGAAATCCTAAAAATCAAAAAAAGTCTTGAAGAAATCCTAAAAATAAAAAAAAGTCCTGAAGAAATTAAAAAAAAAGAAAAAAAAAAGAGAGAAAATGTCTTGGTGAAAACCTGGTAAACAGGCACCTTGGTAAAAAAATTAAAAATGAATCTCTGCCAAGTAGGTGAAAACCTAGCAAATAGGTGCCTCTTGTACTCAAGTGCTCCATCTATCAACGCAACGTTGGCATTCCCGCTTTCATGCATCTTTGCTTTCGCTTGTACATATTTCAGTCACTTTTGTGACATCCTGGTTCGTTGGAATCCTCATGGCTTGAAAATGATCATTGTCCTAGTCTTAGGTTAATCGACAGAGGAATTTACATGTCTTAAGCAATATCATTCAAGTCATCTTTATGTCAGTGAAACCTGATTGTCCACTCCAAGTCAGTCACCTATCTCTTGACTACTAAAGAGTTTTATCACTGAGTACACAAGCAAAACAACTTAATTGAAACCAATCACTAAACAGTTTGAGCTATGTCTAAAATTTTCTTTGTGTGCTATCTTTTATATTGGTTTTCGATTATTATTCCCTTTGAGTAACTCGAGGAAGTCTATCTTGACTATGAGGAGCAATGATTGGGGGAATAATATTTTTTGTTTTCTACTGGTAAGAATGAGTCCGATGATTTGGAAACATCTAATAAGCTAGGTATCTGTGATAAGAGCCTTCACATTAAGGTGAAATCGCCACACATACCTTGACTCCTCTTATTTGAATGCTACAGGGAGGTTCCCATCATTTCTTTGTCTATTTTGAGGGTCTTTCTTTATCATGCAATCCAGGTCCCTATGAAATTTGTCCAAGGATATGAATGAAAAAAGGTCATTGCGGACGAGATAATTAATATTGCACATGGAAGCAAGGAACTCTAATCTACCTACTATGTTTGTAATACGCTCAGTGATGAACCTTAAGCATTTCAAATCCAGTGAGTAGGTTTAGGTTGCATCTCATTTTTCATTTCATTCTACATTTTGTGAATTTAGAGTGATTTCGACATGGTAACAATGATCTCTTTATCTTCTAAATGAGAGTTGGAAGCATCATCATTTCTTAGCTAAGTGGTCTCTTCTTCATCATTTATCCGATCGAGTACTTGTGTATTGAGATGTTTAGCTGCATACATAAGCATTTTATATAGATTCATACATTCATTCTCACTCATTTACATTTAACTTATTGCATTGAAAAATGATTTTTTTTTTTTGCACTTCTCATAATTCATTTGCATCATCATTTTATTTGCATATGAAAAGAAACAAAAACAAACATCCATTTTTGTTTGCATTACATACATCCATACTAAAAAGATACGCATACATATAGAATAAAACATATAGAAAAACTTCTCATAAATCGATCGACACAAGTACAATGAAGTCAAATCAAGATCTCATATATATAACGATAAAGTCTCAGGGTACAATATAATGTCAACTAACATATACAAACTCTCACTGGAGCAAGAATCGTAAGAGCTACAAAAAATGGCCGTGTCTACAAAAAAATCTTAGAGCCACAAAAAGAAAATCTAGCTCTTTGCCTCTCCCTCATCACCAGGTGGTGGAGGAGGTGGAGCTTGCTGACTTGGATTTTGCCTAAGTGCTGAGCTCCCTCCGATCGAGCCATATACTGAGAATATGATACAACCTACTACACTAATGGAACTGCTACGCTGTAAGCCGCAACATAATAGGCTTCCCGACTTGTCTGATGAAGTACCTCCCACCACAAAGCCTCTTTCTCTACCCTCCTCTCTATGATCTAACGATCGTGCTCAGCCCTCATCTCTGCTAGCTGTCAGTCTTGCTCCACCAACTAAGTCTCTGCCATTGTCAGCTATGACTGCAAACCCACTAGGCATGCTCTCATCGACCATGTTGTGTCGGCTCCCTGATCCCTCGCAGGCTCTCCGCCTCCATCTCCGCTTCTAGCTCCCCTTTTCTCCTCTCTCCTCTACCGAACATGTCTTGGAGCTACTCTCTCCTCCTCTCCACCACCCTCCGCTACCCTCACTCCACTCAACCTCACCCAAACAGTCCCTAGGGATCCACCCTCTCCTCTATGTTGCTACCTGCCACCAGCTGGTAGCCTGCTGCTGCTAGCACCAAGATCGCCACCTGTCCATCTTGGAGCTTCGATTCTCGGTACCTATCCATGTCCTTGTCCCTATGCGAGGGCATCATCCTCTACCTCCTCTATGCGAGGTGCCTGCTAAGTTGGATCCATAAATCTTGAGAATGGATGCTGCTGGAACTAATCCCTTTACTGGGGCAATACCCCCGCATATGCAATATCATCTAAATAATCCCATCTGAGCCACTGTAACCCAGTTAGCTCCTACATGCCCAAGGTGTATGATAGCCTCGAACCCCATCCCTATCTCTCCTCATCTGCATAGTGCGTGTATGTAGTAAACTCCTGTGAGATCCCTTGAGGTCTACCGTACTGCCTCATCGCTTGAGTAAAAACAAACTGCTCGACCAGTGTCTGTGATCTGCCTATGAGAGGTCATTTCATGAAGAGGTCTCTACAAACAACTCTCCAATCATCCCAAGGCTCCAGACCCTTATAAGGTCTCCATATCACAACTATCAAGTCATCCAGGTGCCATCTCCAATAATTGGTCTTGCCTAGATGAGGCTACGTAATATATCCAAAATATCTGTAAACAATGGGTTGTTATGGATCCCTAGCCTCATTGACAATCGGTCTACATAGTGGGAGATGCTCCCAGGCCCATACCTATAAAATCAACACCCCAACAACCATACTCTACCCCTCCTGGTAGACGATCTCATGCATATCATGATACATGTGTGCCAGTATGCAAGAGCCCCATCCTAACCTCTAGGGGTTCTCTAGAAGTCTCTCCAACATCTTGCCCCATCCACATAAAAACCCATGTTGTCCCCTGTCCGACATAAGAAAACAACCGATGAAACCTGCTAAGACATAATCTAGTGGAAAGTTCTCATTGTACGTGGTCATCATAATGTCCCAACTGATAGAATGAGTCAAGATGTCTGCATCATGAAATACCTGTCTCACAACTAGTAGCCCAGGATGCTGTGTTGCATCATAATCTACCTTACCCCCAGTAAAAGGGATACAAAGAATCCTGTATACATCCTCGGGAGTGATCATCATCTCCCCAACTGGTAAATGAAATGTATTATGCTCTAAGTGGAACCTCTTAACCAATGCAATGAGCATACTGTGATTCACACGAATATTAGGCAACTCGAGAAGATGAGTCAATCTGCACAAATCAATATGAGCCCGGTCAACATTAGATAAATGACGGACTAATGTCAAAGTCAGTGGATATACACATCTGAATAATACATGGGGCAATCGAACTTGCAAAAATCAAACAAAAGATCATCAGGAAACATTTCAAATTAGCCTATAAGAGAAGCAAAACATCATGCAAATCGAACTACATCAACTGCAAAATCAAAATTTCAAGTTTGCACCTTAAAAAAGACTCACTATTTTTCAAACGACAAAACATCATAGAGGCAACAACTCATACGAGTCAAGAATAGGTCTCATACAACAAAACAGTGTGATACGACACAGGACTAGCCCTAGGATGACAAAATGGGCTCTTTTGAAGGTACTCATACAATAGAAGGGTAGGTCTAGTACAAAAAAATAGTAACTTTAAACGATAAAACAAAATTGTTTAGTTTGTCGTACAAGACAAGATCCTGTCTCGCATGACAAAACAAGATTGCCTGACTTCTACATACCAAAAATTGAAAAATTCAACAAAAAAATTGAAATGAATAACAGGCTTAAGATCGATCACTTATCGCTGGCTCATAGTTCCGAGGTCGGTTATGTTGTCTCTGGCACTCGAACCAATGCACTTGAGTGGGAAACACCATTTTTTTTCACAGAAGGATTTTTGAATTTTCAAACTTGGAGGGTTAAAATGAATTGAAAATGACACCTTTACCCCTTATATAGCCAAAACCCTAATTTTTCAACTTGCTCTGATGGACAGGAAAACTATACCTATAGCTAATTTTCCCGTCCTGATTCCATTTTCGGGATGGAAACCAAAATTCGAGATCATTTTTCTAGTCAATTTCATAAAATTTGCATCACTTAGCACTTTTCATCAAAAACTCAATCTTTCTTCAATTTGCGCTCAATTTCTCAGTAATCAATGTTGAATCTCAATTTTATTCTACAAATCAATTTTGCGCTCAATTTCTCAATCAATGCTAAATTTTCAAAATATTCCTCTGAATCATTTGTGCTCAAATAACTTATCATCGCCAACAATTGCCTATAATCATTGTGTACCCTTGCTATCTTTCAATTTCACTCCCGAGGGGGCATACTCATGAGCTCAAAGATGAAAATTTCTTTCAAAAATCTTCATTACAATTCAAGGAGCTAAGCTTCATCAAATCAATCATTAGGGGCGTATCAATTTTATCGCTTCATATCAAGCTGTCATTCTCTTTGTCTAAATCAATCTCGTAACGTTAACTAGTTTCATCACTTTTCATCAAGTTAGTTATTCGTTTAAACTCAATCAAGGGTTTAAAGAGTATCTTTGATCACATGCTCAATCTAAGCAGGTGTTCAATTTCATCGCATCAAATCAAGCTGGGCAGTTTATCTTCGCTCATCGTGTCTTGATCCATCAAGTTCAAGATCAGTTTTCTCTTCGCTCAATATGTCTAGTTCAATCAAGTTCTAGATCAGTAAGATCCACTTCTTGATCAATCAAGTTCAAGTTCGGTATCTTTGCTCTCTATCGTTCCTAGTTCAATCAAGTTTGGGATCAGTACTACTTTAATCAACTTTGTTCAGCTTCATTGCTTCAAATCAAGCTAAACACCTTGCTCTTCATCTAGTTCGTGATCAATCAAGTTCAGAACTAGTATCTCCTAGACATCAAATTTTCTTTGAACCAACACACTGCTCACACATTAATTCAAAGAGGGGCAAATGTAATACCCTAAAAATGGTCATCCAAACCATGAGCCCCTAATCTCGACAATATCACCAAGGTCCTAACCAAAGGCAATTAAAATAAATCTTGAGCACACAATTAATTTCTAAAATCACCAATGTCACATGGCAAATTAATAAACCAATATTAATTAAATATTTATTTAATTAATTGATCATTCCAAGAATCATTTTTAAACATTTATCCTATTTATTTTATTGAAAATCCTAGCATATTTAATGAAATAAATCAATTTGCCATCAAATCTTCAAAATAGGAAATTAATTAACAAAAAAAAAGAATTAAAAATTGAGAAACTAAATCAATTGGAGATAATCTTGAAAAACAAATTAAAATTTGATAAATAATCTCAAAGAAAGCAATTAAAACAATTAAATATTAAAATTTAATGAAATAGAGAATAAATGATTTTTTTCTTGATTTTATCTTAATTTTACTTCAATTTCCTTTAAAACTGAGAAAAGAAACCAATCACATCAATTCACTTGGATTGTGCTTCCTCTTGAAAAATCTTGACTGCTCATCATCATTTGATCTCAACCTTTGGTTTCTTTCTGAATTTTCTATAAATTCAGGCTCTCATCTCTCATTCAAAAATCCTGGAGAATATATTGTTATTATGTCATTTTTTCTCTAGGTTCATTGAGAATTTGCATTAAGATATTGCATATTAGTTATTTCATATTGTTTAAATCATTTAGCTTAAATATTCATATATTGCTTAAATCATGTTAGATTAATCTTGCATATCTAGCTTAAATCTTGCATCCATTTAGCTCATATTCATGCTCATATAGATTTAAAAATTCTTTGTTTAGGTGTTGTCTAGTCAATGGATAGCTTAGCAATCTAAGAGCAATCTAAACTCACATCTACTAGAAGGCAATGGGTCACTTTGTAATGGTTTATTATTCACTGATTATTGATTACTAACCATGCATCTAATGACTTAATTGAAGTGTTGTGTATTCCAGATATAGATACAAATCCACTTTTCACACACACACATACTGCCATGTATGAAAATATTATAAGGGATAGATGTCAGGGTTTGTTACAACAATATTTTCCCAAGTGTAACTTGTAACTAGGAAATTAGACACAAGCATCAAAGCAATAGATTAGCCAACCATGAAGACTAAAATGCAATGAAAATAACTCCTAATACAATCAATGAAAGAATAGAAACAAAGCATTAAGACAAAACACAAACCAAACAAACACTCCTTCCATGTTATTCCATTGTCCTTCTTTCTCCTTCAAATGGGACTTTGTGGATCCCACTTACAAAGCAAGTGAAAATGAAAAACAATATTGCAAAGTGAAATTCGCAGTGTAAGGATATTAGAAGTGCGGTTGTCGAAAATGAGCAATGAGAACTTATTTTATAGAAAAATTGAGGATTAATTGAATGAATAAGATTGATTCGAGACTGAAAATAATCAAAAAACAAGATTGAGTGCACAACAAAGTTGCCATTCAGGGAAGGATAAAGATAGAAGAAAGCAAATGAGAAGATATTATGAAAATAAATAATAAAATCTTTAATTATCTTCTCATAAATACCGAATTAGCAGGTTGAAGAGATAAGGGATAAAAATTAGAAAGTGAAAATTTATTTATTTCACCCACACATGACAATTATATAAATTAAAAATTTATTTAATTAGAACAATTGGAGAAAAGGGATTTTTTTTTAGGCGAAAGGCCGAAGCCTATAATATATTGTTATGAAATAAACATAGATTACATAGAGATCACATGATGAAAACAAAAAACAATACTACTGGGTTGCATATCTATGGACACTAGAAGAATTCCAACCTTCACAAAATAAATTCTACTGAATGCTACATATCCTATCAAGGTGCTTTAAGGAAGGCCTTCTTTTTTGGCATTGCAAGATACATTAAAACTGATCAAGCACATTAAATTTCCTAGCACAAAGCTTTAAACACAACCCTTATATTTTGATCTGATAGGTACATTGAGAAGACTCGAACTCACCCCCTCAACAAAAGTTTGGGAAATGATCAACCCTCATGATAAACTGTATGTAGCAAAAGATACTAACTGTATGTAGCAGAAAACAACACACCATCTTTATGCTCTAAACAATGCACCATATTGAAGTGGCATGCTTCCTATCTCACTTTTTACTTGGTCTAGATGGTTCGAGCTGTCATGTTGAATTGAAATATGAAAGACCTCTAGCTCGAGCTTGATAAAGCATCATTCCCTACACATGCTTCGGGAAACTTCGTGCCAATAGAAAATGTTCACATGTCCCATGTGAGGGAAATGGACCTCGTACTCCCATGCATAAACTCTATTTGAAAAGGCATTCAGCTAACGAACTTTTCCCAACATCAGAGTGGGAGTGCCATGTCATATGACATATCATGTCAATGTGTCGTGCATAACACTATGAGTTTAATAAACCCTGCATTAAAAGACACAACATTAGAAATAAAGAAATACTCCAAATGTGGCTTGTGCGTCTATTTGAATTGCTATCTATTTGAAATGGTTTGTCTCTGTTGAGAAAGTTGTTTTTATTTCTAGATCATAATCACATCCCAGGATATGTTAATCAAGTTTCCATTGGACTGAGTACTCTGTAATTCAGCTAAGCCATACTTCATTTTACCAAAGTCCATTAAGTTACACAATCCTCTTCTTTATGACTTGGTTGCATCCTCTAGCATTTGAGCATAAAGATACGAGCCTTATCTTATTTGTTCCTCCATTAGAAACCACTCCCCCTTTTCTAAGCCACAACCTTTATTGGCAAAAACATCTACAAGTTTATTTGCTTCCTTGTAGCTATGTTGGACAAAGTATTCTTGGAAGTTCTGAAGCAATGCTTTGCTCTCTTGAATAATGTAATTGACATTCCATGTACCAAATTGATACTTTTGCATTGCAGAAATGATATTCATCAAGTCTCCCTCAATAACCAATCTTTCTAACCTGAGGGATATAGCAAGATTAATACCAAAATGAAGAGCCCTAGCTTTTGCAAGGTTATTTGACCCATCTGGAATATTTGTGTATCCTTCCCTAAGCACTCTTCCTTCGTGATTATGAATGACACATCCAATGCTTAAAACCCTCGAGTTCCCCCTAGCTACACCATCAAAGTTCAACTTATAGAATTGCAATTAAGGAGGTTCCCATCTAATCTACTTTCTATTAACTCTCTCATTTGGCTTTAGGATCATACCCCCTTTAAAGGGCAGCTTCAGAAACTTCCATTTATTCAGTAGCTTATCATCCCATGAAGAGAATTGCAAATCCAACTTCTTGTTTTTGAGCACATTCATATTAACCACTTCTTAAATTGATAATTAAATCTTAAGGACATCTGACAAGTTATTCTGTTCTTTTCTAAACATATGCTTTTCCTTTCCCACCAAATATTTCATGTCAAAATAGGTGATGAGACCTCCTAGATAATTCCGAAGAGTGCTTGAGGACACAATCTGGGCCATGATTCAAAAGTAGCACAAATTGAAGAGTGCAAGTGGGCACACCAACCTAACTTCTTCATCAACCATTTCCAGCAGTCATTCACAAATTCATAATTTAGGAGCAGATGATCAGTTGTCTCAGGTTCCTTATTACATAGAACACAATTGAAATCTTGTGCAATACCTAGTTTTTTTTAACCTCTTGCTTGTTAGTATTTTGCCTTTTAATGCAAGCCAAGAAAAAACAACTACCTTCTGTAACCCTTTGACATTCCAACAAAATGAATATCTTCTTGCATTTTGATCTACTTCCTCATAGATAAGAATCTATAACCGTACTTTACCTTATATGATCCCGTCTTAGAAGTGAGATACACTAGTTTGTCAGCTGAATCATTATAGAGGATCTGCCTTTCTACAAGAGTTTCTTGAAGTAGTTTAATCTGATCAACCAGAGCTCTTACCTACCCAAGATCTCTCCACTTAAGGAGCCAACAACCATTTGAATTTGATACTTGAAAGTAATAAAAACAACAAAACACCCAACTCCTCTTTCAAAATATTTTTAAGATCTTGTATTTCTTCCATTCTTTCCAATGGTGCAAACCCATTCCAAGAGTGCTCCCAAAATCTGTTTGTCTTACCATCATATATTAACCATGTCAAGTTTGGCAAAGTAAGTTGTCTACATTTCAAAATGAAGTTCCACATTTGAGAACTTTTAGGGGGGTCTTGAACAGTGAAAACTCTTTCCGGTAAGTATGAATCTAAGTATTTTCCCTAATAATGGCAGCCCATATTGAAGAAGGATGTGAGTATAATTTCCATGCTAACTTTGCTCCTAGGGAAATATTTCTATCTTCAAAATTGTTATACCTACTCCCCCACATGACTTGGGAAAGCAAACTTTTTCCCATGCCAACAAATGAATTCTATTTTTGGGTGACTTATAACCTTTCCAAAGGAAAGATTTAAGAATAGATTCTAACTCTGATTGTACTTTGGATGGCATTGGGAGGATGGACATGATATAATTTGGAATAGTGGACAAAACTGACTGAATCAGTAGAATTATGCCCGCAAGTGATAACCAATTGTTTTTACAAGATGCTATCCTATTTTTAATTGCCTCAGTGATAGAGTTCCAGTAGGACCTCTTATTCAACACATAGAAAAATGGAATACCTAGGTATTTACATGGGAGGGATTCCTTCTTAAAACCAAGAATAAATTGAATTTTTGCTGACATAGCTGGGGAGCAATTGCAGAAGAAAACCTTTGATTTAGCCTCATTAATCTTTTGTCCAGACACATCACAATACTACCTTAAGGCCTTCTTAATGACCTTGCTTCCCTAGTGGATGCATGCCCAAACAAAATGGTATCATCTACAAGTAAACAGTGAGTGACCTTGATTTGTGTTTGTGGAATAACAATTCCTTTCCAAAGGGAGGAACTATGAAGGTATTTAATCCATCTACTCAATCCCTCAGCCATGATGATGAAAAGTGATGGGGATAAAAGATCTCCTTGCCTAACACCTTGTGATGGGGGGAAGAAACCAATTGACGAACCATTGACTGACTGAAATTTGTGCTCCCGAGATACAAGATAAGATCCATTTATACCATAGTTTTGAAAAGCCAAATTTAAGGACTAGATGCAAGAAGTTCCAACTTACTCTATCATATGCCTTCATCAGGTCTTGTTTTATCAACATTTCCTCCTCCTTATGCGCAAAGACCGAACGGATAATTTCATGAACCACCAAATCTCCTTCAGTAGTTTCTCTCCCTAGGCTGAAACCTCCTTGTTCAACTAATACAATCTTGGGGATTAGAGGAGCTAATCTTAATGATATGGCCTTACTGATAATCTTATATATTGTGTTACAAAGTGAAATGGGTCTAAAATCAGCAAAAGAGGATGGATTAACCACTTTCAGGATTAAGACAATAAGAGTTGTGTTAAACTGTTTTAAGACATTACCATGCTTCCTTGATTCCTCCACCACCCTCCAAATATATGATCCAATAAAAGGCCAACACTTTTGAAAGAATATTGTTGGAAAGCCATCTAGACCCACTGCTTTATCTGAGAGCATAGAAAAGATTGCATTTTTCACCTCTTCTAATGAAAATGGTCTCATTAAGAGCAAATTATCATGATTAGATATCAATTGTGGGATATGATGAAGGATTTCGTTTGTTTTGGCTTCTATGTCATTACCCTCCTCAACTAGTTTTGTAAACAAGGCTGAAAAGAACCTAACTGTCTCCTTTTGGATTTTTTCCTCATCATGAAGAATTTCCCCATCACCTTTTTTTATTTGGGTAATCATCTTGGAAGCTCTCCTCATTTTGACTAAAGCATGAAAATATTTTGTGTTCCTGTCCCCATCACTCAACCATTGCTCCTTGGTTTTTTACTTCCAAAATAGCTCCTCCCTAGGCAATATTTCTTCAAGCTGTAGATTTAAATATTCAATGCTTATAAGATTCATCATTAATACCATTTGAGATAATGTTCTCATTAAGAAATTTAATGGATTCTTCTATTTGTTGTTTCTCAACAAAGATATTTTTGAAGACCCTATTGTTCCAATCTTTAATTTTGGATTTAACCCATTGCAAGTTTTTTGCAAACTGAAACATCCTAGAGCCATCAACAAATGGGGCTGAGCACCACCACTCCTGAAGATTTGAGATGAAGAAAATGTCTCTAAACCACATCTACTGAAATTTGAATGTGAGGGGAAAGCCTCTAATGACGGATTTGATGGAGACTTCCACTTTTAATTCAAAATGATCAGACCCCGTTAAAAGAAAGATTTGACTTTGCATAACACCAAAAGAAGCACATCGGGATGGGTTCACAAAGAACTTGTCCAATCTGACAGCAATATGTTAAAATCTGAAGCGATCACTGGTTAGGAGGGACCTCAAAGAGATCAATCCGGACCGGTCAACAAGAGTAACACAATGAAAACACAAAGAAATGATGGAGACAATGCATAATAGATTGTTTTATTTAATGAAAATTAATTACAACCAACTAGTAACAACCAGGTTACAACATAACCAACTCATAGGCCTACTAGAACATGCTCAAAATACAAAATAGGTCACAACTGGGACTTTGAATCTTAAGATCTATCTTCTACGCTCAGTTTAGCTACTTGGTTCTTCTATTGATACATTCTAATACATATTTATAATTATATATATGATCCAAGGGATCCGGTTCACCCAAAACGGGATCAAAACCAGAAGAACAAGACCTAACATGTAAAACCAACAAGGTCGGCCTCCACCAAGAGATTCCTTGAGAAAATCCAAAGGATGAATTGTAGATTGTGGGAAAAGGTGGGCCACACACCAAGGGACATTGAAATCAATGCCCAAGGCTCCGCAAGCTTCGAAAGGAAACCAATAGCAATATCTTGTCAAAAAATGATCCAAATGCAATGCGGTCTTGAAATAAGAAAGATGATCAAGTCTTCAAGTAGAATCCAACTCCATAGGATCTGGTGAGCCAAAACCGAGACACACAGAAAGAAAAGCTGAAATTGCAAACAAAAAGAAAAATAGAAAGAAAATGGTTTTGGTTGATGCAAGATTCCTATGAACCGGGGATGCTCCTATTGGCATTATACACTCAATGAGAATATGGTTGATGTTGTCATTGATGGCAACCAACTGGTAACAAGTTTCTACTCATACACCGATAGACACCGGCACCAACAAGCACATTCATTGGCATCCAGATTACACCGACAAATGAAGTATACTGACACTCAGGCCGACATGAGACAAAGTTTTGTTTATGTGAATTGTATTATAAATGTAATTAATTATTTGTAAGCCGACATGATATATTGTAAAGACTTATATATGTATGAGATCTTATAGATCATTTTGTAATAAGAAGGATAAGGATAAGATGATTATTATTGATATATGTAAGAAGGTGATCTAGTAAATGTAAGACAACGAAAGGTTTTGGTTAAGGTAACTAACTGAGCTTAAACCATTACTAAACTAGGCATTAAAGATGCTATTTTGAGTAGTACATTGTATTGGATTTAATTATCTATATTGTAGTCAGTGAGACTCTTCTATTGAGTAGCGAGCTCTAGGTTGTTGGCCTTCCTACATGTGCATGTGCAAGCTCATGTTGTAAGTAATATTTATTCATATTGGCCAGTGAGTAAATATTGTGGGTCACAAATCCCATCGAGGTTTTTCCCACACCGGGTTTCCTCACCAAAATATCTTGTGTTATGGTGTGCATTTATGCCGTCTTTGTTATTTCTCTTTATTGCATTATTTCTTGTTTGCTGGTACACTAATTTGGATTGAAAAGTTATAAACAAATTTAAATATTCCATTAACTGGTTAGACACTGATTCACCCCCCCTCTCAGTGTCTTTGGGACTATCATTGCATCTAACAATTGGTATCAGAGCCCGATCCTCTATTTGGAAAATCCTAACAGCTTGAGGAAGATTCTGAAACCAGTACTAATGGAAAGTTTGAGAAAACAGTTGGAAGGAGCTCTTGAAGATTTTGATGCAGAAAAATTGAAGAATATCAAACTTGAAGATGATCTGAGGATTGCTAAGGAATTCATTAAAGGACTTTAGGAGAACCTAGTTATAGCACAAAACATGAGGAATGAACTTCATGAGAAAATACATAAACATGATGATGAAAAGGAAACTCTTAGTGACATTGCAGAGAAGTTGAGGCAAGAGAACAGTAATATGAGGAATGAAATGCAAGATCTGACCATGAGGCTATGTAAGGATATTGAAGACAAAAATAAGAATGAAGAAGACTTGACTAGGAGACTTAATGATGGAGAAAATGAAAATCTAAGACTTTGTCATGAGAATGATATGCTAAAGACAGATCTCATTCACATACAACATGATAAAGAGGAGCTTAGGAGACAAATTGGGATTCTAGAAAATGAGTTGATCACTACAAATGAACACAAAGACAAATTCAAGAAAAGTTCAGAAAGGCTTGATGACATGTTGAAAAGACAAAAACCTGATGGAGATACAATTGGACTTGGATTTGAACATGGAGAAATTTCTGGGACTGCAAATAATTAAGATCACAGCAAACCAGTAAGACAACCTAATGCTTATAAATTTAATGGGAAATATTTCAAATGCAACAAGTTTGGTCATATTGAAAATTAGTGCAAATTTAGAAATAATCAGAATACAAGCTTACCCACCGGTCAATGTTCCAAATGCAATAAAGTTGGTCATAATTCATAAAATTATAGAATGAATGTGATATGCTATGCTTGTGGTAGATTTGGACATTTATCTAGTCAATGCAGAACACAAACCGGTCAAAGATATGGAAAATATATTCAAAGGAATAATGTAACTTGTTATGCATGTAACAAGATTGGGCATATTGCAAAATTTTGTAGAAGCAAGACTATACCAATGAACAATAAAGGATCTAATGGGAAAGGAAAAGAAAAGGTAAATGAAATAAAGCAATAATTTTCAAAACAATGGATTAAGAAGAGAGATCAGAGAGTTGATGAATCTATCTCTACACCGATAGAACAAAGTAATCCTCCATCGATAGGAGATTCTTCATCTAAATAAGGAATAATCCTTAGGGGGTATGGCAACAAGTTGAAAATCATGCATTCTACCCTTGGTTGATGGTAAGAAGACAAATTTATTCTTTGTTGACAGTTGTGTTAAGATTTCACTCAGTCGACAAGCATTGAATGTGGTTTTTGAAGAACTTTTTGGTTATAAAGGACCGGAAAACCCTCATTTTCAATCCATCAAGCATCCAAGCATTTAGAGAGCGTGAAATTGAGCAAATGCATCCTAAGGCAACTGAAGAAGTTACACATGATGACACTAACCCTGATTCTGAAATTCTTTTCACTATGAATGTTGATACTCAAGATTTTAACATTGTTGTGGATAAAGAAACTATAGAGGTTAAGGCAGAAAATGATAAGAATAGTGAGTTCTCTAAGTCACTGACACACACTATTGACTCTCAGAACATTGAAATACCGGCACAAGCTAAGCAACCGAAGACCGAGATACCGACAAAGGATAAGGTTACTAACATTGAGAAACCGAAGTCAGAGAAACTGATAGTTGTAGAGGTACTTACTCATACTGAAAAACCAAAAGAAGTAGAGGTAATAACACAAATAGAGAAATCGGTAGAAAATGTAAATAAAGAGGAAGCAATTGATAGAAATAAGGAAGAAAGAGATAAGGCAATTGAGCAAGTATCTATTGAAATGAAATCTATTGCAAAACCAAGCACATCTATTGGAGAATTTAGACCCACTAATGTAACAGATGCTCTATTGGATTCTATTAAGAGGATAACAGATTGCAATGCCTTAGAATTTAAGGCTATTGATGACAAATTACCTATCTTGAAGATGATTGCACCAACCTGTAAGATAGATCACATTGAGGATTCTTTAGGTAAATTGGACACATTGTCCAAATTTATTGCTGAAAATGTTCTAACTATAGATAAGGTGGATGAGGAAACTATAAAGGAAAGAGTAGATAAAGAGAAAGGTGAATTCTTTTTGAAAACCATCAAATACTGTATTGAGAACAAGGACTCACTATTACCGGTACTTAACTCAATAATTTTGGAATATAAGGAGCTGTATAGAGAAGCTTGCAAGCCTCACCACCTAACCGAAGATATTGATGAGGAAATTAAGAAGATATAGAAGGAGATAGATGATATTGCAGATAATATGATAGGTTCTTCGAGACATCTCATTTTTTGAATAGGAAATGGCATTTTTTGAGGAAAAGTTGGAGAAACTTGAGAAAGAGAAAGCAAGGATAAGGTTAAAGGCCCAAGAACTGAAAAGAAAACTTGGTCCAAGATTGGACAGTCTTATCACTCAACGGATTGAGCGATCAAAGGCAACAATTCAAGGAGAACAGTCACCGGAGCAGCAGATGCACTGTCTGACTGGCATGATCCAACAGACATAGACAATTATTTCTGATAATAACAAATTCATGCAAAGCCTAAATCTAATTTTGGTGGACATTTTTCAAATTATACAAAATCGGTTACAGGCTATGAGGTAGCATTTTTTGTATTCTTTGATTCTTTTTTACATCCTTTGCCATTGATGTCAAAGGGGGAGTATTATGGAGAAAAATAAATGTACAGAGGAGATCTCTTGCTCAAGGGGAGCACACTCTTTTGGGGATCAGTTTTTGGACTTAATTTTTGGATAACAGTTTTGAATTTTTCTCATGAGTATTGCCATCAATGCCAAAGGGGGAGATTGTTGGTATTATACACTCAATGAGAATATGGTTGATGTTGTCATTGATGGCAACCAACCGGTAACAAGTTTCTACACATACACTGACAGACACTGGCATTGACAGGCACATTCACCGACATCCAGATTACACCGACAAATGAAGTATACCGGCACTCAGGCCGGCATGAGACAAAGTTTCGTTTATGTGAATTGTATTGTAAATGTAATTAATTATTTGTAAGCCGACATGATATATTGTAAAGACTCATATATGTATGAGATTTTATAGATCATTTTGCATTAAGAAGGATAAAGATAAGATGATTATTATTGATATATGTAAGAAGGTGATCTAGTAAATGTAAGACAATGAAAGGTTTTGGTTAAGGTATTTGACTGAGCTTAAACCGATACTGAACCAAGCATTAAAGATGCTATTTTGAGCAGTACATTGTATTGGATTTAATTATCCATATTGTAGTCAATGAGACTCTTCTATTGAGCAGTGAGCTCTAGGATGTTGGCCTTCCTGCATGTGCAGGCCCATGTTGTAAGTAATATTTATTCATATTGGCCAATGATTAAATATTGTGGGTCACAAATCCCACCAAGGTTTTTCCCACACTGGGTTTCCTCACCAAAATATCTTGTGTTATGGTGTGCATTTATGTCGTCTTTGTTATTTCTCTTTATTGCATTATTTCTTGTTTACCATTACACTAATTTGGATTGCAAAGTTATAAACAAATTTAAATATTCCATTAACCGGTTAGAAACTGATTCACCCCCCCTCTCAATGTCTTTGGGAGTGTCATTGCATCGAACATATCCTACATTAAGAGCCTTGCCTTCTATTTGTCCAAGTCACTTGACCATTTTGGGGTAAGCAACCCTTAAGTCCATTAGCAATAACAAACTCATTAAAATCCTACATAGTCTTACGGGGGGGGGGTGGTGGTGCGAGGAATGATACCCCCTTTCTTGTCCATGATAGATAGAACTGAGTTGAAATATCCACCCAAGAGAAAAGGTTCATTCATAAACTGGGCTAAGGATTGGATCAAGGCACTCCAAACAACTTTATTCCTTTCTATTGAGTTCACACCATATATTGTTATCAAGTGGAAGTCTCCCCTTGCCCCTGAGATCCTTACATGGATAAAATTGGCCTTAATTTCAATCGGCTAAACCTTCTTTTTATTCTTTTTCCAGAGCACTGCCAAACCCCCTGAAGATCCTATAGCTTGAGATGCAACAAACTTCCAACCCTTCCATCTATTGAATGGTTGTAGATCCTTTTGGGAAGAGAATTTGGTTTCTTGTAAAAGACAAACATCAACCCCACAAGACTCAATCTGAGCCTTAATGAGGCATCTTTTGTTTAAGCCCCTAACATTTCATGTTACAGTTTCATTCCTAGGGGGGAGAACATGTTCTCCTCCCAAAGAAAAATTTGTCATCTAGCATTGATTGCACTCCCATTTGGACTTCCTAATTAGTCTTTATACTATATCTCTTTTTCTTTGGAGGTCTTCCTCTACCTCAAGGGGTGGGAACAATGGTTGTTTTCTTAGATCTGGGTTGATAAATTGAAGGTGTTACCTCACTTTCTAACTCCTCTCGGATCCTTTGTTGAGGAGTAACCTTAGATTTGTCTGCTAGAACTGTCCTTACGTCTCCTAACTTTCATGTACATTGTGATGTCTCAAAGATTCAGTGGGTCTTGGCTGTATTAAGTTTCTAGAAGGATTCATCTACCTGCTCACTATGTCTTGAACCAAAAGATTCTTTGGAGGAAGCATATCAGAGCTTGTTTCCTTTATGAGGAGATGTTGGGTCTGCTTGTAGAGGATACTTCTTTACAACCTGATGATACATTGTGCAAAGATATTCATTACTTAGCATTTCAGTCTCTTGGAGAAGCATTTCATCTAGAAATTTGGAGAATGCTTTTTTAATTTGTTCTTCTACTAATAGATCAAATTTCCTCTGCAAGAGTGGTTGCTTGAATTGCAACAATTTTTTTTGCACTTTGGGCAAACTTGCTTAGGGCCATTAACTTTGGCCACTTGACAACGTTTGGGATAAAACTGGTCACTTGAATTGGATTGCCCAGATTTGCATGCAAAGACCATTTTTTAACCCAATTCATCATAGAAATTGTAATCCTAATTTGGGCTGAAGGCAACCTGAAGTGTTGGTTTGAATTCTACATAAGACTGCCTAGGAAATTTGCCCTTTGAACATCCCCCAAATCACTTTGCTTTCGATTGGTTAGAACAGGCTTCTTTGTTAAAGAGCCTTGTGTTGAGAATGATTCGTGGACATTCTCTACTGAGCAACTAGCAAAAGAGCATAGGCTCGGATCTGAAGAGTGGTCATCACAAACTTTTATTATCAAAAGATCATTATCTTTTTGAGATTGAGTAGTGAAATGACCCAATGGATCTGCATATTTAACCACTATTTCAAGGTCTTGAATCACAATTTCTTGTTCCCAAGTGCCAAATTTTGAAACTATTGATAAGGTCTTAGGAAAGGGTTTGAAAAGATCAAGGAGGAGACAAGATCTGACTTGCAGGTGCGTGAACTCAAAGGGTAGCAGATCATGCTTGACAAAGATGCCCATTTGATTTGACAAAAACTCTACTAGATCCAAATGCCTATATTCTAAAGGTAGTCCAAGGAATTGGAGAAAGGGGATTAAATAATTAAAATAATTATTTAATCATGGAAGAATAATTAGCTTAGAATAAAGAGATTAAATAATTAAGAGAATTATTTAATTAAAGAGGAATAGTTAGGATTAATTGATTAAGATCAAGATTAATTGATTAGAAAGAGATAATGATGATATTAATTAAATAATAAAAATTATTTAATTATTGGATATTAGAAGAAGAATATTAGCACTAATTAAATAATTAAAATTATTTAATCAGTTTAGACGAAAAAGGTTAGTGAAAAGTGTTGTCGAAGACTTAGGACAATTTCCAATTGTAGCGTTGTAAATTGTACACCCTTGTTAGGGTGGTATAATTCCACGCTTGGTTTAGCACTCGCCTTAGTGTGTTTGCATCTTGCATTGTAATTTCCCTCTAAGCATTTAATTAATTAATATAATTAAATTTGAAGTCATATTTCATCACTCTCCACATCATAAAATTGGGCCCTTTACCCTAAGTGTGCCCCTTTTTATTTTATTCCTTCAATAAACTATTAAATCATAAACCCTAAGTATGTCCTATTTCAACCTTTAAGGCCCTATTTCACATATCAAAACATCTCAAAATCAACTGTAACTTTGGGATTCACTCTAATATCATCATATCTAACGGCCTTGAAAATTTGGTGAAAAGTTGGTCGGACCATGTGCACTTTGCACACGGTCCTCAACATTTTTCCCAAAATTTCGGGAGCATAATTATATGATATTATAATGGTTAACCCCAAATGATTGGTGGGAAATTAAAATCCTAGTTTGGCCTAAAGACAAAATTAAGATCTAGGGTTTCTTACATAAGAGCTCTCTTTCTTCATTTGAAGGGATGAAATCTAATCAGAATTAAGATATAAGAACAATGATCACAAGGAGCCTTCTATGTAGAGAAAGAGAAGCTTATGTGGAGTCTTCAACAACATTAATCAAGCATTCATCATCAATTAGGAGCCTTGAAGACATTGAAGAATAATAGGAGATCACCGACTGATGATTGACTTGTACCCCTCCCTTAGGGGCTGGGTATGATTTCATGTTGTTTTCATGTCTTTGCATGAGATTCATTACATTATTTGCATATTTACATTCATGCTTTAGATCAATTTGCATAATTGATTTAGAGAATTTACTTTGTCAATTACAAGCATTTAGAGTTTACTCTTTAGGGTTGCTCTAGATTGTTTGCATTCATCTTAGGGTCTTGCACACACATTTTCAACACATTATCGGCTATTTGTGTAGGTGGAAATCACCAACACACGGGTTTGACTAAGGAAAAACCCTATATAGCCACCCAAAACCCTACTTTCAGTTGCAGGTGCAGCTACAAGATTTTCTCATCGCTATAATTTTTAGGTCTGGCAGAGCACACAGACACAGTCCCGAAGATTAAATTTGAGCAAAAATCACCAGGATAGGGGTGTGGCGCCTTGGTCCTATGACCTGGTTCTCTATGGGTGTCCTGGTCTTGCGACTTGGTCCTCCTTGAGCGTCGGGTGCCCTCCTCCTCTCAGGGCGCCTTGGTCCTTTCTAGGTGCCGTGGTCCTCTCTAGGCGCTCTGGTCCACCCATTTTCAGGTGAAATTTGGTAGGGTGGAAGCTCAGAACATCAGATTTGCAGGTCTTCAGTTGCATATTTCTTTGACTCATTTTTCAACACCAAGTACAGATTCAAATTATTCTCCCTTCTCTGCTTTCAAGTATCTCAGTTCCAAATCTACAAGTTTCTACAATTTCAGCTCATATATGCTTCATTGTTCATCTCCTAGTCTAGTTGATCAATCTTTCACATCTTATCTTCATATACAACAAGAGGAATAGAAACCCTAAGATAATCCTTGGCTCTTGTGGCTCTCTCTTTCTCACAAGAAGTAGCCAAAGTGAGCTATCTCCCTAGGCTCTTTCATATTCCCAATGTGTTGGCTAAAGTGGGATTAGGTCCTAGTCACCCAATCTCACTTTTTCCCTTAGACACCAATGTCTATATTTTGCCCCTCGTTGAGACAATGCAATTTTGAGCATTGTTTCAAAGAAAAAATTGAGAAATCATGCCCCAATAGATGACAAAATGGAGGTAAGATGCCCCTTCGATAGATGGTTTATGTATGAAAGAAATGAAATGTCTCTTGAAAGAAGAGAATAATGGTTAGTCAAAAGTAAAGAATATTAATTGATTGTAGACAAGGGTTGTAGCATGATAATGATTAATTTGATGAATAGATAGAATGATTAAGGGGATAGAAGAAATGTTAGCCAGAAGAAATGCAAGTGAGAAGTGAAGAATGATTAGTGTGATGAAATCTTGCTTTCATAAATGCAAATAGTAGGTAAGAACCTTTATTTGATATGGCAAAACAAATGTGACACACCATGGCAATGAAGGCCAGGGTGATAATGCAATCCCTTTGCATAAGACATACATGTTGTAGACAAGGAATGATTCAACCATCCTTAGGCATACTTTTCCCAGAATGTTATGAAACACTCCACAATTAGAAAGCAAAAAACAAGAAAGACCATGAGCCATCCCGACCACCCTAAATCACTTAGTGACATCATCAAGTAGCATAGGAACATGATCAAAGATAAATCAATGAAAAATAAGATTCACAAATTCAAACAAGTCAAACAACCATTCTAATCTTGTTGCCAAAAGTGATTTTTTTGTGGGATGATGATAGGATGATCATGCTATCTAGTTTTAGGGAATGCAACACCCCGTCTAAGACATGACATAGTCTGGTTTTGAGTGTACCACACCCTGTATAAGACCCATGATAATGTTGACAAGGACCAATGATATTGATGTTGATTGATTGATAAGACAAGTTGACCAGTTTGAATGCTTGGTTGGTTGAAAAGTTCATTTGTTAATGCCTAATTTGTCAAGCGCAATGTTTTATTGTGTAATCTGTCCGATGTTTTCTCAAATGTCTGTCTATGTACAAAAGGGACAATTTATTAGCGAAATGAAAGCAATTATTTTTGGATTTTGATGTTTTCTAATTTTTAGGATTTTTGAACCTTTTTTTTGTGTTTTTTTAAGGACATTTTACGAATGTTTTTGGATTATTTCAGGATGTTTTGCAAAAAAAAATTGTGATTATTTCAGGACTTTATTTGATATTTATGGATTTTTTCAGGACTTTTTTATTTATTTTTAATTGTTTTTTCAGGACTTTATAGCTATGTACATTTCATAGCATTCGATCTCTTCATTGTGATAACTCTATCAAATGGGCATAAAAAATATTTGTCCCCAGTGTCTAGCAAGACAAGGAATATGACGAATGGACAAATAAGATCACTGAAATGTTGGTGGATAGATGGAAGATAAAGCCATTTATTATGGAGATAAAACAGATTCAATGTCGAAGGGCTATCACATGATGGGATAAGGGACTCAATATGACAATGTAAAGAAATGGCATGGCACAAGGGACATGTCAAGAGGTTTTTTGAAACATGTTTTGAATTTTATATCCTTATGTCGGATCAAGATCAAAGGATGAAAAAGGGGGTATGGATAGTGATAGGATATCTATATATGATAAGCAAGATCAAAATTGGATAAGGGATATGGACTAAAGGTATTTATAGGCTAAGGGATAGTGAGAGGAGGTTGTCATAAGCCAAGGAATGTGTATGAAAGGTTGTAATAATCCAATGGACAAAGAAAAAAAGATGTGATAGATTGAAAGCTATGAATAGGATGTGTTTTCATGCTTAAAAATCATATGAGCTACTTAGGAAATAAGGACGATCACAAATCCTTAACTAATTAAACAAACTAAAACATAAAACAATAGAAATTAGATGCAAGAATTGAAAGATTTAAATGAATTCAAACTCTCTATTCATATTTGTGCTTCCATTGTTCTTCTCTGAATTGTGTGGGTGGCTCTCAAGTATTGCACTGAAATTCCTGCATAAGATGATAATTGCTTTGAAGAGTGTGATCTCTAGAATGGTTTGAGAAAATGATGTTGTTTATATAGATTTTCAACATAGATGAGGTGAGAAAATAAACTCAAGTGTTGATTGATAGTCAACTGAAATTGATTGATCAGTTAATAGAGTTGATTGATATGTTAACTAAGATTGATTGACTTAAATTGATTTGATTGAGTATTAAACAAGATAGATTGGATAGTGGACTGAGTAGATTAGTTAGTTGACTGAATTTATGGATTAGATAAGTGGATTGATTGATCAGCCAGAAAAGGTGACTGAGAGTGAAAAGGGGTGATTAAGGAGTTAACTGAGTTAACTAATTAGCTAACTGATTTGGTCAATCAATTATGATTTCAACACATGTTGCAGGATTTTGGAATTGAATTTGATTTTAATTTTCATTTTGGATTTGAACTTGGACTTTCAAATGCTGAAATACACATGAAATTAACTAAAATTCAGATTTAGGGAAATGTGAATTTGATGATTTGGAATTAGATGAAATTAATTGAAAATTGAATTTGGGGAATTTGGAAGAATAAGTTAATTAATTTAAATGATATTATTTAAACATTAGAAATGTGATTAATTAAATAATAAAGATTATTTAATTAAGGAATTATCGTAATTAATTAAATAAATAATATATAATTAATATTTGGAAAATGGTTAACTAATCACAATTAATTAAATAATTAATATTTAATTAATATTTGAGAAAGGGGTTTGATTGATTAATTACTTAAAGAATAAAAATTGAAAAATTAATAATGTTGAATGAGATGATTGAGTCAGTTTAGAAGAATAACTAGCTTAATTAAATAATTACTTAATTAATTAGGACGAATAATTATTACATGATGAAAAAGACATTTTTCAGTGTCTACATTTGCCCCTCTTTGACACAATATCGAGACAATGTTGTTTCATAGAAAACAAAAAATTATCTACCCCAGTATGCCCCAGTGACACTTTATAGTGTAAATATGCCCCTTCGGAAAAAAGTGGTTGAAAAATTATGAAATTGAGACCATTTTTTCAATACCATGGTAGTGAGAAAACATGTGAAGTTTCGTGCAATTTTAGGTTCATTTGACTATGCTACAAGTGCATTGAAGTTTAGTTGGACTGCGACCGTTGGAAAGGTAAAAACCCTAATTTTGGCTATAAATAGTGAATTAGCCCTTTTTATTTGATCATTTGCATTCATTTTATTTGTGGAGCTCTTCTTGATTCCAATGCTTTCCGGTGACTTTGGAGCGTGATGGTGGGCCACAGAGTGAGGTTGCACTTGTCTGATCGAGTGTGTTCATACTAGAGACTGCCTGACACTGGAGGCATGGTATGTATTTCAAATATTTTGCTCGTTTTTGCCTATTTTTCCAATTTTTGACTTTTGATGTCAGAGAGAAATTTTTTATTCTATGTGCAATTGTATATTGATTTATGCATAATTGTTAATATTTATGCGCATTTATCTTAAATGATGTGCAATTGATTATCGAATGTGCAACTGCCTTTAATAATTCGCATTTGTAAATTTTGATGTGCAATTGTTTTAAGTGATTCGCAATTGTAAATTTTAATGCACAATTGTATTAATTGGTTCACAATTGATTGTTTGTAATGCACAATTGTAAATATCAGTTTGCATTTGTTGATTATGAAAATTTTCCAATGTATTTGATTTGATTTTTGTCGTTCAAATAAATTCTGTGATATTTTCTCTTGTTTTACTTGCAGGACAACTTCTATGTGTTGATAGGAAGACAGACGAGGCCTGATGGTCTTGATCAGTGAGATGAGTTGTTGCAGGAGCAGGTTGTCTTGATTAAGCATTTGGGATTATATCACATCCTTCATCTTCTAGAGGTTACGACCAATAGGGCCATGATCACTACTTTGGTTGAGTTGTGGCACTCAGAGACTTATTCCTTTCATTTTCCCATAGGAGAGACATCAATTACCTTGGAGGATGTGTGGTGTATCCTTCACGTTCTAATCTATGGTGCTAGATTTACATTGGTCGCAAAGATGGTATTCATAGTTTATGCAATCTACTTGAGTGGATTGAGCAGGATCTGTAGATACGAGGTAGATATGATATCCCATGGGATGCTTTGGATTACAATAGATCACATTGCTCTAGGTATGGTCTTGGGAGCACATAGCTATCTTTCGACCTACTATTCATGTTGAGCTTGGTGCTGAGGAGCCTTATGCTTACAGATACACAACTAGTATTAGACATAGGGTGTTAGGGAACACCCTTTACTAGAGAAACTAGATTGATAGTTGACAGTATTTCACTTGGAGACCATATCTTGATTGCCTTGATTGGGCTGATGATGCACAAAATTTACCATATTGTTGGCAATAGAGATATTTGATTGGGAGAGATGTTGGTACTCATAGGGTTATTGATATTCATCTTCCTGGCCATGTACTTAAACAGTTCAGGGAGGTATAGGGGGTTCCTGATGTTACTGCTTATTTTTCTCTTATCTATCGAGAGATCAGAGATTGGGGAGCTTGTATATAGCCTCATGTTGCTATTGCAAAGTTTGATTCTCTTCGATCGGTACAATGGGGTTGGTCCATCGGAGTTGCAGATCTTGGTGCCTCATTGCAGTATGATGCTTGGTGGGTACATCATATACCATTACATTTGACAGATCCTACAATTCCTATCTCTCCTCAATAGATTTGGCACTGGAGGGCACAAGGAGGGAGAGGGAGAGGGAGAGGGAGAGATGGTGGAGGTTGAGATAGGGGAGGAGGCCAAGGTGGAGTTTAGATTGGTTTGAGAGAAGCAATGGTAGTAGTAGAGGCAGAGCGAGAGGATAGTAAGGGTGATGTAAACAACAGTGGACACACCGAGTCTATGGGTAGCTCTGACTGGGATGAAAGCGAGAATGATTATTCCGAGACAAGATCATCTAGTGGTTTGGGGGAGTGATGGTAGGGATGGTGGTGAGAAAGACATTGAGATGCCTTAGGTTGGAGATGTGCCAACTGCAGAGGGAGGTGACGATGAGGAGGGTGAGGACGAGCAGGTTTCAAGATCTCGAATTAGGAGCTTAGAGGATCTTGTTGTCACATTGAGACAGTGGAAAATGGATGATAGGGATCACTTTCATAGAGCATATCATGCTTTAGAGATAGAGCAAGATCAGATTTTTTCTAATAGGGATCGATTGCAATAGGAGATAGATGCAGTGGTGCAGAGGTCTAGATTGATCCAGGATGCACAAGAGCAGTACCTTGATTCTTCTACAGGGCCGAGAGATGAGATATTGATTCATCTTTCTCAGGAGTGTTTGAACTAGTGTCGTGAGTACGAGGATGTCGTGCTGGAGGGACAACGAGTTCTAAGTTATAGGAGATATATCTCGAGTAGGAGATCTAGCAGGTCTACTAGTTGTGATACTAGTACAATTGGGGTCATTGGTCCACTTAGGGCATTATTGGGGCATCTTGGGGTAGGATCAAGAAGACAAGAGCCACCTGGAGATATGGGTAGTGTTGGTTGAGACATTTTGTCTTGTACTTGATATGATGTATTCTGACACTTTTTTGAGATATATGATATGCACTTTGGTGGTGTTCTACATGCCTTGTGTTATTTCTATGATGTATGTTTCTATGTGATGTGTCTATTCAATGTGTTATGTGTGTGATTCATTTTATGATTCTAGTGCATTCTATTTTATGCAATGTTTAATGATATAATTGTGCACCTAATGCTTCTATATGATATGAAATCTAAAATGACATGATATTTATCTACATGAATCTAATGCAATTAACTTTTAGTAATATGCAAGTGAATCTAAGTAACATGAATATAAGCGATAATGCAATATAACTAATGGCCAATGAACTTATAATGATATGCAACCTATATGAATGTTTTTGTTATGACAAATACATTGTTCATTGTGCCTCTTGATTTTGAAGAAGTATTAGTAAGATAGATGGATATGAAAAAAAAATGTTTAAGAGATAGTAGAAAATGAAGAATCAACTCTATTAACTTGAAAGAAAAATTGATATGATATGATAGGAATGATAGTGATGAGTACTCTTCTTTTCCTTTATTCATAGTGAAATACATTATCATCATTGAGTCTTATTATGTAACAATGAAGCTTAGTACACCAAGGTATAAGGAACCGGGATGTATAGATATCTCATTGCAAGAAACAAACACATAGCAGACAAGGAATGAATCCTCCATTCTGGGAATTTCACTTGGGGTTGAGGTATGTGTGGCATTCATAGGATGAATGTTCCTATCATAGACACCCACTAGAGAAATTGCTCCAGAACTTCATTGGTTCACACCACAAAACAACAAACAAAGTAAAGGATCATGCCCATCATGGCTCCTCTAGTAACTTTTTTTGACATCCTTGAGTAGCATAGAAACATGATCTAAACGCCAATTGATAAAAAATAAAAACCAAATTTAGACAAAACTCGACAGCTAAATTAACTGTGCCTTTGCTATGATTAGTTTGATGTGATGATTGATAATGTCTGGCTTCAAAAGTTTTGGACCCCATTTAAGACTAATATGTCTGGTTTCAAGTGTATCTGATTTTGTCTAAGACATGATAATGATCACTTTGATGGGGATATCAGCGATTGACAAGACTTGATCAGGTTGGTTGCAGATGTTTGATAAGATAGTTATATCCTTTGTTGAACTCCATGCGAAGTGTTTGCTAGATATCTACTAGGATATTTGTTTCTCACGAGATATTTTATTGCAAGTTTTGGTTGATTTTTCGATGTTTAGGGCTTTGTGGATCATTTTCAAATTTTTTTTATTTTGTTGTTTTTTTATTGTTTTTGGTATTTGTTTAGGATCTTCTTTCTAATTTTTTAAGGATTTTTTCATGACTTTTTACAATTTTTAAGATTTTTGTGTTCTGCAAATATTTTTGGATTTTTAAGATTTTATCTAAATGCTCTTGATTGAATTTTCAGGATCATTTTATGATTTTAAAGGTTTTTTTAGGACTTTATCTGATTTTTAGGATTTTTTTAGTTATGCCCCCAAGTATGGAGACCTATGATGACATGATGAGCTAGGCGATGTATATGGAGACAACTATTTTTTGATATGAGTTATGCTAATGCAAGATGCAAGATGCAAGATGAAGATGCGGCTCCTTTTTGAACAAGGGCGAGTGTATACATATTTCATTCTAAAATGCACTTATTGAGTTAAAGGTGTGAAATTTTTCAAAGATAGGAGCTCAATCCATTCTCAGAAGACTTTAGATCATCCTATCTTAACACACTATGTAATCAAGATTTATGAATAGATGCAAGAAAAACTTCTCCATTAATTCTTGAAACTTTGATCCCCTTTTGCCCATGTGTGTGCACTTGAGTTTATTTTGACTCTTCTAACCATTACAGATCCTTGGAATCCTATGTGGCTAGCTACTGAGTTATTCTGACTTCAAAAGCATCCTGGATAGAGCATCACTGGCAACAAGCTTTTAGGGCTCCGACGAGGTTATACACCATAATCTCTCGAATATTGCTCCATTGCCAATAGGCATCCATAACCCTAATGGAGTTACTTGCATGTTCCCTTAGTCAAGCTTTATTGCACATTTTTGCATGATATTTCAATTATATATCCGTGGTATTTTGCCTTGAGATTGATATTTGACATAACTTTTATTTTTTTATTTTCTTGCCTTCACTTGTAAGTAATGAAAAATACTTGGGTATGACAACTATAGTGGAACTAAAGCAGAATTTTGGATTTTTCACTAGCCACATGACCAACTAGGTATTTGCAATGACTTAGAGCTATTGATTAATGTGTGAGATATAGCAATTGATAGTTTGTGGGTAACAAGGCTCAACAGTGAAACCTCTACTCAACCATGGATAAAGCTCAATCACATAGTGACATTGAAGATGAATTACCAAAGAGATCCTAAAAACTTCATGAACAAGTATCTAGGAAATGAGACAACCTTCACTCATTTCAATGCAAACAGGTGAATGACTTAGACAATCACCTTGTTTATTGATGCAACTATATGTGAAAACAATAATGATATGTAGATAGATGTTGTACAAAATGAAATGCAAGCAACTATATGCACTATGAAATGGATATATGTGATGCAATGTAGTAAAGAAATATGGAAATGTAGTACTTGGAAATTTAAATGAACCCATCCCTTAGATATAATATCTTTTTAGGTGTATGTTGCTCATGGGTTTGGGGAGTGGATCTCCTTCATGATTTTGCAATGTTTTGAAAATGGTTGTTCATTTCGCAAATTTTCTAACTGTTGAGGTGTGGTTGGTAACAGTATTTCACAGATGTTGTTTTCCTCTATAGTAGCAATCCAAGCGTTGGGGGATGAAAGTATAAAATTTTCTGAACTTACCTTTTCTTCCCATTGCTTTATGTTGTTCACATATTCTTCCTCATTATCGGGTATCATGTCTTTGAGAAATGTTGCCTAAACATGCTGATATTATATGTTTCTTTCTTTGAGATGTTATCCTATCCAACTCTAGAGTGAATCATATTGTATAGACATTATAGGGGAGTTCAATCTCGTCACCCAAAAATTCTACTATGGTATTGTCATTATTAGTCCATTCTAGCTGTGGTAGCACTTGTGATTCCCAATCAATGCGATGCCAATCAATTTTCTTTGGGTGAAGAGTGTCCTGTGTCCTACAACCTCTTATACTTGGATTGAGGAGTTTTAATCCCTTAGCACTTGGATTTTCTTTTGTTGCGAGACCTTGTTTTGTCACCATATCATCCTGTGTTGGTTATTTAGTATCTCCTTAAAAAGAATTTTTATGTCTTTCACACATGGTTCAACTACTTGAGTTAATGGTTTCAAGTGTCTTTCCCTCTCTTGCCCCCAGTCAATTACATGTGAATGCACAAGGGATAAATCTTTTCTTTCATCTGCTATAGAAGTGTCTGACATCATGCAAATCTGGTTATTATAAACATTTTCATAGACAATGGCATCATCAATGAGTGGTTGATTGTCATTTGTTGCATCTATTTCTCATGGGCTATTGTCTTGGATAGATTGAACTCATAGTCATGAGAATCTGTCACACTTTCTATATATGTCCCATTGTCTGAGGCGGTGTCGCTTATCTCATCTTGCTCTTGTAACAAAATGTGTTCATGACTTGATGATCTTCTGTATGTAGTAGAAACTCTTCTTAAACCTAGTATTAGATGTTGTAGTCTTTCCTCATCTGACTCATTTGGTGGAGCTAGGCTTGTTTCCCTTGGTAAAATTATCGATAGAATCCAGGGATTAGGCAAATTTGCAGGTGGTGACCCAGTTTCTGCTACCACATTTGCTTGTGAAGTTGTTTCAAGTACCATGTCAAGTGGTGTCTTATTAGTTTCTTGCAAAAGAAATATGAGATCTTCACCATTTGAGATTCTCTACTAGGATATGTCATTTCTTGCTTGCTTCTATGAGATGAAGAAGGGAGTCTTTGTGTTGATAACTAGTTCAAAGGTATAGACTCTCAGGCTAGACTTGGCCTATTTAGTATATCTAGTGTTCGTTATCTTTCCTCTATTATCTTTGTGACCTGCTTATACCCCAAACCTTGATTCTTTGGGTTTTCGTGAGGGATAACAAACTCTAATCTTCCTTGTTGTTGTAGTCCCAAGCCCGTGGTACCATCATACTCATGTTTCTGTAGCATTTTAAAACTATCTCCATAATGATCTAAGGGTAAGTAGGCTTTTGTCATGTCATCTTCTTCTCTATATAACCAGTGATTGACATCTTCTTCTAGGGATTCTTCCTCTAAGTCTCCCCATATGATGAATAAGCACGAGTCTAAATATTTGACTATCTCTTTCTCTTTATTTTGTTTCATCATGGTATTCTGAGGTTTGCCAAAAGATCTTGGAGGAAGAGATAATTGTTTGACATTTGATATACTGGAGATAGAGTATTCCCCACAACCAACTATTAGAATAATATTTAATATTATTATTGTTACTGGTCAATAATATAACTGGTTGTTAGATATCTTAAATGTCTATAGTAACAAGTAGTTAGAAGTAGGTAGCTAATTAATAGCTACAATATTTTGTAACTTCTATATAATGTAATCCTTCCTCAGTTAAGATGAATGAAGTTTTTACTAGTGAATCATCTCTGATTTTCACACCAACATCTTTAATCTATAAAGATGATGTTGTAGATGTATCTTCTTGTGCTTCTTAGATTGTCAATGAGTCTATTTGTGCAATAAGCAGTGCTTCTAGGTTGTTGGAACTTGATTGTTTATGCTCGCTCTTAAAGTATTGCAATGTTGAAAGGGGTTAGGATCCCCATGCATAATTATTTCTACTCCATTGACTAGGAATTTGATGCATTGATGAAAATTACAAGGTATCTCTTGCATGGCATGTATCCATGGATATCCTAATAGCATGTTGTATCCTAATTCTTTGTCCAACACTTGGACTTTGACGTTTGTAGTAACTAGTCCAATTTGTATTGGTAATGTGACCAATCCTTTAAAAAGACGTTCCTCATCACCATAGGCCTTGATGTTGATTTTATTAGTTTGTTCTATGTGAATATTTGAGTAACTCAATTCATTGATCAACTTAAGGGTACAAATATTCAATCCTGCCCCTCCATCTATGAACACTCTTCTTATCCTCTTGTTATGAACATAGGCTTCTAGATGTAAAGGATCATTGTGCCTGATCCTGTCTGTGGGGATGTCTTTCTCTATGAATTTCACCCTGAATGAAGTGGTTATAGTACCCACCATTGTTTGTAATACACTTTCATCTATGTCTCTGGATACTATTGAATCTTGCAATGCCTTGTCCAGAATTGATCTATGAGTTGGTGAAATTGTGAGTAACTAAAAGAGTGAGATATGAGCAAGAGTCTTTTTTAGTTGATCCACAACATTAATTTTTTTTGCTTGATGAGGTGCCTAAGGAGGCACTCCTTGTAATGTGACTTTAGACCTACAGGTTACCATTGCATAATCTCTATTTCTAGGGTTCATGGAAATGGTTGCTACCATTGCCTCCCCTTCACTAATTGCATTGATTATATAATCATATGCAACCTTGGTGTAGTTGGCCATATTGTCCTATCCTTTTGACATAGATGCTTCTCCTTTTGATGTAGGTGCTTGTCCTTGATTATGCTTCACAAAAGGATCTTTGTATATGATATGTGCCTGGTTTGTTGATCCTTTATATGTATCTACTGTTACATCACCTTGATCTATCAGGTCCTGGATGAGATTCTTGAGCTTGTAACAACTAGATATTTTGTGTCCCTTGGAGTGATGATAATCACATAAATCATTGTGATTCCACCAAGTTGGTTTGAATAGGTCCGGTTCATATGGTCTGGCTTCTGGCAAGGTTATCATTTTTGTTTGTATCAAATTCTTTAGAGTTTCCTCAGTAGGTTCCCCCAAAGGTGTGAAATTCCTTTTTGGTGCCATATTTCTTGGAGGTCTAACTACATTAGACTAGACTGCATTGGTAGTGGTTGTAGTTGCATTATTTTCTCGTGATTGATTCACATTTTGGTTTGGTCCTTGTAATGATATTGTGGGTTGAGCTCTATTGACCACTCTTCCATCAACCACACCATCATTTGTAACATTCTTGCTCCTTGACCAAAATTTGGGTTTATCTGCATTGGTATTGTTGGGTGCTCCTGCATCTTTACTATTTTTAATGATAACTTGTTCCAACAATCCCTTCTCACATTTGAGACCCTTTTGTGATATCCTTGAATGTATCAAAACATTGCATTTGCAAAGGATATTTAACCAGTGGAAGGAGGTTTTCACTGAATATGTTCACTTGTTCTACCTTTGGTATATTGCTTGGATACCTTCTATACAATGATCTCCATCTTTGCAAGAATGTAACAAATGTCTCTGTTTCTTTCTGCTTCATGGTGGAGAAATCTATCAGGATTATCTATATTATGAGAGAAGTTTGAGATAAACAACTCTGCTAATTCCCCCCATGAAGTAATTTTAGGAGGTAGGTGTGAGAACCATTCTAGTGTGGGCCCTCCAAGACTCTTAGGAAATAGTCTTAGTAGATAAGTGTCTTCGTGTGCCATTTCTATGCAAGTTGAAAATTTCTCTTATATGATCTCTTGGATAACCCTTTCTGATGCAGGAACACCAGAGTAGCTCATTCAGTTGGAGTAGTTAACAATGGAGTTGCTTGGAGATCATTGCATTTCTTCTGTTTTTGGATTTGGATTTATCATCTTGAGGTCTTGATCATATTCAAGATTCAAGGCATTTGGATTTGGTTTTTGTGAGATATTGATTCTAGTATTGTTCCGATATTGGTGTGTCCTTACCGATTGGTCTTGCAGTGAGTAGAGTGAAGCTGAACTGGGTTACAAATGGTTTTCGTAGCTTTCCGATCATTGAGAGATTTTGTTTTGAGCCTTGACTGATGTTCCTAGAGGTCCATGTAAGGTTCTATGCATTTTGGGATGTTCTTGGTAATTTGAGCTGACCTATTATTGTTTGCTTGAACCAGTTGGTCGTTGGACAACTTGATTGAGTTGTGTTGCTTGCGGATGGTATAAATAGGAAGTTTGGAGATTCATTTTGGGGGATAGAGGTCTAAGGAAGAAGAGATCAAGAGAAGATGTAGTTTCCAGAGAGATTCTGGTTTGGGGGGACTGAAGTCCGGAAGGACTGAGGTTCAGATCAGTGCGTAACAGTACAAACTGTTATTGGAGGCCAAATTATTGAGCAGACAATCTGCAGATCATAGTTTTGAGTTGTAAGGATTATTTTGTAATCCTGGGCTGCTGTCTAGCATGTGTAAAGCTTGCAGGATCATGTAGTTCATCAAATATCATAAGGATTGCTTTCGTTTTTATTTTCACCAGTTTTATCATGTGTTATATCTACTAGTTGGGGTTGCACTATCTGTTCTTCCAGTTATATCTTGTGTTGTGTTACCGATTGCTAGTATCTTGTATGATGTTTTGTGTTATAGAATGCAAGGCAGGGATATCCTTCATTGGCTCTCCCTACCTTGGCTGCATTAAGTGGTATTAGAGCTGGTTATGAACTTGTTGATAGAGGAAGACCTAGTTATGAATTGGTTGGAGGAAGAGCTACTTAGAAACATGTTGTGAATTGGTTGGTTGAAAAGAAGTTGAGGCATCTTGTAGATGTTCAGATCACTAAATGTGAGGTGTGCAAGGTTCGCAAACAGACTGTCGAACCTAGAAGCTTGAGCTTGAGGCAATTGGTAGGTGGAGACTTGAATAGATTGCCAAACCGAGGTAGGTTGCATGGTGGACTGATAGATTCACTAAGGAGAGGCAATCGAAACCTGTAGTTAGACCGTCGAACCCTTGAGGGAGTTGCAAGTAACTCCTAATAGATTGCCGAACTAGATCAAGTGATGGGACTCACTTTTCAATTAACCCTGAGAGTCTGATGCAAGAGCACCGATGTAGCTCATCTGGTTAGAGTAGTTAGCAATGAAGTTCCTTGGAGATCATTGCATTTATTCATATTTTTGGATTCAGAGTCGTGGATTTGGATTTATCATCTTGAGATCTTGATCATACTCGAGATTTATAGCTTTTGGATTTGATTCTTGTGAGATATCGATTTCGGTATTATTCTGGCATTAGCGTGTTCTTATCAGTTGGTCTTGCAGTGAGTAAAGAGAAGCTGAATTGGGTTGTAGATGGTTTCTATAACTTACAGATCATTGAGCATTGAGCCTTGACCAATGTTCCTAGAGGTCTACGTGAAGTTATATGCATTTTGGGATGTTCTTGGTAATTTGGGCTGACCTATTATTGTTTGCATGTTTCATCTTAAACCGGTTGGTCTTTGGTCAACTTGATTGACTTGTGTTGCTTGTGGATGGTATAAATAGGAAGTTTGGAGATTTATTTTAGGGGAGAGATGTCTGAGGAAGAAGAGATCAAGTGAAGATGTAGTTTCTGGAGAGATTCTGGTCCGTGGGGACTGAAGTCCAGAAGGACTGAGGTCTAGATCAGTGTAGAACAATATAGACTATTACTAGAGGCCAAATTGCTGAGCATATGATATGTGGATCATAGTTTTGAGTTGTAAGGATTATTTTGTAATCCTGGGTTGCATTTTGACATGTATAAATCTTGCGGGCTCATGTAATTCATCAAATATCATAAGGATTTCTTTCATTTTTTATTTTCATCGGTTATATCATGTGTTATATCTACCAGTTGGGGTTGCTCTTTCTATTCTCCTGATTATATCTTGCGTTGTGTTACCGGTTGCTAGTATCTTGTATGGTGTTTTGTGTTATAGGCTATGAGGCATGGATGTCCTTCGTTGGATCTCCCTACCTTGGCTGCATTACTTTCCCTTGTATTTATCAAGCTTAGGTGTCTCAAAGTGTGGAGGAAAGGGTGACAAGTATAGAGATCTATCATAAGGATAAGGCCTGAGAGCTTCCATTGTGTAGCTTTTCTTGTCCTTTCTTGCTTGCATACTTACCATTTTCTTTTGTAAGTTTTGGACTTGCTGACCCTGTTGGCATTGCATGAAGATTGCATTGAAGAAGTATAATAGGAAGTGTTGTCATTGATGTCAATAGTAACTAGTAATGAAGTAGTAAAGCAACCAGTAATGAAATAGTAAAGCAACTGGTAATTAGGTAGTGGAGATCAACTAGTAACCCTATCTAGTTGAGAAGTGGAACCCTATCTGATGAAGCTTGGAGATTGGTTGTGATGATCTATGACTGAATGATGAACGGTGATGAAGATGCCATGTAAGCATGTTGCATGTGATGAGTTTAGAAATGATTTTGGCATGTAAAGATAATTGTTTCTCTTGGGAATGATCAAATGCATCGTATGAAGTGACAACCATGTGATGTGTTACAAGATTCAAATTGCGATGATCCAAGAGTGGTTGTAGATGCCTAGAAGAATGCAAAGTTGATTGCATGTAATCTAACGGTCAAGATTGAACCGATGTGTTTGTAATCTCTATGAGAATTTTACGGTTTGTGTTGTGCTACTGACTAATGTATTTGTTTATAAGGTCAATGAATTGATTGAATGAGTCATTGGAAAATTTGATTAAGTGTGAAAGTGATTGTTGCCGAAACAGGAGGCGTGTCTGCAGAATAATGTGAAGGCAGATAAGAGTGGTAAAGGATTTGATTCAGCAAGGAAGTGATATTTCCAGATTGGTCAAGAACCTATTGTTCTCTAACCATTACATTAGTTTGAAATCCCCCAACAAAGTAAGCTCTAACAGGATTGTTGTTTAAATCCTTTAACCAGGTGATCCATTATCTTGGATTTGAAATCCTCCACCAAGGTTACCTTTAACAAGGTATTTGTAGTCAATCCCTTAACCAAGTGGTCCTTAACTGGATTTGTTCCTAACAAAATATTCTTGTATAAGCTTCTAAAAAGGCTTGGCTCCTAACAAGGCAAACTTCAGAAAAGTTCAAAATAATTATGGGTCTTCATCCCCACCGTGGTTTTTCCCATTTGGGTTTACATGTGAAAAATCGTTGTGTCAAGTGGTGAATGATTTTGTAGATGTGTTATTGGTATGGTTGATATGAATGATCGGTAAATCTATATGGATATATCTAAATGATTGGAAATGATCTAAAATATGTTATTATTGGTATTAGTGAAGTGGTTTAAGGTTTTGGTCAAAGGATATTTAAGTTTTAGATCTGTTGCATTATACCACCGAAGTATTAGGTCAACCGGTAAGATTTAATAGTGTAGCTGCAGATTTGTTACAGTGACTAAACCGGTAAAAATTGTGAGTTGATTCTTTGTTGAAAATAAGTTTGGTGAAAAGTTAGTTTACTCTTCAACTACTGATTCACCCCCCTCTCTAAGTAGTTGACCGGATCTTTATACTTTCATCATATTATTAGAGCTAAAACTTATGTTTGTGTCAAGGGTATGCCTGATGCATATATGTTTGCAACATATGGTGAAGTGGTGATGCATATATGTTTACAACATATGCCTGATGCATATATGTTGACCCAATCTTTATAGTTTCATCATATTATCAATTGGTATCAGAGATTTCCAGGTCCTCTTGAGAATAAGCCTAATAGCTTGAGGAAAAGATTCAGGAGAAAATGATGAAGAGAGAGGGTCTGAAGTTCAATAGATATAACTAAAGAATCTGGAGTGATAGGATGAAGATTTTTATCAAGAGCTTGGGAAGCTAGTATTGGGATCATGTTTTTACTAAGTGTTTATGGTGAAAATGGATAACAATAATAACCAAATTGAAAGGCTAAATGAATTCAACCACCAAACCCTAGCCTAACAACAACAAAGATCCACCATAACATATGAAGATTACCTAAGACAATGCAAATAACTCAAAATCACAAAGATTATACCATCACATGTCCAATAGGGTTTTGATCTCCATTCTTCCTATCTCCATTGATCTTGCTTGATATATTTGCTCTCAGATTTTTATATGCACAAGAGCTCAACAAAGAACGGAATGTGGTTGCAAGTAGGATCGTAGTGTAGCCAAGTCCTCCAAAATTGTTGATTAGTCTGAGTGATTAGCCATTAGGGTTTGACAATGAAGGAAGCATCTCCTTAAATAGAAGACACAATAAGAAATGGAGGGTTAAGATTGAGAGGTGTAAAAAGAGAGGTCGGCTAGGATTAGAGGGTAGGTAAAAGAAATACCAAAATAATGAAAGAGGTAGGTAGTGTATGAATTAAGAGATGAATGACATGTGTCATGTGTAGAAAAAGATAATGAATTAATTAAATAAATAAAGATTTATTTAATTAATAGAAGAAGTAGGACAATTAAATAAATAAAATATTTATTTAATTTAGGAAAGGGATAATTTAAATAAATAAATGTATTTATTTAAATGAGAAATAAGGCTAGAAGAGGATAAATGAATTAATTAAATAAATAAAAATTTATTTAATTAATAGAAGAATTAGGCTTAGATAATTAAATAAATAAAATATTTATTTAATTAGACATGACAATTTTGAGTGTCTACACTAAGTATAACTTGCCTAGTGGAATTTTGATAGATGATCAGAAGAAGGAGCAACGGGAGAATAACCAAGCATTGGAAGCCATCATTAGTACCTTGTCAAATTCAGAATATGTTGATTTTCATGGATTGGAGACTGCATATGAAGTTTGGAAGAACTAGAAGAAATCTATGGTACTGATGAGCATGTAAAGATAGCCAAGGAAGAGAGTCTCAGAGGAAAATTTGATGATATGAGAATTGCTGAAGGTGAAAACATTCAACAATATGGTCAAAGAATCAAGGAGATAGTTGGAGAAATCAAAAATGTTGGAGGTACAGTGGAGGATGCCACTATGGTTAGCAAGGTCTTGAGAACCCTTCTACCGGTCTATGCTATCAGAGTTGCAGCCATTCAAGAAATCAAATCTATTGACAAGACAAAGGTAACTCTTGACTCTATCATTGGTAAATTGACTGCATTTGAATTAAATGGTTTTGATGGAAGTGTTCAGAGGTCACAATCTGCATTTAAAGCCTCAGTCTCAACCACACCAGTACAGAAAAGAAGAGAAGTAAGTTATAGTCATGAATCTAGATCTAGCAAAGAGGTAGATGATGATGAGAGTCTGATGGAACTTGAAGCATTGTTGGCCAAGTGGTTACCTAGAGGTACCAGTAAGTATAGAGGCAAATTACCACTAAAATGTTTTGCATGTAACTGGATAGGACATATTGCTACTAACTATCCTAATGGAGATAACAAGGAAAAATGAGAGAAATATAGGAAGATTAAAGGAAAAGGAAAAATAAATAGTCTCATTGCATTGGATAAAGGTATTATAGATGAAGAATCTGAGGAAGATAAAAATGGTGACATTGTCTTTGTTGCTATCAAAGAAGACGTGTTAGATCAAAAGGCATTGGTCTCTCACTTGGATAATTCAGATGACTAGATTATTGACAGTGGTTGTTCACACCACTCTCCCTGCATGGTGAAGGCAAAGGATCCATTTCCCTGAATGGTAAGAGTAGTGCAGATGATGCCTACTAGGTTGAAGGTTTGAAACACAATCTTTTGAGTGTTGCTCAACTTATTGACAAAGGTTACCCATTAGAATTCAAGAATGGTGTTTGCAAGATCTTTGGAATAAAAGGTGAACTGATTGCAACCAACAAACAAACCAAAGGTAACCTCTTTCAAATAAACTCTAAAGTCAATAGTTGTTTGATTGCAAAAGTAGAAGATAGTTGGCTTTGGCATTGGAGGTTTTGTCATGTGAATTTTGATAACATTGTAAGAGTCAACAATAAAAAATCAGTAAGAGGATTTCCACAGTTGGACAAACCGATGAATGCTTTGTGCAAGGAATGTCAGTTTGGGAAAATGACAACCTCAACCTTCAAGAGAAAATCTTTCTCATCTGAACATTTTCTAGATTTGGTTCATACTAACCTATGTGGGCCAATGAGGACTAGGAGTATTCAAGGTGATTGGTACTTCATGATATTTACTGATTACTTCTCAAGGATGATGTGGGTCACATTCTTGAAAGACAAGACAAAAGAATTCAATAAATTTAAAGCATTCAGAGCCTTGGTTGAGAATGAAAGTGGAAGGAAGCTGAAATGTTTAAGGACTGATCAAGGTGGTGAATTTACTTCAGAGGAATTCACTAGATACTATGAAAATAATGGGATCAAGAGGCAACTATCTACACCAAGGACACCATAGTAGAATGATATTGCAGAAAGGAACAACCAGTCAATGGTTGAAGCTGCTAGGACTATGTTAATTAAAGGAGTTGTACCTAAGACATTATGAGAAGAAGCTATTAGCACAACTATTTATACAATGAACTGGATACTGGTCAAAAGAGGTAAAGACAAAACACCCTAAGAATACTGGTATGGTAGATCACTGAATGTCAATTACTTCAAAAAATTTGGTAGCACATGTTTTATTAAAAGAAGTGATTATATTGGAAAGTTTGATGCCAAAAGTGATGAAGGCATATTTATTGGTTACTCCACCAAGACAAAAGCTTACAAGTGCTACAACAATCGGACTAAGAAAATCATTGAAAGTGTCAATGTTCGAGTAGATGAATTTCCTGAAAAATATGATGGAACCAACAAGGAGAAGGAAGAAGAAGAACCAAACAAACTATTTTTGGAACTGGAACCAATAAAGCTAGAAGTTGGAGAAATGAACATAGAAGCCCTAGTTCAACTAGAACAAGAAGGACCAACAAAAGATGAAGAAATTGAAGAAGAAGAAGAAGAACCTGAAAAACCAAGATCATGTTATTCCAAGGTATGTCAGACTCAATCACAGCCCCGATTAGATTATTGGAGACAAGAATGCAGGTGTGTTAACTAGAAGAAGGCTAAGAGAAAACTCTTGTATGATCTCCATCGTTGAGCCTAGAACAAAAAAAGAAGCCTTTGCAGATGAAGACTAGCTCAAGGAAATGGAATCAAAAATTGATCAGATAGAGAAGAATAATAAATGGTCATTGGTATCCAGAATGGAAAACAAGAATGTAATAGGCACAAAGTGAGTATTCATGATGCAGAGTCCTACACACACACCTAAGGACAAGACCAATAGGGTTAGGCTTTGACCCTTCAAATGACCACAAGGGCCCTACAAGGAAGGACTCTACACCTTTGGGTAGAACTACTCACAAATCCACTAGGCTAACCCCTCCTCAAGATGAGCAAAAGGCCTCAACACATTCAATACACCATTCCATGATTCTTGCTCTTAGGGGCTTTGGAATTGGTCCATTCATGACTGCTAAGGACTATTCCAAGAATTTGTTTAAGGTTTTGTCTTCAAATCCTTATACCTCCTTTGGAAACCTACTCCCTAGGCTAGTAGCCCTATTTAGCGAGAGAATTGACCTTAACTCCAAAATATTCCACACACTCTAAAAAACTACTCACCATTCCAGATACCCTTTTGGGAGTTACACTCATCCCCAAAATGGGTTTGCAAGATCTGCACTTTTAGGGTCTGAACTGCTTAGAGCACTAGAGACCTAATTAGGGCGATTAGGCCTATTTTACATAGCAACTACCATTTCTTGAATCCAAATAGAAAAATATACTTCATGAGCATGTGGGGGATGGTGAATAACCTCTAATTATAGGGTTGCATGCCTGGTATCCATCGTTATAAATTTTTATGATGACTGTCCTAATTTTGCTCAAGGTAGTGACATGGAGATGCCTACCTAGATTTACCTCTTTCTCCTCACAACCAAGTCTCCCCTACAAAAAACCATGAAAAACCTAGAAAAAATAGGCCAATCCTGCACTCCACCAAAGGAAGAATCTTCTAGACGGAAAGAATGCAAGATATGGTCATTGTTGGCTAAAACCCTAGCCAAACCCTTACTTTTCGGGTTACAGTCAGAAAAATGAAGGGTTCTCCCCACTCAGAAATGATCAAAGCCTTAGACCACCACCAAAAGAAATATGATTCAAACCTCCAACTACTCCATGAATTTTTTTTCTCAATTAAATCCATACAAGAACGTACAATAACTGCAAACTCAATTGTTTTGGGAAAACTCAGTTTTGTTTGTGTCTTATTGCATAAAATATTCAAACCACAACCTCTCCAACCTTGGGAATAATGTCCAAAAAGCTTATAGCCCTCTCAAATTGTTACCAACCAAATTTGGAGGAGGTTGGAGCTGTTCAAAGGCTTACATCAAACACATTTTGAAAAGTTGCACTTTTGGTCTTAAAAGTTACATTTTTGCATAAAAGTTGTCAAGCACTACAAGTTTAGGATCCACACAACTTGGATCAACCAAAAACAACTAAGACATCCTAAAAAACCTATCAAACACACAAAAAAACATCCTACTACCCCTATTGACCACATTATCCCAATTGGCTTATCAAGTTGCCTAATCAGTGACATTGGCTTATTTGGTGGGGTCTTTATTGAATACATGAAACTTGCATAAACACAAGACACTAAGAAAAACACTATGATCCTAATCTTCATCCTCATATCCATGATTTTCTTGTTGAAGAGGTGCCCCTGCACCATACTCCCCAGGAGAAGAGATCTCAAGCCCACTTGAGATCAGAGTTTCGAGGTTTGCACCATGGTTAGAAATTTGTTTATCTGTCATCCAAACTGTCTTAGAATCTAGTTTGTCCTACCAAGCAAATAAATACTCAATGTAATCCTTGTTCTTTGTCCTATTTTTTATTCTAGTGTCTAAAATCTTTCTCAACTTTGGTGATTCATTCCTTGGAATATCATTGTCTGCTGCAACCTGCATTGGTTCCTCCACTTCATTGCCATCACCTTTGAAAAGTGTAAGATCACACACATTGAAAATGGATGAAAATCGAAGATCAGGAGGAAGTTGGATTTCATAGGCATTCTATCCACATTTCTTCAAAATTTGACATGGTCCAATCTTCCTCTGCATGAGCTTGGTGTGCTTACCCTTTGGGAGTCTCTCCTTCTTCAAATGTACCCATACCAAGTCCCCAACACTAAACTACACATCCCTATTTTTCTTATCAGCATAAGCCTTGTACTTCACTATAGATTGTTGGAGATGAGACTTCACTTGGTCATGGACCTCTTGGATGGCTGATGCCAAAGCTTCACAATATGCACTAATGGGCTCTTCCTTGGGCAAATCCCTCAACTCCAATACACCCTTGAGGTGGATGCCATACACAATTTGGAAAGGAGACCTCCCTGTGCTCTTATTTATGGTGTCATTGTATGAGAACTCTTCTTGTGACAATATGTTGTCCCATTTTTCTCAATGTTGTCTAGTAAAAAATCTTAATAGGTTCCCCAAGGACCTATTGACAACTTCAGTTTGCCCATCCATTTGAGGATGGTAGGCTGATGAGAAAGCTAGGTTAGTTCCCAACTTCTTCCAAAGGGTCCTCCAAAAGTGACCTATGAACTTCACATCTTTGTCTGAAACTATGTTTAGAGGCAACCCATGTATCAAGACTATTTCTTTGAAGAACAAGTCTACAACATATGAGGCATCACAAGAGGTTTTACATGGAAAGAAATGAGCCATTTTTCTAAATCTGTCCACCACTACAAAGACACTTTCAAATCCCCTCCTTGTCCTAGGTAGACCTAATACAAAGTCCATGTTTATTATTTCCCATGGTCTAGAAGGAATGGGTAAATGTTGGTACAAGCCTACATTGGTGGATTTCCCCTTGGCTTTTTGATAGATTACACATGTCTATACAAACTTCCTTACATTTGCCTGCAACTTAGGCTAGTAGTAATGTCTTTTCACAAGGTCAAGGGTCTTTTCAAGACCAAAATGACCTGTCATTGCTCCACAATGCTCTTCAATAATGATATTCAGTCTCATTAACACTTAGGAATGCATAATTTTCCACCTTTGAATAGAAATCCATCTTGTATCAGAAATTCAGAAAATTCAACATGATACCTCTCACCAAAAGTTTCACATACCTTGTAGATCTCTTGAAAGTCTTCACCAACATCATACATGTTATTCAAGGAGTCCATGCCAACACTTTCCATCTTGATTTGATTGATAGTTAAGACCCTCCTGCTCAAGGCATCTACAACTTTGTTCTTGACCACCTTCTTGTGCTTTAGGTTGAAGGTGAAGGCTTGTAGGGTCTCTACCCACTTCATGTGCCTATGGTTTAACTTCTCTTGAGTGTTTACTAAAAAAAGTGCCTAATGATGTCAAGCATTGGTGCACAAACATGATTAAATCCCCTTATAAACTCCCTATAAAAAGTTGGTAAACCATGGAAACTGTGAACATCATTCATAGTTTTAGGTGTAGGCCAAGACAATATGTAACTTACCGTCTCCTGGTCCATTTTCAACCCACCTTGTGAGATTACAAAGCCCAAGTAGATGATCTTCTCCTGCATGAACAAACACTTATCCAAATTTATCATTAGCTACTCTTCATGTAACCTTTTGAGGACCATATCTATATGTTTGAGTTGCTCTTCCCTTGAGTGGCTTAAGATCAAGATATCATCAAGGTATACTATCACAAACTTACCTATGAACTCCACCAAGACCTCATTTATCAACCTCATAAAGGAACTAGGGGCATTGGACAACCCAAATGGCATGACCTTCCACTCATACAACCCCTCATTGGTTTTAAAATATATTTTCTATTCATCCTGAGGTCTTAATCTAATCTGATGGTATCCACTCTTTAGATCAATTTTGGTGAAATATTTTGCATTCCCCAAGCAATCAAGTAAATCCTCTATCCTAGGGATTGGGAACCTATACCTTATAGTTATCTTATTGATGGCCCTTTAATCCATGCATAGCCTCCAAGTGCTTTCTTTCTTCGGTGCAAGAACAATAGCTACTGCACATGGGCTTAGACTTTTGCCAATTAGCCCTGATTCTAGCAACTCCTCAATTTGTCTTGCCATCTCTACATTCTGATCTTGGGTACTCTTGTATGCTGCATTATTTGCTAAAGTAGATCTAGGGATCAGATCTATGCAATGACTTATGTCTCTCACCGGTGGCAGGGATATTGGCATTCCATCTGAGATGATGCCTTTGTACTTGTAAAGTAGCTATCTAACTGTAGGTTCTATGTGCCTTTGTCCTTCTTCTTTCCTCTCTGTAAACCACTCCATCTTTGTCACCCTGGACTTGGGAATGAGGGCATAGCAAACTGCATCCTTCTCTGCCATCTCCTTCAGGAACTGCTTCCCTTCTATCAACAATACTTTTGCATCCTTCCCCTTAGGTTCCATTTCAATCTCCAACAGGGGTAAAATCTCTATCACCTTACCATCCTTGGTGATTGAATAGGTGTCTCTAACCCCATCATGATAAGCCTTCAAATCAAACTGCCATGGTCTCCCAAATAGGAGGTGACATGCATCCATCTTGGCTATATCAAATAGAAATCTATCCTTGCATGATCCAATCTGAAACTCCACCCATACCTACTCTTCTACCACTTCTTGGTGACCTTGGGTGAGTCATGAGACCTTATAGGGGTAAGGATGTGGCAACCTTCTCAACTTAAGCTTTTCCACCATTTCAAGTGACACAAAATTTTCAGTAGACCTGTAGTCTATCAAGACCTTGCATACTTGATTAGAATCACCTTGGTATCCAAAACCACTTCCTTTGCCTCTAAAATGACTTCTTCCCCCTCTTTTCTGTCTCCCTTTTCCTCTACTATTTTGTTCCTGACTCCTCTTTATCTTCTCGTCCACCTTGAGTGCCAACTGAAAGCATTTTTGGACTATCTCCGAGGTGTGGAGGTTCAAATCTTCTTGGATGGAAAATATCAATCCATTGAGATAGCTCACCACCTTCTCATATTCACTCTCCTTTACCTTAGTCTTCACACACAACTTCATGAAATCCTGTATATAGGAACTCACGTCCATCTCCTTCTGCTTCAAATTTTGTCTTCTCTTATGCAATCAGACATTATAGTCCACTGGAACATAGGCTTCCTTCACTAAAGCCATCATCTTCTTCCAAGTAGCTAGTTTTCTCTTTCCCTCTTTCACCCTTTCATCTTGGATGAAAGTCCACCAAGTCAGTGCAACCCCTTTCATTTTGGATTGGGCCATCTTTACCCTTCGGCACTCTAGTTTGTCTTCACTCTAAAAGAAATTATCTAAGGAGTCTATCCACTCCATCACTGTATTAGGCTCCATCTTGCCTGAAAAAACTAGCGGATCCAACTTCACATCCATTGTTCTTCTTTTACTGGACTTGAGGACACTCATTAGCAGCCTCTGGTCTCTAGGAACATCTATTTAGTCCTACCTAGGGATCTCCTCATCATCCCCTTCTTCATCTCCTCCAAGGTATCTCTCTCCCCTCTCCACTTTTCCCTTCAATTGGTCCATTTCATTCGTCAAGGCCTGAGTCTTATCCGTGACTTCTCTTCTCTCTACCATCTATTTCTTCACTAAGACAACCAACTCAGCATTGGTCATCCTTGATGGTATATCTTGGGATCCCTCTTCCTCTGACGTCTTGTCTTCTTTTCCAGTCCAAAGTACACTCCTAAGCTCTAATACCGCTTGATACAGAGTCCTACACACAAACCTAAGGAAAATTCCAATAGGGTTAGTCTTTGACCCTTGAAATGACCACAAGGACCCTACAAGGAAGGACTCCACACCTTTCGGTAGAACTACTCAAATCCACTAGGCTAACCCCTCCTCAAGATGAGTAAAAGGCCTCAACACCTTCAATACACCATTCCATGATTCCTACTCTTAGGGGCTTTGAAATTTGTCCATTCATGACTGCTAAGGACTATTCCAAGCATTTGTTTAAGGTTTTTTCTTCAAATCCTTATACCTCCTTTGGAAACCTACTCCCTAGGCTAGTAGCTCTATTTAGTGAGAGAATTGATCTTAACTCCAAAATCTTCCACATACCCTTTTGGGAGTTACACTCATCTCCAAAATAGGTTGGCAAGATTTTCACTTTCAGGGTCTGAACCCCTTAGAGGCCTATAGACCTAATTAGGGAGATTGAGCCTATTTTACAAAGCAACTACCATTTCTTGAATCCAAATTTCAAAATCTACATCATGAGCATGTGGGAGATGTTGAATAACCTCTAATTCCATGGTTGCATTCCTCGAATCCATAGTTACAAAGTTTATGACGACTGTCCTATTTTTGCTCAAGGTAGTCACATGGAGATTCCTACCTAGATTTACCTCTTTCTCCTCACAACCAAGTATCCCCTGCAAAAACCCATGAAAAACCTAAAATACATAGGCCAATCCTGCACTCCACAAAAGTAAGAAGCTTCTACATGGAAAGAATGCAAGATATCACCATTTTTGTCCAAAACCCTAGCCAAACCCTTAATTTCGGGGTTTCAGTCAGAAAAATGAAGGGTTCTCCCTACTCAAAATTGATGAAATCCTCAGACCACCATGAAAATAAATCTGATTCAACCCTCCAACTGCTCCATGAATTTTTTTTCTCAATTCAATTGATACAAGGACATACAATATCTGCAAACTCAGAATTTCTTGGAAAACTCAATTTTGTTTGTGTCTAATTCCATTGAAACTTCAAACCACAACCTCTCCAAACTTGGGAATCATGTCTAATAGGATTATATACCTCTCCAATGGTTACCAACCAAATTTGGAGGAGGTTGGAGTCATTGAAAGGCTTACATCAACCACATTTTGAAAAGTTACACTTTTGCACTCAAAAGTTGAATTTTCAAAAGTTGCATTTTTGCATAAAAGTTGTCAAACACTACAAGTTTGGGATCCACATAACTTGGATCAACCAAACACAACTAAGACATCCTCAAAACCTATAAAACACAAAACTAACATCCTACTACCCCTTTGACCATATTGTTCCAATTGTCTTATCAAGTTCCCTAATCAGTGACATTGATTTACATGGTGAGGTCTTTATTGAATACATGAAACTTGCATAAACACAAGACACTAAGACAAACACTATGAACCTAGTCTTCATCCTCAGATCCATGATTTTCTTGTTGAAGAGGTTCCCCTACACCGTACTTCTCGAGAGAAGAGATCTCAAGACCACTTGAGATCAGAGTTTGGAGGTTTGCACCATGGTTGAAGATTTGTTTATCTATCATCCAAACTGCCTCAAAGTCTATTTTGTCCTGCCAAGCCACTAAATACTCATTGTAATCCTTGTTCCTTGTCCTCTTTGTGATTCTAGTATCTAGAATATTGCTCAACATTGGTGATTCATGCCTTGGAATATCATTGTTTGCTGCAACTTGCATTGGTTCCTCCACTTCATTGCCATCACCTTTGAGAAGTGTAAGATCACACACATTGAAAATGGGTGACAATCCAAGATCAGAAGGAAGTTGGATTTCATAGGCATTATGTCCATATTTCTTAAAAACCTGACATGGTCTAATCTTCCTCTACATGAGCTTGGTGTGCTTACCCTTTGGGAGTCTCTCCTTCTTCAAATATACCCATACCAAGTCCCCAACACTAAATGGCACATCCCTTTTTTTCTTATCAACATAAGCCTTGTACTTCATTGTAGATTGTTGGAGATGAGACTTCACTTGGTCATGGACCTCTTGGATGGCTGATGCAAAAGCTTCACCATATGCACTAATGGCCTCTTCCTTGGGCAAATCCCTCAACTCCAATACACCCCTTGGGTGGATGCCATACACAATTTGTAAAGGAGACCTCCCTGTCCTCTTATTTATGGTGTCATTGTATGAGAACTCTTCTTGTGACAATATGTTGTCCCATTTTTCTCAATGTTGTCTAGTCAAACATCTTAATAGGTTCCCCAAGGACCTATTGACAACTTCAGTTTGCCCATCCATTTGAGGATGGTAGGCTGATGAGAAAACTAGGTTAGTTCCCAAATTCTTCCAAAGGGTCCTCCAAAAGTGACCTATGAGCTTCACATCCCTATCTGAAACTATGTTTAGAGGCAACCCATGTATCGAGACTATTTCTTTGAAGAACAAGCTTGCAACATATGAGGCATCACAAGAGGTTTTACATGGCAAGAAATGAGCCATTTTGCTAAATCTGTCCACCACTACAAAGACATTGTCAAATCCCCTCCTTATCCTAGCCAGACCCAACACAAAGTCCATGCTTATTCTTTCCCATGGTATAGAAGGAATGGGTAAGGGTTGGTACAAGCTTGCATTGGTGGATTTCCCCTTGGCTTTTTGATAGATTACACATGTCTCTACAAACTTCCTTACATTTACCTACAACTTAGGCCAATAGTAATGTCTTTTCACAAGGTCAAGGGTCTTTTCAAGACCAAAATGACCTGTCATTGCTCCACAATGCTTCTCCCTAATTATATTTAGTCTCATTGAACACTTAGGAATGCATAATTGTCTACCTTTGAATAGCAATCCATCTTGTATCAGAAATTCAGAAAATTCAACATGATACCTCTCACCAAAAGTTTCACATACCTTGTAGATCTCTCCAAAGTCTTCATCAACATCATACATTTTCTTCAAAGAGTCGATGCCAACACTTTCCATCTTGATTTGATTGATAGTTAAGACCCTCTTGCTCAAGGCATCTGCAACTTTTTTCTTGACCCCCTTCTTGTGCTTGAGGTTGAAGGTGAAAGCTTGTAGGGTCTCTACCCACTTCATTTGCTTGTGGTTTAACTTCTCTTAACTGTTTATGAAACTGAGTGCCTGATTATCAGTAAAAACTATGAACTCCTTGGGAAATAAATAGTGCCTCGACTTCTTGAATGACTGAACAAAAACATACATCTCCAAATCATAGGATGAGTATCTCCTCTTCGCATCATTTAGTTTTTTACTAAAAAAGGTAATTAACCTTCCTTCCTAACTAAGTACTACTCCAATAGCCATGTGGCTTGCATCACATTCTACCTAGAATATCTTGTTGAAATCTGGTAGGGCAAGGACTGGTTGTTTTGCAACTTTCTTCTTTAAAGTTTCAAATTAGTCATATGCCTCCTTGGTCCAACTGAACCTGCACTTGTTTCCTCCCTTTATGGTGTCAAGCATTGGTGCACAAACATGATTAAATCCTCTTATAAAATCCCTATAAAAATATGCTAAACCATGGAAACTCCAGAAATCATTCATAGTTTTAGGTGTAGGCCAAGACAATATGGAACTTACCTTCTCCCAGTCCATTTTCAACTCACCTTGTGATATTACAAATCCCAAGTAGATGATCTCTTGCATGAACAAACACTTATCTAAATTTATCATTAGCTCCTCTTCACGTAACCTTTTGAGGACCATATCTATATGTTTGAGGTTCTCTTCCCTTGAGTGGATAAAGATTAAGATATCATCAAGGTATACTATCACAAACTTGCCTAGGAACTCCACCAAGACCTCATTGATCAACTTCATAAAGGGACTAGGGGAGTTGGACAACCCAACTGGCATAGCCTTCCACTCATACGACCCCTCATTGGTTTTAAAAGTTGTTTTCCATTCATCCTCGTATCTTATTCTAATTTGATGGTATCCACTCTTTAGATCCATTTTGCTGAAATATTTTGCACTCCCCAAGCAATCAAGTAAATCCTCTATCAGAGGGATTGGGAACCTATACCTTATAGTTATCTTATTGATGGCCCTTGAGTTCGTGCATAGCCTCCAAGTGCCCTATTTCTTAGGTGCAAGGATAGTAGGTACTACAAATGGGCTTAGACTTTTGCCAATTAGCCCTGATTCTAGAAACTCCTTGATTTGTCTTGCCATCTCTACATTCTGATTTGGGGTAAGCTTGTATGTTTCCTTATTTGGTAGAGTAGATCCAGGGATCATATCTATGCAATGACTTATGTCTCTCACCGGTGGTAGGGATCTTGGCATTCCATCAGAGATGATGCCTTTGTACTTGTCAAGTTGATGTCTAACTGCAGCTTCTATGTGCCTTTGTTCTTCTTCTTTCCTCTCTACAAATTTCTCCTTCTTTTTCACCCTAGACTTGGGAATGAGGGCATAGCAAACTGCATCCTTCTCTGCCATCTCCTTCATGAACTGCTTCCCTTCTATCAACAATAATTTGGCATCATTCCCCCTAGGTTCCATCTCATTCTCCATCAGGGGTAGAAGCTCTATCACCTTACCATCCTTGGTGATTGAATAGGTGTTTATAACCCCATCATGATAAGCCTTCAAATCAAACTTCCATGGTCTCCCAAATAGGAGGTGACATGCATCCATCTTGGCTATATCAAATAGGAATCTATCCTTGTATGATCCAATTTGAAACTCCACCAATGCCTTCTATTCTACCACTTCTTGCAGATCTTGGGTGAGCCATGAGACCTTATAGTGGTAAGGATGTGGCAACCTTCTTAACTTAAGCTTCTCCACCAATTCAAGTGACACAAAATTTTCAGTAGACCCGGAGTCTATCAAGACCTTGCATACTTTTCCTCCTACCTTGTAGTTAGTTTTGAAAAGAGACTTTCTTTGTGGGGGATCCTTGTCAGATGCCTTCATGGTGGTTACTGCTCTCCTCATTATCAGATCTTCTCCTCTTTCCGGGTAGCCATAGCTATCAGGAGCATTAACACTTTTATAGGTCTTTGCACTTGCCATACTTTGGCCATCAAATTCCTGCACCAAATTGCTCCTCCTTTCTCCCATGGAGCTTGTAGCCTTCTCCAGACACCTATTGGCCATGTGCCCTTCTTGGTTATAGTTGTAGCATCTAGGAGGTCCTCTACCTTGGGATCTTTCTTTAGAGAATGGCCTTCTACCCCTAAAGTTCCCTCTTTGATTGTAGCCTCCTCCTTGTTATAATTTCTCTCTCCTCTAGTGCCTTCTTTATTGGACTCACCTTGGTATCGAAAACCACTTCCTTTTCCTCTGAAATGACTTCTTCCCCCTCTTTGTTGTCACCCTTTGTCACTACTATTTTGTTCCTTCCTCCTCTTTATCTTCTCATCCACCTTGAGTGCCAACTGAAAGAATTTTTGGACTGCCTCTTGGGTGTGTAGGTTCAAATATTCTTGGATGGAAAATCTCAATCCATTGAGATATCTTGCCACCTTCTCATCTTCACTCTCCTTTACCTTAGTCTTCACACACAACTTCATGAATTCCTTTGTATAGGAACTCACGTCCATCTCCTTATGCTTCAAATTATGTCTTCTCTTATGCAATTGGACATTATAGTCCACTGGAACATAGGATTCCTTCACCAAAGCCATCATCTTCTTCTAAGTAGCCACTTTTCTCTATCCCTCTTTCACCCTCTCATCTTGGATGAAAGTCCACCAAGTCAGTGTAGCCCCTTTCATTTTGGATTGGGCCATCTTCACCCTTTGGTACTTTGGTATGTCTTCATTCTCAAAGAAATTATCTAAGGACTCTATCCACTCCATCACTGTATCAGGCTCCATCTTGCCTGCAAAAATTGGCAGATCCAACTTCACATCCATTGTTCTTCTTTTCATGGACTTGAGGATAGTCATTAGGGGTCTGTGATCTACATGAACCTCTAGTTCTTTCTGCCTAGGGATCTCCTCTTCATACCCCTTCTTCATCTCCTCTAGAGTCTCTCTCTCCCCTCTCCACTTTTCCCTTCAACTGGTCCATTTCATTCTTCAAGGCTTGATTCTTAGCCCTGACTTCTCTTCTCTTTGCCATCTACTTCTTCACCAAGACAACCTATAGACACCTAAAATTGTCTAGTCTAATTAAATAAATATCTTTATTTATTTAATTAATTCATTTATCCTCTTCTAGCCTTATTTCTCATTTAAATAAATACATTTATTTATTTAAATTATCCTTTTCCTAAATTAAATAAATACTTTTATTTATTTAATTGATCCCACTTCTTCTATTAATTAAATAAATCTTTATTTATTTAATTAATTCATTAGCCTTTTCTACCCATGACATGTCATTCATCTCTTAATTCCTACACTACCTGCCCTCTCATTATTTTCTTATTTCCTCTACCTACCCTCTAATCATAGCCGATCATTTATCTTTTACACCTCTTAATCTTATCCCTCCATTTCAAATAGTGTCTTCTATATAAGGAGATGCTTTCTTCATTATCAACCTCGATCAATTGACTACCTGACTACACTTTTGAACTTTCATATGCGATCAAGCCTAGTTGCAACCACATTTCCATTCTTTGTTGAGCTCTTGTGCACACATAAAATTTGAGAGAAAATATATCAAGCAAGATCAATGGAGATAGGAAGAATGGAGATCCAAAACCTATTGGACATGTGATGGTATAATCTTTGTAATTTCATTTGATTTGCATTGTCTTAGGTAATCTTCATATGTTATGGTGGATCTTTGTTTTTGTTAGGCTAGGGTTTTGTGGTTGAATTCATTTAGTCTTTCAATATTGTTGTTTCCACTTTTCACCATAAACACAACCAACTTAGCATTGATCATCCTTGATGGGATAGCTTGGGATCCCTCTTCCTCTGTCATCTTGTCTTCTTCTCTGGTCCAAAGTACACTCCTAAGCTCTAATACCACTTGATGCAAAGTCCTACACATACACATAAGGACAAGTCCAATAGGGTTAGGCCTTGACCCTTGAAATGACCACAAGGGCCCTACAAGGATGAACTCCACACCTTTGGGTATAACTACTCACAAATCCACTACGCTAACCCCTCCTCAAGATGAGTAAAAGGCCTCAACACCTTCAATACACCATTCTGTGATTCTTGTTCTTAGGGGCTTTGTAATTGGTCCATTCATGACTGCTAAGGACTATTCCAAGCATGTGTTTAAGATTTTGTCTTCAAATCCTTATACCTCCTTTGGAAACCTACTCCCTATGCTAGTAGCCCTATTTAGCGAGAGAATTAACCTTAACTCCAAATTATTCCACACAATCTAACAAACTAATCAACATTCCAGATACCCTTTTTGGAGTTACACTCATCCCCAAAATGGGTTGGCAAGATCTGCACTTTCAGGGTCTAAACCCCTTAGACGCCTAGAGACATAATTAGGATGATTAGGCCTATTTTACAAAGAAAATACCATTTCTTGAATCCAAAATGAAAAATATACTTCATGACCATGTGGGGGATGGTGATTAACCTCTAATTCCAAGGTTGCATGCCTAGAATCCACTATTACAAAGTTTTATGATGACTGTCCTAATTTTGCTCAAGGTAGTGACATGGAGATGCCTACCTAGATTTACCTCTTTCTCCTCACAACCAACTCTCCCCTGAAAAAAACGATGAAAACCATAGAATACATAGGCCAATCCTACATTCCACAAAAGGGAGAAGCTTCTCCATGGAAATAATGCAAGATATGGCCATTTTTGGCTAAAACCCTAGCCAAACCCTTACTTTCTGAGTTACAGTCAGAAAAATGAAGGGTTCTCCCTAGTAAGAAATGATCAAAGCCTTAGACCACCACCAAAAGAAATATGATTCAACCCTCCAACTACTCCATGAATATTTTTTCTCAATTCAATCCGTACAAGGACGTACAATATCTGCAAAATCAGAATTTCTAGGAAAACTCAATTTTGTTTGTGTCTTGTTGCATCAAAACTTCAAACCACAACCTCTCCAATTTTGGGAATCATCTCCACTAGGATTATAGCCCTCTCCAATATTTACCAACTAATTTTGGAGGAGGTTGGATCCATTGAAAGGCTTACATCAACCGCATTTTGAAAAGTTGCACTTTTGGTCTCAAAAGTTGCATTTTCAAAAGTTGTATTTTTGCATAAAAGTTGTCAAACACTACAAGTTTGGGATCCACACAAATTGGATCAACCAAACACCACTAAGACATCCTAAAAACCTATCAAACACAAAAACAGACATCCTACTACCCCTATTGATGACATTGTCCCAATTGGCTTATCAAGTTGCCTAATCAGTGACATTGGTTTACATGGTGGGGTCTTTATTGAATACATGAAACATGCGTAAACAAAAGACACTAAGACAAACACTATGATCCTAGTCTTCATCCTTAGATCCATTAATTTCTTGTTGAAGAGGTGCCCCTGCAGCATACTCCTTGGGAGAAGAGATCTCAATCCCACTTGAGATCAAAGTTTGGAGATCTACACCATGGTTGGAAATTTGTTTATCTATCATCCAAACTACCTCAGAGTCTGGTTTGTCCTACCAAACCACTAAATACTCAATGTAATCCTTATCCCTTGTCCTCTTTGTGATTGTAGTGGCTAGAATCTTGCTCAACTTTGGTGATTCATGCCTTGCAATATCATTGTCTGCTGCAACCTGCATTGGTCCCTCCACTTCATTGCCATCACCTTTGAAAAGTGTAAGATCACACACATTTAAAATGGGTGACAATCCAAGATCAAAGGAAGTTGGATTTCATAGGCATTTTGTCCACATTTCTTCAAAATATGACATGGTCCAATCTTCCTCTACATGAGCTTGGTGTGTTTACCCTTTGGGAGTTTCTCCCTCTTCATATGTACTCATACCAAGTCCCCAACACTAAACTACACATCCCTCTTTTTCTTATCAGCATAAGCCTTATACTTCACTGCAGACTGTTGGAGATGAGACTTTACTTGGTCATGGACCTCCTTGATTGCTCATGCAAAGGCTTCACCATCTACACTAATGGGCTCTTCCTTAAGAAAATCCCTCAACTTCAATACATCCCTTGGGTGGATCCCATACACAATTTGGAAAGGAGACCTCCCTGTTCTTCTATTTATGTTATCATTGTATGAGAACTCTACTTGTGACAGTGTGTTTTCCCATTTTACTTCATGTTGTCTAGTCAAACATCTTAATAGGTTCCCCAAGGACCTATTAACAACTTTAGTTTGCCCATCTGTTTGAGGATGGTAAACTTATTAGAAAGCTAGGATAGTTCCCAACTTCTTCCAAAGGGTCCTCCAAAAGTGACCTATGAACTTCACATCCCTGTCTGAAATAATGTTTAGAGGCAAACCATGTATCCTGACTATTTTTTTGAAGAATGAGGTTGCAACATATGAGACATCACAAGAGGTTTTACATGGAAATAAATGAGCCATTTTGTTAAATCTGTCCACCACTACAAAGATATTGTCAAATCCCCTCCTTGTCCTAGGTAGATGCAACACAAATTCCATGCTTATGCTCTCCCATGGTCTAGAAGGAATGGGTAAGGCTTGGTATAAGCCTACACTGGTCAATTTCCCCTTGGCTTTTTGACAGATTACACATTTCTCTACAAACTTCCTTACATCTACCTGCAACTTAGGCTAGTAGTAATGTCTTTTCACAAGGTCAAGGGACTTGTCAAGACCAAAGTGACCTGTCAGTGCTCCACAATTCTTCTCCCTAATGATATTCAGTCTCATTGAACACTTAGGAATGTATAATTGTCCACCTTTGAATAGAAATCCATCTTGTATCAGAAATTCAAAAAATTTAACATAATACGTCTCACCAAAAGTTTCACATACCTTGTAGATCTCTCCAAAGTCTTCATCAACATCATACATGTTCTTCAAGGAGTCAATACCAACACTTTCCATCATGATTTGATTGACAGTTAAGACCCTCCTTCTTGAGGCATCTGCAGCTTTGTTCTTGGAGGGTCTCTACCGACTTCATGTGCCTGCGGTTTAACTTCTCTTGACTGTTTATGAAACTAAGTGCCTGATTATTAGTAAAAACTATGAATTCCTTAGGTAATAAATAGTGCCTCCACTTCTTTAATGACTGAAGCAAAGCATACATCTCCAAATCATAGGATGAGTATCTCCTCTTGGCATCATTTAGTTTTTCACTAAAAAAAGGCAATTGGCCTTCTTTCCTGATTGAGTACTACTCCAATAGCCATGTGGCTTGCATCACAGTCTACCTACAATATCTTGTTGAAGTCTAGTAGGGAAAGGATTGGTTGTTCTGCAACTTTCTTCTTCAAAGTTTCAAATGAGTCATCTGCCTTCTTGGTCCAACTGAACCTTCAGTTTTGTCCTCCCTTTTATGGTGTCAAGCATTGGTACACAAACATGACTAAATCCCCTTATAAACTTCCTATAAAAAGTTTCTAAGCCATGTAAGCTCTAGACATCATTCATAGTTTTAGGTTTAGGCCAAGACAATATGGCATTTACCTTCTCCTGGTCCATTTTAGACTCACCTTGTGAGAATACAAAGCCCAAGTAGATGATCTCCTCCTACATGAACAAACACTTATCCAAATTTATCATTAGTTGCTCTTCATGTAACCTTTGGAGGACCATATCTATATGTTTGAGGTACTCTTCCCTTGAGTGGCTAAAGATCAAGATATCATCAAGGTATACTATCACAAACTTGCCTATGAACTCCACGAAGACCTCATTCATCAACCTCATAAAGGTACTAGGGGCGTTGGACAACCCAAATGGCATGACATTCCACTCATACAACCCCTCATTGGTTTTAAAATATGTTTTCCATTCATCCTCAGGTCTTATTCTAATCTGATGGTATCCACTCTTTAGATCCATTTTGGTGAAATATTTTGCACTTCCCAAGCAATCAAGTAAATCCTCTATCATAGGGATTGGGAACCTATACCTTATAGCTATCTTATTGATGGCCCTTGAGTCTGTGCATATCCTCCAAGTTCCTTCTTTCTTGGGTGTAATGGCAACAGGTACTGCACATGGGCTTAGACTTTTTCCAATTATCCTTTATTCTAGCAACTCCTCAATTTGTCTTGCCATCTCTGCATTCTGATATGGGGTAAGCTTGTATGTTGCCTTATTTGGTAGAGTAGATCCAAGGATTGTATCTATGCAATGACTTATGTCTCTCACTGATGGCAAGGATCTTGGAATTCCATCGAAGATGATGCCTTTTTACTTGTCAACTAGTTGTCTGACTATAGGGTCTATGTGCCTTTGTCCTTCTTCCTCCCTCTCTGCAAACTGCTCCTTCTTTTTCACCCTAGACTTGGGAATGAGGACATAGCAAACTGCATCCTTCTCTGCCATCTCCTTCATGAACTGCTTCCCTTCTATCAACAATACTTTGGCATCCTTCCACTTAGGTTCAATCTCATTCTCCATCAGGGGTAAAATCTCTATCACCTTACCATCCTTGGTGATTGAATAGGTGTTTCTAACCCCATCATGATAAGCCTTCAAATCAAACTGCCATGGTCTCCCAAATAGGAGGTGACATGCATCCATCTTGGCTATATCAAATAGCAATTTATCCTTGTATGATCCAATCTGAAACTCCACCCTTGCATTCTCTTCTACCACTGCTAGCTGACCTTGGGTGAGCCATGAGACCTTATAGGGGTAAGGATGTGGCAACCTTCTCAACTTAAGCTTCTCCACCATTTCAAGTGACATAAAATTTTCAGTACCCCTGGAGTCTATCAAGACCTTGCATACTTTTCCTCCTACCTTGTAGGTAGTTTTGAAAAGAGACATTCTCTATGTGGACACCTTGTTCGGTACCTTCATGGTGGTTACTACTCTCCTCTCCATCAAAGCCTCTCCTCTTTTTGGGTATCCATAGCTATCAGGAGCATTAACACTTTGATAGGTGTTTGCACTTGCCACACTTTGGCAATCATATTCCTGCACCAAATTGCTCCTCCTTTCTCCCATGGAGCTTGTAGCCTTCTCCAAACACCTATTGTCCATGTTCCCTTCTTGGTTACAGTTGTAGCATCTAGGAGGTTGTCTACCTTTGGATCTTCCTCTAGAGAATGGCCTTTTGCCCCTAAAGTTCCCTCTTTGATTGTAGCCTCCTCATTGGTTATAATTGCTCTTTCCTCTAGTGCCTTCTTGATTAGACTCACCCTAGTATCCAAAACCACTTCCTTTGCCAGTGCTATTTTTTTCCTACCTGCTCTTTAGCTTCTCCTCCACCTTGAGTGTCAACTGAAAGCATTTTGGACTATCTCCGGAGTGCGGAGGTTCAAATCTTCTTGGATGGAAAATCTCAATCCATTGAGATATCTTGTCACCTTCTCTTCTTCACTCTCCTTTACCTTAGTGTTAACACACAACTTCATGAACTCATCTATATAGGAACTCACGTCCATCTCCTTTTTCTTCAAATTTTGTCTTCTCTTATGCAATTGGATATTATAGTCCACTGGAACATAGGCTTCCTTCACCGAAGCCATCATCTTCTTCCAAGTAGCCACTTTTCTCTTTCCCTCTTTCACCCTCTCATCTTGGATGAAAGTCCACCAAGTTAGTGTAGCCCCTTTCATTTTGGATTGGGCCATCTTCACCCTTTGGTACTTTGGTATGTCTTCACTCTCAAAGAAATTATCTAAGGAGTCTATCCACTCCATCACTATATCAGGCTCCATCTTGCCTGCAAAAACTAGCAGATCCAACTTCACATTCATTGTTCTTCTTTCCATGGACTTGAGGAAACTCATCAGGGGTCTTGTGTCTACACGAACCTCTAGTTCTTCCTACCTAGGGATCTCCTCTTCATCCCCTTCTTCATCTCCTCCAGAGTCTCTCTCTCCCCTCTCCACTTTGCCCTTCAACTGGTCCATTTTATTCCTCAAGGCCTAATTCTTAGCCCTGACTGCTCTTCTCTCTACCATCTGCTTCTTCACCAAGACACCCAACTCAACATTGGTCATCCTTGATGGGATATCTTGGGATCCCTCTTCCTCAAGATGATTAAAAGGCCTCAACACCTTCAATACACCATTCCATGATTCCTACTCTTTGGGGTTTTGGAATTGGTCCATTCATGACTGCTAAGGACTATTCCAAGAATTTGTTTAAGGTTTTTTCTTGAAATCTTTATACCTCCTTTGGAAACCTACTCCCTAGGCTAGTAGCCCTATTTAGTGAGAGAATTGGCCTTAACTCCAAAATCTTCGACACACTCTAAAAAAATAATCACCATTCTAGATACCCTTTTGGGAGTTACACTCATCCCTAATATGGGTTGGCAAGATCTGCACTTTCAGGGTCTGAACCGCTTAGAGGCTTAGAGACCTAATTAGGGCAATTAGGCCTATTTTACAAAGAAACTACAATTTATTGAATCCAAAATGTAAAATATACTTCATGAGCATGTAAGGGATGGTGAATAACTTCTAATTTTAGGGTTGTGCACCTTGAATCCACCGTTACAAATTTTTATGATGACTATCCTAATTTTGCTCAAGGTAGTCACATGGAGATGCCTACCTAGATTTACCTCTTTCTCCTCACAACCAAGTCTCCCCTACAAAAACCCATGAAAGCCCTAGAATACATAGGCCACTCCTACACTCCACCAAAGGAAGAAGCTTCTATATGGAAAGAATGCAAGATATGGCAATTTTTGGCTAAAACCCTAGCCAAACCCTTACTTTCTTGGTTACAGTCAGAAAAATGAAGGGTTCTCCCTACTCAGAAATGATCAAAGCCTCAGACTACCACCAAAAGAAATATTATTCAACCCTCCAACTACCCCATGAATGGTTTTCCTCAATTCAATTCATACAAGGACGTACAATCTCTGCAAACTCAGAATTTCTAGGAAAACTCAGTTTTGTTTGTGTCTTATTGCATCAAAACATCAAACCACAACCTCTCCAACCTTGGGAATTGTTTCCACTAGGGTTATAGACCTCTCCAATGGTTACCAACCAAATTTGGAGGAGGTTGGAGCCGTTGAAAGGCTTACATCAACCACATTATGAAAAGTTGCACTTTTGCTCTCAAAAGTTGCAATTTTGCATAAAAGTTGTCAAACACTAGAAGTTTGGGATCCACACAACTTGGATCAAGCAAACAACACTAATACATCTTAAAAACCTTTCAAACATAAAAAAAAAAAAGCATCCTACTACCCCTATTGATCACATTGTCGTCCCAATTGGCTTATCAAGTTGTCTAATCAGTGACATTGATTTACATGGTGGGGTCTTTATTGAATACATGAAACTTGCATAAACACAAGATAATAAGCCAAACACTATGATCCTAGTTTTCATCCTCTAATCTATGATTTGATTGTTGAAGAGGTTCCCCTACACCAATTCAGAAACAAATTGAATGAAGATGGACCAGTAGTCAGGAATAAAGCCAAACTAGTATGCAATGGATATGCACAAGAGGAAGGTGAAGATTATGGTGAGACATTCGCACCAGTAGAAAGATTGGAAGGGGTAAGGACTCTACATGCATTTACAGCATACTAAGGATTTAAGGTATATCATATCGATGTTAAATCAGCATTCTTAAATGGAATATTGGAAGAAGAAGTCTACATAGAACAACCAGATGGTTATGCATTAACTGAAGAAAAGGATATGGTGTGTAAGCTACATAAGGAACTATATGGATTGAAACAAGCACCAAGAGCATGGTATGAAATATTTCACTCTCACTTAGTAAAGATAGGTTTTCAAATAACTAGTGAAGATAGTAAGATATATCTCAAGATAGAAGGAGATAAAATACTAGTAAGTGAGGTATTTATTGATAATATCATTTTTGGAGGTAATGATGATATGTGTCATGATTTTGCTAATGAAATAAAGAATGAATTTGAGATGTCACTGGTAGGTGAGATAAAAAAATTCATAGTTTTGTAAATCCAACAGATGAAGGAAGGAATTTTTATCACACTATCCAAGTATGTGAAGGAAGTGTTGAGAACTTTTGGAATGGGAGATTGTAAACCATTTGGAACACCAATGGTTACAGGCTGTAAATTATCAAAGGAAGATGATTTTGCACCAGTTGATGAAAAGGAATACAGATGCATGATAGGCAAGCTACATTATGTTGTCCACAATAGACCAAACATTGCTCACGTAGTAGGATTGGTTGCTAGATTTCAGAAAAATCCAAAGGAGTCACACATGATTGCAACCAAGAGAATTTTCAGATACTTGAAAGGCACAATAGATTATGGTATACATATGTAGGAGACTTTGACTTAAAGGTTTATAATGATGCAGATTGGGCAGGAAATGTTGATGACATGGAAAGTAAAACCAGAGGAGCATTTTTTCTTGGATGCATATTAGTGTCTTAGAGTAGTAGATTAGTGTCTTAGAGAAGAACCCTAACTGATGAAGCTTGGATATCGATTGTGATGATCTATGACCAAATGATGATCAATGATGAAGATGCAACATAAGCATGTTGTACATGATGAGTTTCAAAATGGTTTTGGTGCATAAAGATAACTGTTTATCTTGGGAATGACCAAATGCATAGTATGAAGTGACAAACACATGATGTGTTATAGGATTCAAAGTGTGATGATCCAGGAGTGATTGTAGATTCCTAGAAGAATGCAAAGTTGATTGAATGTAATGTAATGGTCAAGATTGAATTGATGTGTTTGTAATCTCTATGAGAATTTTAGGGTTTGTGTTGTGTTACCGACCTAATGTATTTGTTTATAAGGTTGATGAAATGATTGAATGAATTGTTCACAAATTTGATTAAGTGTGAAATTGATTGTTGCCAAAATAGGAGGTGTGTCTGTAGAATGATGTGAAGGCAGATAGGAGCGGTAAAAGATTTGATTCCACAAGAAAGTGCTATTTCCAGAATGGTCAAGAACTTATTGTTCTCTAACCATTATAGCATTTTGAAATCCCCTAACAGGGTAAGCTCTAACATGCTTGTTGTTAAAATCCTCTAACCAGGTGATCCATTAGCTTGGATTTGAAATCCTCCACTAAGGTTACCTTTAACAGGGTATTACCTTTAACAAGGTATTTGTAGTCAATCCCTTAACCAGGTGGTCCTTAACTGGATCTATTCCTAACAAAACATTCTTGTATAAGCTTCTAACAAGGCTTGGCTCCTAATAGAGTGAACTTTAGAAAATTTCAAAATACTTGTGGGTCTTCATCCCCACCGTTGTTTTTCTCATTTGGGTTTCCACGTGAAAAATCATTGTGTCAAGTGGTGAATGATTTTGAGGATGTGTTATTGGTATAGTTAATATGAATGATTGGTAAATCTGTATGGATATATCTAAATGATTGGAAATGATCTGAAATATGTTATTATTGGTATTAGTGAAGTGGTTTAAGGTTTTGGTCAAAGGATATTTAAGTTTCAGATTTGTTGCATTATACCACTGAAGTATTAGGTCAACCCATAAGGTTTAACAGTACAGCTACAGATTTGTTAAAGTGACTAAATCGGTAAACTTTGTGAGTTGATTCTTAGTTGAAAATAAGTTTGGTGAAAAGTTAGTTTACTCCTCAACTACTGATTTACCCCCCTCTCTAATTAGTTAACTGGATCTGTATAGTTTCATCATATTATTAGAGCTAAAACTTATGTTTGTGTCAAGGGTATGCCTGATGCATATATGTTTGCAACATATGGTGAAGTGGTGGTGTATATTGGTGTTGTTGAAGATGCTTGACTTTGCGTAAGTAGACTAAGGCACTATGGTAGCCTAAGTAGACCCAAAGGGATTGGTATGTCCATGTTGTATCCCTTGGCTACTAGTTGCAAATCCCACTAATACTAATGTAGTTTCTTGTGGAGTACCAATGGCTTGTACATTGAACATGGGAATTGATTGGAACCTTGCTGAAGTAACCCCTGACATTGCTACTGAACTTATAACTATTCCTAATGTATTGAACTGAGTTGGATCCATTTGTGTGTTTAGAGCAACACTTTGTGTAAAAGTAGTTGTTGTAGATGCATTGGACATCTGTGTCACATTTAGATTCAATGTCACTCGTAGTGGCATTATTATGGAGATGTCGATATTAGGAGGTAACTTTTCTTTGTTTTGAATTAAGAGAGATAGATACTTGTCACTATCATTGTTTATAAGGGCATTGATTGACATTAATACTTGAGGGTCCTGTTAAGCTACCTCTATTTCCTCTTGTGTTAACCCTATTTGCATTTCTTCGATTGTTGGTTATCTATTGGGATCTATTGGTATCAAAGCCTTATTTATTGATTGAGAACTTGAGATTACAGGTGTGTTCATGTTTCAATTGGGTTATAGTATGGATCACTGTTCGGATCCATCTGATCCTTCGCCTTTTGTGATCTTGTTGTTGTCATGTGATCTTGACTCTTTATGACTTACTATGATTTCTTAAATGCAAATGGTAGATTGATATGGATGTAAGACTTATGACTTAACTATGTATGCAATTAATAAATGAAGACACCCTTCTAATATTACTGGTGAGGAACATCTTGTTGGCAATATGCTGGAATTGATTATGTGTTGTCATTGATGTTAACACTGCTCTGGTTGGTTGTTGACCTATTCCAATTGGACATGGTTTTGGAAGAGGTATCAGAGATTCTTCTCTAGTATGTTTAGGTTATTGGATTTGGTTTTGAAAGGATATTAATGATGATTATATGCATGTCATATTTAGTTAGTTCATGTCTTGGTGCTCCAGAAGCTATTGATTATGTTCTAGTTTGCTAGTTGATGTTCTTGGTACCAGTTGATGATATTTGATGAAATGGTGAAGTGGTGTTGATCTGGCTTCTAGAAATAGTTCTTAATGTTCTGAATGTGTTCTTGATCATGTCCCAATTGTTCGATGGCTTCACATTGACTTGCGTGAAGATTTGGTGATCCTATTTGGGTCCTGTTGGATATTTTGTATTATTGATACTAAGGATTTTTCTCGGTTGGTGTAACGTGTTGCGGATCATCTTGGCAGGATTTTCGGTGGATGTAATTGTTTGGGAATTTGAATTAGGTTCGTGCTATGTAATGTAAACCATAATATTGGTCTGGTGGTCGATCTTTGTATGGTGTAATGTAATTTTTTAATTATAAGTTGAGGGTTGAGGGTTTAGCCGACATTATTCTCAAGCTTGATGATTTGTATATATAGGAGATATGTTTATGTAATTTGGGTCTCATTATTTTTTTGGCATTATAGGAGAGAGGTAAATGTGCGAACAAGGATATATCATTCAACGAAGTGTTGTGATGAGTTTGGTGTTGTAGGGTAGACATTTGTGCTTAAGTGAAACTGTAACCAAGCATTAGAGATGCTATTTTCACAATTCATTTCCTTTTGATTATAGTCCAATGATTATGTAAGTCAGTGAGATTTCCCTTTTGTGTTGAGGAGTTTCCTCTAGGCTATTGGCCTGATAGCAAGTGCAATCCCCATTGTAATATTTTCACATACTATTGCAAAAGTATTATCTCATTGTGGGTAGGGTTTCCCACCATGGTTTTTCCCTTCATCGGGTTTTCCACATCAAAATATTGGTGTTGTGTGTTATGTACTCTTATGCTTTATCTTTCATTGTTTTATTCTTATTTTTCTCCAATAGAAGGCTTATAATCTGCAATAATTGTTTAACTTGTGGAAAATTAATTCACCCCCTCTCATTTTTCCTCCGGTTCATTCTAACAATTGGTATCAGAGAGAGATCCTCTCTATAGAAGCTTAATTGCTTGAGGAGATATGATGGCATCAAGTTCGTCATCTAATTTCTACCAGAAGGAGAGTCCTAGATTTGATGGTACAAATGACAAATTATGGAAGGAGCAAATGAAGATTCATTTTAGATGTCTTGGAGCTGAGATATGGGAGATAACAAAAAAAGGTTATACACCTCATGATCCTAATTCTAGAACTCTGACACCTACTGATAATAGAAGAATGCTCATAATGATGTCAGAGAAAAAGAAGCATTGTTAAGTGCCCTATTAGATAAAAAATTGTTGAATGTCATAGAGTTGGAAAATGCAAACCAGATCTAGTTGAAGCTTGAAACTCTATATGAAGACGATCGAGCAGTAAAGATTGTAAAACTTAAAAATTATCGAGTGAGATATGAAAATTTGAAGATGGAAGAAGATGAAAGGTTAAGTTCTTTTATTGATAGAGTGAATGAGATTGTCATGGGAATCAAATGTTGTGGTGGAACAATTAATGAGGATGATGTCATTTCAAAAATTATAAGAGTTTTACCTTTGGCTTGCAAAATGAAAGCTACTGCAATAATTGAACTTCAAAAAATGTCAAATACCCCTATTACCTGAGATATGTTACTTGATAAATTGACTGCATTTGAACTTGAAGAGCTTGGAGATCAAAATGCTACTAAAACAAAAACTGCATTTAAAGCATCTGCCTCCAATAAGAAAAAGATAGATTGGAAAGAGTTGTTGGCATTGGGTTGTCATTGATGTCAACCGGTATGGGATGACTATCGGTATGAGATATGTATGTGCAACAATATCAAGGAGGAGTACAGGTTCAGATATCTTTGACATCCCCTTGTGTTGCAGAACACCGGTAAGATAAGGAAGATGACCCAAGGAGTCACCGGTACACAAGTTGGTCCCTAACTTGTGTGGATGGAATGGTAAGGTGATCGGCACCAGTATAGTGCATCACCAATAAGGAAGGGATGTCAACTGGTAAGTGATGTGTTGACATGGGGAAGTTAGATCAACCAAGTGAGTGGTTGTCAGCCTACAAAGGTCATGACCAGTGTACAAGAAGGATGAGAAAGGTGTTTGGATGTTGTTTGTGATGAAGAGGCAGAATGTTACCTAAATTACATCAACATTGGAGGAGAAGAATGAACATATCATAGGTATGTTGTAAGGTTGTAGGACAGAAAGGCTCCCACCTAATGAAGATGCAGTCATCATGAGAAGCAATTACTGACAGTGAATGTGCCCACACTAGTTCACATGTGCCTATTTGAAGATATGCTGCACAAACAGGGAAGTCACATGAGTACACTATAGGATGTAGAAGACAAGATGCCACTCCATTGGTAAGTGGAACTTATCTCCTATCATGCATTGTCTGCCTCATAGTTTTGTGAGATAAGGAAGAAGAGGTGTGCATTAAGTGCATGAAATCGGGGATATGCACTGGACCAACTGAGAAGACATGTTGAGATGTCGGTACAGATGAAGAGTGCTTGTCAGTATGTAAATCTACTAATAATATAGACAAGGTGCAAATGCAGATGTTTTCTCACCTTGTGGTAATGAGCATGCTTTGGATGGACATGTCTGGAGACCATTTTGGTATTCCACCAACAGTTCAACAAGTGCAGACATGAGGAGTTAACTGGTAGAATGTGAGATACCGTCAGGGTTAGAACTAGCAAGAAAGAGGAACCGATAGAATGTTTGATCGGTGATCCTATCTGGACCGATATGAAAAGCCTTGTTGGCAGTTGGTCGACATGGATGCCACTTGGAGTCAAGGTGGAAAGCTCGTAGAGATTGGTGAATTTTTTGTGTAGAGATAGGTATTTATACAGGTGTGCATTGAATCTAAATCCCATGATTTATGGATCGGGTCAGAGAAGTCTGGCTCGAGGAAGAATGAATGACAGAGAAGAATAAGGGAGTTGTTGGTGCTTGGATCAAAGCAACAAGATCAGACTGTGAGAAGACCTCGAGGAGGAAACAACATAAACATTAAAGGCGGCTTGACAAAGGCAGGTCAAGATACATGACCATGTTTTCTATATTTAGAAAATGTGTATTGGAAGGTGCGTTATTAGCGGAGTTGTACAGTTGGTTGTATGGGAGATCAGATCGGGGAATATCTGATTGGATTTGGTCTTCCTCAAGGGTGATGAGGAAACCCTAATTGCCTAGATTTTGAATTGTCTTTTGGCAGCAAAACTAGTTTATAAATATGCAGGCCAAAGAGATAGTTAAGGTGTTGCTAAACAGAAGAATATTGTGTTGTTGTGAAGTGTATTACTTCTGCATGTGAAAGAAAATCAATCAAGTGCACAAAGCATATTTGAGAAGAGACTGAGTGTGAGGGAGAACCTAATTGAAGTATTCAACCAGTAGAAGAGAATAACTAGTAGTGTCCATACCAGCAGAGTAGAAGAGAAGGAAGCTGCAGAGAAGGCAGAAACAAAACCGGTAGAGTTTAGCACTAGTAAAGGGTAGAGTAGTGGGGAGGAGATCTAGCAGAGAAGAAGAAGAGGAGAGGTGTACTAGTAGATTTTATCGGCAATTAAGTACCAGATGAGAGTAGTAGAAGAGTGAGTCGATGTATCTGAGAAGGCATCTCACTGACAGAGTAAGGTATATGAAATGGTTACAAGATTCACTTGTAACAAGACTACTACTTTTGTAATTGATGTTTTTATTGTGAACACTGAATTGTAGCTCGGTGCAGAGGTTGAAGCTCCTTTGGGTTGTAGCCCAAAAACAAGTTAGGGGTTGGTGCTCCTTGGGCTGGTGCCCTAAACATTGTAACAGAGTTTTCATTGTGAGGATAGATTGGAGCAATAGACTCCCGCAACATTTCTCTTTGAGGTTTTTCCCATCTTGGGTTTACTTCATATATATTGGTGTTATGTGATGTCTCTTATGTGATTGCATTGGTGTTGGTCGTGCTACTAACCAGTAAGTCTATATTGAGTTAGATCCATTAAGCGGTATGCTCACATATGATAGCTAGAGGAGGAAAAAGTGTTGAGAACCATGGATTCACCCCCTCTCAGTGGTGCATTGCGTCTAACAATTGGTATCAGAGCATAGGTTCCCAGCTAGATGAGCTTTCTCTAGCTTGGGTATATTTCAGCTTAAGGACACAATGGTTTATTTGGTGTCAATCCCTACTCCTATGTTTGATGGTTTAAACTATTCTATTTGGAGTTGTAGAATGCAAATATTCCTATCCTCTCTAGGGTTTGATATATGGATGTCAGTTATCAATGGTATCCCTAGGAATGTCAGTCCTCCCATTGGATCTGAAGAAGAAAGAAGTTGCTTGTGCAATGAAGAAGCCATGAAGGCCATATTCAGTGGGCTCATCAGTGATGTCTCCTCACAAGTGGATAAGTGTAAATCAGCAAAGAGTCTATGGGATAGACTAAGGAAGCTCTATGGAAATGAACCCTGCACTACTAGATTAGTGTGTGGAAGTGAGAAGAACAATGTAGTAGATACATGTGCAGATGATGAAGGCATATCCACTAGCAGTCACAACATTGATGAAGAAGGAACCCATCTCCTCATGGCTCAAGGATCTAAAGATGAGGTGCACACATCTGAAAGTGATAAGGCAAATAGATCCCACCAACAAGATGTGTTTGGTAGTGATGATGAGGAAGAAGGAGACAAGATAGATAGATCTAGCCATCAAGATCTATTTGATAGTGAAGGAGAAGAAGAAGAAGATGCACAAGTAGATCTTGAGTGTGAATTGGTAAGTGCTCTAGAAGAGCTTCAAAATGTTATAAATTATTTTAAAATCTACAAAAAATCAGTTCATGAGCATTGCAGTCAGTTGAGAACCTGCCTTGATGTGTCAAACTAGAAGATTGGCTTATTGACCTCTCAACTAGAAGAGACAAAAAGATTGATTGATGATTTGAAATCAGTCTTGGACTCCAAGGAAAGTGAAAGGGAGAATCTAAGAAATTAATACAAGCTATTCAAGAATGCTGCTATAGTAGAGCAGAACTGACTGAAAAATTGCCTTGAGGAATTTGAGAAATGCATCTCAAAGTTGAAGTCTCAGGCAAAGAACACCAAGGTGTGCTGGTGTGAAGATCTAGCATCCAGGCTAAAAATTAAAGATAAAGAATATCAGAAACTGAAATGGAGACTCTCCAAAATTACCTTGAGAAATGTCAAGATGAGCTCAAGGTAAGAATTTGGTTTGATGGTAGCAGTGATGCCTTGGAAAAAATGTTGAAAAAGAAAAGGCATGCCAAGGATGCTGAAGGGTTAGGAAGTGGTGTCGGTGAATGATCCACTAGCAAGAATGTCCCTCACAATGACATTCAATTTGTCTCCTCAAATGGAGAGAACAAGGGACAAACCTTCACAGTTAGAAATGCTCCCTAGAAGAAGGTTGATCTAAATACAACCAGTGAAGACTTGCAAACAAGAAAGAAGACCGGTGCTGCAAGAAGAAGGAACACTGAAGATCCCAAAGGAAAAGGGAAGATGGGAGAAGATAGCTTCACTGGAAGTAGGAACATGAGAAGTCAACAAAGAAGACCTCCTACTGGTAGAGGACAAAGAAATGCTACCACCCACAAGGAAAAACAAGTGTGGGAGAAGAAGAAACCAGATGAAATAGCTGCACATAATGGACAACCAAGGATCCATTCTCAAAGAAGAAGAAATGGAGATGCTAAACTGGTAAGATCTCCTCATGCATGGAAAAATAAATTTGTAAGTCATATGCCATCCTTTACCAGTTACTGCTTTGCATGTAGTGCTTATGGCCATAGGGCAGAAGAATGTAGAAAGAGATCTAGAAGAAATAATCAAGGATCTCATAGAAAATATGCATATGAGAAAAATGTATCCAGGAGAAAATACATGCATGTCCCCTACTTGGTTATGCTAGAAAGAACCCATTTGATGTTCCTAATAATATAAATATTGTATGTTATAACTGCAATGGATTTGGTCATAGAAAGTCTGAACGCAGGAAGAGGAACTTGCACTCACATGGAGGCTATTATAACTATGCTCTACAGAAAGATGAATTCAAAGCATTTGGAAGTTAGAGACCTACATGGAACCAAAGGAGAATTGTCCCTGTGGGAGAAAGAGGTCCACCAGTTTTGGTTGCCAGTCACAACAACATGACTAGAAGAAGATGGTCAAATTGGTATGTTAATAGATTCCCCAATCATAAAGTTGGGATGGATGTTGTGTGCTACTATATCACTACTTCTAGCTGTGATGGAGAATCAGGAATTGGAAGGACTCATCAGTAGAAGAAGGAAAGACCTGCTCCCAAATCTTAAAATGGGAGGAAGAATGAGATCATGCAAGTGGAGGAAGAAGACCATGGACCAGCACTGTGCATCCAATGCATCGGTGACATCTCCTAAGGCCTAAAGGAGATGCAAGATCTTAGGTGGAGTAATGCACTCAACCTATCATTCACCCCCTTAGTGATGAAAGCAATGGGTGAGAACATGTTGTTGCTAGTATGAAGGAAGAAAATGAGAAGATAAGTGTGTGTAGAGGCTGACTTGGCTACACACCAACAACTCAGAGCTGAATCAATACTGTTGTATCAATTTATGACAAAATAATAATTGGAATCAGATAAAGAGTGACACAGAATGTCAGGAGTCATAGAAAGGTGCCCTGGTAGTGATAGTAGATCAGTACAAGAAATCGATATGTACAGGATGTTACCAGCATGAATGCTAACAGATACTTGCAAGTTATGTAAGACAATGAGGTTGGAAATTATTGCAATAGCCCCAGTAGCAGGGAATGTGAATTTTATGCCTTAGGTAGTGGTGATAAAGACCTAAATGACATATGTTATCCCCGTGGTTAATCATGCAAGATCATGTCATAGACTATGGTGAATATGATGGAGCCAAAAGATCACCAAATAATCACGTATGCTCAACTCAACTGGTACATGGAAGATAATTGAAGCCCCAGTATTGGACCTGATCAGAGATAAGGACCTAAGATGTATGATTTAGGGAAAGTTCAAGTGGCTATGCATGCAAAGACAGGATGCTTGAACTTAGAAGAGTAAGTGCACTGACTGCCCAAAACTGTAGATGATGAAAAGTCACAGTAGGAATACCCAAAAGAATTTCATTGTAAGAGGTATCTACCTATGATATGGTTGGTTGTATTCATAGTACAATCACTTTTGATTACTACTTGTCAACTGGCTAGTTGTATTGGTAGTACAATCACATTTGATTCCTAAAGATTTTTGGGATCAAATAGGAGGTGATGTAGGTTGACCGATAGGTGACTAGTGCTTGATGGCACATCCCTCTAAAATTAAGCATTGTAACAAATGGTATAACATTTGCATGCTCAATTGGTGTCAGTTGATAGTTGAGTCCTCCATCTCAAGTGCTGTGACTTGAGAAAATGCAACATGTAACAATTGGTATCAAAGAAGGAGAGACGTCTGGTAAAGACAAAGGGGGAGAAAGAACTCCGACAGTGTCTGGTAAATACAAGGAGGAATGATACCCTGACAATTCCCTTTTCCATTTTTGTCAAAGGGGGAGAAAGATTCTGTGGTATACTGCATACTACATGTGTTGAGAATCCATAGATCACTGAAAGGGGGAGAAGGATTATGTAGTATGTCGGATACTACATGATTTGACATCAATGCCAAAGGGGGAGATTGTTGGCATTGGGTTGTCATTGATGTCAACCGATACGGGATGACTACGGGTATGAGAGATGTATGTGCAAAACTGTCAAGGAGGAGTACAGGTTGAGATATCTTTGATATCCCCTTGTGTTGCAGAACACTGGTAAGGTAAGGAAGATGACCCAAGGAGTCACTGGTACACAAGTTGGTGCCTGACTTGTGTGGATGGAATGGTAAGGTGATCGGTACCAATAGAGTGCATCACTGGTAAGGAAAGGATGTCAACTAGTAAGTTATGTGTTGACATGGGAAGTTAGATCAACCAAGTGAGTGGTTGTCAGTCTGCAAAGGTCATGACCAATGTACAAGCAGGATAAGCAAGGTGCTTGGATGTTGTTTGTGATGAAGAGGTAGAATGTTACATAAATCACATCAACACTAGAGAAGAATAATGAACAGATCACATGTATGCTATAAGGTTGCAGGATAGTAGGACTCCCACCTGATGAAGATGTGGTCATCATGAGAAGCAATGAGTGACAGTGAATGTTCCCACACCAGTTCACATGTGCTTGTTTGAAGATATGCTCCACAAATAGGGAAGTCACATGAGTACACTGCAGGATGCAGAAGACAAGTTACCACTCTACTAGTAAGTGGAACTTATCTCCTATCATGCATTGTGTGCATCATAGTTTAGTGAGATATGAAAGAAGAGGTGTGCATTAAGTGCATGAAATCAAGGATATGCATTGCATCGATTGAGAAGGCATGTTGAGACGTCGGTACAGATGAAGAGTGCTTGTCAGTATGTAAGTCCATCGGTAATATGGACAAGGTGCAGATGCAGATGTCTTCTCACCTTGTGGGAATGAGCATGCTTTGGACGGACATGTTTGGAGACTGGTTTTGGTATTCCACCAATAGTTCAACAAGTGCAGACATGAGGAGTTAACGGGTAGAATTTGAGATACTGGCAGAGTTAGAAAACCAGTAGGAAATAGGAACTGGTAGAAAGTTTGGTTAGTGATCCTATCTAGACCGACATGAAGAGCCTTGTTGGCAGTTAGTTGACATGGATGCCACTTGAATTCAAGGTGGCAATCTCACAGAGATAGGTGAAGTGTCATGTAGAGATGGGTATTTCTACAGGTGTGCATTGAATATGGATCACATGATTTATGGATCGCATCAGAGAAGTGTGGCTCGAGGAAGAATGAACAACAAAAAAGAATCAGGGAGTTGTTGGCACATGTATCAAAGCAAGAAGATCAGACTGTGAGAAGACCTCAAGGAGGAAATAATAGAAACATTGATAGCGTCTTGACAGAGGCAGGTCAAGATACATGACCATGTTTGCTATATTTGGAAAACGTGTATTGGAAGGTGCGTTATTGGTGGAGTTGTATAGTTGGTTGTCTAGGAGATCAGATTGGGGAAGATCTGATTGGATTTGGTTTCCCTAGAGGGTGATGAGGAAACCCTAACCACCTATATTTTGAATTGGCTTTTGGTGGAAAAACCAATCTATAAATATGCAGGCCAAAGACATAGTTAAGGTGTTGCTGAACAAAAGAATATTCTGCTACTCCAAAGTGTATTACTTCTGCATGTGAAAGAAAATTAGTCAAGTGCATAAAGCATATCTAAGAAGAGACTGAGTGTAAGGGAGAACCTAGTTGAAGTGTTCAACCAGTAGAAGAGAAGAACCGATAGTGTCCATACTAGTAGAGTAGAAGAGAAGGAAGCTAAAGAGAACATAGAAATAGAATCGTTAGAGTTTAGCACCGATAAAGGGTAGAGTAGTGGGGAGGAGATCCAGTAGAGAAGAAGAAGAGGAGAGGTGTACTCGTAGATTTTACCGGTAGTTAAGCAGAAGATGAGAGTAGTGAAAGAGTGATTCGATGTAGCAGAGAAGGCATCTCACTGACAGAGTAAGGTATATGAAATAGTTACAAGATTCACTTGTAACAAGACAACTACTTTTATAATTAATGTTTTTATTGTGAACACTGAGTTGTAGCTTGGTGTAGTGGTTGTAGTTACTTTGGGTGGTAGCCCATAAACAAGTTAGGGGTTGGTGTTCCTTGGGTTGGTGCCCTAATTTAGGGGTTGGTGCTCCTTGGGTTGGTGCCCTAAACATTATAACAAAGTTTTCATTGTGAGGCTAGATTGGAGTAGTAGACTCCAATAGCATTGCTCAGCGAGGTTTTTCTCATCTTGGGTTCTCCTCATATATATTGGTTTATGTGATGTCCCTTATGTGATTGCATTGGTGTTGGTCACCCTACTAACCGGTAAGTTTGCATTGAGTTAGATCCATTAACCGGTATGCTCACATAGGATAGCTAGAGAAGGAAAAAGTTTTGAGAACCACTGATTCACCCCCCTCTTAGTGGTGCATTGTGTCTAACAAGAGTTATATGATAAAGAGATGGAATACATTGAAAGAGAGAACAAAGAACTTGAAGAATTGGGAGCCCTAATTGCTAGAAGAATCCCTAAAGGACTGGTTGGAAGTGGGTATGAAAGAAAAGTTCCATTTAAATGTTTTTTCATGCAATAAGATTGGTCACTTTGCTTCTAGATGTCCTGAAAGAGCTGCAACGAATCATGAAAGATTTTTTTAGGAATTATAAACCTAATCCTGAATATCATATCAAACCTAAATATAGAATGAATAAGGACAAATCATGTTACTATGTAGGTGATGATGAGTTTGGTATTAATGATGATGAACCTGTAAGTGGATCTAGTAATGGAATCTTAGGCAGTGGAAAATATTGGGTCTTTATTTCTATCAAGGACGAATCTCCTGAACCTATCAATGATACAACTCATATTGAGGAGAAAGCCCTAGCTACTAAAATTGAAGAGAAAGATGAATGGGTTATAGACAATGGTTGCTCACATCATATAACCAGTGATAAGAGGAAATTCCTGACTCTGCAAGAATTTGATGGTGAACTAGTCATATTTGGAGACAACAAAGTATGCAAGATCAAATGAAAAGGAACAATATCCTTGGATGGTAAGACCAATACTGACAATGTTTATTATGTTGACAGTTTGAAGCATAATCTCTTGAGTATAGGACAAATGGTGGATAGAGGATTTCATTTGCAATTCAAGGATGGGAAATGCAATATTATCAATAGATCTGGATTGGAAATCGCATCTGGAACTCAGACCAAAGGAAATATCTTTCATTTGAACTCTGATGAGAAGACTTGCTTGATTGCTCAGATTGATGAAAGTTGGCTATTGCATAAAAGGATGTGTCATGTGAATTTTGATTGCATAGTGAAGTCACATAAATCTGTCCATTTTAATTAAATGAATATTTGCTATTTATTTGATTAAAAATCCACTAGCCATCAGTTAATTAAGTTAATATTTATTTAATTAATTCCTCTTCAAAATATTCTCCTATTAATGAAATAAATTATTCAATTTATTTTAATTAATTCATTTAACCAAAATTCACAATCAATTAAATGAATAAATCCTATTTATTCAATTTAACCCCCTTTCCTCTTTTAAATAAATTAAATAAAACATTTATTTAAATCATTAAAATCCCCCCCACTTGCATTCTCCTAAAAATGCAACTTGCGACCACAAGTTGAAATAAATTAATTTTATTTTAATTTAAATCCTATTTTCCCTCACCCACCAAACCCACTTGCAATCCTAACCCCCTTCTAGATTCTTCTAAACCCTTCCCAGTTAGCCTGATCCATCCCCTAATTATTGTCACATTCCTAAGCAACTTGGAGTCACTTCTCAAAGACTTCAAAGTCTTTGAAAAATATTAAATGTTTTGTGTGTTCAACAATTTAACCTCTAAAGTCTTCCAAACCACTTATGGCTCTTACATGACCATTAATGGTTAAATCCACTTGCACCCATGGTTAGAGACTTTGACCCCTAACTTAACCCTCATGTAACCCATGTGTCTCCTCAAACATTTGTTGCTTTGACCATGGTTATCCTCACTAATTCTTGCACAAGAGCTTATCCATTGGATAAAAGCATTATTCTTTGAATAATGAATTTATTCACTCAACCCAACCTTAACCTTAACTCCCAAGTTAACTCTCAGGTCATGTCAAGCATTTAATGCTTATTCCCTCTCCACTCAAATCATCTCATGTTGACACTTGTCATCTTGGGACTGGGTTGAAATTCCTCACATGGATTGAATATCATTCAATCCTGAGCCTTGTTGAGATTACTCAATCTCAACCATCCATTACTCCATTTTTCTTATAAATAGAGCCCATTTCTCCATAATTCAGATCCTGAAGACTTGTATGCATTTACATTATAGCCATTTTTAGAGAGCATTAGATAATCAATCATATTCACTCTTTTTTTTTAAAATCAACACTAGCTAATTAGATAATCTCTTGTTTTAGCTCTTATTCACATTTGCATAACATTTTAGATTAATCATCATTTCAATCTTGAATCTTCATAAGGCATCCATAGTGCAAAAAACTGTTGAGAGCTACACTAATTTGGAACTTGGAGAGGAGAGGAACAAGGTAGAAGGAGCTAAGAGCATGTTAGAAGGCATTTGGAGATGCCTTGTTGTATTTACTTCCATAGTTATATATTTCATCATGTTTTTAGTGTCTCTTTTGATATGTCTTCTTAGACTTGTTTTTGGTTGATTAACACTAACGTTTGTCTTTGTTTCTTGTGTTTTTGTGTGTTATATGACCACAGGTTTTAGTCTAACATTGTCCATTTTGTAGAGCATCATTTGGTGAACCTGACGTGAATCCTACAACAACCTTTTCTTTTTTTTTTACAAACTAACTTGTTTGATTGTTTTGCTTGACACATAGGTCGCGCTTTAGTGCTTTTGTTCACGCTTTAGCACTTTTGTTTCTACAATAGTGCTATTGTCCAAATTTTAGCACTTCTATCTATAGTCTAGCGCTTCTGTCTCTTAGTAGCACTTTTGTTTCTATATTTGCACTTTTGTCCTTCTGCATTAATATCCTTCTTTAGTGTTTTTGTCTATACTTTAGCGCATTTGTGTTAAGTAGCGCTTTTATTTTCACATAGAGTAGCGCTATTGTAACAGAACATTGTAAAAAAGGCCTTGTAATCAATAAAATTATTTTTGTTAGGCTTGTGGAAGCCCACCATATGTTCAGATTTTACTAACTTTTCATTTCATGTGAAGGTTTTAAACTAACCCTTTTTGTTACTTAAAATCAAAATTTTCATTTGGTGCTCTAAAACTCACAAGCAAATTTTTTTTTTCATGCAAGTTAAAAACAAAACTCAAACACTCCATTTTGACACTTAAAATCAATCAAAATCTTCATTTGGTGCTCTAAAATTCACAACACAATTTTATTGCTTGCAAGTTAGGAAACAAACTTTGTTTTGGTGCTTAAAATCAACAACACAACTTTATTTCTTGCATGTTAGGATTCACTTTTATTTGGTGCTTAAAACAAGACAAGACAAATCTCATTTCTTGCATCAAACTTAAGGAAATTCACAATCAACACTTCAATTTTTGTGCAAGTAAAAAGAACAATCAACTTGTCAAAGGTTTTCATGTTTTCAAGTGATTCACTTCAAAGCATACATGTTTTAAATTTAGTTGACCAGGATTTCAATTTCTTAGTTTACTCAACATTTTGCCTTTGAAGTTAAAAAGAACACCATGGTTGTTGGAGCAACATCTCCAAATAGTTAGATCACATTGCGATGATGGGTTAAAAAGAACAAGTTATTTTTCTGATTGGCACACTTGTGCAAAGAGTTTGTCAAGCGGTCCTACTTCTAACACACACTATCCTCTCCCTTGGCTTTTGTGGTCCTAGGTGCAAGAGAAAAGTGTTAGTAACACTCAAATTTTATCTTTTTAAGAGAGTCTTGCCAAGAGACACATCACTCTTTGGAATGACCTCGTGTGGTAAATCCTTTGAGCCGCTATAGAAATCAGGTGAGAGCAAAAGTTGTAGCCTTGGGTATAGCTTCTCTTACAATGTAGCTTGCTGAAAGGACAAATGGCCCCACCACAAGTTACAAGACTCTTAAATGAGTCACCATACAATGAACTTATGTCCAAAAACATCAAAAATTACTCAACACCTTTAAGTAGTAGCCCACCCATTCTATTGATTGAAGATATTTGTGATAAATTCAATGCAAGAGCATAGAAGGTTTTTCTCCCAAGATGCTCACCATACATATTTCCTTGAGTAGAAACATAGCTTTTTGAAAGGTTACTTGTAGCTTGATAAAAGTGGTGACTCCCCCATCATAGGGATCATCTATTTTTTATGCTCATGCAAGACTTAGTATATCACATCCTTACCTACCATAGTGGGATTCATAAGGTATGTAGTACCAAAGTTGAAGAAATATCAAGATGTGGGCTGAAATTATCGCAACTGGCCATTTGACCTTAGGGATAAAGAGTGTTTGAAGTGTTTTCCATTTTGAGTCTAGACCAGTGCAAATTTAGCCGACTTTAGGCTTTGGAAACACCTAAAAAAAAAACATTTGAAGGAAAGGGTCATTAAAAGTTCAAAAGATTGGGTTGATCTAGACCCACACATATTTGTGCCTTTTGAGGCAACATTCTTGTGTTTGTGTGCTTGATTTATTTTCTTGTCAAAGAAAAATCAAAAAACCAAATTCCAAAACAAGTATTCATCCAACATAAAGATTTTCAAAATACCAACAAAAGATCAAAAACAAAGTGCAAACAACAAAAAGTATCAAACTATATGATCATTCTTCACATCTTGAGAAAGAAGAATCTTCATCAACACATCAACTTGAAGAAAAGACCATTGAGCTCAAAGGATTTTATCAAAAGGAGGAAATTTTTCTATCTTAATAGACAAATCTTGGTCTCTCATAGAACCTTCTTACATCACATGCATCTTCACCTTTAAGGGAAATCAAACGAGTTTGATCAAGAGTCATTGAACCGCAGAGCTTTTACTCAATATCGAGCTTTGAGTTATCACAAAAAACAAAGGAGGCAAGATCAATCTTGCCTTCTTTCCAGATATTTGTATCACATATAACTCAACTAGGGTAGAACCACCAGCCCCTAAACAAGAAGAGGAAGAGTTTGTTCCTTTTGTAACACAAAGTTTCTATTGAAGTTAAACATCTCATCCATTATCATATTCATATCTCATCAAATCCGTTCCAACTCTCAAAACATCAAGAGGTTTTTGCCCTAAGTTCTATTTTGATATTGCTTGAATCAAACACAAACACATCACTCTTAGAGTGTCTCTACATCTAGGATAAACTCATCCTAAGAGGCATTTCTACATAGGTTAAAACTAGCCTATGAGTGCATCCTCTCATTACTAGGTAGTTAAGTTTGTAACACATCTTAGATTTCTCTAAACCTTATCACATCAAACTTTGTCAATCAAACACAACAAGCAATTCAAGAAAGAACTTTTGGTAACATCTACCTTTAGTGCTAGAGATTCATATGCAAAACACTCCACCAAACATAAATCTCTCATTTCATCAACAACTCATCATCATTTTCACCCAAATTCAACAAAAACTTGTAAACAAAATGGCTCATACCAGATCATGGTCTAGACAACAATAAATTGAGGAAGAAGAGTAGGAAAATATCAATAAATTCCAAGAAGCCCTTGGAGGAATGAAAATGATGAAAATCCAAGTACTCCTACTCCTGTAGCAATAGAAAGGGCACAACACAACCCTCTCTTTAATAGACTATTTGATGAAATACTCAGGAGCAATGTCGATGCTCACTTTTTAAGACTTGCTCAAGAAGGAGCCAAACTACCCTTTGACTTTGATGTTGCACAACTAAGGCAAGCATCAGAATGCCAAAGTCACAATGAGGATGAAAGATGTCGAGATCACATTAGATACAACCATCATCAAGGTAATCCCCCACCTCCTCCTCCTCCAAATGAAATAGACATGTTGCAGCAACAAGTTGAAAATCTTTCCCAACAACTTCATAGTGGTGTGAAAACTAATTAGTTTTCACTTAATGACATTTGTCCCTATCCCTTTGATAGGAATCTACATATGCCACCTTTTCCATGAGGGTTTGAAACACCCAAATTCAAAAAGTATAGAGGAAAAGGAGATCCTCGTGATCATTTTAGAGAATTCCATTCAGCTTGCCTCGAAGTGGCATACGAGGATACATACCTAATGTGACTTTTTCCCCAAAGCTTGGGAGGAACAACCACATCATGGTTTTCCCGATTACCAGGTGGCATTAGGACATTTGAAGAACTCGTCCAGAAGTTCCTAGCACATTACTCACACAACATTGAAAGAGATATCACCATGTCTAATCTATGTAACACTAAACAAAAACTAGGTGAGCTATTTTCAGTCTTTCTGCAATGATGGCGTCAAATGTCTAGCAGACATTCTCTACAGTTACCTGAACAAGAACTAGTGGAAATATTTATTTCCAACTTAAACGACGAAATAGAATTTCACCTAGACGTAAAAGACATTGACTCTTTCAATGACATGATCACCAAAGGCTTAAAATGTGAGCGGGCTCTCATCAAAAAAGGGCTTATCAAGATATATAATGAACCAAAGTATGGCCCTCGCCCACACTTCAATAGTGTCAAGCCTAACTTCTGGAACAAAAACAAAAACATCGTCAACGACGGGGTTGTGGATGCAAGAACTATCAAAAGTGCACAACCTGTTGTCTGATTTGCAAGATAGACTCCCCCACCTAAGAATAACATAGTTGTTCCTCCAAATCAAGGATGCAATGTCCCTCAAGAGGAACCCAAACAACGTCAACAAAATTTTAGACCAAAATGAACATACACTCCCTTAGGGAAACCCATCGAAATAGTGTTACGTCAGTTGGTTTCTCAAAATCTAGTGACCTTACCCAAAATATTAAATTATGAACCTCAAGTCAAACCTTCATGGTGGAGGGATACTGAGCATTGCAATTTCCATCAAGGGAAAGAGCATAAGACAAGCAATTGTCACATATTGAAAGATCTTATTCAGGATCTTCTTGACCTATGTGAAATCAAAATCGAAGGACATGACCCAAAGACAACAAACAATGATCATCTCATGTTTAAAAATCCACTTCCATCACAAGATCAAAGGGGTCCTTCCACTTCAGGGAGAAACATAAATACCACTGATTATACGCAAGCTGCGTATAATTACATTGTGAATCACCCATATGATGCCAGTGAACAAATTGCAACTATTACCATAAAAAATTCTAGTTCGAACTGCAATGTTGTTACATGTCGCAACAAGATCACCATAAAAGCAGCTCCACAAGGAACCCCATCTGTCCCAAAGCAGTATAACCTTGTGGATCAATTAGATAAAATGCCTACACTGATATCTATCTTAGAGCTATTTCCCCTATCTCCATCTCATTAAACAATCTTGGATAAAGCTCTCCAAGAGGCGTGAGTTCCTGCAAACCTAAATACAAATTAGTTCCAAGCCATGGTGGGAAATCTAAGGTCATCACCTTGTCTCACTTTCTCTGAAAGTAACAACACATCCTTCCAGCAACCTCATAATGCCTCACTCCACATTAAAGGGTTTATCAACCAACATAGGATCAAGAGAGTCTTGATCGATAATGGAGAAGGCCTAAATATCTGTACACTAACATTAGTCACAACTTTGGGATATGCAATTGAATCAGTGGATCCCCGCAAGAAGATAACAATAAAAGCCTATGATGATGTAGAGCATTCATCCAAAGGAGTTGTTGTGCTACCAATCTGAGTGGGCCCTGTGGTGAAACACATCATCTATCAGGTTCTGGATCTTCCTCTACCATACAATTTGTTGTTAGGAAGACCTTGGATACATGCCATGTAAGCCATTCCATCCACTTACCATCAGTGTATCAAATTTCCTCATAATGGTGTGGAGATTACAATCCTGGGAGATGCAAACCCCTTTGCATATTGTCATACTATAAGTCATCAACCAGAGATTACCATTCCCAACAATAGAGAAGCCATCTCATCCACATCATATGCAAGTTCAGCCTCTCTTTCCAGTTCAAATACCACTATACCCAAGCAAGAGAAGCTCAAGATGAAAATAGCAGAGGAAGGTCCTGGAGAGTACAATTTGAGTCAACTCTTTTGTGTTGGACAAATGCCTACTTCTCCTAGAACACATGGCAAACCTCAACAGTTACTTCAAATGCCACTGGTCACGCCAGTATGTACTTTGATGTTGTTCATCCTTGGAAAGAGTCAAGCAGAAGAAACCAGAGATGAGGACTTAGTGAAATGGATCTATAAAGACCCAATCACCACAGACATTCCACAAGCTAAGCTTCCGACATATCAGTATGGAAAAGGCCTTCTCATTATGCAAAGAATGGGTTATGATGGTCAGAGGCTTTCAAAAAGAGATTCTTCCTAAACTCATATTCAAAGGAAAACCCAAAAAACCTCTATATAAGCCTACTAAAAACATAAAGAGGTCCCCTTTGATTATATCAGCAGCACCACAAACCATACCAACTACCCCATTGAGGCTAAAAATTCCAGCAAAAACATCCATAATATCAATCATCCCACCAATCAAACCAGCGATCCCATCAACCACAACAACCACATCAACAACACCACTAGCACTATCAAAACCCCCAATAGTATCTACAACACCGACAATTCCAACAAAAGTAACAAATTCAACACTATCAATACTCCCCGTATCGGATTTATTAATCCCCATAATCCTTCCTACAGCACCGATCATTTCATCTACAATGGTACATTAGCCAATTACACCTAAAGTGTTTAACTCAAAAGATATCCTAGTATGGTATACTAATTGGATACTGGAAAGCGACTCAAAGACTGACTCACATGAGTGGGAATTTGATTCCATCCAGCTTAATAATTCAGATGAGGAAGACACATCACTACCTCCACCTCACAAAGACATCCCTGTTTATGGAGAAGCACAGATAAAGACCTCTTGGATTCCTGAACTAGAAACATCTTCCACAGACCCTACATCACATCCTAGCCTAATTCCGATAGGGAGAGTACCATCAACAACCTTCACCACAATGTCTTAACCCTCACTGACATATCCAATGAACTTAACCTAATCGATGAGGTAATGCCCATTATCCATCCTGAACTCATCAAATGGAACAAACCTAATCCCCTATGCCTTGACCACTTCCAAAATGATGAGGCAATCATTGACTTTTTGGAACTACGGGATAACATACCAAGCAGGGATCACAAAGTTGGATTTGCCATTGAACTTAATAGCGTAGCATACTTTGGGGTGGATGCCAAACCTTTCGGCTACAAAAATATAACAATAAAACATGGATCTTCCATTGAAAACCACAATATGGCACTATTTGATCCCACAAAAGTAAAAAGAAAGAGCGTATCCAATGGTGAAAACCTCTTTGAGGCACCGAAGGATGAAAGGTTTGACATTCTCCCTTCTAGTACACAACAGGAATGATCAACAATCCTTATTGAAGAGACAAAAGAATTTAACATGGGGACTCCTAAAACTCCTCACCACATACATCTGGCATCTCTTTTAACTCTAAAGGAACAACCTAAGTTTGTAGAATTCTTCCAAAAGTGCCAGATTAACTTTGCATGGTCATATGCAGACATGCCCGGACTTGATCCTGATTTAGTCATGCATCATCTCGCCGTAGCAAAAGGAGCCAAGCCTATCAAGCAGAAACTTTGCAAGATGCATCCCCAGATCATGATACTAGTCAAAGAGAACTTAAGAAACTCCTAGATGTTGGTTTTATTAGATCAATTGATTATGCAAATTGGATATCCAACATTATGCCTATTGGCAAACCAAATGGGGGCATCCGTATTTGCACTGACTTCAGAGATCTGAATAAAGCATGTCCTAAAGATGACTTCCCCCTACCAAACATCGACATAATCATAGACCTAACAATAGGACATGCCATGCTTTCTCTCATGGATGGCTTTTTAGGATACAACTAGATAAAGATCGCACCAGAAGATCAACATAAGATGACCTTCACATGTCCATGGGGAACATACTGTTGGAATGTAATGCCTTTTGGTCTAAAGAATGCAGGAGCGACCTATCAAAGAGCAATGACAACAATCTTTCATGATATGATGCATACCATAATGGAAGATTATGTTGATGACTTATTGGCAAAATCACTAACAAGAGAAGGTCATCTGGAAATATTAGAGAAAATCTTTGATAGACTAGAACAATATCATGTTTGACTCAACCCAAAGAAATGTGTCTTTGGAGTAACCTCAAGGAAGCTTCTAGGATACATTGTCTCAAGCAAAGGCATTGAGGTCAATCTTACAAAGGTCAAAGCAATCATGGACATGCCACCTACAAAGAACATCAGTTAGCTAAGGACATTACAAGGGTGGCTACAATCCATCTGAAGATTTATAGAACAACTAGCAGATAAGTGTCACCCCTTTACACACCTGTTACACAAGAACATCCACTTTCAATGGGATGCCAAATGCCAGCAAGAATTCCAGATGCTTAAAGACTATCTCATGAATACACAGTTGTTGATCCCACCAGATTCAAATAAACCTTTATTACTCTATATTTTAGCAACCAATACAACATTGGGTGTACTATTGGCTCAACACAATGCAGAAGGGAAAGAGTGTGCTATTTACTACATCTCTCGCATCTCTCGCACACTAGTCGACTATGAACTCAATTACACACCTATTGAGTGAGCTTGCCTAGCAGTAATCTTGGCAACTGCTAAACTGAGACACTATCTATTAACAAATCAAGTACAGCTCATTGCCAAGATCGATCCACTAAAGTACTTACTTAGCAAAGCAGCACTGACTGGCTATTTGGCCAAATGGGTGATGATTCTAAGTGAATTTGACATCGAGTACATGGACCAAAAGGCTATCAAGGGTCAGGTTATTGCATATCAGTTGGCCGATGCACCACTCATAGGTGATCATCCTCTCATTTCCAATTTTCTAGATGAAGAACTATTCATGATCACAACAACACAACCATGCAAACTATACTTTTATGGTTCATACACTAAGCATGGCTCGAGGGCAGGCATTATGTTTATCACACCTCAAGGTGATAGCATCCTGAAGTCTTACAGGCTCACTTTTCATGCACCAACAACATAGTTGAGTATGAGGCCTTGATCATAGGACTCTGACTGGCTGTACAATGGAAGTTACCAGAACTAAAAGTATATGGCAACTCCCAACTGGTTATTCGACAAGCAACAAATGAATATCAAACCAAGGATGATAAACTTGTGCCATACAAACAAATGGTGGACAAATTAAAGACATCATTCACTACTATCACCTTTGAGAAAATACCTAGAGATCATAATCGAGCTGTTGACGCTATGGCTACCATTGCATCTCTCCTAGATCTTCCTCAGAATTCAACACGCTACGAGTTCTTGGTCAAACAACTTTGGATTTCCGCTTATGATATCCCTAAATTAGAGATGATATGTCACCTTATCAGTTCTGAATCCCCATTATACGGTGAGTTCTACACCTATCTACATGATCACATACTTCCTCCTAACTAATCGAATAACCAACATAAAACCTTCATTTGCCAAACCGCTCAATATACCATTATTGCTGAAACCCTATACCGATGCAATCTTGATGGTACTCTCCTTCGATATCTGGAACATGATGAGATAACAAAGGCCTTGGAAGAGGTACATGAAGGAATTTGTGGAACTCATGCAAGCGGTCTGTCACTAGCCAAGAAACTCATGCGCATTGTATACTATTGGCCATCCATAGAAAAAGACTCCTACTACTTTGTCTGAAAGTGCAAGAAATGAAAAGTTTGTGGAGACCTGATACTTGCACCAGCACAGGAATTGAAACCAATCACAACACCATGGCCTTTTTGTCAATGGGGACTTGACCCTGTGGGTAAAATCCATCCATCTTCATCTAACGGTCATAAGTTCATCATTACCACTACCGAATACTTCACAAAGTGGATCGAAGCTGTTCCACTTACCCAAGTCACCGACAAGTGATATGTCTCATTCATCCTTAATTACATCATATGCCAGTATGGTGTACCCATGTCCATTATCACAGATAATGATCTTCCTTTCAAAAGTCAAGATGTCCGTGAACTCTATGAGAAGTTTCACATCCAACACCGCTTTTTCACACCCTATTACCCACAAGGAAATGGTCAAGTTGAAGCATCAAACAAGAACATATTGAGAATCCTCAAGAAGACAGTCAATGATGTCATTCGTGATTGGCATGTTTAATTGAATCTAGCACTATGGGCATACTGAACTAGCATTTGAACCCCTACAGGCACAACTCCCTACTCACTAGTCTATGGAGCATAAGCCATCCTTCCTATGGAGGTTGAGATACCATCTCTATGGGTTTCCTTTCATAATCTCATAGATGATGAAGCATATAGAGTCTCACATCTCCAAGATTTAGAGCTACTTGATGAGAAACGACAAGCTGCATATAATCACCTCAGAGCCTATCAGCAACGCATGAGCAAAATCTATAATCATCGAGTTAGACCTCACACATTTGAGGTAGGTGATCTTGATCTAAGAGAGAATCCTCATAACCAAGAAAACAGAGAACATCAGGGAAGGTTTGAATCAAACTGGTTGGGTTCATATGTTATCACTGTTGTATTTGGGTCCGGGGCATATCAGTTGGCTACTTCAGAAGGAGAACCACTAGCAGATCCAATCAACAACATGCACCTCAAACAGTTTTATACCTAAGCTGCATAGAGCATCAAGCTCCCATACATATCAGGAAAAACACCAAAAACATTCAGATAAATGTCTTGAAGAAAATACAAAAACATCAAAATAGTAAAGAAAAATCATGCATCCAAATGGTGAACAACCACTTCGGTGGCACCTTGGGTAAGTACGATGGTGAAAACCTGGCAAATAGGCACCACTCGTAATGGCCATGGTTCCATTGTCTTTCAGACTTGTTGCGATCATATTCATTTCATCCATTCATCCATCCAAACCATGGCTTGTTATTGATCTGCAATCAAGGATAGTACTTCATACGTCTTGTATCCCACTTTTTCATAGTCATGTCTAAACTAGGAGCAATGCCCTTAATCTCTTTGATGGAAGCAGATTATGCATTACTTATGATTCATTGAGTTCTTCATTCAAAACTATCTCACAACATCCAAAAACATTCAAAACAATCATCAAAATACCAAAAACATTTGAAAATTGTCTCACAAAATACCAAAAACATTAGAAATCTATCTCACAAAATCCAAAAAACATCAAACAAACAAAAACATGGCAACACCTTGTACATATGTTTTTCAAAGTAGATACCAAACAAACATTGTAAAATACTCAAAGATGACTACTTATCACATCAACCAAACAATCAACAATTGACACACAAACTATCTTAACAAGGATGCATCCTTCCTTACCAAACCAAAGACAAGATGACATTTTCTTTGACAAGAAAATTTTGTTTAAACTATCAAATACTTGGTTGATTTGTAGGTTATTTATTCATTTATATATATCAAGTTCGTATGCTACTCCAGGATATCCACAAGTGATTAGAGTGGCCGAGATGGTTCCTAAGCATTGTTTGTATGTCTTCTGTGAATTATTCCGATGAAATTCTGGGGCATGTCCTAATGGTGTTTACGTGGGAAGTTCACTAAGCTACGTGATCATATGCAAAATATAGTCATGGATCACTATGGCTTGCTAACTACAACGTATACCTCAACCATATGAGCATGAACCATTATCGAGGGTCCATATTTCTTTCTTTATTCTTTATGTATGTTATTTGTTTGCAGGTACGATGCTCCATCCTTGGTTCCTACTGCCTCATCCAAGTTCAATTTTATCATGCTCAATGATGAAAATAAAAGCACTATGGATCATCATTCCATCTCATCTATTTATATTGCATTCCATTGCATATCACCCATCCATTTACTCATTCATTATTCATATGCATGGCTTTGTATGCAAGTGTGAACATAAGTTAATATGAGCAGTTATGTGAAAATGAGTTGGTCTTGGATACAATCACAATAGAGTACTTTGATACATCATCAGTGCATCATGCAAAAGTAAAAACAACCTTGCATTCATCTATCATAATCACATCATCATTGCATTACATTTAGTTGCATTTGCATAAGCCTAGTTCATTATCATTTACTTGCATGTAAGTTTATTAAAATCTATAAATCTTCATTAGCGTGCATTTAATATCATTTAGTTACATTTTATACATATAGTTCATTCTCATTTACTTACATTAATATCATTATATCAAATCATTATTGCATAATCATGACATTTAGATTCATTTATATGATAAAATTGTCCTTGTTTGCATTTACTATCATGATTAACCATTACAGATGCATTCATTACCATTTAAGATTCATTAAAAATGCATTCATTATCCTTTTAATTGCATTAAGGTGCAGTTATTCATTACCCATGAGTTGCATTATCATTACATTATCATTTCACTTCATCATATTTTTTGCCATTTAGAATCATAACAAAACCATTTGTCTCAACATTGGTTCATACATTATACATATGCATTCATTTAGAAACCATCATTTAAACATTTGTACTTCACATTTGTTTATCCATATTACATTCATCTAAAAACCATCTAGATGCATTTACATAAATAAATCATTCATTCAACACATTACATTATAACCTCATTGCATATCATCATCTCATCATCACATCAAAATAAAGTACAAGATACTATCTATACCATCATAATCATCATTTACTTAAGCATACATAATCATCATAGCATTTACATGCATGAAGCATTAACATCAACAAATCATGCATATCAATCTGCATCCACATATTAGCATCACATTCATCAAACATGCATGTAGACATCATGTAGGAATAAATCATCATGAAACATGCATATAGGAATCATCTCATAAACACATCCATATAGCAAGTACAAGTATCATCATCCTGCATAACATCCATACATATCATCAACATGCATATCATCACAAAATATGGGATCTCCTCATATATCATATCATATCGACAAAAACATACATGTATCAGAGTACAATGAAGTCCAAAATATTGGCTAACAAGAGCCATCCAAGACACAGTCCAAAATGTCCAAAATGACAATGTAAAAGCATACAAGAATGCCCTCTCAGATGCCACTCTAACGAGATGCTGCACCACCTGCTCCCCCACTACCCCCTGCACCACCTGACCTATCTCGTTGTGGAGGACCCATCACACCACCACTGCTCTGCATCCTTTGAGACCTCTCTGATCTCTCCTGACACATATGTAAATAACTCAGTGCCCGCTTGATCACTTGACCCCAACCAACGGTAAGTCCATGTGATCGTCAATCTAGATATAGCAATCCCCCAACAATCCTTGATAGCACTGATGGTAATGGCTCATACAAGGCTATTATATCCTCCCAGGCTATCGATCTGTCATCAATGAAGACATCCTCATCAAAAAATCTATACACTGCTATTGTCCCCCACGCTCGATCATATGTCACTAGCTCTCCTTGAATGGGAATGTGCAGGATGCGCCATACATCCTCCAGTGTAACTACCATCTCCCCCTGCACTAAGTGAAATGTGCATGTCTCACTATGCCATCGCTCTACCAATGTTGTGATCAACCCATGATTCATTCGAATCACGGGCATATACATAACATCATACAAGCTTGTCATTGCAATGCAATCCACCTTGGCCTTTGTCAATCGATCGTGCAACACCTATGTGGCGGGATGCCTCTCGTGCATTTGTAAGATGTGAAGATACTCCTACACACATGCATCAATTATCATCATCAGTTGTTTTGTTTCAAACTTTCTTAAATTTAAACCTATACTATCAACAGATACTTTGATCAAGTATCTTCAGGTCTCAACAAGTAAGCAATCATGGCACACCTAGACTACAACATACATTTATCCTAATGACCTAAGTCTCATCAGGGCTATTATGGTTCAAAACAACTCTCACCTCACCTTTCCATCCATCCATCATTGGCATCAGGAGATTCTTGTTCAAGCACACCGGGGCATCTATTTTTCTAAGCAAAAGCATTATTCTGAACACACTAGCGCTAAAGGGTTGACAAAAGCGCTAAATCAACTACCCAATAGCACTAAACCAATAATAGCGCTAAATCAACATGTATCCGATGACACTGGGGCATCTATTTTCCTAACCAAAAGTGTTATTCCAAACACACTAGCGCTAAAGGGCTGACAAAAGTGCTAAATCAACTACCCAATAGCACTAAACCAACAATAGCGCTACCTTGACTATACAATAGCACCACCTCACAACAACAATGCTCAATCAACTACACAATATCACTACACAAACAAATGTTGATATGTGGCGACTGATCAGCAAAGTAATGTACACTCAGAAAAAAAAATTTGGATGTTTTTTGTTGATTTAAACCGACATTGTAATAAAACCATAAAAAGGTTGACTTTGTTTGTTGCCCTAAAAACACATGTTATAAGCGGTTGAGATACTTAAGGCATTGTAAGGTTGATGTATTATTTTTGTTGAATAATAAGAAAGATTGGACGGTTGTGTATGGTGGATGTAACCCATTCTGGGTGAACCATGTTAAATATTTGTGTTATCTGTGTCTTATTTTATTCCTTTATCTTTTGTATTTAAATCTGCATATAATTGTTAGTTCATATTTACTTTAGATCTACTTGAAACCCTAACAACAAAAACGCTAAACAACTATACAATAGTGCTACTTTTGGCAATAGAGCTAAAACCACTATGCAATAGCGCTATAGCGGCACAATAGTGCTAATTTAGTTGACAATAGCACCAAAACTCTGTTTTAGCGATATTGTGTTGACTCAACTTGGACTAAGAAAAAAAATACCAAAAATGCATGAAATTCAAAAATTCAAATTCACATACCGATGGTCCGTAGTCGTCTAGCTACTAGAATTGACAAACTCACTCTAATTGGTTCTCTGCTATGGGAACCGACATCTTGACTGCTCCTTGCTCTTCCAAAAGGTCACTCCCAGAGCTCAAATTCCACTATGGACGCGAATGCAAATGACCCCATTTTCACCCCTTCCTCCTCATATATACCCTCTGCTGTAACCCTAATTTTACCCCACTCACCACCGTGGTCCTCGTGAACTTCCAGAACCTCCCATTTCTCCATTTTGTCTCTGATTTCTTCTATTTTTCACCAGTATTGCTAAAATCTTCTCTTCTACCACCCCACGAATTTTTATTCTTTTTCGAGAGATTGCCCAATTTTTCAAAAATTTTCGACCCATCTCTCAAGGGGGCATACCACCCATTAAATTAACATTTTATGGGGCATATTTCTTCACACCTATTTTTCTTTCTTTGAAACAACACGATAAACCGCATCGTCTCAAAGAGGGGCAAATGTAGTCGCATAAATCTATCCATTTTAATTAAATGAATATTTGCTATTTATTTGATTAAAAATCCACTAGCCATCAGTTAATTAAATTAATATTTATTTAATTAATTCTTCTTCAAAAAATTCTCCTATTAATTAAATAAATTATTCATTTATTTTAATTAATTCATTTGACCAAAATTCACAATCAATTAAATGAATAAATCCTATTTATTCAATTTAACCCCCTTTCCTCTTTTAAATAAATTAAATAAAACAATTATTTAAATCATTAAAATCCCCCCCACTTGCATTTTCATAAAAATGTAACTTGCAACCACAAGTTGAAATAAATTAATTTTATTTTAATTTAAATCCTATTTATACTCACCCACCAAACCCACTTGCAATCCTAACCCCCTTCTAGATTCTTCTAAACCCTTCCTAATTAGCCTAATCCATCCCCTAATTATTGTCACATTTCTACGCAACTTGGAGTCACTTCTCAAAGACTTCAAAGTCTTTGAAAATCATTAAATGCTTTGTGTGTTCAACAATTTAACGTCTAAAGTCTTCCAAACCACTCATAGCTCTTACATGACCATTAATGGTTAAATCCACTTGCACCCATGGTTAGAGACTTTGACCCCTAACTTAACCCTCATGTAACCCATGTGTCTCCTCAAGCATTTATTGCTTTGACCATGGTTATCCTCACTAACTCTTGCACAAGAGTTTATCCATTGGATAAAAGTATTATTCTTTGAATAATGAATTTATTCACTCAACCCAACCTTAACCTTAACTCCCAAGTTAACTCTTAGGTCATGTCAAGCATTTAATGCTTATTTCCTCTCCTCTCAACTCATCTCATGTTGACATTCAATCCTGAGCCTTGTTGAGATTACTCAATCTCGACCATCCATTGCTCCATTTTTCCTATAAATAGAGTCATTTCTTCATAATCCAGATTCTAAAAACTTGTATGCATTTACATTATAGCCATTTTTAGAGAACATTAGATAATCAATCATATTCACTCTTTTGTTTTAAAATCAACACTAGCTAATTAGATAATCTCTTGTTTTAGCTCTTGTTCACATTTGCATAACATTTTAGATTAATCATCATTTCAATCTTGAATCTTCATAAGACATCCATAGTGCAAAAAGCTACTGAGAGCTACACTAATTTGGAACTTGAAGAGGAGAGGAATAAGGGAGAAGGAGCTAAGAGCATGTTAGAAGGCATTTGGAGATGCCTTGTTGTATTTACTTCCATAGTTATATATTTCATCATGTTTTTAGTGTCTCTTTTGATATGTCTTCTTAGACTTGTTTTTTATTAACACTAACTTTTGTCTTTGTTTCTTGTGTTTTCGTGTGTTATACGACCACAAGTTTTAGTCTAACATTGTCCATTTTGCAGAGCATCACATAGTAAAGATCAACTTAACCAAGATTGTCAAAGATTTGTCCAAGATCATCAAGCCTCATAATCGCGTATGTAGAGAATGTCAAATGGGTAAGCAAGTTAGAACTTCTTTCAAAAGCATACATGACGGATCTAATGAAATTCTTGATCTTATTCATACTGATCTATGTGGTCCGGAAATGACTAAAGGCTTTCAAGGAGATAGATACTTTATGTTGTTTATTGATGATTACTCTAGAATGATGTGGGTTGCATTTTTGAAAGAAAAATTAGAAGCTCTTGAAAAATTAAAAAATATTTAAAGCTATAGCTGAGACAAAAACATGACTCATGATAAAGTCCTTAAGATCATATCAAAGTGGTGAATTTACATCCGGTGAGTTCAACAATTTTTGTGAGAAACATGGAATAAAAAGACAATTATCTTCACCTAGAACTCCACAACAAAATGGAGTAGTGGAAAGAAAGAACATAAGTATCTTAAATGCTAGAAGGAAAATGATGATGGAAGCCAAATTGCCTGATATCTATTGAAGATAATTTGTCAATACTGTAGTATACACTTTCAACAAAGTACACATAAAAGGTGATACCGATAAGACTCATTATGAATTATCGTTCGATCATACTCCTACTGTCAAGTATTTATGAATCTTTGGAAGTAAATGTTATATCAAAAGAGATGATGGAGTAGGGAAATTTGATCCTAGATGTGATGAAGGAATATTCTTGGGTTATTCTACTAAGATCAAAGCATATAGATGTTTTAACAAAAGATTGCATAGGATAGTGGAAAGCATAAATGTTAGGGGGGATGAGAAAAGCAACAATCAGATCAAATCATATGATTATGGACCAAAAGATGAGATTGTCAAATTAGAACCTGTAATGCAAGAATCAAATTAAAGCATTGATTCAATTGCTCCGGTAACATCAAAAAATTCCACAGTAACTGTTGAAGAGAAGAAAGAGTCAGAAATTCAAGATAATCCAAAGACTCCTAGGTATGTAAAGTTGAATCATTCTAAAGATCAGATCATTGGAGATAAGAAAAAAGGCATGATGATAAGAAGAAGGTTAGCTATTGAAGAGGTATGTTTAATCTCTCAAATTGAACCGGAATCAGTTATTGAATCATGTAAAGATGAGAATTGGATGAAAGCAATGGAAGATGAATTAAATTAGATAGAAAAGAGTAACACATGGGAATTGGTTCCTAGGCCTAGAGATAAAAATGTTATTGGAACTAAATGGGTATTTAGAAACAAACTAAATGAAGAAGGATAGGTTGTAAGAACAAGATAGATTGGCTTGCAAAGGATACTCACAACAAGAAGGAATTGATTATGATGAAACTTATACTCTAATTGCAAGGATTGAAGTAGTAAGACTATTTCTTGCCTATGTTGCACACAAAAACTACAAGGTATATCAAATGGATATCAAATATGCATTTCTAAATGGAGATCTTGAAGAATAAGTCTACATTGAGCAATCTGATGGATTTTCACTATCAGAGGATAAGGACATAGTTTGTAGATTGAGGAAAGCCTAATATGGATTGAAACAAGCCCCTAGAGCCTCCTATGCAAGATTAGATAAACATCTTTTGAAGCTCAGATTTAGCAAAGGTAATGTTGATAGCAATTTATATTATAAGATTGAGCATGATGACATATTGATCATCGAAGTCTTTGTTGATGATATAATTTTTGGAGGAGAAGAAAATCTATGCATGACATTTGCTGATGACATGAAGAATTAATTTGAAATGTCTATGATTAGTGAGATTAAATTTTTCTTAGGTCTACAGATCACTTAGGCTGATATGGTGGGTGCAAGAAGTTGGGTCCCAATTCCATGGAAGTCTGTGAGCAAAAACATTTGCCGCTAGAAACGAGTGCTCATTTTTTAAGAAACGGACACCCATTTAGCTTCGGGGCCCTGACCCATAAAAATAAAATGGGTGTACGTTTTGAAAAATGGGTGTCAGTTTAGGATTTGACCATTGTAGAGAAACGAGTGTCCGTTTCTAAAATCAGGTACACATTTCTACCCGTTTCTAAAAATGGGTAAACATTTCTACCCATTTTTAAAAATGGGCACATGTTTCTTAAAATGCTACAAATTTCAAAACGGGTGCCCGCTTTTTGAATTTTAAATAACCGGTGTCCATTTCACAAAATATGGAGCGGGAAACACACCTATGCCTCAGTTTTGGCTTCGAGTTAGGCTTGGGTGTGATGAAGCCTATGCGTGAACCTCCAAAAAAATGGCTAAGGCACTAGAATACCAAATTTCTACCTTGCTATAATTTTTTGAAGGTCTTCCTGATCGTATTTTTTTATGAAACCAAAACCCATTAGAGTTCTCACTGTCTTGATTTTAAAAATGTAAATTTCATAGTGATATGATTATTTTTACTATTTCTGCATTATTTATAAATCAAAAGTGGTACCTAAATGTAAAATAGTGAGGTTCAATAAAACTTTAATAACTTTTTTGTTTTTAGGTTTTTTGGAAAATAAATTATATGACATCAATCTACATACAATTATTTTGAAGATTAAAAAAAAAAAAAATTAAATATGAAATTTTCATCAAATTATGGTGGTCGTACACCAGATGTTTTGAAAATGTACTTTATAGTCAATTAAAAATAAATAAATAAAAATATATTAAATAAAAAATAAGAAAAAATATTCTCATCAATATTTGGTGTCTTTGGTATCTTTTCCCAAAAGGATTTGCAAAAATTCATTTATTTATGTCAAAATATGGTGGTCATACATGTGTGGTATGGTCATGAAACAGGCATTTTGAAAAAATGATTTTTAAACATGCCTACTAAAAAGAAATTTCTACCATGTGGGTATTGAAATAAATTACATATTTGAAAATTAGACTCTGAGCACTACATTTTCTATTACTAAAGTTTTTTTAGATTCAATCTCTAAGTGCCTCAAATTTTGACATTAATTGACAAAAAATTTGAAAAATAGGGAAAACACTTCCATTTTTTGCCCAAAAGTGGGGCTCAACTTCTTGCAACCACCCGGTATTTTCATTTGTCAAACTAAATATGTGAAAGAATTGCTAAAGAAATTTGGACTTGAAAACTCAAAACTACTTGGAACCCTTATGATAATCGGTTGCAAACTGTCAAAAATAGATGAATCTCCTAGAGTGAACTCATCTAGATGCAAATCAATGATTGGTGGACTATTGTACTTAACTTAGACCATATTGGATATAATAAATGTTGTTTGCGTTGCTTCTAGGTTCTAGTCCAGTCCAAGAGAAAATCATGACATTGTTGTTAAAAGGATATTTAGATATTTGAAAGGAACAACAAATTATGGGTTATGGTATCCAAAGAATGATGATTTCAGATTATGTGCTTATACAGACTCATATTGGGCAAGAGATGTTCATGACCAGAAGAGCACTACAAGCGGTGCATTCTTTCTTGGGAAGAAATTAGTCTCATGGCTTAGCAAAAAACAATCATGCACTTCATTATCGACTGATGAAGCTGAATATGTAGCTGCTACAACAAATTGTACTCAGATCTTATGGATGAAGCAAATGTTGAAAGATATAAGGGTAACTTATGATGAGACTATTGTTAATCACTATGATAACACAATTGCTATTGATATGTCAAAGAATCTGGTATTTCATTCCAAATCAAAACACATATCTATAAGATATAATTTCTTGAAGGAAAAAGTTGAAGCAAAGGAAGTCAAATTGGTATATGTGCCCACTCAGGAGAAGATTGTAGATATTCTAACCAAGCCATTGCCTAAAGATACTTTTGACTATTTCATAAATCAATTGGGGGTCACCACCCCTCTAGAAGAGACTTATAGATGCACAGTTGCATCAATCCTTTATGAGCTTATCAGAAATATCTTCGGATCTGGGTTGATGAGATGGTGCTACTACTCAGTTAGCTAATTGGTTCAATACTTTGGCATTAGTCCTTTGTCATTGATGTCAAAGGGGGAGAGATGCCCATGTGAAAAATAGAAAATCATAGCTTAGTATGGGGGAGAGCTCAGTTAGTTCTTTGTTGTCATCTTGGGAGAGAGTTTCTTGGAGATTGTTGTCATTCCTTGGCACTTGGATGTTTTTCACATTTAGTGTTGCCATCAATACCAAAGGGGGGTAGTTAGTTGATTGGTTCAATACTTTGGCATTAGTCCTTTGTCATTGATGTCAAAGGGGGAGAGATGTCCATGTGAAAAATAGAAAATCATAGTTCAGTATGGGGGAGAGCTCAGTTAGTTCTTTGTTGTCTTCTTGGGAGAGAGTTTCTTGGAGATTGTTGCCATTCCTTGGCACTTGGATGTTTTTCACATTCAGTGTTGCCATCAATACCAAAGGGGGAGATTGTTGGCAATATGCTAGAATTGATTGTGTTGTCATTGATATCAACACTACTCTGGTTGGTTGTTGACCTGCTCCGGTTGGACATGGTTTTGGCAAAGGTTATCAGAGATTTTTCTCTAGTATGTTCAGGTTGTTGGATTCAGTTTCGGAAGGATATTCATGATGATTATATGCATGTCATATTCAGTTAGTTTATGTCTTGGTGCTTTGGAAGCTATTGATTATGTTCAAGTTTGCCAATTGATGTTCTTGGTCTCGATTGATGATATTTGATAAAATGGTGAAGTGGTTTTAATCCAGCTTCTAGAAATGGTTCTTAATGTGCTGAAGGTTTTCTTGATCATGTCCCAATTGTTTGGTGGCTTCACATTGGCTAGCGTGAGGATTTGGTGATCCTATTTAGGTCCAGTTGGATATTTGGTATTATTGATATTGAGGGTTTTTCCCGGTTGGTGTAATGTGTTGCGAATCATCTTGGTGGGATATCCAGTGGATGTAATTGTTTGGGAATTTGAATTAGGTCCATGTTAGGTAATGTAAACCATAATATTGGTCCAGTGGTCAATCTTTGTATCGTGTAATGTAATTTAATAATTATGAGTTGAGGGTTGAGGTTTTAGCCGACCTTGTTCTCAAGGTTGATGATTTGTATTTATAGGAGATATGTTTATGTAATTTGGGTATCGCTATTTTGTTTACATTATTAGAGAGAGGTAAATATGTGAACAAGGATATATCATTCAATGAAGTGTTGTGGTGAGTTTGATGTTGTAGGGTAGACATATGTGCCTAACAAGAACTATAACTAAGCATTAGAGATGCTATTTTCATAGTTCATTTCCTCCGGATTGTAGTCCAATGATTATGTAAGTCAGTGAGACTTCCCTTTTGTGTTGAGGAGTGTCCTCTAGGTTGTTGGCCTGATTGCAAGTGCAATCCCCATTGTAATATTTTCACATACTGTTGCAAAATTATTATCTGATTGTGGGTAGAGTTTTCCATCGTGCTTTTTACCTTCATCGGGTTTTCCACATCAAAATATTGGTGTTGTGTGGTGTGTACTCTTATTCTTTATCTTTCACTGTGTTGTTCTTATTTTGCTCCAGTAGAAGGTTTATATTCTGCAATAATTGTTTAACTTGTGGAAAACTGATTGACCCCCCCCCCCCCCCCCCCCCCCCTCGCCCCACCCTCTCAGTTTTTTGACAAATTATCAAAATTCTTCTTGTTATCTTTGTTCCTTAATTTCTTTTTCTAACTTCATATCAAGGTGGACATATTTTTGGATTTTGTTGTCTATGACTGCTTCTACTTCTTCATATTATGGAAGATCAATTCTTACTTCCCAAGAAATTTTGTCCAAACCATCAATTATCTCTAATTGATCATTGTTTGGTTCGAGATTGGGTTCTTTGAATGGAAAATCATTGTCTCCTTTAGACCCATACAATTTTTTTGTGCTTGAGATCGCTATGATGACAAAGGACTATGACAAATCTTTAATGAAGACTATGCAAAATGATTTGGGTAATGAGATGACATATGCAATGTGAAGACTCTTATTTTATGAGGAGTGTGAATGGTAGATTCTATCCTAAGTTGAATGCAAATGATGGACTTTACTCTCCTAATTGTGGATACTTATGCAAGATGTGGATGAAAAACTTAGACTATGCATCCCCTATATGTGGGAGGACCTATGATCACATGAAGCACCATTTTCTTCCATACACTTGAATGTTGGCAAAAAAATTTGAACTTGTTGGATGTAAATACTTGGTTGTTTTCTTGAATGTTAAGTTAAGAAACTCTTGGTTGATGTTGGTATTATGTTTTTGTTGGTGATTTTCTAAATATTGAGATTGTAGCAAAGATAAAGTAGACACAACAAAGAATAAAAAGTCATAAAAAAAATGCTTGTTTAAGGAACCTTTTTCAAATTCTCATTAATGTTGGAGACTTTTTCAAGGCCCCATTTTGTTTTCGTTGTAATTGGTCAATCCATTGCACAACAAGAAGACTCTCCTAATAGTCAAAGGTCATAAATATTACCATAGCCCACATCTTGATACTCTGTTAGCTCAAACATCCTTGTCACACCCTAAGGTGTGCTTGTTTTTTTGCCTTTGTCTAGAAATTAAACCAAAAAGGATCGCTCCTTAATTGGCTCATTATCCTAGGAGATATATGGTGAGTGTCTTGGGGGTAGATTCTTCCCCACCCTTGCACTGTGATAATAAAAAGTGTCTAGTTACTGACTCGGATAAAAGCTTCTATTTCTAAGGCTTTTAGTAAAGGTTTCGTTCAGTGTGAAAAAGATAAACTCCCTCAAGAGGCTTCCCAACCTTTAGAACAAAGGATTTTTGCATCACAAGGATACTAGGGGAAGGCTATCAATGCAAACTGTCGTTGGAGGGGATTTTCATCAACCTCCACATTTGATTATAGTGGGTTGGTAAACTTGGCTATAAAGTTTCTACCCACTTAGGTCATTCCCCTCTCACCGGCCTTAATGGCGCCCTAAAGGCAACTTGGGAGGGTAGGCCTTCTAAAGGTTTTAATGCATGAAATTGAAAGAAAACATAAAAGAGATGGTTCTAGCTTTTGGATCACCCATTGAAGGGGAGAGCATATATCTATCACTTCACAAACACAAAAAGATGAGGATTCTTTTTAAACCTTCATTGTAAAATTGTCTAAGTTAAATGGAGATGTTGCTCCCAGGAGACATGATTTTCTTTTTATCCAATATTAAAATGATGAAGAAAGATAACAAAACAGACTTTTTTTTTTTTTAAAAAAGAACCAAAAGGGAAAGATTTGTCTAATCTAAGTCCAGCTTCTTGCAAGAAAACATGAGAATGGTTAGCACATGCTTTCCAGCCTAATCTTTTCTTTGATTACAATTTTGACTCCTTTGTTTGGTGAATACAAAACATATCAATGATAGAGAATTTGAACAAAAATAGAACAATAATGCTTTGTTAACTCCTAACAATTATGCATCAACCTCTCCATAATTGCGAACTAATTTAACTACAATTGCAAACTAATATAACAAAAATTGTGATTTTTTGACTGCACAATTGCAGATTACTTAAACCTGTCAACTTTTGGAAATTATTTGAAAACAGAGGAAAAAGACAGAAGAAAGAAGTCAATCAATTCTAGCATGGATTGAATCAATTATCAAGTTTCCCATTATCTCAATGTCATCGGATATGTTGAATTTTTCAAGATACTTATGTACAATGTGATAATACTAGGATAAGGTTGTTGTTTCTTCAAGATTTTGAAGTCTTTTTTCTTCTTCTATCCACTGTTGGTGTGCTCTTCTTTGTCTCTTGTGTTCCTTCCTTTTTCTGGAACTTGAAATCTTGAAAGTTACCCTTCCCACCTGTGTAGGGGAAAAAGCGAGACTAGGTTAACATGCCCTAATCCTACCTTTTGACACACATTACGGAATACGAAAGAGCCTAGAGGTATCACACAATTGGCTACTTCTTCTTGTCAAAGAGAGAGCCACGGGCTACCTATTAGGATTTCTATTCCTTTGTTGAAATTGGAAGATCAAATGATGCAAGTTCAAGCCCTAATCCCAAAATGCAAGAATGAACTAATAACAAGATTGCAGAATTGAGATTAAACAATGAACAGCTATAAACACAAGGACAAAACAAGAATGCAGATGCGTACCCGGAGTCAAAATCTGATTGAAAATGTTCAAGATGGGGGCGCAGGTGCCACTGTCCTGATTATATCCCGAAAACTGCACTTGAGATTGCTGTTTTGCACTCTGGAAAACTGTCGGAAATGTCGAAAAACACTGTCTATCTGGAGGACCAGGGCGCCCAGCGCCTCTATCCCAGGGACCAAGGCGCCCAACACCCCTATCCTATCAGGACCAGGGTGCCCAGCGCCCCTGTCCAGGTTTTTTGCTCTGCAATTTGATGTGGAGTGTTGTCTCGACCTGCTCTTCCCGGATATGTCACCTGCGGCGTCGTCCGAGTCCCGAAACCTGCACTTATATCTGAAAAGGGTATGGGCGGCTATATAGGGTTTTGCCTTAGTCAAACCCCCGCTTCGATGATTTCCACCTCCACAAATAGCCAAGTTGTATTGTAAAATGTATTGTGTGTGCAGACCTAGTGTGTGTGCAAGGTCCTAAAACGCAAGAAAGCAAACTAGAGCGACCTAGAAAGTAAACCCTAATTGCTTGTAAATGATAATGTAAATGCTCTAAATCAAGATGCAAAGTGATCTAAAGCATGAATAAAGGATATATATATATATTGAAGCTTATGCAAAGACATGAAAACAACATGAAATCATACCCAACCCTCAAGGGAGGAGTACAAGCCAATCTTCAGTCGGTAATCTCCTATTGTTCTTCAATGTCTTCCAAGCCCTAAATGGAGGAATGAAATTGATAAATGCTTGATAGAAGGATGTTGAATTTTGTTGAAGTCTTCAAAGATCTGCTCCTTCGCTACATCTGAAGTTCCTAAAAACCAAAATCGGATCCTTTCAAATGAAGAAAGAGAGCTCTTATGTAGGAAACCCTAGATCGTAATTTCATCTTTTGGCCGACCTAGAGATTGAATTTCCCGCCAATTTCTTGGGGTTAAGCTTTATTTTATGATTGGATTGTGCTCCTAAAATTTCAAGAAAAATGTCTGGGACCATGTGCACTCCGGGCGCCACGGTCCCGACAACTTTTCACCAAATTTTCAGGGTCGTCGGATATGATGATTTTAGAGAGAATCCCGAAGTTACAGGTGATTTCAAGATGTTTTGACCCCTGAAACCAAGCCCCCAAGTTCAAAATAGGACTTAATTAGGGTTTTTGATTGAGTGATGTATTGGAGGAATAAAATGAAAAGGGCACGCTTTAACGAAAGGGCCCAACTTTATGATGTAGAGGACGATGAAATAGGACCTTATACCTAATTAATTTGATTAATTAAGTGCTAAAGGAGAGATGCAATGCAAAATGTGAAATGCACCAAGGCGGGTGCTAAACTAGGTGTGAAATTGTACCACCCTAGCAAGTGTGTACAATTTATGACGCTACACCACCATTGGGTTAGGAACATTTTATGCATAGAAATCAGATTTTCCAGAATTGAAATATTTTTCTGGTTTAGTAGCATAAATGTCAAAAACACTGAAATGAAAAACAAAAATGAAATTTTAACCTATCTCTACAATTGTGAATCAGAATTAATAATTGAAAATTAAAATGACTACAATTGCAAACTAATATAATAACAATTGTGCATCAAAATGAACAATTGTGAATTTCTGTCAATACAATTGCATATCATATTTTTCTGTTCCATACAAAGCTTGCAAATCATGAGAAAAATAGATCAGAAAATTAGTTTGCATCGGGTTCACCAATTGTTTTCATGCTTAAAAGTCATATGAGCTAATTAGGAAATAAGGACGATCACGGATCCTTAACTAATTAAACAAACTCAACCATAAACCAATAGAAATTATATGCAAGAATTGAAAGCTTTAAACAAATTCAAACTACCTATTCTAGATTTGTGCTTCCATTGTTCTTCTCTGAATTGTGTGGGTGGCTCTTAGGTATTACACTAAAATTCCGGCATAAGATGGCAACTTTGAAGAGTGTGATCTCTAGATTGGTTTGAGAAAATGATGTTATTTATATATATTTTCAACACATATGGGGTGAGAAAATGAACTCAAGTGCTTATTGATAGTAAACTGAAATTGATTGATCAGTTAATAAAGTTGTTTGATTTGTTAACTAAGATTGATTGACTTGTTAACTCATTTGATTGAGTATTCAACTAGATAGATTGGATAGTGGACTGAATAGATTAGTCAGTTGACTGAATTGATGGATTAGATAAGTGGATTGATTGATCAGTTAGAAAAGGTGATTGAGAGTAAAAAGGGGTGATTGAAGAGTTAACTGAGTTAACCAATTAGTTAATTGATTTGATCAGTCAGTTATGATTTCAACATGTGTTGTAGGATTTTGGAATTAAATTTGATTTTCATTTTCAATTTGGACTTTCGAATGCTGAAATGCACATGAAATTAACTGAAATTCAGATTTGGGGAAATGTGAATTTGATGATTTGGAATTAGATGATATTAATTGAAATTTGAATTTGGGGAATTTGGAAGAATAAGTTAATTAATATAAATAAAACTATTTAAACATTAGAAATGTGATTAATTAAATAATAAAGATTATTTAATTAAGGAATTGTCGTAATTAATTAAATAAATTGTATTTAATTAATATTTGGAAAAGGGTTAATTGATCGTAATTAATTAAATATTATCTAAGAAAGGGGTTTAATCGATTAATTAATTAAATAATAGAAATTGAATAATTAATAATGTTGAATGAGATGCTTGAGTTAGTTTAGAAGAATAACTAGCTTAATTAAATAATTAAAGAATTACTTAATTAATTAGGATGAATAATTAGTACATGATGAAAAAGACATTATTCGGTGTCTACAGGATGCATAACACTCATGATGATCCTTAGCCTTGTCAAGACCATAGGTGAAAAAGGGGATATGGACATGAGGGACAATAGGATAATGAAGGGTATGATAGGGGTATGATAGGATATGACATGATAATGGAGCAATGAAGGGAAAAACGGATATGATAGGATAAAACTTGCCCCCAAGTATGGTATGCAAGAAGTTCATGGATTACACATGACACCTATTGTTGGCATTTGGCATTATAACAGACAAGGAGAAATTGTTGGCATTTCGATAAGGATATTGAGAAGGTTGTTGATGATTATGGATATAACTGATTAAGGATGTTTACTATCTTAATATTATTATTTTGTCATTGATGTCAAGAAATTGATTTTCTAATTCAGTATGATGTTGCCATATCTTGAGAAGTATGATTTGATGAGTATAAAGATGTCGGTAAAAGACATAGAAAGAATATGATGAATAAGGGGAGGAATAAATTATTCAATGGGCAACTATTACCGAGTTAGACAATGATGAGATCATGATGTTTAGATTGTTTTGATATCATACATATGTTATTGATTGTAATGTTAATACTATACTATGTTACCGAGCAAAGAACCTAGTCAGTAAACCCTAAGGTTATCGCTATCAGTTAATGAAGGCGGAATGTCTATCGAGTGAAGTTTAGTATTTATCGAGTTGCAACCGAGTAATAACAAAATGCATTGAATGAATAAAAGCATTATTTAATGAAGGAAGCCGATGAGCTGGCTATGATTAAATGATTGGTATGTCATGAATGAAGTTTGTTAAAGAATCTATGGCAAAGGAAAATTGGCAAGAAGATCTACAGCTCAGATTGAACAGCAATACCCTAGCACAAGTTCCAAGAAATGTATGCATGTTCCTAGGTGGGGTAAAACATTTTTAGATCGAAGGATACATTGAACCTGATCAAAGTTTGAAGATCTGATGGCTATGATTGATCATGGGAAATGTGATCAAGGAGATTAAGCAGTTAGCTATTGTTTATAAATAACGAACTGTTGATAAACAATGCATGTGGGCAAGTGTATGCACAGGGATGCTACATAGTGATTACCGAGCACAGAAGCTTGAAGACATGTTTTGAATAATAGAGTATAGAGCCTAGCAGATGGACAAGATTAGTTCTATGTCTATATTGTATTGAGCAAATAAGAATTTGCTTTAGCATTTTAGATGTGAAGTTGCAAATAGATTTTTATTACTATTATTTTGTAAAGTGATAGAAAATCTCTTAACCGAGTGGACTTAACAGTCTTATTTGTAAAACCCTCTAGCAAGGTGACATTCTAATTGAGTGTTTGAAATCCTTTAACAAGGTGAAGATCCTAACAAATCTAAGGGAAATCCCTTAACTGGGTCACATCTAGCAATGTGTTTGTAATCTTTAATAGGATTTGCTTTTAACTGAGCATACTCTAGAAGAGTATATTTCTTAGTGGGTCAGAAATCCCACAATGGTTTTTCCCTCTTTGGGTTTCCATGTTAAATCAGGTGTTTTGAGTGTTATGATGTTTATATGCTTTTGAGTTTGCATGTTTAGCAGTTATGGTTATATTACTGATGTATAGGTTACCAAGGTTGAATCTGATGTTTTTATGGAAGATTAAGTTTGTATTATTCACCCCCCCCCCTCTCATCTTATTAGTTTGGCATCTATACTTAACATTAAGTATCAGAACTATCACCTATTTTCCAGGTTTTCACCAGAGGATGAATTATTTTTCTTTACTACTTAGAAAATGGAAACATGATAGGGGATGGAAGAAGCACTCAAGCATCTTGTTTTTGGATTGCAGCCTTGAAAATGGACCATGACTATTAAAAGTATGCTGAAAGACATTGGTAGGATAATGACATGGAAATGAAATGGGACTAAGGCTAGGATTTATGCAAAGGATTGGATTAGAGGGACAGAAGGATGAAAAATATGCATTGGATAATGGCTAGGGTATTGGAGTAATTGGGCTTGAACAGATGGAAATGTTGGCAAGATCAATATTGGCACACACCTTGATGGGTAGTGAGCTGATGGAGGGAAAGTGGATCTCAGATTTTGAGATTTTGATGGAGGGAAGGCCATGGATTTTGGGACATAAGGACCCAAAATGGATGAAGGAGGTGATGGATGAATAGATTTGAAAGATTTGGATGGAGGAGTAGCAATTTTGGATGCCAAGTTGGATTTTTCTTTAGATCATTGTGCTTCAAGGAGCTTCTTAGGGATCCACACACTAATACATTTGGTCTAGATTTCCGATAGAGGTTTCCAATGGAGAAGGTATATTGTGACCAAATTTGATTTTTTTTTGAAAAAATGCCCGAATTCATTGGAATTCCGATGGTAATTTGACATTTTGTTTCGACGAAGAAAGCATTAGCAATGAAATTTGTTTTTTTTTCAAAAAAAATGCTCGCGTTCTTCGAAATTTTGATGACAATGGGCATTACTTTAAAAAAAAAAAGAGGGCAAGTCATTTGTGCATTGCAATCCCGCACAGACGTCCATGTTGACTTCAACCCCTAACAAGATCAAACCCGCGTTGAAGGAATTTGTGCATTGCAATCCCATGCATGAGGTAGATTCTTCACCTTAATTTCATGTTGCAAAAAATTACACCATTCAAGAGATTCCTTTCAAGAGATTCTACAACATTTGCTTTTATACATGCTAGCTATGCCTGCATTCTTTGTGGGATATTGACCAATTGTGGAAGCAACTCTTGGAGTATTAGAGATTCCTTTTTTATGAAAAAGATGTTAGGAAATGAGACATGTGGTGGTTAATTTCCGAAGTTTTATATGCAAATTGGTCAATCTTGTAGAAGTTGAGAAAGCCAACTTCACAAACCTCGAAGATCACCTGCATGCAAATAACCTGTCACAGAAAGAAGAGATGGAGACAAACAAGCAAGGGTGCTCTGAAAGCTAAAAAATGTATTCATCCAAGAGAGATAAATTACAATGATGAATCCTTATAAAAGGATATTGTGCAACCCTAAAAGAAACCCTAATAGGTAGACATTTAATAATTAATATAATTATTAAATGTCACAAATGCAAACTAAAGTGAAATCTTAAGAGAGGAATAAAGGTAATTTAATCAACATGATTAAATTAAAACCTTTACTCTAACACCCCCCCTTAAGATGAGCAAAAGTGCAGTTACAAACATGTGCAAGAAAGCAAAGGTAACTACAATGCAAGAAAGTAAACTTGGGTCCCGGCAACAAGGCCTGATCAGGTACCCAATTACAACCAAATCTCTGTAAAGTGGAGAAATAGAGAAAACCTCATGGGAAAAACTCTACTCCAAAAAGAGATGAAAGAAATAAATGCACTAATAACAGAAAGATAGGAGGTGGATAACATGATACCCCCCATAGACAACTCCTATCATATAAGTACATATACAATGGTCTCCATAGGAGAAAAAGAAAGAGGCTAGAAGCCCCCCCCACAATGAAGAAACTCCTATCGCACATATGGATGCCTGAGGTAGAAGCCAGAAAGAGATCCTGAAGTGACATATAATATTCCTCGCCTTGGGAAGAAATGGATCCAAAGGACGAAGATGAAGAAACCCTGTGAAGAGAGAAGAATCAATCTGTCTCAAGATGTGTGCCATAATAGGATGCTGAAGAATCCCTCTGTCTGAACTGAAACAAAAGATGTCAAATCCAAACTGAACTGAAGACTCAAAAACTGCAACCTCTGAATGCACAGATGATGGTGGGCGAACAGCTGGAATATGGCTGTCAACAAAGAGGAGCTGAAAATCCTCAAAGTAATCCTCCAAGTCTGCAATATAGGACTCTACAAACAAAGATGAAATGCCGGCAAGATAAGAATCCCAAGTAGCCATGTCTGAAAGATGTGTGATGTCCTGCTTAGCTGAATCAATAGGAGCCAAAGAAGAGGCAATATCAAACTGATCAGGAACAAAAAGAGATGATGTTGATACATGTATAATCTCAGTCTGAAGAGTAGGAACTGTGAGACAATCCTCTGATTCATCGGAATATGTAAGGGTGTCTAAATATTGAAGTTCCTTTAAAGTATCATGATCAAAAGGTGTGTTATCTCTCCAACCAATGGGTACAAGACAATCTGAAGCAGGATCCTTTGGGAATGGAGAAAGACTGGGGTCTCCATAGATCTCCCAAAGACGTGTCCAAAGTGAGTGAGGACAATCAATGCCCGATATAGCCCACACAGTGTCAGAATCAACACTAGACAAAATAATTCCTACTATGTGATTTCTAATGATATCCCAAGCTAGTGTTCTCTCTAAAGTTGCTGGTTCAGGTATGAGATCATACAAATAAGGCAAAATATTAAGCCACCTACAGTGTGTAAGTATGCCCGTTGCCCATGACTCATAATTACCCCGTTCTAGAAATACAACTGAAGGGTGAGTAGAAAAACCCATGATAACTCTTCAAACTAACAAATCTGAGACTAAATGACTTTAATACTGATAAAGCAGATCAAATAAAGCCATCCCATGCAAACAAATCATTTCCAAGTCTAAAACGTCCAAGTAAGTGACAGATGTGTGAAAACACAAAGTACTGAATAAAATGTACCTGGTGTAGATTCTGGAAAAAAAAATGATAGATCTGGAAAGAGCACAGAAACCCCTTTCCAACGCCTATTCGTTTGTGAAAAACGGAGTCCGTATGCAAAAGATATGGCTCCTGGAGTGCAAAAAACTTGTTCTGACTTCGACTGGCAAAAAACACTGCAAAACGGAAAAATCAGAAAAAAAGATTTATATCTTTTAGATTGGGCTCGGAACCAGCTTTCCAATGCCTATTTTCATTCAAAAATCCGAGCTAAAATGCCCGAGTTATACCCGATTTAGTAAAACTGCTCCAAAAGAGCCCAAATAGACCCTTTAAGCCCTCAAGGGCTTAAAAAAAATAAGCCCCTGGTCCTCTGGGCGACCAGGGGCGGGCGCAGGGGGCGGCGGCGCGGGGGCGGTGCAGTGGCAGCGGCGGAGGCACGTGGGCGAGGCGCGGGCTGGGCGCGGGAGGCGGAGCGCGGGTGGCGCGGCGGCTGCGGGCGTCGCCTGCGGCGTCGCGGGAGCTGCCTGGCCGCGACCGGTGGTGACCGCCGGCGGCGGCGGCCGGGCAGTGGCCACTGGGCGGCGCTGCGTTTTAAACTGGCTGCGCCCGCCGTTAAACACAAACAGTGTTTTTTTTTTTTTTGGATTTGCCTCGGTCTGCGTGCCCTGGGGCCGTACGGCCTTGGGGCATAAAAAAAATTTGCCTTCTGGTGCAACTGTGTCCAAATCGGATGAATTTTATATGGAAATAGGGGTTTTTGGGCGCTACGAGCTCAACGGTCAGGTTCGTTTGGGCTCAAAGTGCACCTAAAAAAAAATACCCGTATTCCAAAATAAAAAACAGAAGACACACAGATCTGATGCAACCAAAACCGTAAAATCAGATCTAACCCTCGTAGCTCCAAATTCTTCAGAAGACGAATAGGAAGCAGCAGGTCTGGAGCTCTGATACCATGTAGAAGTTGAGAAAGCCAACTTCACAAACCTCGAAGATCACCTGCATGCAAATAACCTGTCACCGAAAGAAGAGATGGAGACAAACAAGCAAGGGTGCTCTGAAAGCTAAAAAATGTATTCATCCAAGAGAGAGATAAATTACAATGATGAATCCTTATAAAAGGATATTGTGCAACCCTAAAAGAAACCCTAATAGGTAGACATTTAATAATCAATATAATTATTAAATGTCACAAATGCAAACTAAAGTGAAATCTTAAGAGAGGAATAAAGGTAATTTGATCAACATGATTAAATTAAAACCTTTACTCTAACAAATCTTGTATATATTCATATTGATTATCCAATCTTAGGCTGGATGGCTCCTAGTCAAAGGTGTGGTTCCTTGAATGTGTAATCCCTATAGCAATCCACTCCTCGTAAAACCATATAACTATGATTGAGGAGTGAGGGTTCAAGTTTGTTGGAGCAATCCCTTCTTCTCGCATACATGTTAATTGATCATTATTGTACGAGCTAATATATAGGGCAGTGTCTGCCTCTGGCTGCTGAATTGATGAAGATCAAACCAACGCACAAGAAAACAACAGGAATGAATGTTAATCAATTGCAACCTTCATTCAATGTTGTTCAAGAAATCCCTTCTTTCTCTTGCTAGCCAACCTAACACACCCGACCTGGAAGCCCTAGGGAGATACAATTGTGTTCGATTTAGCACAATCCCAACCTAGAAGGGGTGGACTGAAAATCTCCAACCACACAACTTATCACTTTGTGATTAACATACAACATAAAGCTAGTCTATATGACCCCCAAACCATTTTCTTACTGTCTCGAGTTACCCTAGTCTAGGGTATTGGCAAATTTTACTAAATCTTCTCTAGTTTAGGGTATTGGCAACTATCTCTCCTTTTGCATAGTTTTAGGTGGCATATAAAGTCATTGCCTTCTTTGGCTTCCTTCCAGCCTCAACCTCACTGATCATCATTTTGAAACTTACTTTCTTCAATACCCTCTTCTTTATCCTTTCAAAGTTGAATTGTAGCCACTTAGGAACATCTAGATTCTCATCACTTTGGATGGATGGGTTCATGGTAGTTACAACCTACTCTGGCCTTTGTTCTTGTTGTCCTCAATTTCAGCGCAGCCAAAATTGTGAGGCAACCCTACAAAACTTGTCTATTTTGTACCTTACAACATCCAAGAGAGCTTGATCGACTTCGTCGGTTAGCTCATTTTTTCTTTTGAAGGGTGGGAAGGAATGCGAAAGCATTTTTGTTTTTATTGTTTTCTAAGTGTTTAAGATTTGCAGTTTGACCTATAGGGTTCCTTCTTTTTCAAAGGAATTGCACATCAGACTTTAAAGTCCGATGTGCAAAGGTTTGTTTTTCAAATCTGCAGATCAAACTTTAAAGTCCAACCTGCAAGTAATCCTTCCCCTTTACAAGTTATCCGGTCAAAAAGTTGCATGTCAGACTTTAAAATTGGACTTGCAAGGGTTTTATTCCTACATGTCATACTTTAAAGTATGACATGCACTGCATGTTTAGTAATTAATGGCCACATTAATGCTAAATTAGGGGTTATTTATTGAATTTTGGAGATTATTTCTTCATTCTTGTTTGCAATTTCTCTTGTGCGTGTGCCCTCCTCCGTTTTCCTCCGTCTTCATTTGCCGACCTTGTGGATTTGTCAAATCACTACCAAATTTTCATTCATCGGGGTAGATTGAAGTAGGTTTTGTTTTATTTTTTATTTTTATTTTTCCTTTCAGGTTTTTTTCCTTGCATTATTTCCTCTTTAGGTTTTCTGTTGATTGGATCTGTATCAAACATTAAGGTCTGATTGTTCCTCAAACTCTCCTGATCCACAATGTATATGCTAAAATATATCTTCTTTTCCCTTTACTTAGCCTGCATGATGGGGTTTATAACCCGATCCACAGGACTCTGTGTGAAAATCTCTTTGCATATCGGATTTTAAAATCTGATATGCAGGAGTGTCAACTTCGCATATCAGACTTTAAAATCCGATATGTGAAGAGGAGAATGTCCAATTGACATGTTGGGTTTTAAAACCTGACATGTCCATCGGTTGCCCTTCCCCAATCTGCACATCAGACTTTAAAGTCTGATGCGCAGGTTTTCAAAATATTTTACCTATGAGCACATCGGACTTGAAAGTCCGATGTGCTAATTTTGTTTTTTCCCAACTTGCACATTAGACTTTAAAGTCTCATGTGTCGTTGACTTTCCCCTATTTTGCACATAGGACTTTAAAGTCCGATATGAAAGAAAGGATGTTTTATCCTCCCACATTGGAATTTAAAGTCCGATATGCAAATTTTGTCTCCTAAGGAGCAGATCGGACTTTTTTTCCCAACACGCTATTTTTGACAGTTTTACTCCTAAGCTTATTCTAAGTCTGATTTTTCAATCCAATTGATAAAAGTTTATTTTATTGATGATGAAAAATATCAAAGAAGCTGATCCTTAGTAATGAATGCAGTCATTTCAAAATGTCAAAGCCCTCTCATGACAAATCAAAGCCTTCCTCGAGCCAGTTGGAATCTTCTCTGAGTAAAACATCAACAAAAAAGATGAAGTACAAGTATGATAAGTACTTGAATTTGTACCTGGAAAGTTCAATAGAATCAAACATCAAGGAGATCAAAGATACAAAAATTGGACATGTCAGTATGTAGGAGTTTATTGACCGAGTTGAGAAAGCTCTGACCTGCCTAACAAACTTGATCAAATCCGAGTTGCATAAATATGCATCCTTCCCAATTGTAGCTCATGATCCAAAATTTGTACTTGCAGTAGCGGATCACTTCAATCTGAATACAAGACAGGTTAGGGATGCTAATCAAAATGTCATCATGACTCTGGATAGTGTTTTCTTCAACATTGTCTTCAAAGGTTCTCTAGTTGAAGAAGTAGCTGACATTTCTCAAGAAAGCGCTCAAGAGTACTATGAGAAAAATGAGACCAAATGCAAGAAAGTGATCAATACTATGTACCTCTTTGCTGCCATAAATTCCACTACCTCGCGATGACCCAATTTTTTAACATAGGAGTGAATTCAATGAGGAGTACAACGACATGGTCACCATGTTATCAAGAGTGACGGGTTTAAAGGACTCTCACTACTTTCAAAGCTGGATGTGTTATTACATGAATATAATCAGGAAAAGGGTTGCTAGGATTAATTGGGGTGAGCAGATCAGCGATGCACTCTGCGCACAGTTGAAAGAAGTCAAAGTAACATTGAAATTTTATATGACTTCCTACCTGGTTTATGCAACCACTTCCATGAGGCAATATGTAGGTTTGACTACTAAAGTTGACAGGAGATTAGTTCATGTCTGGGAATACTATGATCAACTTATGATCAAGAATCAAGGTAGCCACTTTAGAAGAGTTAATGATGCCTTCTTTGTTGTGTGGAAATGCATGTTTGATAAGAGCCTGCAGAAGAAAAGATTATCAGAGGCTACATATAATAGGGTGTCTCATTTTGGATGCATTTTCCTTCAGTTCCCAACATTCACTTACATCTGGATCGAATGTTTCTTAGGTGAACCCTTTATTCTACCAAGGTATCCTTCTGACAAGATCGTTCTCATGGAGTTGTGTCGGCAACTAATCTATGTGCATGAAAATCAATCACAAGCACATAAGACTAGGTTGAACTTCCCAAAATCAATTGGCAGGTACTCAGTCCCAACCAATCCCAAAGCCAAAAACATGGAGGAATAAATGCAATGAAATACCATGAGAAGATTCAAGGCATGAAACAATTTTGATTTTTGTGGCATGAAGAACAAACTCAGGAGGAGTTACACCCATGTCTATAGATTCGAAGATGTATGGGTGAACTGTCAAAATGAAGAAGATATAAGAAGGATAGATTTTAGTCGTCTTACCCTAGAACAGATTGAAAATTTGGATTTGGCAAAGATCCCAATGACCATGGAAGACATTGATGATATAATAGATCCTATCTATTTTGAAAAGAAGATTGTCGACTCCCCATTCCCATCGGTGCAATGGTCAAAAAAGGAAAGTAAATCTATCACTCAAAGAATCTCTCATATTTTGGAAAACACTAATGCATGGTTGCTTAAAAAGAATCTTAGAATGAAACAACTTCCTGCTAGTTCTGGAGATGAGGATAATAGTGATGGCCCGGTTGGTAAGACAGTTACGGTTGAAACAAGAACCAAGCAAAAAGTAGATTCACAAGCATTATCCTCAGCTCCTGTAATGCAATCCAAGGGGAAAGGACCCAAAATCAAGTTCACAATTAAAGGGTCTAAGAAAGTTGAATCATCCTCAGCAGCATAGGAGATAGTTATGAAGGAGCCAGAACAACAGGCTACTAGAGATACTGGAAAAGAGAAAGAGGTGGAAGAAGGTGAAATTCCGCAACAAGAGGAAACACAAGTAGAAGAAATGTCACATCTTGGTGAAGTTAATGTTCCAGCCACTTCACATGCACCAACTCATTCACAAGCGATTATTCATTCCATCAATTATGATTTTGATCAAGAGGAAGAGGAATTCGAAGATGAGGACCTGGGTATGGGCATGACTCAATCAGAGACTACTCAACAATTCTTCGCACTATCCAACTTTTCCAGCCTTGATGATATTCCTTCAACCACTATTGAATCTTCAATATTGGAGTTTCCTAAAGCTATGGAGCAAGCATTTGTGGAATAGAAAATGATGACCTTGCCTTCTATAGTGTTCGTAATAGAGATTCCATCTCAGGTAAGCACTGAAGTTATTTCTACTACGGTAGTTATAATAAAAATTCCACCTTTGGTTACCACTCAAGTTGTTACAACAGAATCCTCCACTTTCCCCTATGTGGCCGTACCTGAAGCAAGGTCAGCATCAGTAATTGTTGCTGCATCAACAGGTATATCACTAGACACTACAACATTGATATCAGTCATCGCTGCTAGTTCAAGCCAGCATGCTCTTGAAATACCAAGTGACACTCAACAAGAAGCTACTACCCCACCGGCTAATCCTGAATTACCACCTTGGATGGAGGTAGTAGCACCTAAGAGGAAGAAACAAGTGATTTCACCTGTTGAGTTTGACTTTGAGCAATTGGTTCTTCCAAGGCTCAAAGGAACAAAGAAGCCAAAGACTGTTTCCCAGGTGTTAGTAGATCTGACCTCCAAAAGGAAGTATGTTGAGGTCATGGTGTCATCATTGGATAAGAATAAGGATGATATACGACCTAGGATTACATCATGTAGACTGTAGAGCTTGGGAAGGAGACACATGAAAGTGTTAAGCTGGATTCTCAGACAACTTTAAACTCTTTGATATAAAGACTTGACCAAGAGAGGGATAAGAAGACTAAATTAAAACATAAATGTGAACAATTGACTAATGTTCTTCTGAAAGTTACCCAATCCTCTCTGGAAGTTGAGCCCATAGGATCCTCAATAGACGCTGAAGCTCTCAATAAAATTGAACAAGTATGAGCCATGGTTCGAGTGGTGGATGAGTGGATAGCATGACTAAATTCAAAAGGGTCTCATCTCCTAAGTTCAACAGTTGGGTTGTTGACAGATTTTGAAGTGATCCAAAGTCTAGTGCAAAGTGTTAAAACTTCACTATCTCAGGAGATTAAAAATATTGAAAAAAGTACACCACTTTGGAGGAAAATGGAGGACTTCAAAATAGACATCCTTGTTGAAAATAAAGTGGTTCCTTCAAGAGAAAAATATATCCAAATCTTGTCGCTACTATCTTACAAGAAAGAGACAATAAATTTGATGATAGCAACGCTGGATCGAGAATGGAAGGAGGTGATGATGAGATTAATCTCATTTCTGCTAAGATTGTTGACCTTCCTTGTTATATGTATGATGAAAATTAGAATCTTGTTACTAGGGATGGCATCACATAGGAATTTATGTCCTTAATGGATCATTGGACTGGACAGGACTTCTCACTTGATGCATTTGATAAGTTACTGGAAATTCAAGTCAGTTTTGAGGTCCTCACATCTATGCTAAAGGACAAGAAAAAGAAATTTGTAGAGGCTGAGGACACCATCTCCCGTGTTCGTGTGATCACAGATTCTACCCAGATGTCAAAGAAAGCAAAGATGGAAGCCATCCTGACTAGGTTCGAGAAATTCCACAAATCAAATGAGGAGGAGAAAAATGAATAAAGTGCCCCCTTTTGGCATTTTCTTTCCATGTAGTTACATTTTTAGATGCTGCAAGTTTTCTCGCAGCTGCATATTTTCTTTCTGTTGTAGTTTTGGTCAAGTGGGACTGTGTAGTTGAATTAGTCAACTATGCCCACATTTTTCTCTAATTTTCTTATATATAAGGGGGACCCTTATTTGTATATTTTTATCTTGGATTATGCTAAGCAAAACTCTCCTAAATTTATGCCTCAACTAAGACTTTGAGCTTTGTTGTGAGAATTTGATCAACCAAATAAAGAAAGCAATTTATTTGATCCCAAACTTTGTGTTGTGTTTAAAAGAATTGTTTATATGAGTTAATTTTCTTAAGTTCATGACTTATATATGTTCTTGAATTTATTGATATAGGAAGTATTGTTAAGCAGATTAAAAATCTCTTAAATTATGAAACTAGACTTTGTGCTCCTTGAGTATTTGAGAAATTTTCTATTGTTAAGTAATTAGTAGTAGGCTTTGTATTGCTACTATTGCTTGTAGTTTTTAGGATTAAGGAATTATACTTGAGGACTTTAAGCTGCAAGTTGAATTCCTTTTCATTGGGATAATTAGTTTAGTTGGTGTTATATTCAAGAAAGACTTTGTGCTTCTTGTTTATAAAATCTTGATATAGTTTGTTGGATAAATTAGTTAATTTCCTTAAGTATCAAAGTGATAGGGAAATTGTAACAAAGTGAAGGGAGAATACATTAACTCTGAAAAAAGAGAGTTATATGCCCAACACTAACCCACAGATTTAAATTTCTTATTAATTAGAGAAGAGATTTCAAAGGGAACTTCCCCTTGATGAGAGGAGAGATTAATTTCTCAATATAGCTGTGAGCGAATTATATATTTTGTCATTGGTACGCTAGTGACAAAATATTCACCCAACAGTTTTTTGGCGACTCTACTACGGAGCGACATGCAACTGGTATTTTCCCTTTGGGTTGCAGTGCTCTTTTCATTGTAATATCTATTTTGCAGATTTTCTCAAAAATCATAATCTGGCTGATCGAAGTTAAACTCGTGGGCAGCGATTAGCGAGAGTTGTTGATCCTACTTTTGAATTTTTATAGCAACATAATTTTCCTTTTGTGACACTTCCATGAATGTGTTGTCCTTTACAACGGACATGAATTTTTCCACCTTCTACATGATGATCTCTCATACCAAGTGAGGCATCAAGTTTGCAAGTTTTATTTGTTCCACTTGCAAGTCATTTTGTAATACCACCCAACAATTTTTTGGCGACTCTGTTGGGGAGGTCCCTTCACTATTCATGGAATATGTGGCAAGCATACCTATTTACTTACATATGTGGATGGTACCCCATTCTCACTACCTCATAGTGGAGAACATTTGAAGCTCTTTACTCAATACAAAGCAATGTAAAGGGAGTTGTACTTATTGTAAAATTTGTATAGTCTTTTCTTTTTAAGTCTTTTAGTCGCTTGAATCTATAGCCCAATTGATACAGGCACTCGGAGTTTTGGATTCTACAAGCTTCAAGTGGTGTAGCTTGTTCCCCAGTCAGAGCCAGCTATTGTCCTCAATTTCAGTGCAGCCAAAATCATGAGGCATCCCTACAAAACTTGTCCTTTTCATACCTTGCAACCTCTAGGAGAGTTTGATCGACTTCGTCGGTTAGCTCGTTTTTGCTGTTTGTTTTTGTTTTTATTATTTTCTAAGTGTTTAAGATTTGCAGTTTTTCCTACAGGTCCGACTTTAAAGTCCGACCTGCAGGGTTCCTTCTTTTTCAAAGGAATTGCACATCAAACTTTAAAGTCCAAAAAGGTTTTTTTTTCAAATCTACAGATCGAACTTTAAAGTCTAACCTGGAGGTAATCCTTCCCCTGCAGTTTGGACTTTAAAGTCCGATCTACAGATTGCATTATCGGAAAGTTACATGTTGGACTTTAAAATCCGACTTGCAAGGGTTTTATTCCTATATGTCGGACTTTAAAGTTCGACATCCACTACGTGTTTAGTAATTAATGGCCGCATTAAATGCTAAATTAGGGGTTATTTATTGAATTTTGGAGATTATTTCTCCATTCTTGTTTGCAATTTCTCTTGCACGTGTGCCCTCCTCCATTTTCCTCCATCTTCATTCGCTAGCCTTGCGGATTTGTCAAATCCCTACCAGATTTTCATTCATCACGGTGGATTGAGGTAGGTTTTATTTTATTTTTATTTTTATTTTTCCTTTCGGGTTTTTTCCCTTGCATTATTTCCTCTTTAGGTTTTATGTTGATTGGATGCGTATTGGACATTAAGGTTTGATTGTTCCTCAAAAACTCCCAATTTGCAAGGTATATGCTAAAATCTATCTTCTTTTCCCTTTACCCAGCCTACATGATGGGGTTTATAACCCGATCCGCAGGACTCTATATGAAAATCTCTTTGCATATCGGATTTTAAAGTCCGATATGCAGGAGTGTCAACTTCGCATATCGGACTTTAAAATCTGATATGCAAAGAGGAGAATGTCTGATTGACATGTCGGGTTTTAAAACCTAACATGTCAATCTATTGCCCTTCCCTAATCTTCACATCAGACTTTAAAGTCCAATGTGTAGGTTTCCAAAATGTTTTACCTATGAGCACATTGGACTTTAAATTTCGATGTGCTAATTTGTTTTTTTCCAATGTGCCGATGACTTTCCCCTAATTTGCACATCAGACTTTAAAGTTTGATATGCAAGAAAAGATGTTTTATCCTGGCACATCGGACTTTAAAGTCCAATGTGCAAATTTTGTCTCCTAAGGAGTAGATCGGACTTTTTTTCCCAACCCGCTATTTTTGACAGTTTTACTCCCAATCTTATTCTGAGTCTGACTTTTGGATCCGATTCATAAAAGTTGATTTTATTGATGATGAAAAATATCAAAGAAGCTAATCCTTAGTATTGAATGTGGTCATTTGCAAATGTCAAAGCCCTCTCATGACAAATCGAAGCCTTCCTTGAGCTAGTTGGATCTTCTTCGAATAAAACATCATCAAAAAAGATGAAGTACAAGTATGATAAGTACTTGAATTTGTACCCAGAAAGTTCAGTAGACTCAAACATCAAGAAGATCAAAGATACAGAAATTGGACATGTCAGTATGCAAGAGTTTATTGATTGAGTTGAGAAAGCTCTAGCCCCCCTAACAAACCTAATCAAATCTAAGTTGCATAAATATGCATCCTTCCCAGTTGCAACTCATGATCCAGAATTTGTACTTGTAGCAGTGGATCACTTCGATCTGAATACAAGACAGGTTAGGGATGCTGATCAAAATTTCATCATGACTTTGGATAGTGTTTTCTTCAACACTGTCTTCAAAGGTTCTCCAATTGAAGAAGTAGCTGACATTTCTCAAGAAAGTGCTCAAGAGTATTATGCAAAAAATGAGACCAAATCCAAGAAACTGATCAATATTGTGTACCTCTCTGCTACCAGAAATTCCATTACCTCGCGATGGCCCAAATTTTTCACAGGAGTGACTTCAATGAGGAGTACAACAACATGGTCACCATGTTATCAAGAGTGAAGGGTTTAAAGGACTCTCACTACTTTCAAAGCTGGATGTGTTATTACATGAATATAATCAGGAAAAGGGTTGCTAGGATTAATTGGGGTGAGCAAATCAGCGATGCACTCTGCGCACAATTGAAAGAAGTCAAAGTAACATTGAAATTTTATATGACTTCCTACCTAGTTTATGCAACCACTTCCATGAGGCAATATGTAGGTTTGACTACTAAAGTTGACAGGAGATTAGTTCCTGTCTAGGAATACTATGAATAACTTACGATCAAGAATCAAGGTAGCCACTTTAGAAGAGTTAATGATGCCTTCTTTGTTGTGTGGAAGTGCATGTTTGATAAGAGCCTGCAGAAGAAAAGATTATCAGAGGCTGCATATAACAGGGTGTCTCATTTTGGATGTGTTTTCCTTTAGTTCCCAACATTCACTTACATCTGGATTGGATGTTTCTCAGGTGAACCCTTTATTCTACCAAGGTATCCTTCTAACAAGATCATTCTCATGGATTTGTGTCGGCAACTAATCTATGCGCATGAAAAGCAATCACAAGCACATAAGACTGCGTTGAAGTTCCCAAAATCAATTGGCAAGTACTCAGTCCTAACCAACCCCAAAGCCAAAAACATGGAGGAAGAAATGCAATGGAATACCATGAGAAGATTCAAGGCATGAAACAATTTTGATTTTCATGGCATGAAGAACAAACTCAAGAGGAGTTACACCCATGTCTATAGATTTGAAGATGTATGGACAGACTGTCAAAATGAAGAAGATATAAGAAGGATGGATTTCAGTCATCTTACCCTGGAATAGATTGAAAATTTGGATTTAAAAAGGATCCCAATGACCATGGAAGACACTGATGACATAATAGACCCTATCTTTTATGAAAAGAAGATTGTCGTATCCCCGCTCCCACTGGTGCAATGGTCAAAAAAGGAAAGTAAATCTATCACTCAAAGAATCTCTCCTATTTTTGAAAACACTAATGCATGATTGCTTAAAAAGAATCTTAGAATGAAATAGCTTCATGCTAGTTCTGGAGATGATGTTAATAGTGATGGCCCAATTGGTAAGATTCACAAGCATTATCCTCAGCTCCTGTAACACAATCCAAGGGGAAAGGACCCGAAATCAAGATCACAATTAAAAGGTCCAAGAAAGCCAAATAATCCTCAGCAGCATAGGAGACAGTTATGAAGGAGCTTGAACAATAGACTACTAGAGATACTGGAAAAGAGAAAGAGGTGGAAGAAGGTGAAATTCCTCAACAAGAGGAAACACGAGCTGAAGAAATGTCACATTGTGGTGAAGTTAATGTTCCAGGCACTTCATAAGCACCAACTCATTCACAAGTGATTATTCATTCCATCGATTCTGATTCTGATCAAGAGGAAGAGGAATTCGATGATGAGGACCTGGGTATGGGCATGACTCAATCAGAGACTGCTCAACAATTCTTTGCACTATCCAGCTTTTCCAACCTTGATGATATTCCTTCAACCACTATTGAATCTTCAATATTGGAGTTTCCTGAAGCTATGGAGCAAGCATTCATGGAACATCAAATGATGACCTTGCCTTCTACAGTGGTCATAACAGAGATTCCATCTCAAGTAAGTGCTGAAGTTATTTCTATTATGACAGTTATAATAGAAATTCCACCTCTCGTTACCACTCAAGTTGTTACAACTGCATCCTCCACTTTCCCCTCTATGGCCGTAACTGAAGAAGGGTCAGCATCAGCACTTGTTGGTGCATTAGTAGGTATATCACTAGATACTTCAGCATTGATATCAATCATCACTACCAGTTCAAGCCACCATGCTCTTGAAATACCAAGTGACACTCAACAAGAAGCTACTACCCCACCAGCTAATCTTGAATTACCACCTTGGATGGAGGTAGTAGCACCTAATAGGAAGAAACATGTGATTTCGCCTGAAAAGTTTGACTTTGAGAAATTGGTTCTTCCAAGGCCCAAAGGAACAAAGAAGCCGAAGACTGTTTCCGGGGTGTTAGTAAATCCGACCTCTAAAAGGAAGTATGTTGAGGTCATGATGTCATCATCAGATAAGAATAATGATGATATATGACCTGAGGATTACATCATGCAGACTGTAGAGCTTGGGAAGCAGATGCATGAAAGTGTTATGCTGGATTCTAAGATGACTTTAAAATCTTTGATACAAACACTTGACCAAGAGAGGGATGAGAAGAATTAATTAAGACAGAAATGTGAACAATTGACTAATGTTCTTTTGACAGTTACCCAATCCTCTCATGAAGTTCAGCCAATAAGATCCTCAATAGACGCTGAAGCTCTCAATAAAATTGAACATGTAGGAGCCAAGGGCCAATGGTGGACGAGTGGATAGTATGACTGAATTCAAAAGGGTCTCATCTCCTAAGTTCAATAGTTGGGTTGTTGACAAATTTTGAAGTGATCCAAAGTCAGATGCAAAGTGTTAAAACTTCACTATCTCAGAAGATTGAAAATATTGAAAAAAGTACAACACTTTGGAGCAAAATGGAAGACTTCAGAATAGACATCCTTGTTGAAAATAAAGTGGTTACTTCAAGATAAAAATATATCCAAATCTTTTCGCTACTATCTTATAGGAAAGAGACAATAAAGTTGATGGTAGCAAAGCTGGATCGAGAATGGAAGGAAGGTGATGATGAGATTGATCTCATTTCTACCAAGATTGTTGACCTTCCTTGTTATTTGTATGATGACAATCATAATCTCATTACTAGCGATGCCATCACACAAGAATTTATGTCCTTAATGGATCACTGCACTGGACAAGACTTCTCACTTGATGCATTTGATAAGTTACTGGAAATTCAAGTCAGTTTTGAGGTCCTCACATCTATGCTAAAGGACGGGAAAAAGAAATTTGTAGAGGTTGAGGATACCATCTCCCGTGTTCGTGTGATCATAGATTCTACCTAGATGTCGAATCAAATAGAGATGGAGGCCATCCTAACTAGGTTCGAGGAATTCCACAAATCAAATGAGGAGGAGAAAAATGAATAAATTGCCCCTTTTTAGCATTTTCTTTCCATGTAGTTACATTTTTAGATGCTGCAAGTTTTCTCGCAACAACATATTTTCTTTCTGCTGTAGTTGTAGTCAAGTGGGACTGTACAGTTGAATTAGTCAACTGTGCCCATATTTTTCTCTAATTTCTTATATATAAGGGGGACCCTCATTTGTATATTTTTATCTTGGATTATGCTAAGAAAAAATCTACTAAATTTTTGCCTCATCTAGGACTTTGAGCTTTGTTGTGAGAATTTGATCAAGCAAATAAAGAAAGCAATTTATTTGATCCCAAACTTTGTGTTGTGTTTAAAAGAATTGCTTATATGAGTTAATGTTCTTAAGTTCATGACTTATATATGTTCTTGAATTTCTTGATATAGGAAGTATTGTTAAGCGGATTAAAGAGCTCTTAAATTATGAAAGTAGACTTTGTGCTCCTTGATTATTTGAGAAAATTTCTATTGTTAAGTAATTAGTAGTAGGATTTTTATTGCTACTATTGCTTGTAGTTTTTAGAATTAAGGAATTATACTTGAGGACTTTGAGCTGCAAGTTGAATTCCTTTTCATTGGGATAATTAGTTTAGGTGGTGTTATATTTGAGAAAGACTTTGTGCTTCTTGTTTATAAAATCTTGATATGGTTTGTTGGATAAATTAGTTAATTTCCTTATGTATCAAAGTGAAGGGAGAATACATTAACTCTGAAAAAAGAGAGTTATATGCCCAACACTAACCCACATATTTAAATTTCTTATTAATTAGAGAAGATATTTCAAAAGGAACCTCCCCTTGATGAGAGGAGAGATTAATTTTTCAATATAGCTGTGAGCGAATTATATATTTTGTCATTGGTATGCTAGTGAAAAAATATTCACCCAACTTCTTTATCTTGTTGCTTGTGCACCTAAGTTTAAAATTTTGGAGGATTCATCTTGGGGGTGGAGGCCTAGATAAATCCTCTTTTTCTTGTTCTCCATGATTCTTTGACTTCATATTGTAAGTTCCTTCTGACTTATATTTCATTTTCATGAGTCAACTTATAGTTCTCAATTCAGCTATAGGCTAGTATCTTGTGTGTTGATTGTACCTCTTAGTTTGATAAGGTTTTGGGTGGATTTTAATCCTTAATTTTGAGGAAAAAGTTTTCCTATAAATGTAATTTCAAAATTCATTTTGAGGGTCTAAGAATTGATTATTTAAGGTCCAAGTTTAGTAACACTACTTAGTTTGTTTTCTTTCAAAATACATTTAGCAATAAGTTGTAGATTGAATACTTGTGCTTTGCTGATATATTTTGAAGAATTAATGGAAATGAAGTTCAGAGTTTGCAATAGTATTGGTAGTCTTTTTTGATTGCTTGGTATTCTTCTATTTCTTTCATTTTCCTTAGTCCTGAATTAATATTTACATTTATGAAACATCTTCTTTGTTATAATCAATTTGTGCATCTTTCGTGGTGATTGGGGTTAACAAGGAACATGTGAATGAATAGTAGTAGTTGTTCTAGAGCTTTCCTTGGTCTCATTTTCATGTTAGAATTGGCAATTTTGGCATGATAAATTATTTGCATACAAGTTTATTTCTATATTTTGTTGATAATGTGGGTTTAGGTAATACTGATGATTCATTTTCTCGTAGCCTTGTTCTATCTTTTGCAATTTATTTTAACCGTTTAGCTTATGCAAATTGAAAAATTGATATTTTAACTTGATTAGTGGCATTTTCCCCTTGAACAACTTGATTAGGAAATGATAAATTCTAAAGGTAAGCTAACTTAACTCAAGGGATTGAGATGGTATCCTACCATGAAAGATGATAGTTCTAAGAAAAAGACTACCTAGTGATATGAAAGTTGATGCAAGATAGTAAGGACAACAAGGAAATTTATTTTGAACTTTGACAAGATTGAATCTTTGGGTGGAAGTTTGAATGGATTGATAGCGAAAAGGCATGGTGATGTAGTGAATCCAATAAACACAACCAACTAGGGAGATATTTCTCCCAACTCACCTATTCAATTAGGTGTCAACCCTTCACTTACTCACAAGACCCCTCACAAGGACACAAGTTACTCAAAAGGATTCAATACCCCAAAACACACCCATACTCACCAACCCTCCCCCAACCATTGAATCACACTCAAATAGGACAAATAAACATGTCTAAGTCACAATCCAACTCTCCAACATTCAATCACCACCAACACCCTCAACCCTTATTCACGCAAATCGTCCTTCAACTAGGTCTTCTAATCCCCTCGGGTACTCAAATCACAAAATGTATTAGATATCCAAAAACCAATGTAATTTTGGACACTCTTACAAGGACCACTCAACATATACCACCATGGGTCTTTACCCTCCTAACCACCCAAAGGTCAAAGGAAGATTCACTAGTGCAACACTCACTTTTTGTGATAGTCTCAAGCACTTAGGATAGTCACTCCTTTCATGGCCATTCTTCTTCACAACACTCTCTAACATTAATTATGATGATAGTGTACCCCCTTAAACCTTCCACCAACACCAAACTCAATACCAAACTCCTTCCCAATCTCGCTAATGGACTAACTCAACTCACTGTCAAATTGTGATAGTCAATGCAAGGTTTAGGACAGTCATACACCCTCACAGATTGATGGGAATTTTTGGTCACCAAACACTTAGATTATGTTTATAACTCCCTCACAAATTCCCCAATCCCTTAACAAGACCATTCAACGACCCTTGAGTCAATTACACCATCCAAACTCCATTAATTGTGATATTAATGAATAAATGCTATATTTTATTAATTATAGAAAGAATGAATGAATGAATGTTAGATATTAATAGGGAATATAGAGTAATGTTAGGGAGGGGAGGGGCCAAATGAGCTTCCACCTTCATGTGGTTGACCCTGTTAAGTAGAGAATATTAAACTATTCTCGAAACCAAGCGAAGCTTAATAAGATAACACACTATTCAATATCTCATTATGCTGCACATTTAATCTTATTGAATAATATTTATTGAATCTTAATTGCAGGGTCCAATAGAGCCAACATGAACAACAACACCACAAGTTGTTGGGTATGTACACTAATAGTTTTAGTTGCTTCTAGTGTTTATATCCATGGCAGGACTGCAGAAGTTATGAATATGCCTCATCCTTGTAAGCTTTTTTATTACTTAACATTTTCTTTAGCATTTTGTTACTTAATGAATGAGATGTTTTCATATGTCTATTCCATGAATGCCTCTCTCTTGTATGCTTCATGATCAATGTATCTTCAGCATGTACACTCCATGAGAACCTTTCTCATATATGCTTGTACCTTATGTGTATTTATGTATTACTTAATGGTTTACATTTATGATTAATGCCTTGCATGTATTCATATGTATGGTTTGTGCTTTACATAGCTCCTTCATGCCTTATGAGCATTACTTCATGCCTTGCAGTATTCTCAAAATGTTGCAAAATCATTCAACAAGAAAAAGAGTAGTAGAGGCTACATACCAAAATAAATTAGATCTCCCTCTTTATTTCCTCACTTGCTTCCCTATTTTCTTCCTCCCTTCTTTATCACTTCCCTTTTTCTAGAGCCTAGAAGGGACTTGGAACCCAGAACCTATACGTTTTGGTTCTAGGTCCACTTCCACTCCCAACTCCCCAACCTATAGTTACTTCCCAAGCCTCGGGCCTCACTTGGAACCAAAAGCATATTTTTTAAATTTAGTTTGGGCACCAAAATAAACATCTAGCTTTGCTCCCAACTATTGCCATGCATGTAGAAGGTCTCCCAACTAGCAGAATTTAATGCTCAACCCGTCATTTGATCTAAGATGCCCTTTTTGGTTGAGATTCTCCCTTGCCCTTAGATTTGGCACTACTACATTACCACGGGTTAGGTTTCATGCCCAACATTCACTAAGTAATGTTTTGGAATCCATTATGGAAGAGGTTAGTTCAGATATGGTCTCTAAAAACCAAATAAATTGCAGGGCAATCATAGACTCCACATGCAATTTGTTGAAATTTTACAAACCAGTGGAATCAAAGAAGAGTAGTATTGTAAGTAGCTTTTATTGTAGAATATCTCCATGGAATTAGGTGTACATTCAAGAAGATTTATTGGCCATAACCAAGCATTTTCCCATGTCAAATTTGTTGGCGTGAGTGTAAGATTGGGTCAAATGAATGTAACAACATTCTAAGAACAATGCAAGTATTGTAATGATCCTCTCATTTTATATATTAACATATGCAGTTGAATGGATTACTAGGTATGTTTTGCTACAAAATTTCATGATCTTAGTTGTGTGCAAAATTGAAAATACATAGCTCCACCTTTTATTCCAATTTGTTTGTTTCACAATGCATTGTGACTCTACTGCATAATGAATAAGCAATGATCTAAGACCATACACCAATCTCACATTATTCAAAACATAGATAAATAGTTTAGTAATAAGTCGGTCCTTCTTGTGCATCCATGACAATTGATATGACCAAGGAATTATTATAAAGTGAGGATTTAGTAGATATATTTTATGTGTGTTATGCTCACCCAGCTATATCAGCTATATAGGGGTTTCATGCAACCAGTCTTCCTTCAACTAGGGACAATATTTGGGGTGAAGAGTGCAGTTAGGTTTGGGTATAACCCACTCTTATAGAGTTGACCTTTAACCCTCCATGTTTTGTTGATGAGCCAGTTTCACTTGCATGATGACAACCCTGGCCTTGTGAGTGGAATTTCACTCTAGGATGTGGAACAACAGTTTTGGGACCAAAGTCCCTTCTTTATCACCCGGGCTCTAGAAAAGAAAAGTACCTTCTTTATTACATACAAAAATAAATTAGATACTCTTGTTGATAGTTTGGTGGCTTTGAACAATGGCTCGTTTGAAGAAGCTCAATCCTTGTAATTTTGGCCTTCCATGATGTGAAAAGAGGTTACGTTATTAATAATGGTCCAGATGATTTAGTTATTTCTTATTATTTTGAGTATGAGTAAATTTGGGCTTCCTTGGTTGTGGTCACTATTTTCTAATAACTATTGTGATTTAGTGTGACTTGAGCATGGACTCCAAGTAATCAAGAGGGTGGAAACAATCTTCAAGTGTTAGGGGGTATGCGGCCTTGATCAAGGGATGAAAGTATTAGGAAAGTATAAGTGATTCATGTGTAGATCAATGTATCATTCACCTATTAATTCCTAGCAACATTCTCAAATAAACAAGCAAAGAGGTATGTTGAGTGCATATATACATTTTATGTTGCCATGATATAAGTAAGATATCAAACATGTAACTTAGATTGATTTGCAATTTCATTCATAAATATTAGATCTTCCTTTTGGATTTTTGAATGCATAATGTCTTGTTGATTTCAATATCTTTATTGCAAGTACTCTTTTCAGCATGAAACTCCACTCATTCAAGTCTCTTACTAAATGCAAGTCAGTTATCCTATCAATGATGATACATTTTGCATGCATTTTATGGGGAAATCTTATTAATAGCTATGGTTGGGTTGTTCATTGTTTTGTGAAAATATATACAAGTAGATTGGGACATTAGAGTTATAAACACCGTAAATTGTGTTTGAGATAATTATCCTAATTGTAACAATCAATCACCATTGGCTGAAGGCCACACCAACACCATTGTGACACCAAGGTTTGTGCATACTGGTGTATGGGATACTCTTAGGACATTTCATTACCATTACATATCCACACCTAGGGTTTCCAAACACAACTTGTTTGAGTAGGTAGTATCACTAGTAAAATTATGATTGTCACAATTGGTACCCTTAGGACAATCATTAATATTTGGTCTATGGCACTTTTTTATGGCTTCTAAATGCTTCTATGGGGTGTGCAGGGGTCCTACACATCTCTTCCAACATTCCATCCAAGGCACTTCTCTCTCACCTATCTTATATTCCACTTTCTCTATGTTGCTATCCCAGAGGTCTGATACATGATGAATATCAGACCAATCAATCAAATCTAGCATGTGTCTCAGAGGTTTTGGAGACCTGAAAGAAAGAGAAATGAAAATAAATATTTACAAGAGCCTTTCCAACCAGTGGTGTGAGTTTTTAACTGTGAAAAGGCCAAAAATACATTTTTTTCCCACTCATTGGAAACCCTAGTGGGGGTTTTGATAGTTTTTGGAAAAATAGTGATATCTTCTTCAAATTTCAATGGATCTCAATGCTACAAAAGATGAAATGAAGGTAATTAACTTCTCTACCATATCCAATAGACTTCTAATGAAAATATGATGAATTTCACAATTAAAAATAATGAGAATCAAACTGAAACGTTTTTGTATGAACAAAAATCTCCAACTTCATTTAGTAAAACATTCAAAATTCAACAAGAAAAACTTGGGCAGTGTTAAAAAGGCCTATTTATGCCCATCCAAGTGGGTTACAATCTCAAACCTCCAAAAACCAACCTCCCAACCAAATTTTAAAACGTTGTCATGACAATAATGACAACTTTTTACAATTTTTGCCCAATGGACATCAAACTTTCCCAATTAGGTCCAAATACATAATAATGGCCTCAAATGGCCTTATTTACATGAAATAACACAAAAAAAAACAAAAATCTCAAATTTTGACCGTTTTGGCCAAACCTGTGCTTATCTTGCAATCATAACATTTCATGAGGTGACAACAGCTATGAGTTTTAATGGATCCTTTCATTAAAGGAGATTTTGCATATCCTTCCTCAATTGTGTAAACTACTTTATGTAAAGATTCATTGGATCCATAACTTAAGACTGAAATCTAAACTTAATTATTATTATAATGACATCAACCAAACAATAAGGTAAAGAAAAATGGCTTTAATTCATGATTAAAATTTGTCAGAAGATTTATTTTTGTGATGTCCCATAAAATCTATTAAGAAATGTGTAGTGGATTCCATCGATAATCATCCCATTTCATAGGTTAAATGGTTGTTTGTAACATTTCAATTATTTCTTTCACTTCTAATCACCAAAGGTCTTTTGTCTAAGGTTTTGCTTGGCTTCGATTTTTCTTTACCTCATCATTTGCTTGATGTCATTATAATAATAATTAAGTTTAGATTTCAGTCTTAAGATATAAATCCAATGGAGTTTTACATAAAGTAGTTTACACAATTGAGGAAGGATATGCAACAACTCCTTTAATGAAAGCATCCATATAACCTTGTCAATATCTTCCCACTAATTATAGTGATCATGGGGCAAAGATCTAGACAATGGAGTGTAGGCCATGGTTCAATAGTTGGGAAAACTTCGTCACTTTTGTCTACCCATTGATAGAAATCCCTTGCAAGGGTTCCTTAGGGACCAATTCATTCTGCATAGATTGATTATATGTAGAAACCCTAGAATTGGCAAGCGATCGTGTTTGTCACATGATCCTTGTACTCATGTTAGCATGCTCACTGGTATATATAAATTGAGATAAACTAATAGATCTAACAAATAGAAATTGAAGATAGTGGAGAGACATGATAGACAAAGAAAATAACTTTGAAGACATTATTGTAAGTTTGTAAATATGATAGTAGTTCTTTATAAATTTAACGTTCTTCCACTATTTTGTTAATTGTTATTTAATTTTAGTCTACCTATAGTATTGTTGGTGTGTATATATGTCTCACTCTAATACTTGATCAAGCACAATCATCGTGTGATTATGAGAACTAAGTATAAGATCTTCAATAGGTTCTTTGCATTCACTTTTCCAGGGAGAAGAAAAATAAACAAATATGCTTAAGAAGATATAGAAATGAACTTAATATAAGGAAATGGCCAAAAGGTCATTCACTGGATAAAAATAATCAACAAATGCATAACATAAGAATTCACAAATTAAAAATTCACAAGTGTTTCAATTCACAATGACATTGGTTTCATATCCCATCCTTTATGGGTACCCTTGGACACACCTATTGGCCACTATACTTTGATCACCCTTTAAAGGCTTGATCCAATATTACAAGGCAATATAAACATCATGGTAGACTAGTCTTGGGCTTGTGACATCATAACAAGTGCAAATTAGTGGATCTCAACAATGCCACACATACTATCATTGATGGTTACTAGTCCTTTGCAATTAGGACTGTCAATATTGATTGCCAAAGGCCAAATCAACACATCTATGACTTTAAAAAAAACCCTTGAAACTGACTTGCAAAACTACACAAGAACTAGGACCAGTCTCTTGGACTTCCAACCTCCCAAACCCTCCAACAAGACTCTGTTTTGCAGCAATGACACTAGTAATTTCAATTTGTCACAGTCTGTCCTTCTACGACAGTCAATAGTTCTTATGTTCTTCCTTTACAACATGATCTCCAACCTTGTTGATTGGATGCAGAGGGTCCCCACACATCTCTCTATCACACAACACAAGGTGAATTAATCATTATTCATTGAACATGGTGTAAGTATACCTTAAAGAAGTAACCTCTTACATCTCTAGAAAATATCATATATGAAAAAACTTATTGTAAAGTGTTTTGTGAAGCTGTTGACATCTATTTGGGATTTAGGAGGTGTTGGATATGAACAATTGGTCTATGAATAAGCTCTTGATTCTAGTGAATGTGAACCTCTATGTGACTGGTGCTATAAAAATTTTATGGTACTAGAGTTTTTATAGAATATGATAAATGGTCATTCGAGCTAGATACCAAACTTGGGGAGAATATGTTGAAGGCAAATGGATTTTTCTACTAAGATAGAGTTGTACCATTCCCATTAGGTTGATAACCTAAAATGGAAACCTGATGGGGGAAATGTTGAAAACATGCAAGGGAGTCAAAGGCTACAAGCTTAAGAAAAACATCCAAAGTAGGTTTCAAGTAGATAAAGTCATTGCAAACCAAATGTGACTCATACAACTAACTTATGAAAAGAAAAAAGAAGAACAAGAACAACTAACTTAGATAAAGTAGATAAAGTCATTTTATCTCCCTAATTGGCTTGCTCTTCTTCCATTGGTGTTGTCCCTTCCTTTTCTAGAAAATTGGCTTTAAAGGCTCTTGTATTTGGGTTAGCTAATTCCCTATCAGCACCAGAGTTGCTCCCTTTGATCACATTTTTAATAGGTTTACCAGTACTCAGTGGTTCATACAGTCCTCTTAGGAGTTAGACCATCTCAACCATGGTGGGCCTCATATTAGCTTGAAACCAGTGCCCCTCATAATAGCTTGAAACCTTTTCCCCCTATTGGTAGTTGATGGGGATAGAATACCATTCGATGTACATATCAATGAGGTGTGCTTTACGTCTAGATAAGGAGAATGAGTCACAGTACGAAATAATCAAGTTTATTTTTTATTTTTGAGCAATGGGCCTTTGTGGCCTTTTGGATACTTCTTTTTCTTTTTGGATCATATTTTGCTTTGTTTTGACATGTCGATTAGATGGGCATGTTGATCCTAGAATACATGTAGACTTTTGGACTTATGAATTTTGTGCTTGTCATCCAAATTGTTTGGAGAAGGATAGGAATGTATGGATGGATAGGAAATCTATGAAGGTCTTTTGGATAGGTGGAAGGTTCTCAAATATGTGTGTCTTTGTTGATCCTGCATAAGGGACAAAGGGATATAAGGACCTAAAATGGATGGAAGGGGTGAAGGGGAAGGCATATGTTTGGATTCAGGTTTGGTAGGGATACCAACATCTTGAGGAATGTCATTGAGGCCATGACCATTAGAATTTTCTTTAATATGGAGGGGTTCCTACTTATGAAGTTCTATCCCTTTGCCTTCATGAATATTTTGACCCATAGGATACTCTTTATTTTAGGAAGAAGATGCTAATCCATTATGAGGGGGATGTGATGAATGGGAAGGATGGGATTATGAAGTGGATCAGACAGGACCAAAAAGGGGGAAACAATTGTGCATGTAGGGGGTTCATGAACATCTTGCACCAACATGTTAGGATCATGAGGGGGATCAAGAACAAGCTCTTCATGAGATGGAATGGGAGGAATAATGGGATCATCAAAAGAAATGAGATCTTGGAGTGTCTATGGAGGATTAGGACATGGAGACGGAGGAACAAAGAAATCTTGTGGAGGATTTAAAGGGATAATTTGATCTTGACAAGGAAGATTTAAAAGGATAATTTGATCTTGACACTACAATATTCATTTTCAGAAAAAACCTCAGCTTCAGACACCTATTACTTATAAACCGTAAGGAATTTGTAGATGATGTGAACTAGTGACTTGTGTCATTTTGTATTTAGATTCTAAATTATTATTTTTGATAATTTTTGGAATCAATTTGTTTCCATTTCTATATCTCCCTCGAAAACTAGTTTTTTCCAAAATATAAAATTTTTAAAGAGTGATACTCACTTTGTATAGCATAACTTTTTTTCTATAATAGATATGAACGTGATTATTTAGAATTTGGTTTTGTAACATCAATATCTAGTGTTTTCAATTGGTTTAATAACATTATCTTCAATGTTTTATATTTTATTAAGATTTGAAGTCGAGTTAACTATAATTTTGTCATATGTCCATTTGATATTACATAACTTGTTGTATATGTAACGAAAATCAATATTTTTTTTTAGTTGAAAAGAGGACTTCAATACCTAGTGTGTAAATATTTTTCAAAATTTTTTGGGTGATATTTACTATTATTCCATAAGCATTGAATAAAGAAGTTCATGTTCAGTGAAAACCCTACATTCATAAGAATTAAAATAAAAATATATTAATGAAATTAAATATATAAAAAATTATATTATTTGGAAAGCTTATAATAAGAGCTAAATACTTAAAAAACAAAACTTCTACATAAATTCATTTGACACCCCAAAAGCTAATGTAAAATTGGTTTTTTATCAGTATTTGATAGACATAAAGGAGAGTCCATTGCAAGTGTGATTTAGAAGTAGAGAGGTTCTATCCAAGAAATTTTGATCTAAGAGCCTTTCATATAAATCTCTTCAATTAATTACTTCAAATGGGACCTCTTAAAGCTTAAATCATTATATTTTCTAAAAAATGTATGATTTCAGCAAAAATTAGGATGCACGAAAAAGTGGGAATCAGCATTGTGAGTTCACCCTTGGATTTCTCTTTAAAGGTGCTATGTTCTTGACTTTCAATGGGATAATTAAAAAATGATGGAAGGAATAGCTTGATCTTTCTTAAGGAGTGGGATGTCAATGGGACTTGAAAAGATGTTATGTTCTAGGATAAAATGGATAGGGGGATCATCATGTGTGTCTACGAAGATAGGATCCTTGTCAACAATTGGATGGGATGATAAGGTTTAGAGATCTTGATCTTGATCTATTTCAAGACTTATTTCTTCATGCTCCAAATTATCCTCTTGACATGGGGTTGGACTTTGGATATGCATGGGGGATTCTGGCAAGGGATTAATGCTTTGACATGAGGAAGATGGACTTTCAATGGGACTTTCTAAAAGAGAAGCATCCAGTGGCATTAAATCTTGCATTTCCAAATAGTACAAGGGATTTGTATAAAGACATATATTAGCATGTAATTTTGTTGTAGACAACCCTTGGGAGGATGGATTATTTGATGTATCATTTGGAGGAGATGGTGGAAATTTCTCTTGTGGCGCTTTAGGAGATGATAAGGGAAGTTCTTACGAAGCTTCAAAAGGTGTAGGAATAGAGGCCACTAGAAAGTCAATTTCCTCATACAAGAGTGAGCCATTGCTAGACATAGGTGCATGATTTTGATCTTTCTCAGAAAAATCACTTAGGGCTCTCTTTAAGAGTTGTGTAATAGTGACACCTTTCTTTGGAGATGCATTTGAATCCTTGCAAGGTTTTGACATAGTTGGCTTTTTATTTTGGACTTGTTTTGGGACTTTGTTGAATTGGTCTGACATGTTAGAAACTTGGCCTGACGTGAGTTGCAACTTTGGTTTTTAAATTTTTGGTTGTAGTTATTGGTATTGATTTGTTGGCTGAATTTGTTGTTGGTACTCCACATTTGGTTGAACCAATTATTGACATTGTGTTTTTGGTCGAGAATATTGTTTAAATTTCACCATTGATTGTGTTGGCTGGATATGTTGGACCATTGGTTTTTGTTGGATGATTGGTTGTTGTTGGATCATTGGTTATTGTTGGATGATTGGTTGTTATTGTATAATTGGTTGTGCTAGTTGGAAATGTTGGACCTATGGTTGTTGTTGTGGGATGTATTGGACCATTGGTTGTTTATGCAAAATTTGATTGAATGAGGTTTGATTTGAGACTTGGTTGAAGTTTGTGTTCATTGCTTGAAATTGTTTTATCATCCCTATTTGTGTGAGGAGAGTTGGTATATCTGATCATTCGATGAGAGCTTTTACATCAACTAGCTCAATATTTGGATTTGGGCCTAGAAATTTTTGAAACATTTTAGACATTTGTGGTCTATTCTTCTCAATGTTTTTCACTTTTTGTTCCAAAATCTTTATTCTCAAGCTAGTTTCTCCTCTAGTTTTCGTATTTTTCATCATAAAATGTTTGACCGATATTGCCTTGTTGTTGGGTTGGATAGATTTATAATTTTCTTGTATTAAAACTTGATTGCATTGTGTTATTCATTGGTCCAATCATTGGTTGATATGTTAAATTTTGTTACATCATAGGAGCTTGGAACCTTATTTCAATAGACATGTCACTATGCAATGTTTTGGGGATTTTTGAATTTAGGAATGAAATATGCAACTAATGCTATCTAGGTGATTGACAAAGCAACTAAATGTTTGTGGACCTTTTGAATTTTTGGAGTGATGATGGTATGCAACTAAATTCAATCTTAGGTAATGATCATGCAATCTAGGACAATAATGTAATCTATGTTTTTTGTTGTTTTTGAGGTTTGGACAAACTCTTGGAATGCAAACCTAAAGATGTGACCCTCAGGAAGTTGAAATGAAGTAAAGACCTTAAGAGGACAAAGGAAAAATTGACAATGTCTCACCTACATGCTTGGATACTAAGCTAGGTTTGACAAAATGATAATGACAAAAGGACAAATATTGGACAAGGTCAAGACTCCCTAATGATAAATTAGGGTTTAATATAAAGTTTTGATTTTGCAAGTTTGAAAACCCTAATTTTGAGACTAAATGCAAGAGGACAATGATAATGACAATGACCTAGGGTATGAACCCAAGATATGATGTGAAAATGAGCTCAAGATGTGCTATGACCTAGAGATATGAAATGACCTAAAGATATGAAATGACCTAAAGATATGAAATGGACCAAATTTATGACTCAAAAATGTGACATGACGTAAGGTTGTAAATGCAACCTCATGTTATGATATGGACCAAAGTTATGATTATGATGCAAAGATATGACCTAGGGTTATGATATGACCCAATATGATATGATATGACTTGGAGAAATGATATGATATGACCTAATGATGTAAGATTAGGGATGTAAATGCAAATGTATGACAATGTCAACCTAAGACAAGACCTAGGGTTTGGACTATGAAATGATATAACCTAGGGTATAAGCTAAGCCAAAACATAGTTTAGGATGATGATAATACAATGGAGACTTAGAGAAATAATTTTAAACCTAAGTGAAAAATGAGGACGCTAAAATGAAAGGCACTGTCTATGGGTCCTAAGACCTAAGCTTGGGCTATGAAAAGGCTAACCCTGAGTGACATAAATGTTGAAACAAGGTTATCCAATGTTTTGACAATCCATGTTCAATTGTTGGATGAATACTTGGACAAAATGTGAACTCTTGTTTGAACTTTGTTTGATATGAAACTTGTTTGAACTTTTTGGAAACATTGTTTTTATTTTTGATGAAAACCAAGGTTATTTATGACCACTTATGAGAATTGTTTTTGCTTCACCTTTTGACAAACATGGAAGACAAAGTGTTTGTTTGACCTTGACACAAGACAATCATGCACCTTCAACAATGAATCCTATGGCTGGCAAGGACAATAGTTGTTGGATTTCACTTGGGTTTTCCCAACTACGCTTGCTCAAAGCGGATACATAGATGCTTGACCCCACTAGATCCACTCTACGAAACTCACTTCTTCGAGGCAGCCAAGCATCAGTCCCCATGAAAACTCCCCATGGTGAACTTTGTATCTCTACTAAGAACCGTAAGGACGTGAGACATCATCAGAGGTCCAACCTCTTGTACCAACAACTAGAAGTTTTTTGGCTTCTAAAACAAAAAGCTTTTAGTCAAGGAATCCATTCAGGTGGCCATACATGTGGCATTTCACTCCGTTAAGGAGGCATCCTAGCCTATAGAGGTTATGCTCTATAGGTTTTCACATGCCACACAGACACTGAGAGAGACTTATGTCGGTATGACACATCGACACTCATCGCTTGCAACTTTTGTCACAACACACATTTATTTATAGTGGTTTAGAAGAGCTTGGTCTTAGCTCGTTACCCCTTGGGTCGTTCCCTCTCACCAATACCTGTGCGAAGTGCTAGGCGAATTGAGAGGCATGCCCTCTAAAGGTAAAATCACATGATCAAAATAAAGGAAGACATGACAATTAGTGATTATTTAACCTTTAAAAAATGAAATTTTCTCTACGCTAAGGCAAATAGTCTTGCTTCAAAATTTGCATGATATGAGTTCATTGATCCATTTGCATCCTAGTTAAGACTAGATGAGGTTAATTCCACCTTAATTTGAAAAAGGATTTGATCAATTTAAACCATGATTAAATGTAGTTTGTTGTTCATTTTAAACCCTTTGCATGCATGAAATGTGAAATTTGTTGTTGTTCTTTGATCCAAATCCTAATTAAGACTATGTGATAATTGTAGGATTCATTCAAACCTCCTAATTAAACTATATGAAGAATTGGTTTTCATTAAAACCTCCTAATTAAACTATGTGAAAAATTGTTGTTCATTAAAACCTCCTAATTAAACTATGTGAAAATTTGGTGTTCATTAAAACCTCCTAATTAGGCTATGTGAAAATTTGTTTTTCATTAAAACCTCCTAATTAGGATATTTGAAAATTTTGTGTTCATTTAAACCTCCTAATTAGACTATGTGAAAAATTGTTTTTCATTAAAACCTCCTAATTAGGCTATGTGAAAAATTGTTGTTCATTAAAACCTCCTAATTAGGCTATGTGAAAAATTGTTGTTCATTAAAACCTCCTAATTAGGCTATGTGAAAAATTGTTGCTCATTAAAACCTCCTAATTAGGCTATGAGAAAAATTGTCGCTCATTAAAACCTCCTAATTAGGCTATGTGAAAAAAAAATGTTCATTGCATATGAAGAAACCCTACATGAATCATTGTTTAGACTACATAAAACCCACATGCAATAATAGATCCTCACGTAAAACCTGCATGCAACAAAAAATTAATTCAAAAAACCTGCATGCAACAACATATTAGCACAAAAAACTTGCATGCAACAACAAATTAGTTCATAAAACCTACATGCAACAACAAATTAGTTCATAAAATCTGCATGCAACAACATATCAACACATTAAACTTGCATGCAAATAGATTCATAGAATTGTTAGATTTTGCATGTTCACATCGGGTTCACCAGAAAATGTAACTAGAAAATTAGACACGGGCATCAAAGCAATAGATTAGCCAACCACGAAGACTAAAATGCAATGAAAATAACTCCTAATACAATCAATGAAATCATGGAAACAAAGCATTAAAAGGAAACACAAACCAAACAAATGCTCCTTCCATGTTATTCCATTGTCCTTCTTTCTCCTTCAAATGGGACTTTGTAGATCTTACTTACAAAGAAAGTGCAAATGAAAAGCAAGATCGCAAAGGAAATTTGCAGCATAAGTATACTAGAAGCGTGGTTGTCGAAAATGAGCAATGAGAGCTCAATTTATAGAAAAATTGAGGATTAATTGAATGACTAAGATTGATTTAAGACTGAAAATAATCAACAAACAAGATTGGGTGCATAACAGAGCTGCCATTCGGGAAAGGATGAAGATAGAAGAAAGCAAATGAGAAGATATTATGAAAATAAATAATAAAATCTTTAATTATCTTCTCATAAATACCAAATTATCAGGTTGAAGAGATAAGGGAGATAAAATTTAGAAAGTAGAAATGTATATATTTCACCCACACATGACAATTAAATAAATTAAAAATTTATTTAACTAGAAAAATTGGAGAAAAAGGCATTAAAAAAATTAAATAATTATTTAATCATGGAAGAATAATTAGCTTAGAAGAAAGAGATTAAATAACTAAGAGAATTATGTAATTCTGCTTCATGATGTAATTCGAAATAGATACCCATTTTAAAATGTGATATAATTGACAAGATTTGAAAATTTTAGGAGGATGGGGAGGAGCAAGTGTTACCCAAATTTTGAATTGGGTAATGGGTGGGAAAAATTTATGGATTGCAGTCGAGGTACAAGAAGGACAGGTTTGCAGCACGGTCAGAAGTACAAAAAGAATCATGAGCAAGTACATGATTTGACGGATAAGAGAAGACATCAGAGACTTGATCCTAGGGTTGTGTTTGACATATGTGATGGATATCCTCAGTCGGTAAATAAGGCTCATTTTAAAATTCATGATGACAGATTGTGGCAAAATCAAGGCTCCAGTGACCATGGCACGATTAGGACTGAATCTTATAAGTGCGTAGACACTTTCTGGTGTATCCCATCTTTTGTTTCGTGGCCAAATAATATTTTTGTCAATAACCCTAAATTTCTTTCCAGTCCTAACAACATTTTGATCCAAAAGGGGTCTTCAGTGGGAGTAAATTTAAAGGCAATACGAAATAATAGTGCTTCCTTCATACCAAAGAAATCTAGCAAATGTTGGAGAAAGAAGGTGCCGCATACTGAAAATGACAAGCCCTCGTATCATCCCATAGAGAGAGATGTTGTTGATAGATCCATTAAAAATGAATATAAGATTGCCTTGTCAGACATTTTACTCTCTTCTCAGATCAAATTTTTAAGGGAGACGACACTCATAGGTAAATTTTGGGACCAAACTCTTCATCTTTCTGATATTATGCAATGGGCAAAGAAAATGTGGATAGGAGTTAAGACTATTTCTTCCATAGATTCATAATCAAAATTCTTTATTGTTTTATTTGATTCTAAAGATAACAGAGATGCAGTCCATCAACATAAGGGTTGGTTTTGTAAGGGATCGGGGCTTTTTACTTTGCCTTGGGTTCCAAATTTTAAACCTGATTCAAACTTGTGTCAATTCATGCCATTCTGGATATCATTCCCAACCTTACCTTTAGAATACAGAGATCCTAATATTATTGAAATTTTGGCAAATAAGCTTGGTATTTTTATAAAACATGATCTGATTCCATTTGAGTTTATCCATTTATCAGTCAGAGTGTGCCTTCTTTTTAATCTCTCAAATTCATTCCCTTCCTCAATTTCTATTCAATCTTAGTGGGGTATTTGGGATTAGAAAATAGAAATCCAAAATGCTACTTATGTAGATCAACATCAAAAAAAATTGGGTCATTATAATACTCAATGCAAGGGCACTGATCAGAAAATGATTTCTGTGTGTAAAGATCACACTTCGTATCCCTTTCAGTGCTCTTTAAATTTGAAAGAGAACAGAGGTCAGTACGAGGTCGAGGAATTGGGCAGTGAGCCTTAATTCCCGCCACTTAAGTTACAGGATCAGTTGATTTCAAATGTTCCTTTTGAGTCACTTTTTAAGGCTTTCCATCCAAACTATTCATATGTGTCTCCTACTTAGAAGGGCCTAAATGAATTCAATTTTAAGTTGGTTTGTACTGCCTTTTTTGATGCACTTGTTAAGGCTTTTCTTCCATCTATTCAAAGGAAGCATAAGTTATAAGGTTTTGATAGGAGCAGGAACTTTGGGAACTATTTCTACTCTATTTTTTCTCTAGATGCACCATTTCGGTTGCATAAATTATTGGGTCCTAGTCAAAATATGTTCAATATTTCACATGAAGGACTTAGATCTCACTTTAAATTGGAAAAAACTGTCCAAAATTTGATTTTCCAAAGATGCTCAATTGATGTTTTTTACAAAGAGATAATCTCTCCTCCCTTGCATCTTTTTAAATGTAAAAAGAAGTTAGAAGAAGAGCTTCAAAGAATGGCGGATGAGATGATTTTGAATGTGGCTTCCCAACATTTTGATGAAATTGCTCAAGAGGAAATGTTTGGGAATTATGCTAATTATGTGCACCCACTAGGTCATGTTGGTAAGGTTGGATCTACCCTGAGTGGTAAAGTTGATATTCTATCCCAATTAACTAAGTTTGATGGACCTAAGATATTTTCATAGTTTCAATTTGTAGATTGGATTGTTGGAAATCAAAAGATAGCAACTCAAATTCATGATATTACAATTGATCAAGATTTGCCAATGGATTATGCCACTTTGGAAAATTTTCATTATGCTGGTTCATTTGACTCTAGTCTAGGTGACATTGAGATCATTCACCAACTATCACCTATAGAGTTTCCAAGAAATATATCAAAAATAGATCGAAAAGCGGTTCTAATAGAGGAAGAAAATGTAGCTTTTGCCCCTTGCAATTCATCCTTCGAAGAGGATCAATTTAAGGGAATCTTTGATTTTTCTCAAACCTTATCCATCTCCCAAATGCCTACTTCAAATAAATTAGATTTGAGAACTCCTAAAAAAAGAGGGAGAAAGTCAAAATTTGTTAAAGCAAAAGAGGAAATTGAGGCTGGTGTCCAAACTACCATTGACCATAAATTCTCAGCTACAAAGACAATTACGGGGAGGATTCAATGTAGTTCTCCTCAACAGGTATGAAAGTTTTGTCTTGGAATGTCAAGGGCATAAATGCCTTTGACAAAAGGAAGAGAATCAAGCAACAACTTGACTCTTCTCAGGAAGACATAGTTTTGCTTCAAGAAACCAAAATGTCAGATGAGGTTTTTTAGAAATCGGTAGCTAAATGGTCAAATTGGAAATCAGCTCACAACCAGAGTATAGGAGCTTTAGGAGGTCTCGTTGTGCTTTGGAATCCAAAATTGGTAGTTGCATAGCTTAAGAAGCAAGGAACTAGTTGGCTGACTCTTCTCAGGAAGATGTAGTTTTTCTTCAAGAAACCAAAATGTCAGATGAGGTTTTTCAGAAATTGGTAGCTAAATGGTCAAATTGGAAATTGGCTCATAGCCAGAGTATAGAAGCTTTAGGAGGTCTACTTGTGCTTTGGAATCCAAAATCGATAGTTGCATAGCTTAGGAAGCAAGGAACTAGTTGGCAGCTTATTAGTATAAAGTACTTTGACATGTGCTTTAATTTGATAAATGCTTATGGCCCAACATCTACCCAGGATAAAAAGAATTTATGGTCCTTTCTCACTTTGATCATTCAACAAGTTGCAGGGAAGAATGTAATTTTGGGGGGGGATTTTAATGCAATTACTTGATTAGAGGAGAAGAAAGGTGGTATTTGCCCCCCTATTAGGACTATTGAAGATTTAAAAGAATTTATAAGTGATAATGACTTGTTTGATATTCTTCCGCAAAATGGTCTTTTTACATGGACTAATAGGAGGCCTGGCTTCTTTCAAATTGTGGAGAGATTAGATAGATTCCTCTTTTCACATGAGTGGAGGGCTCATCACTATTCACTACAATCTCAAATTTTAGCCTTATCAGGCTTAAACCATTTCCCTATCCTATTGAACATTGATAAAGCAGTAGCTTTGCCAAAACATAACCATAGATCTTCTTTCAAGTTTGAAAGGATGTGGTTCTGGTACCCCCACTTTCACTCCTTGCTTAGACAATGGTGGGTAAGTTCTCCTTAGGTGTTGGGCACCAAAAATTTTAAGTTTCATAAAAAATTGCAACATGTTAAAGCTCAAATTAAACTATGGAATAATGAAGTCTTCAAAAACCTATTTGCTCAAAAAGAATGTTGAAAATCAGTTGCAACAGATCAATGAGCAGATCATCTCTAAAGGGCTAGATTCAAATTTGTTCGTTAAGCAAAAGCAATTTCAGGAGGAATGGGAACAAATTTGTAAAAGAGAGGAGGAATACTGGAGATAGAAATCTCGTGAGCTATGGTTAAGAAAAGGGTATAAAAATACAAAAAAAATTAAGATGTCAACTAAACAAAAGAGAGCAGCCAATACTATTTTTTCCATTAAGGAATCTTCCTTAGGTAAAATACTTTCAGATGCACAAGAAATTCAGGATGAAGGAGTAAATTACTTTAAGAACTTATTTTCCCCTACTCCTTCAATCCTTTTACTAGATGTTCAAGAACATGAGATAATGGATGTTATCCCCCATATTGTTGTTCCCCTTGATAATCAACAATTATTGGCTCCTTTCAAAATTGAAGAGATTCATAAAGTAGTATTTTCTTTCCCTACGGATAAGGCTTCGGGTCTAGATGGGTTTACTACTCTTTTTTCCAAAAATGTTGGGATGCTTTGGGCTCTAAATTGTTGGCAGTACTGGAGGAATCGAGAAAGAGTTCATCCATTCTTCAAAATTTTAATGTCACTAACATTGCTATTATTCCCAAAATTAAAGAGCCTAAAACTTTTGCAGATTTTAGGCCCATTTTGTTATGCAATATAATATATAAGATTCTTACCAAAGCCACTTATTTGAGACTGCAAAACTTGATCATTAAAAGCATATCTTTTGAATAGGGTGGTTTTGTGCCAAGGAGAGAGACTATGGAAGGTGTTGTTAGTATTTACCGATGACTGAGAGGGGGGGTGAATAAGTCAAAATAGTTTATACACAATTCAAACATTCAAACTGACCAACCTGCAACTATCCTTCCGAATCTACTTAAACATTGCATAAATCATGAAAGTGGAGAACATCAAATAAAAGAGATTTGCATGCACAAATAAGAATCACATAACACTAGAAATTATACATGGAAACCCTCGGTTAGAGGGAGAAAACCATGATGGGAATAACCCACAATCTCTTTTACTGCAGTGAAAAAGAGTGCCTTGTTAAGAGATTACAGCCAGTTCTTTCTGAGAACATCACCCTATTAGAAGTAACTGATATCCGGTTAAGAATGCCTTAGAACCTATTAAAGCTCACCTTGCTAGAGGATTTTACAACTTCATATCTGAAGTGACTCAATTAAGAGATTTTACATAAAGAATTGGTTAAGGTTCAACCTGTTAAGGGATTTACAGTGCTGCAATTGTTAGAAGGCAGCAAAGATGATTGATCTGTCTGATGACACTACCTCTATCTCATAGATCCACTTTGCATGCTCTGTTCTTCTAATCGGTGTCGACTTCATCGATTCATACCTCTCTCTACTGCACTCTATTATGCTCCCCCTATTTACATTCACACAGATCTTTTTCACATTGACAACAACATAATCAAAATGAATTATGTGAATATATTAGCCTTTAGTTTTGGTGCCAACTTTCCCTCCAAAAATCTAATTCAAAATTATGTTACCGTGCCTTAAATTACTCTCCAAAAATCATTCCAGGAATATCGGTAAAGATAGTTGTTCATGTTGATAAGCCCATCGGTTGAAAAGAGAAGACTATCGATTCAACTGGATGTTATCTAGGTCTGTTAGTTGAGACTCTTGTATTGTCAGTTGTCGCTTATGTACCGGTCAAATTCTGCTTAACCAGTTACCTCTTGTATATTGGTCTACTCACTTCTTAGTTGGTTACCTCTTATATACTGGTCTACTTACTTCTTAGTCGGTTAACCTCTGTATACTGGTCTAGTCACTACTTAGCCGGTTAACCCCTATATACTGGTCTACTCACTGTCGATAGGAATAAGGACTCTTGTTCTTCATCGGTTACCCTTTACTCTATTATCGATGGATTGTGAAGACTTAGAAGATGATGTTGCCAATAATGACAACCATTTCACCGGTCATACAAAATGCATCATAATGCCAACAGGTGCATTAGTGGCTCATGAAGTGTTGCATTCTATCCATTACAACAATCCTTCTTATTTTGTAGTGAAATTGGATATGATGAAAGCTAACGAAAAACTTAATTGGTCTTTTCTATTTAAAGTCTTGTGCAAATTTGGATTTGTTGAGAAATGGTGTAAATGGATTAGGGCATGTGTCTTAGGAGCTTACTTTTCAGTGTTAATTAATGGTGCTCCTATTGGCTTTTTTGCTGCCTCACAAGGTGTGAGACAAGGAGATCCTTTATCCTTGTCTTTATTTATAATCATGATGGAAGCTTTCAACAAAATTATTAAGTCTAAATATGATCAAGGGCTTTGGAGGGGAGCTCATATTGAAGGAACATCTGTCTCAGTCACACACTCTTTATTTGCTGATGACACACTTTTATTTGGAAAGTCAAATGTTCAAGAGGCAAAACAGATTAAACAAACTTTGGATCTTTACATGGCCATCTCGGGACAAATAATTAATGCTCAGAAATCAAAGATCTATGTTTTTAACACAAATGATGTTGTCACAAGGAAAATTGTTGACACTTTGGGTTTCTGACAAGAATGCCTTCCTTCCACATACTTAGGCATTCTTTTTTTTGTGGGTGCTAATAAGTCAGCTTATTGGAAAGCTATTATTGATAGAATTAAGAATGCCATCTCCACATGGAAGACCCGTTGGTTGCCTTTGTCAAGTAGATTACTCCTAATAAAAACACTCTTGTCTGCTATTCCTAATTACTACATATCATTTTTTAAAGCCCCTGCTGGATTCATTCAACAGATTGAGAAACTTATCAGAGGTTTCCTATGGAGGGACAATTTATCAGAAGAAAAAAAGATCCTGCTTATCTCAATTCAGGAAATGGCACATAACATGGGGGGAGGGGGAGTAGGTCTACATGACTTAACTAAAATAAACATTGCCTTTGGGGGTAAAATTGTGTCGAAAATGGTTTCCAAACCAGACACTAAGTGGTGCAAGATCATGCAGGAAAAGTACTTGGATTCTCTAAATCCTTCTCGTGTCATAACTATTCTTGACCCTCCAAAGGGATCAGTTGTTTGGAACTTCATGATGTCTTGTAGACAGGTTATTACAAGATATGTATCTTGGGAGGTTCACAATGGCGAGAGCATTCAATTTTGGGAGGACTCATGGAATGGTCTACCTCCTTTAAAGCTCTCAGAGCTTCTACTAGATGCTATTCCAATTTTAAAAAATTGTTGGAGCTCATTCTTGATAGATTATGTTATTGGAGTGGAACTTTTTCCAAGGAAAGTCATTTGGAAAGATCCTTTGGATTTACCTATTAAAGATGATCAAAGGATTTGCTTTCAAGAGCTTTTTACAAAAAGAAGAGTGTACATTTCAAATCAAGAAGATAAGTTGATCTAGGCTCCAGCGCATGATGGTAAATACTCAATTAAAGATGGTTATGTGGTTGCTCGACGTATGGAAAACCAACAAGTTAATAGTAGAGCCTTTTCATTTTGTTGGAATAGTGTGGTTCTTCCTAAAGCAGACTACTTTGCTTGGTTAGCTTCGAGAAAAAGGATCTTAACAAGTGATAAATTGGAAAGATTGCATATTGCTAACTCATTTTGTTGTGTATTATGCAAAGCTGAAACTGAAATTGTTGATCACTTACTCCTAAGGTGTCCCTTTGCTCATCAATGTTGGACTCATGTTTTGGAAAAGTTAAATCTTTCTATGTTTTGCCCTATACTTTATGGGAGATATTCCAATCCTGACCATCTCTATTCACTAATTCTTTATTTGCAAGTATCCTGGCAACAGGCATATGGTCAATCTGGTGGGAAAGGAATAGAAGAATTTTTAGACAAGTAGATTCTCCAATACAATTGATTCTAGAGGGAATTGAGAAATATACTTTAGAACAGGTTAATGCTTACATCAAGAACACAAATAGCAACTTTAATTTTTCCTCTTGGGATGGTCGCATTATCAAGGTTTGGAAAGGTTTAACTATCCCTTCTTTATGTGCTACATTTGGTCATGGAAATCATTCAATCAACAAAGAACTAGTTAAATGTCAACCTCCTCCACTTGGCTTTGTCAAATTAAATTTTGATGGTTCCTCTAGAGGACGGTGACTCGGGGATTGGAGTTTGTATTAGAGATCATTTAGGTCTTCTCCTAGCAGTTAAATCTTCTCCAATTCCTCCCAGATAAATAATTTGGCTAAAGCTCTTGCCCTATTATCTGGATTGACATTGGCAAAAAAATTAAGGTTCTCTAAGATCCCTATAGAAGGAGATTCTTCTATCATAGTTAAAGCTTGCATTTCTAGATGTTCATTTAATTGGAAATTTTCTTACATTTTAAATCAAGCCTGGTTGTTGCTAGACTTGTTTGATGAATGTTGCATCTCTCATGTATTCAGGGAAGGTAATAGAGCAGCAGATGCTCTAGCTAATCTGGGCTATGACAAGCTGGAAGAGGATTCTTCACTTTCAAATTTTAATATAGAAAATTTTCCTCAACTAGCAAACATTATCAATTCTGAAAAAACAAATTTTTAATTGGATGTCAGATTCTTCATTCTCATTATCCTATATCTCTTCATGATGGAGTAGCTTCTTGTTTTATTTCAAGAGATTAGATAATGATTAATTTCAATCTGCAACCTATTGATTTGATGGTTTGCATTGCACCTTACGAGCTAACAGATACATTTCATACTCGCTTTTATTATCTCAGGCTGATTGATCTATTATTCCTCCATCCTTGCTGGTAGTACGATGGTGGCCTAGCCTATGAGTATCATGAGATTGACGTTATTTCCTCATTTGATCTCACACATGCAACATTACTAGCCAGTTCGTATTATAATTACATGATTCAGTTCACACATGCAATTCAGACCGATTAATTATTTGACATCATATGGAAAGAATTGGTAATGATTTTTGATGGGGAATATTATTATTTTTTATCTCTTCCTTCATACGCATAAAGCTAGCGACAGTTTTATTACCTGAGTGTCCCTGCTTCAGTTGCATATTTCCTCTATCGCTTGCTTTGTTTTGGTGCATAATGGAATTCTCCCCTCGAAATTACAGAGTTCCCTTGAGGGTTGCTACTTGGGAGATGTCGTTCGAGGATCATATCACAAAGGAGAATTTGGGAATTTCCTTCAACATCACCTGTCAACATTGCAAACGTAGCATTCAGAGGATAATTTGTGAGGAAATCCTTTACCCGCAGGAAAAGAGGTTTGTTTTTCCCTCCCAACTGGTTTCAATTTTCCTGTCCAACATAGTTGATGTGTTACAGTCATGAGTTCCTTTAAAAAACATTGTCTACAAAACTATTAGGGAAAATATTTTGGACGATAATCAACTTCTAGAAGCTATTCGTCATTATGATCTCTGGAATGGTCAAGCTAAAGTTGGAGGTCTATTTCCTAGGCATTTCTTGTTGAATCATGAGGACTTTCCCCTAATCTTTGACAGTATCAAGTGGTCTCTGTCTATTCAAATTGTGAGACCCTTCCAATTAGCTGTACAGAATGTGGGTAGAGTTTTGAGTTCAGATTTGAAGAGTTGAATCTTTTCAAAGATACATGCTATATTAGCTATATTAGGCCATGAACATGGGCAAATGGGATCCTTTGTTCTCCTTCTACCATTGCAAGTGGGTAATGAGGCTATGATGCATGTTAACCGAGACTCTCCACCTGAGAGACTTACTCTCAACCAGGTCAATGAGCTTCACTAATCACCTATCGAAAGACTGGTAATTTATTTTACTTCTTTAAGTGTTGGAGAATGCTCCTATTCGGGCTCATAGCCAATGGAGGAGTATTTTCGGTTTCATTTCACACAGAATTTTGTGATAATATTCTATGCCCCCTTTCTCTATTCCTAGCTTTGTTCGGCAACCTCATTTTGTTAACTATGAAGGAGGTAATTCAATTGATAGCTTAGAAGATAACCATTTATTCGTTGTTGTTCTTCTTTTGATAAAGGGGAGTAATTACTGATAAAGAAGTTTTGTCTTCTAAAGGGGAGTTGATATTTGTATATACACATGATGCAAGAAACAATGATGTTTATTATGGTCTCTGAATGGCTTGCTCGGGCCGATTATCTCATGACAAGTATTGAAGTGTCATGTTTGGACTGTGTTAGTCCTTGGATATACTGATGTTTTGGTGTTTTTTTGAGTAAATTCTTTTAACACCATTCAGGTTTTTTGGGATGTAGTATATTTCTATATCTAGCTAGGTATGTAGGTTTCATCCTCAGAGGTGGACTCCTCTTATGCATTGTAATCTTGAGCAAGGAATGGAGGTTTTCTTAGTTGGTTCTTTCCTCCAGGAGCTCTTGAACCAGTTTACTATTATAATAAATATATTCGTGGTTCATCCACTTTTGCCTAAAATAAAAAATAAAAAATTAAGAGAAATATTTAATCAAAGAGGAATAGTTGGGATTAATTGATTAAGATCAAGATTAATTGATTAGAAAGAGATAATGATGAATATTAATTAAATAATGAAAATTATTTAATTAATGGTTTAGAAGAATAATTAAATAATTAAGAATTATTTAATTATTGGAAATTAGAAGAAGAATATTAGCAATAATTAAATAACTAAAATTATTTAATCAGTTTAGATGAAAAAGGTTAGTGAAAAGTGTCATCAAAGACTTAGGACAATTTGTAGTGTCTACATAACTATTTAATTATGTTCTACAATGTGTTTCTTTAGAAACCCTTTTACCCACTTATTTTCCATCATTTTCTACCCAACAATTTATAGTTGGTCACTCATGCTAGGAATAGGTTTTGCACCTGCCACATGGATTAATTACTACTGAAATAAACTAGCATACCTTCCATGTCTATTAATGAAAATATTTCTATGCAACCCTCATAGATTATATACATTCCATATGTGTTTGACATCGTCATAACCCTCTATAGACACTTAAATTTCGTTAATTAATTTTATCAAATTTAATCCCTTTTGGTTACCTATATTTTAAATAATTAATATTAATTAGTTGGTTATGGCATCCAATTTGGCTAAATTAATTTAATTAATCGAGTCATGTTTGATTAAATGATTAATATTTTAATTAAATAATTACCATGTCCTTCTACCAAATAGAATAAATAATTATCTTTTTTAGTTCATGTCACATTTTTCTTCCTATTATTTGAATTTAAATCATTCAAATAATTCATTTTGGTCACATGTCTCCCCACTCTAACCTCCCATCTAACCTAATCCACCATCCAACCCAAGGGTTCTAACCAACCCCATCCCTTCAACCAACCTTATCCAAGTCATGTGCACACTCTCTATTTTAATAAATTAGGAAAAGAAACTAATTTTGGGTGGTTGTCTCCCAGATAGACATGTGTCCATGGTTACACTTGTCATTTCTTGCATTGACACTTGCCCCTCTAAAGGATACTTGTCACTCTTTTCATTGCCACTTGTCTTCAATTGAGACACGTGGCACATCCTCAAGCCTTCTTTCTTTCCCATCAAATCCTATTTAATCCCTTCATTTTCCTTCATAATCCATCCACTTTCATGCTATTGTAATGTCATAATCCCATTTTAATTACTCACATCTACTCACCTTTGCATCCATTTTAGCTTCTAAGTTCTTGCATACTCAACCATCATGGAGCATTTTCAAGCATCTTTGGAGGTGTAGCGACGAGAACACATTCAAATAAAAGGATGATCAAATCAAGGAAATTGGGTTTGCACGTTTTATTGCTTTATATTTTGCATTATTTGATTTCCTTTTTAGCATCCTAATCATGAGTGTAGGCTTGATAATTGTGTAGTTTTTTAGGTTTTCAATCTTTTTTTTTTGCACAATTTCCTGCTCACACCCTCCAACAGAATCTCATTAATATAATTACATATATTATGGGATCTAGAATCCCACTATGGGCATATTATGCAAAGTATTCTTCTTTAAACTGGATTCAAATGCTAAAAGGACTCTAGATTTATGCCCACCAAGGCCATTTGTTAGCATATTCTTGTTATAATTCTTTTTGTCTAGGATGCAACAAACAATTGTACTCTTGCTATTTTCTATAGAATCATCTACTACAACTCGAGGCTGAGCTAGCATTTTGAAAAAACTCCATTCATAGTTTGAAAAGATTCCCAACTTTTTTATTTGCTCTGGCCTCATTTTATCAAGTCTGCCAGCTTTCATTATTTAAGTGTAAAGTTAGCATGGAGAGAACGACATATCAAAGTGGCATGATTTAGCAAGCTTGTGATCATTTTTCTTTGCAAAGTTACATGAAAGTGTCATCTAGTGATCCCCCATGTCAATAATATGTAGCATTCACAACCTTTAATTTTTGAAGGTGCTTACTAAGAGGTGCCAAATGTTCGCAAGATGTACTCTTTGAAAATCCCAAGAACTAAGATAACCAGTGAGTTGCATGGTGAAGCCATGTAACTAGGATCATAAGTCAATAAAGGAAAAGAAAAGGGGAATACAGAGAGGCCATTGAAGGTGCCATGAGTCACCAGGGCACAAGCTTAAGGATGTTTTTAGCCTAAAGGAAAATGAAAGTGTTCTATTGGGTCTTTTGAGAGTGGGATGGCTTCAAAAGGCCATGGATATTTCCAAGTGTTAGTTTTGGAAAAGGTAGATGCCCACATAGCTCAAGAGCCCATTTTGTCCAAGAGGTTGCAATAGAAGTAGTGGGATGACTAGATGGTAACGTTTCCACATGCAAAGGAACATAAATGATTAATTTGAAAGAAATTTTAATGAACTTCATGATGGAAACTCACATGTGGTGGATATGCAGAGCCTCTTTCAGTTGCAGCCATCTTGTCTAGTAAAGAGGAATTTTTATATATAAGTCTAATCAAAAATTATGATAGGTGTTCACGATTTGTCATAAAAGAGACCACTTAGAAATATCAATAGAAATTATCTTAGAGCTTAGAATTGTTTGTTTACTTTACTAATAGAAATCAAATGCAATAGATTGTTCCTAGTTTGTCTATTGTGATTTTTATCTTTTTTTAGTGCTTAACTTTAATGCTCTATTTCATCTTAAGATGGATATAGTTGTTGATAATTATAAGTCTCTACTTTTAATTTCTAGTGTAAACTTACGAAATTTGGACCATGTCATGTCATCTTAAGATGGATATAGTTACAGATAATTATAAGTCTCTACTTTTAATTTCTAGTGTAAACTTACGAAATTTAGACCATGTCATGTAATCTTCGATTTTCTATAATGATTTATGATTAAGAATTAGATTATCCCCTTTGCTGAGCAAAATTCACAGACTATTAGTAGTTTGAATGAAACAATAGAAACATCCAAGTTCCAATGAGCCTTAGTGGTGGATTTGAATGTTATGCTCTGTGTTTATATGACCTTATGCATTCTATCATCTTTCCAACAATGAAGAGTTTGTGATAATTTGTGCTCAGTTTGTCGAGTTGTTTGTTTCCTATTATTTCTAAGATGGAATTTTAAAAAGCTTTGGTGCATCATCTTAGATTATGTTTTTTTATGCTTATTTCCTTTCACCCTTTTCTTCCCCCAAAAGAAAAATGAAGATCCATCTTCTAAAAACCAGGAGGTTGTTCTATGAAGTATAATTTGTCCCCATTCATGCTCTCCATAAGGTCATTTCTCTTAGCATAGGATTTAGAGATCAATAGTTATTTTTCTAGCATGCCTAATGGAACAACACTTAGTGTTAGAACATAATGTTATTAGGGATCACATCCTTATAACATTTATATATAATGTTCTAATACAAGGTTATAAAACCTTATATATTATATGCTTTATAAGCATATCCCATTTGAAATAATTATTATCTAATAACTATTAGATTATTAATTATTTATGAGTGGGGGTTATTGAAAAGGTGTAACTAGTGAAGTCACCCTTCCTCCTATATTTAAGGAGGCTCTCTCTCATTTGAGAGGTGGGTGAATTTGGAGCTTTATGATGAGTTGTATCACTATGCATATGAGGTATTATTGACCATGTGGAAGTATTGGAGGAGTGTCCCCAGGTTCATGTCTATTTTATTATAGACTATATTTGTAAGTGTTTTAATTAAATGATGCTTTATGGGGTTTTTTACTCGAAAGGGTTTTCTCCGTGTATATATTGTGTAATGTGTACATTTTGCATGTATGTTTCATATTTCACTTACTTTATAATCTTTTTTATAATGATTAGTATCCTAAGATCCTAATTTCTAACATGGTATCAGAGCAGGTTAGGCTATAGTAATCATTTTTACAGGTTATATTAAAAAAATATGTCAAGATTGATGAAAAATCTCCTTTTGAAATTTCCTACAATCCATGCCACAAATTTGAGTAAGTGACATAATTGTTTATTGCTATTTTTTTGAGGAAGAGATGTATCATATATTGCATTAGTTGAGTAGCATGATTATAAGGTCACATTTTCCAAAAAAAAGAGGCTAGCATTTGGGATTGCACTTCAAGAGGTAAAGAGTGACATTTTCTAAAAGAAATAGAAAGTTTTTCTATGAGAATAATTGACAAATAGTTTTAATTTTTTTTTACTTTCCTCCAATTTTGGAAATATTGAATATGTAAAATTTATGTGCATCTTGTATAATGTAGAAAAAATTGAATTACTTTTTTGAATTACATGTATCATCAAATTATTTTAACACAAAAATTTAAGACTTGTGAAAGGTGCATATTCATTTGAAAGATTAGAATGCATTTTTCACCTTCTTAGGTAATTAAATGATATTAGTTAATCATGGTTCTTTCCAACAAGACTAGATTTATTTTCAAGAGGATCTAAAGTATATACAATTTAATAATACGATATCTAACTATATCTCCATGATAAAAAAAATTAATAACCTTAGGAAAATCCATCCCACAACTTCTTCTCTTGCTAAAAGATCTTCACTTGATTGATTTTTGAGATTAAATCAATTAAAAAATTCATAAAATGAGTTACACCATCTCAAAACAAGTACATGAACACAATCATTTTAAATTCACCGTATATCAAATAGTTTAATGTTTCAATCAATCTTATTGATTTTATACATTTTTTGAGAGGTATGTTCTCTTTAATAGATCAAAACCCTATACAAAATCTAAATCTAAACGATGTGCCTTTTATGAAAAGGTAACTATCCTTTAATATTGATAGTGCATTGTTATGGGCCAACCACAATGATCAATTAATATTGAACTAGTTATCATAAAAAGCATAAGTTGCAATCCTTACATATTGGTCACGATCCATTCTCACAACTTCCTAATATGAAGTCTATCAATGGGATAATAAATGAAATTCTCTATTCTCATTGTTGATATTACACAAATCTCTCTTCCACAAACTTGATGAGTAACATTCTTATTTTTGCTCTGTTTCTGGCCATACTTAACAACTACAAATAGATATACAACTTATAAATACCAACCTTCCTAAGTGGAATTTATAGGAGATGAGAAGCAAGAAATGACGTGGATTTTCCTCTTTGAATCCTCAGAATTAGGTCCAACACTTAGCTCGAGACTTCCCACTTCCAAAATTCCTATCAGTAAACAGTACTAAGATTACCTTTGTCTCAGTTCAATCCATAAACAAAGTCATACTTCTGTCTCAGTTCAAGGCATAAACAAAGTCACACCTTCTCATGCCAAGAGTATCTCCACACTTAACATGATTCCACGCGGCCAGCATATGGTAAGGCGATTCACTACCTTAATATATTGATGCCCTTGGAAGTACCTGCGGCCAATCTCAAAATTTGAGTATTTTTGAACTCTTCAGAAAGGTCACACCGTCTACTAAAATTATCATTATATATTTGCCCAACTAAAACCTGATTGCATTAATATAAGTGGTCGGTATATCCAAGTCACCACGCACAAAGAAGAAGAATATAGCGATCGAGATAGAATCGCTTTGACTCCACAATGCAAAACTTCCTCACACACTGTAAATGGCAAATATGAGAGCACAAAACTTATTCCCAACAGATATAAAGCCCACGCAAGAGAATATCCACATAAACTTGGAGCATTCAATAAGATATATTTACATTTTGTTTTTACTCTCAACAAGTGAATTGTTATGTAGCCACACTCAAAGAGTTTGAAAAAATGAATCTTAATGATTATTTAGCATAATTAGTTGTCAAGCTATGAGTTTCAGCAACCATCAAAATTAAAGATATTTTTTTGTTATCAATTCATTTCAATTTTAGAAAGGGTTTGAGTTGATTATTTATGGCACATCAAAGTTTATTTTTTCATCAATAAAACATTGGTTGCAACTACAACTTCGATTAAGCACCTCTCACAAAGAAACTCATTATAGGCTGGAAAGAAACTCATTATTCTCATGATATTATTTTCATAAATTATTTTCCTCACATTGAATTTTGCATCCTTCCATGCACCATTAGAAAATTGTTTAATTTGATGTTAATTTTTTAAGAAAGAAAAGTGTGCATATGTATATTAAAAAACGGTGTGATTATCTCATGAGGAATTCCATGTGTTCTATGAGATGTCTCATTCTTTTATGTTGTCAAATATTTTAAAGGTCTCCAACAAACTTGCACATTTAACATACATGTAAATAATCTTATCATTAAAAATGGACAATGTAAGAAAAACACATTGTCTATTATTGATGTAAGATTTTTTTGTTGTCAATCATATCATTGAAGATACATGCATATATGAAGAATATCCTTAAGAGCTAAGAGTGTTGCTTTCACAAAGTTATAAGAGATGGTGTAGACTTGTACTTTCCTAGATTATCCATTATAAGTGATGATACTTCATAATTCCCTATATAAAGGCACTTTAGAATTAACTTTGATTGTCATTTAGTATGGGTAGATATAATAATGTCCCTTTTTTTCATTTTTATGCTATTTTCTTGTAAATCACTTGTGGATGAGACGTGAACAAAGAAGGAAGCACCTCATAACTAATGGTGTTGATGCTTCCATATAATGCTATAATATGTTTGGTGCATCGAGTGCCAATTACTATTTTCAAGTTTTTTCCTTCCAAATTAATTGGTACAATAGTGTTCTAAGTTGCATTACAAAAGACTCATTAGTGCACTAATTGAGACAAAGGGAAGAAACATCATAATTTATCTCCCAATAATATTTCAGAGGATTATATTGAGAACATTGCTACTTGTAGTATATTTGATGAAGTACTATCAAACTATCACAATGATCATCTATTTATCCCTAGATAGAGCATAAAATATTTATCTATAAAATATAAAAGCTATTAAAGTTCATAACTAAATTAAAAATTTATCACTAACATTTTTTTTGTAGATCAAAGAGATCTATTGTTTTAATTTGTATTTGATCTATTTTTCACACTATTTATAATGGGTGGCTATTGCCCTTATAAACTGTTTGGGGAGCAAACCTAGAAAGGATAGCTCACCCGTTGCCCAAAATTTTCTATGGATCATTACTATATGTAGTAGCATGTCTATTTTGTATTTTAAACAAGAAAACTAATTATTCATACTTATTCTCATGAAAATATACATTGATCTCCTTGCTACCAATTATTGGACTATATTTTACATTTATGAGGAATATTATATGATCTTTGGCAAATGGAAAATGCATACTATTATGTTCTTTCTTTGCACCAAAAATTAAATTTAATTGATTACTATGTTACTAACTATATTGTTTCTTATATGGCGAGGTTATGCCTTCAAAGCATATGGTGTAAGTTCTATTACATAGATGGCACAATACCTTAATAAGAAGACTATCTTCTATGTGTCTTTGAATCAAATGAACAAAATATGAATGTAGCTCTTGAAGATTCAATATGGCCTTGAAGATTTATGGAAGAGTTCCATTTAGATACATATGAAAGTACCATATTACTTGAAGTTACTTCTAAAGAACAAAATGAACATTGAAGATCATGGGCACCTCACTCAAGTGAAAGTATTCTATAATAAAGGCATCTTGAAGATCATGGGCACCTCACTCAAGTGAAATCATTCTATAATAAAGACACCTTGAAGATCATGGGCACCTCACTCAAGTGAAATCATTCTATGATAAAGACAATTTGAATATCATGGGCACATACTATATATTGTAATTTTAGCCATCATTTTGAAATCCTCTATGCAGTGATTGGCTTTGACGTGATGCCATTAAGGGGGGGTGTACATGACACCACCTAGTGGCTAAATCCTAGATTTAAGACCTAATAGGCACAAGACCTTTAAGCATTATATGCTCCAAATTCAAATAATTTTTGGCCTTAGGTGATGCCATTGAGGGGGAGTGTGCATGTCAATGACACCACCTAGTGGCTAAATCCTTTTATTTTTAAGTCCTACGAGCACATTATCGTAAGACCTACGAGCATATTTTTTTTAAGTCCTACGAGCATATTGTAAATTCTTCTCCTTGTAAATCTTCCACTTGTAAAAGCATTGTATTAAGACCTATGGACACTATGTAATGAACCTGGGGAGCGGCTAATTTGAGGGGACCGTGGCTCCAATATAATTTTTTAAGACCTCACAGCATCATTTTTAAAACACTGGGATTATAAATTATGACAAGATGACTTTCATGTAGTCTGGAATGCATGATCTTCATGTTGGCATATATTTGTGTCCCTATTTATCACTATCAAAGAAGACCTACGTTACTGGGGTGCTTCATTTTTTCTTCTATGGAAATTGTAAGGGGGAGTGTTAGAACATAATGTTATTAGGGATCACATCCTTATAACATTTATATATCCCATTTGAAATAATTATAATCTAATAACTATTAGATTATTAATTATTTATGAGTGGGGGTTATTGAAAAGGTGTGACTAGTGAAGTCACCCTTCCTCCTATATTTAAGGAGGTTCTCTCTCATTTGAGAGTGGGTGAATTTGGAGCTTTATGGTGAGTTGTATCACTATGCATATGAGGTATTATTGGCCATGTGGAAGTATTGGAGGAGTGTCCCCAGGTTCATGTCTATTTTATTATAGACTATATTTGTAAGTGTTTTAATTAAATGATGCTTTATGGGGGTTTTTACCCGAAAAGGTTTTCCCCATGTATATCTTGTGTAATGTGTACATTTTGCATGTATGTTTCATATTTAATTTACTTTATAATCTTGTTTATAATGACTAATATCCTAATTTCTAACACTTAGTTTCCAATTATAAGTGGGTTTATGAGCCACAAGCCCATTATGAGGTCGCAAATTGCACAAAATCTAGGCCTCTTGCTACTGGCATTAGTGAGTGTAACTTAGGCTAGAGATACTAGACCAAGCATGGTGCAAGCACAAGCTCAAGCATAGACACAAGTATAAATGTTGCACAAGTACTACCCTAAAACTTTGTCGCATGTAATAGTGGTATCCCACTAGTTCTTTCTACCCCTCTAGCTATTTGGGATCTCATTCCCACCTCAGTATCGAAGTCACTACCTAAATTTACCAAAGAAGATTCAAAAATGCATGTAGAGCACTTGTAAGATGTGGCACATGTAAGTACTAGTCATAATGTTACTAAGCACAATGTGGTTCTTAGGTTGCTTGTCGCTTCATTTAAGTAAAAATCACAAGATTGGAATAGGACTTTATCCTCTAACTCTATTAGAGATTAGGAGCATCTTGGGGATAAAGATAGCACCTCATGAAGTTATTGTGGATTTCAACGTCAAGTTTCACAAAACTTGGCAAAAAGTCCCAATGTCAACTTGGCCTCTAGCGGACATGGCTTCTATTTTCTATCTAAAAGCTTTCAATTATGATATAGTGGTCATGATTCAATCACTCTGAGGAAATACCTAAATAAATGCATACGATCTAGTGGTAAGAGCATATGATTTAGATAGAGGAGCTATGCAATTGGATGGGAAGAAGGTTTAGGCCTTAGGGGTAAAAGCACAAAGCTTTGTTACACTTTTATAAAGGAAAAGGCCAATGTTGATTCAACTTTTTTAAATTGAATCAATAGAAAGTGAAATATATGTTTTAAGTTTTGAAATGATGTAAACTAATAAAATGTATTTTTTTATGTATTTTATGTTTGTAATTTTTTAAATTATTTAAAAATTTTATTTGAATATACTTTCTTATGTAGTAAACACTATTATTTAGTTGATAAAATACTGAAATTGAAGTTACACGAGGCGTCACACTTTATATAGTAAATTTTACCTTCTTCTTTTCCAATTTTTTGTGCATATTGATAACTTGAAACTTTAATGCAAAAATATATTTTTAACTATTTTTTATGTATATATATTTTTCAATAAATTTGAAAAGTTTTGTGTACTAAAATGTAACTCTTTCCATTTGGCGTCACCTTTTTTCTTAATTATTTATCCATATTAGAAAAGAATTATATCATCTTGACATAGACTCTTTTCTCTAGTGCATTTATTTTTTTCAAAAATTTTAAATAAATTTTAGTATTTTTCTTTTACAAGATAATCAACCTTATATTTTAGAGTTGATGACTTACTTTCAATAAAAATTAAAATTAAAATATAAAAACTAATTAAAATATTAGAAGATATATATTTTGCAAATTTCACTTATAGATCTATAAAAAAGTATTTTTACATTTTAAAAATAATATTATTTATAAGAGTAGGAGTTGTTGAAACATCGAGTTTTTCAAACAAAAAAAAATTGGTAATTAGACCCATAGTGGTATAAAATATACATTTAGTAGAAAATTCCAATTGGAAAAGTTGTGGCCCATACATAAGATAGCTATAATACATCTCTATAGACTATATATTTGACTAAAATTAAATTTTAGTAAGAATTACTTAAATTCACTTGTGCTGATAAGTTGGCTTAAAACGTGACATAGTTTTGTGCTTTTACCCTTAGGGATAAATAGAAATATCTCACTGACTCTGTATTCATGTCCTAATATTAAGTTCCCTAACAGGTAGTTGCAATTGATATCCCTCCCATTTTTGCCATCTACTTGTTGTGTATCTTTATTGCAAAGATAGGAAGTTAAATTTGTCCTTGCATTGGTCCCACTTGATTTTGCAAACCAAATATGGTTCTTAAATGAAAATGTCATCTAAACCCTACATCTGAAACACATAGAAAATGATGCTATGGTGAATTTTAAAGTTATTCATAATTCCTAGTAACAATTCAAAATTTTGAATCAATTTTTCCTTATTTTCCCTTTAGTTTGATGTTTGGAAGAATTCCTATTTGATTCTTAAACCCTAAATCCTTTGGTAGCTAGGTCTTATTTATTCCTTAAACCCTACGTTCTATTATAAAGTTGACTGGCAATAGCGAGTTGTCAATTTTGAGTTATAACTTTGAGTCATAGTCTCTTGTTCATCATCGACCCCTTCTCCCTAGTGAATTTTCCATTCGGTGTTTATCTTTCCTAAGTACCTGTGCAAATATTTCCTAGAAGTTATTTGAAAGCCAAATCAGCAGCTCATGTGGCCAAGTGGCTCTCTAGCATTTCAGAACCATCGAGCCCCTGGAAGCACACAGACCATCTAATTGTCAGATGGGCTTGTTGGAGGTTTGATGCACATTAGAGTTGTGGCGCTATCTTATTCAACTAGAGCCTCACGAAGTTAGAGCTATCAAAGCCTATCACATACCTGGCATCACGTAGGTGTGACACACATCCAAGTGGAGCCTATCCCGAAGGAAAGCTAGTAAAGACTTATTGAAGGTTTCGATCTTTTAATCTCAGCCATTTGTTTATGTGTAACCATTGCAAATCAATGACACATTTTTAAAGCTGGCAAACAGTTACTAATATGAAATTCTACTCACACACGGACAAAGTTAATGGTGAAATAAATGCAATAGTTGAATTTGATAATCATTGAAGGATATTATCGGTATCCTCAGGACCATTTCACTCCACTGATTGTTTGCCCCTATCGGAATTAGCTAATATGAGCTTTGAGAAAAGTTGCAGACAAAATTAGGGTTTATTTGTAAACGATATTAAGCTAAGTGTAATTCAATTGGTGATTTAATCGTTTCCTCAATTCTCTATTGTAATTTTGGTCGCAATTGTGTGTCTTTTGAGCTACGAATAGTAGAAGAAAGCTAGGCATTGTTGGAGAGGATTGATTTCTGTTGAACCCTAGTTGCAGAGTGCAAAACCCTAACCAGCCAAGATGAGTAGGAAGCCTCCAAGTAATGTGTATGAGGATCTCATCAATCAATTGAATGGTAAGAGATCTCCATTGTTAGTATTAGTACCAAGTGGTCCAAAGGATAAATTATTGGACGGTCTCCATGGGGTAAGATCCCAAATTGTCAGAGCCTATTTGGGACCTATTTCAGCATCAATACTAGAAGAGGGGTGCAAAGACCCCCATGAGAAATGGATGGGAGCTTGGTCTTGGAAAGCTCATGACCACTATTTGTGCATCCGGTTTAGATCAAACTCTTGAATCTTCCCCTCTAGTTTTGGGAGGATTCATGTTTTGAGGTCATATGCAACTCAGTTTGTCACTTTTTAAAGATTCATAATTCTACTTTGCATATATAGGGCGCACCACCTTTGCTCGCAATCTTGGTTGATATTGACATATCCAAGCCTCCTCATGGTGATGTTCTAATGGTTAGGGGTGGACCTTGGATGCAAACACTAGATTGAGGGCCTCCTCTTTTGATGTCATCGTTGCTTTGCTACTAGTCACTTAGCTTTGGATTGCTCTTTCACGGCAGAATGGTTTGGCCTCTTGGTGGAAGAACACTAATGAAGGTCATTTGACTATCAAGGTTCCTACCTCTTCAGAGAACAATCCTGATGTGCACCTCGATGTCGATGCGGCATTGGAATGCCCTGTTGCTCCTTATGTGGCTCTTTCAAGCTTGATTATCCCTACTACACGCCCAAATTATGCTTCTTGCCCAAATCCTGAGGTGTTGGCCACTCCCACTTTTGCTTTGATCCAGTCTTCCTCTCCTATGTGTGACACCTGTCTCCCATTGGGTTCTCTTGTCCCTTCTATGACTTTTGTTAATTCTTGAGTAGGGGAGTCACCACTTCTTTCCTAAGATAATAGGGTCCAAAATGATTGTATTGCTTGCATTGTGGTTCGTAGGAGGAAAGGTTCTTCTCCTCTCTTTCATGTGTTGTGAAAGAGAAGTCTACAATATACGGTTTGGACCATTGTTTCCCACTAATTCTTTGCTCCAATCAAAAGCCTTTTAGCATGTAGTTTGTTGTGTTTCCAATATCACGTCTTGTGAGATTCGCCTTAATTGCCTTATGGATCTTTTGTATTGGGTCTAGGCCCTTCCCATGCTTATCTAATCAAACTTCCTTGATACAAAAACTACAAGATTGTTCCATCAAAAACAATAAAAATTAGTAACAAAATGAAAAATAAGTTTGGCCATTAATCCCAAATGGAGGATGCTTGCCAAAATGGACTATCTTGATGGTTGAAGCTCTCCAACGAAATCAAGTCAAAATCACCAAAAATAAGAGAGCTAAGATCTTCAAGAATGCTACAACATGAGATGTGAGAGTTGAATCGCTGATCAAGAGAGCATAAAAGACCTTTTAATAGAAAAATCAAAGGAGTGAGCTTATGAAAATTTAGCATGGATAACTTGAAAGAAAAAAATTGACTATTGAAAGCTATAATTATTCTATATTCAATATAGTATATATATAAATATTGTATGTTATGTATTCAATATATTCTACTAACTAGAGGGATAGATTAGTATATTGTGCTTAACGTTTGATCTAAAATGTAAAGAATCATTTACCTTCATTCTACTTATATTCCGATGGGAGGGAGCTCTCTGATATTACTTGAGTTGCTATGTGGATACTTATATCTCTTGACAGATGTTACTTACTAATTAGGCCAGTAAATAATTACACTACATCACCCTCATTAGAATTTTATATTAGTGTAGAAAATGATAGTTTTCGAATTATATCAGTTTACACTAACATCACAACTATGGGAAGTTTGTTGTTTCTAATAAATAGTGCAGAGAATAGCTCCGAGAAAATAAAGTTGCCTTTATAGAATTATAAACCTCACGAATGGCAAAATAAATTTGCTTCAGAGCTGACCTAGAGCACTACAAAAAGCTAACTAACTTAGAACTTGACAGAAAAGACAATACTGGTTAGGTTCAAGTGTTCCCTTTTGTGTTTATTATCAGTGTTGGTTAAAGTTTCTTTCGTGTACATAGAAACGACAACTTGTGTCTACAACAAACTTTTAGATTAAGATAATTGATAAAGGACATTATGAACCCAAAAACTTTTATGCCTCTGAAGGATCAACTTTATGATATGTGATAGATTACAACGTTGATTCGGGTTTTTGAGAATTTGGCATATAGCTTGAACAATAGGCCTCTAACATGCTTTGAAAGCCCCAACTAATCATCTATTAGAAAAGAAATGGGCATTAAAAACAAACACAGAATTGAACCATGATGGTCTTGGTTATCTTGAAAAATCACCAAGTTAACAAGCAAATTTAATCTGAAGCTTTACAAAGGGTATCCTTGAATGACTCAATTCTTGCATGATTTCCTTGCAAATCTTTGGGTCTTGAGATGTTTTCATTTGCTGCATTGCATAACTTTTTCTGCATTTGTATAGCACCTTTCTGTTTAGGGGGTGTAAAAAATAGGCTGCCTGCAAAAGGGAAACTGCCATTATACTTTTAAAAAACCCAATTGGTACAAAAACAAAAGCAAGAATAATCACTTATTTTGAAAATGCAACTCAACATTACCAGAATCTTCATCTCTTTGAGACGATGCATCATGAATAGCTATAATACTACCGTCCTGCAAAAATGTAGATATGGAATATAATATCATTTCAACAAAAAATATTCTTGAAAAGTAGAGTCTTCATATCAATCATATGAAGAAAATTGAACACAACCAAGAACAAGACACCAAAACTAAAAAGTGGATGAATTGAAGTGATGAAGTTTCATGAAATCCAATCAATTTTAGTTTCAAAATAAATAAAAAATTAGATTCCCAATTACTTTATGGAATTTTCAATTTTTGTCATATCATGAGATTTTTGGATTTTAATTAAATGAATTTCCATAAATATTGCAAAAAATGCCTCCAAAAATGAAAGTAGAAAGCATGGATCAATTTCTCCACTAAATAAAATTTGCAAGTACTCATTCTCAGACATGGATTTATTTCACATTTCAATGAACTGACATAGCAAACTATTTCTTTAGACATATTTTAAAGAATTCCTTTCTAACATATTATCATTGTCAATCCTACCATGCCTAACACCAATGGACAATGTAAACAAGGTGGTCATACCATACAATGCTTTAAGTAAATAGATATGTTATGTATGAAGTACTCAAAGCAAACTTAAACATGCAGTAACTATAATAACAAAAAAATTATCCCCTACAACTTCTTTTATCATGTTTTTGCACTCATTTTAAGAGTTTCAATTTGCAAGTGTTTTTACCCCTTGTTGACACTTAGTTGAGCTCTGTTGATTTCCATTTATCCCTATCTGTCTTGTGTTTTCCCTTCCCATGTGTTTTCAACCCTTGTGTAAGCCTTGTTTATTTTTCCCATTTGATGCTTATCCCACCCACCTAGTGTTTAATTTTTGTCTTCTCTCATGTGTAATTGACCCTCTCTTTTGCCTCATTTCGCCTATTCACATTTTAGCTATATTACGGATCTGTAGGTTTTGCTTCCAGATCCAACAGATTTACAGCTGGATCTGTCAGTTTTCCTGCCAGGTCCATCAGTTTCGTTGCCGGGTCAGAGGTCCAATACAATTCTGCTGCAGATTCTGGCAGGGAGTGTGCAGAATGGTGAGGGTTTGCTTTGGACAAGCCTAGGGGAATTCACCTGTCTTTTGATGGCTTTTTTCCTTTTCTTTTTTAATTTATTTATCACCTTTGACTTTTACTATGAGACCCTGAAAGTGCCAACTAAAACATTTGAGACAGCAAAACAAATTCATTTTATTTAGCTCATTTTAATTGCAAGAGACAAATACCATTCTTTTTTATTAAACTTTCACTATTGCTTGCCATTACACAAAGAATGTTGACGATTGATCATTAAAGATTCCAAAGTAGGTGCAAGTAAGATCATAGAAGAAATGTTTTTTTAAAGAGTTTAAGCTTTTTTTATTCTTCTATATTTTTGTTTTACAAATAAACTCTAATGTTATGCTCTCAACTTCTTGTTTTCCTTTCATATTTTTCCAGTGAACCATGGGGATGTATTCCCCCCCCCGCGCCCACGCCCCCCTCGAGCCCCACGTTTGCGGAACGGGGACAAGGCAAACATCAAAATAAGTGCAATTTTTTTTTTAATTTCATTTTTTGGTTGCAATTTTAGGGTTAGGGCCGATCCCTAATTTGATGTGGGACCCATCCATGCCCTCTATGCTTTACAAACCCCCCTCAAATCCTCTCTTTTTCTCACATTTGTTTTTCTGATTTTTTCTAACAGCTAGGTGAAGATGAGAGAAAACACAGAAAAGAGTGATTGAAGGAGTGAAAAGAGATAGGTTGAATGAGTGCAAGTGTAAGAAGAGTGACAAGGAGCAAGAAGAAGAAAATGAGGAAGATTCTACAACATTTTGGAGAGATTTTTCAAGCACAAGGTAGGTTATTTGTTGCTTTTTGTTTGTTTCACTTTCCAATTTTTAAATTTTTTTGTTATTTTTTCTTTATTTCATTTTCAAAATCAGATTTGATGTTGAATCTTGAAGTCCAAATGCTGAATGATGTAACAATGGAATCATTTATCACATTGGAATCATTCATCATTTTGCCCTCAAGATTCAACATCAAATTTTAAATTTTGTTTTCAAATTTGTTAAACTAGGCTGAAACTAGATGCTTATTGAATTTATTTTCATTTTGATTTTGTGAAATGAAGTGTCACAATGAGCTCTCATGACATGAGTGAGGATGAGATAGAAATTCATTCTCATAGTGGAAATAATTTAGAATATGAACCTAAAGCTGAGAGGGGTGACCATGGAGCTGATCCTGGAGCCCAATCTAGTTCCATGGCAAGCGTAGCAGCTAGTAGAAATTGCCCTTCCGGATTCTTGGCACAGTATGCTAAGGGTCCTTATGATCCTAGGTCTCCTCTCAAACAGTTTGTATCAAAACTACCAGGCACATCGGAGACAGGTGGTGGCACAAGGAAGTGGCAATGCAACATTTGTGGTCTTACATGGTTTCGCGGCATTATTAGAGTTCATGCACACTTCCTTTTTCTTTGAGGAAAAGGTGTGGACTTGTGTCGTTTTTTGGAAGATCCTAAAAACATCGAATATATAATTGATATCAACAAGCTTTGGGGCATTCGTGATAACAGTGCAGTTGCAATGCCTACTACTTTGTCTAGTAGGGCACAACTTCAGCAGGGCCAGCTACATGCTTCTAGTCATACATTGCAAGCGAGAGGAGTAATGTCAAGACCTTTGTCCACTTCTAATGTTGTGGCCCAATCACAAGAGGATAAGGGGAAACACAAGTTGCAAAGTAATCCCATAGCTGAATTGTCTAATGTGCATCTGAAGGATGAAATAGATGATGCAATTGTCAAGTTCTTATTTGCCAATGGCATAGCATTTCATGTAGCTTGATCTCAATATTATAAGGAGTTGATATTGATGGTGGCAAGGGGAGGACCATCATATGTGCCACCAAGTGAGACCAAATTGAGGACCTCAATCTTTAGTAAGAACTATTCCAAGATCAATGTTTTGATGGAGAAGATGAAGGCATGTTGGGTGGAGTTTTGATGCAGCTTAGTTATGGATGGGTGGATGGACATTAGCCATCGTCCACTCATCAATATCATGGTTACATGTGTAAAAGACCCATACTTTCTCAAAGCAGTTGATTGTACAAGACATCGCAAAGATGCTGATTTTCAGTTAGAGGTTTTCAAGGAGGCTATTGAGGGGGCTGGGCCACAAAATGTGGTCCAAGTGGCGGCAGATACAACACGTGTGCAGAGCTGCAGAGAAACTTATTGAGGCAGCCTACACACATATTTGGTGGACTCCATGTTGTGTGCATGCCATGAACAATGCACTCAAGGACATGGAGAAGATTGATTGGATTAGAGGAGTGGTCAATGATGCGAGAGAAACAAGATGACCCACTTTTGTTGTGGAATTCACATAGTCAGAAATCTTTGACTACCACTCTAACAATTCGTTTGCTATCTCAGGTTTCTAGTTCATTAGATGCTGAGAGGAACTAGTCTATGTATAGCTTCATCCACCCTCTTAAGAGGAACAAACTTACCTCTAGGGGAGCAAAGAAGCTTGTGGTTTCACATAGTGCTTTGCATATCATCGACCGCAAGACACTTGTGTACAAAGAGAGTCTAGCAGCACGATAGGATGTAGAGCCAAAAGAGCCATCATAGGTTGATGAGGATGCTACGACTTTAGATGAAAGGCTAGTCGGTGTTAGTTTCGCGGATCTTGACTATGAGGAGTCCAATAATTCCAATGATGAGGAGTTTGCGGATGATTAGAGGCCTCCCTTCACTACATTTTGACATTTGAACTTGTTTTGATATCATGCTTGTAATTGTAATCATATTTATGATATTTTTATGCTACTCATTGTGATGATGTAATCATCTTTATGATATTTTTGATATAATAGAAATCTCCAATTTGACAATTTCATTTGTCAAATTTTATTTAGTATTCAAGAAATCTTAGTATTTAGTATTTGCAATTTTGCTATTTTTACTAATTTGACAAAGTTTCATTTGAAATGTAATTCTTATACGTCTTTTTACAACTAGTTTTTCAAGTACTATATGTATATCAACACCACCACCCCCAACACCCCTTCATCGTCATCCCCCCCCACTGTCCCCAAACTTAGCCCCTTTGTCCCCCCGTCCCTGAAACTCATCCTCGCATCCCCCTATCCCCAATGCAAGTGGAACACTATATTTGTTTGTCAATGCATCACTATGTTTAAAATATTAAAAGTGTGTTTAATGTTATGCTTTCAACTTCTTGTTTTACTTTCATATTTTTCTACGAATGTATCACTCTGTTTAAAATATTCAAAATGTGTGTGTGTGCGCACAGGCGCATGTGAATTTGTTGTTTATAAAACTTGTTGCCATAGGAATTACAATGGGAGTTAGTTCTAGATACATTAGACCAACCTAAATTCAAAGCAAACCCAAGTTCTCCACTATAAACAATGAAAGTAATTGATATAATTCAAATGAATCCATGTCATAGGTAGTATATTTAGATTAGCAGATGTCAGGTATTCAAATCATATGGTCGAATGAAAGCACATTTGTGTGGAATTGTTGCACAAAGAAGCAAAGCTTGCCGTAGAAAGATGATGCACTTGTGCCATCAAAACAAGTGATAGCATGCATTGATGAGTAAGAGTACGCAAATGAAGAAACAAGCCATAGAGTAAAGCATCTTTTACCAAAGAGATGATCTTAAGTAATGAGGCCCCATATGCCCCCACATATAATCCTAGTGTTGTGGTGAAACCATCAATTTTTGCCAATTTATTGGAAACCTCCCCACCACAATCGTTGACGAAGTAGGACCTCGTAATATTGTTCAAGTCATATCAAAAAATACAAAGAATTGTAGAGTTATTTGTTTGTTGATTAACGAACATCATGCACCCATCTTTTAGACACCTGATAATGTCCACTCCTTCAATCTTATGTTCATCACCAACCACCAAATGTCACGAAGCATTTTTAGATTGTTTTCAAAATTAGAGCTATTGAAGGTAAGTGAAGCAATATTAATTTTATTATGTAGTCTTCATTAAAGTTTGTTTTTAATTATTTTATTTTTATTAAATTGAAATCTGTTTTGCCTCTAACACAATCATCTTAAGGCAATTTGTCAAAATTTGAGAGGCACTCCAAGCTTGGTCCATATGGAGGCAAGGCGACAAATATTAAGCAAATGATTCTAGATTACTCTTGATGGGATTGCATGGAATATCTCCTTAGTTTCACCAAGCCTATTCTAATTATGATTCATTATATCAACAAAAATAAGCCTAGCTTAGAAGAGATATATGGCAGCATCAACTCAAAGATTCACAAGACGAAAACCATCATGTTGTGACCTAATCACACATCACCCCATCCCAGATAGGAACCCCCTAGCTTTTAGGCCCTTTTGGTCGTTTGGTCTTGGTTTTTTTTGTGTTTTGGTAGCGGTCTCATCAATCTCTCCGCTTTTGCAGATGTTTGGGGATCAGTTAGAGTTGATCTGCTTCTCTGTCGAGCAAGTTCTATGAAGTCTAGGGCATGTTTTGTCCCTTTTTAAGGTTTCTCCCTTTTGTCCTAGATTTTAGGGGTTTCTGTTAGAGTTTTGGGAAAACTGAACATACAATTGGAATCAGGACCCTTCAAGGAACCTCCCAGTAAAATTTGAGCCCAATCGAAGCGACTTTCTAGTTTTAGAAAGTACCTATTTTTTAGGGATTTTTTCGGGTCCCGGAATGTCGTAATTTTGCCAAATATCAAACTTACTATTTTTAGTAAGTTTCTATTTATAGTAACTCATTCTTGCACCCTGTCTAGGGGTCTAATGCTGACACTTTGAAGGTTTCTATTTTTGGAAAGTTAGTACTGGCAGGGTTAGTCAGACAAGGCGACAAGGATCAGACATTTGCCAACATTTCTAATTCTGGAAAGTCAAACAGCAGACAGAGAAGGCCAGAAATTGATCAAGTGCTGGAAGCCTATGCCTAAAATGGAAAGCTCAGAAATTCACCAAGGCTCAGGAAGTCATTCCAAAATTGCAAAGGGGTCAAATTGTCCTAGGTTTGGAAAATCAAACTACAAATTTCATGAATGCTCAGCCCAGGTGAAAATCCGCCCAACTGTGGACTTGGGCGCCAAAATGGTGAAGGCAAGGATAAGTGGAAAAATTTCATGAATCCTTGGCCCATGAGAAAATCCGCCAAAATGTGGACTTGGGTGCCAAAATGGAGGAGGCAAGGATAAGTGGAAAAATTTCATGAATCCTTGGCCCATGAGAAAATCCGCCCAAATGTGGACTTGGGCGCCAAAATGGAGGAGGCAAGGATGGATGGACAAATGAAAAAATCCTTGGCCAAGTGTGATTTGCGCCCAGACATGAGGGAAGGTGCCAAAGTGGCATGCCCAAGGAGAGAAGGACAATTCCATGAATCCTTCCCCCAGTGAAAATTCCGCCCAAGGGAATGATTGGGCACCAAAATGGACATTCCATGGAAGGTGTAAAAAGTGAAAATTCCAAGGGAGAGTGAATTCAACACCCAGGCTAAAAATTTGAAATTTTGCCTAAGGCATGGAAGCCAAGGGGTTAAGGAGGAATCAAAAAGCAAAATCCTCGCGAGCAAATTTTTGAATTTGCTATTTTTAGACACCGAATATCAATGGAGTGTGGAAAATTTTATAGATTCGAAATCGGGGTGAAATTCTCCATCCAATGAACCTGACTCCTAAATTTTAGGAGGATCCCTAAAAAATAGGGATGTTGAAAAGAGACATGGAAGTTCATTCAAAAGCAGGAGACGACAAGTTAGAATGGAATCAAGCAAATCCTGAGAGACTCCTTTGAATTCCCTCCAAAATTGGAAAGAATGAAAATCAACGAGTTGGCGAAGAGAATCTTCCAAGTATAACGCACGACTTAGAGCATTTAAGGAAAGTTCTAAATTCGAACTCATTCGCATGGGAAGTTGCCTTGGCATGGCATAGTGATTGGGGAAAGAATGACGCATCATGAATGCAATTGCTAAATTAATGCCTCTTAAGAATTCTATATAAGTTTGGAAAGGCATTTCATTTCTCACGTGCGAGATTTAGGAAAGAAGTAGAGAAGTGAAGAATAGTTATATTTAGTCTTTGTTTTCATTGTTTCCAAGGTACTTCTAGGATGGCAGAATCAAGCAAGGCAGCTACTATCTCCAGGTAGGCATTGATCAAGGCGGAAATGAAAAGTTTTCTTCCTCATTCTCGATTGAATTCAAGATGGGATGAAATCAGCGACACTAACCTAGGCACATTCAACTTGGTTGCATTCAAGATCCAAATGTTCGGAATAGCAAGGCACAATCCATCCCTGACAACTGTCAAAATGTGAAAAAAGGAATAGTTGCGGCCGCTAGTTTTCCTCCCACTATTCAATGCACAAACCTGGTCTTGGAATGTGCTACACATTATAATCTGGAGCGAAAAACAATCTCAACGCCAAATGGCAAGATGCTGGCAACATTAACTCCGGAGTCAATTGGTGAAGATTTCGGGATTCCGTCACATTATTCCATGACGTACAGGACTAGCAGCGGAGCTTAGGAAGTATATGAAGCAGGTCTTGCCAGGTGCGCTGATTTGATCGATAAGAAGTGGTTGCTGAACCCTAGAGTGCACGTTTCCAAGATGCCCAAAACTCTCACCATCTTCGAGTTCAAGCAGGAGTATGTAGACCTGATAAAAATGCTAAGCAGAGTAATGGGATGCACATATTTTGTGAACTTTGAGGCTTGGATGTTCTTCTACATAGGCGAGATCATGAATTCAAATACGCTGATTGAATGGACCAAATTGATTAGTCACTACTTGCATGAACAATTGAAGAACCTAAAACAGAAAAGATCCCAGTCCTTTTTCATCAGCTCCTACCTGTTCTATATGCTTGCATGAAGAGGAGGATTCGATGGGCTGCCAGCAAGAGGAATCATGGGTTGCGGACCAGCTCAGTTGAAAGTACATGAGTGTTATCCCCAGCTGCATCTCCACAATATTAATTCTTACAGGTTGGCGAATGACACCTTCACCATGTACTTGACACGGCTTATGCAGAATAAGTTGCATGTAAGGATGTCACCACAAGCAAATGCCTTGGTCCAAAAGTATGGAGCTGCGTTCTTGCAATTTCCTAAATTCACCTACATCAGGATGCAAGGATTCTCCTTCCAGTCATACAAGTTGCCCAGATATCCATCAGACAAGCTTGTATTACTTGAGCTCATGAGGCAGTTAACGACCTATGATCAGTTGCAAAAGAAGAAGCAATCAATTGAATTTCCAGTTGTCTTGGGTGACTTCATGGAAATATGCCCAAGCTTGGAAGCCGCTGAAAGTGCAGCGGGGGAATTGGCGTTCTATCATCTGCCATTTTATTCATCCAAGGCCGAATATGATCCTTACAGCCAAATTAGGAAGGTTGATGGCGTCAAATTCCTACACAAGTTTCACTTGGAGGATTATTGGGCAAGTGTCGAGGATGACCTTGAGGTCCGGAGAAGAATGCATTCCAGATTGCCCCTCGACACCATCAGGATAAGTGAAATGTATCAGGTGCCAGATCAGGTGAGGAAGTTGTAGATTTGATACAACTTGAATTCGAAAAAGTAAAGGATCAACCTATTCAGTCACCGGATTGGTCAGAGCCTGAGATGGATGATTTGAATATCTTAGCTAGACCAATGCTGAAATTCACTAAGCATTGGATTGACAGGCAGATAAGAAAGTTGGTGGAAGAAAATGTCCATCTAACATACCAGCTAATGGGAAGTCTAGATTCCCACAGTGAGGCAACTGAAAGCTCCTCACAGGTTCAGGCAGGAAGGGAAGCCCAGATGGACAAAGGGAAAAATGCCCCAAAGAGACCAAGGACAACAAAGAAGAAAGATATCCAGCAGGAAATCCCACAGGAGGTTCAACAGGAAGCAAGGACCGAAAGGGAACATTAGCCAGTTAGTTCCTCGAGTGTGCGGGAAGTTGAAATGTTTCTACATACCACAGGCTCACTTCCAGGGAACATTCCAGCACCCGATATACTCAGCATCAATGCTTCGCAAGAACACCGTCAACCGAGAAGTCAGAGGCAAGAAAGTCCCCTACACCAAGAGGAAGCTCGCCAAGATAGCTTCATGGAGGCTATCCTTGGTGAAATGGAGAAAGAATCTCAGGAACAGGAGCATGTAGAAGATCATAGCCACTCCATCCCCGTTCCAGACTGGTTGATAGGCAGGCTGGGGAATGAAGCAGAAGGAGAAACCAATCCCGCTCAAGAGTTGGAAGAATTATTGAAGAGGATGGATCGGCCAGCGGAAAGAAAGGTTCCCCAGAAGTTTTCCAAGGTGGTCAGGGAAGAATCTGGATCCCAGACCTTGCATATTGCTGAGCCTGCAGTGCATAAAGATAGAAGTGAGATTAGGCAGGAGGATTACGTCATCAGACAAATTGATCTTGGACATGCTTCCACAGGTCAAGTAATGGGAGACTTTGAAGAATCTTCCTTAGCCATGAAGGAGAAATTGCTGAAATCAAAGGCAAAATGTAAGAAGCTGAGGGAAGAAAATAGAGTCCTATACGAATACATCAAGAATTTCAAAAGATCCCTCAGGGAGGCAGGTCCTTCATTCACTCCTCCTTCCTCCCTTCCCAAGGAAGTGGTTGATGATGCAGAGCTTATTAGAGCAATGGCGCAAAATTCTCGGGAATGGGTAGAGGACGTTTATGCTAAAGCAAGGAAATTCATTGAGGATCTAGCTCAGCTTCATTCGAAATTCGTGGCCCTCCTAAGCAGTTTAGAGACAACAAAAGGATTATGGGAGGATGTGCACATTTACCAAGACTTAACCATTCCGCAGCTCAAGGCTCTGACAAAGACTCCAAGGCAAATTCTGGTGGACGGGAGAGTGATTCAAGAAAATGAAGCCTATGACTTTCCTCAATGATTCTATGCCATCTTCTCAGGGAAGAATACCTTCAACAAATTCAACGTTGACTTCTTCACTTTGAAAGAGTCCATTAGAGGGGTACATGAGGAAATCATTAGTGCAAAAGAAGCATTGTTTGTGAAGAAACTCAATGGCGAAGGAATAATGGTGAACTCCCTCAAATCTCAGTTGCACGATTTCTTCTTCGTAGGTTCATTCCCTAAGGAACATTTTGCAAATGTTTCTTCATTCTCCAATAGAATGAAGAAGACACAGGAAATCATGACGGAGTGGGAGAGTTTCTTTTCCAAGAACGAGGAAGAAATTGCCTTGATGGAATTTGACATCGAAAATGTGCCAAGTGTCTCCATTGGAGAGCTGGAAGCTGTCGTTGGCAGATTCATTGCATACGCCATAAATGAACGAGATAATGGTCGTCCATTTTTGGACGAAAGTCTTTTGGCTGAATAGTAGTGGTGTACTTATTGTTGAAGGTATTTTGACTGGGCGTGGGTCCAGTCACTGCATGTCGCCATCAGACAAGGAAGCTTCTTGCATGCCGCCTTCTCATTATGGTTTTATGACAGATTCTTCGTGCATGTCATCGTCGTCAGGAGAATGATGGGCATTTATGAGGGTGTTCGCTATATTCTGAGCATAATCAACATCATGGGGCACATTTAATGTGCTAGTGGGCGCTATTTTAGGCTCTTTGAATTAATTGTACATGGGCATAATGGGTTATTAATTGCCGATTCCCACCTTGTCGCAACTTGAGTGGAGAATCTTCTAAGGTGAAACCCTAATTAGGGTTTGCATGGCTTGAGGCCTATATAAGGGGGTGACCCCCTCATTTGTAAGAGGAGAGAGATTATTGTCTAAGATTGTTGCATCAGGATTGTGAAGTAGTCAACTTAATGCATTGTTCAATTTGATGGTGTATTCTTGTTCTACTTTGGCAATCTGCATGGTCTTGCTCTCTTCGATTAGATTAGATTTGCTTATATGTTGTTAGAAGAACTGGATTTGATAGGAGAACTCGTTGCAAAATCCGAGCTCATACTTTTGGTGTGCAGTTGATTTTTGTACACCGTGCAAAGTTAGCCTGGGCCTGTTGATGTGTATGCGTTTAACTTCGGTTGTCAATAGAGATTGTTCAATCCGATGGTCTATATCGATGATCTGAAAAGCCTCCATGCACCCTTTGAAGATTGCACCGCCTTCGTGTAGTTGTGCTTCGCTAGCGAAACGAAGATTGGTTTGATTTTGCATGAGTGATCCTGTCTCCTGTTCTTAGGATTAGATTAGCTTTAGCATAGATTTTCTCTACCCTATAGAACTTTTATTGCAAATCATCTGTGCAGAAATCTTTGAGCTTGCATGAATCTTCTCCAATTGAACACGTGTAAGGCCCCTTGGGTTATCAGCATACCCATCAAACATCTGAGTCACGTCCACGCACTGAAGGAACCTTGGGATTAGCCGTTTGAACTTTAAGCAATCCTAGCATACAGACTAATCTTGATCAAGAGAGGATAAGGTGACCGTTGGTGACTTTATTCTGTGTTAGACGCTGTCATAAAAAACACGTCAACACATCATAAATGAGAAAAAGCAAGATTCTAATGCAACTTTCTTCATTGTTGAAGAGGGATGGAACACAATGACCACCCCACTACATCTTGCTTTTACAATGGGTCCAAAATACTATAAGGCTGAGGTTCCTTTTATACCAACGAGGATTGCCCACATACAAAGATTATGAAGTCGTTGAATCTCAACAAAATATAGACTCATTAATCCTGATTTGCAAGATGAAGTGAGTTCATTCATTTTTCACACTTCCATGGTCAAACATTGAGGCTCTTATGATAAGTTCAAGAAAAATGCTCATGGTTGGTGGTACTTCCATAGCCAACAATTCCAACAATTAGAACTTCTTGCAATCAAAGTTCTAAAGCAATATAATTTTTTTTTTTTTATTTTTTTATAAGGTATAACTCTCTCTACTTTGTCTAAGATTTTAACTGGTTTCTAGTTCATCTACATTTGAGAGGAACTGAAGTAGACACTCCATCCACTTTTTAAAGTGCTAGAAAGGGCACAAACTTAGTGTAGTGAATTCCAACTTGCACCTCCTTTCATACAATTAATGTGGTTACAAGGCAAGGGTCAAAAGGTTGTGGGGTACTATTGTCATTGTATGACACCCTTGGTCCATTAGTAAGAACCTATCAGAGATATGTTCCATGGACTAGCACTGCCCCAGTTGATCAAGAAGAAAAGCAAAGGGATCATGAAGTGTGAAGTGTTGCCTTGTCCGGAGGAAGTTCCTCCCTTGGCCTTTTCTTTTTTTCCTGGAACTCCGAAACCCCGAGGTTCCGAGGTTCCTCCCTTTGCCTTCTCCGCTTTTCCTTCTCCGGAACCCTGAGGTTCCGAGGTTCCTCCCTTTACCTTCTCCGCTTTTCCTTCTCCGGAACTCCGGAACCCCAAGGTTCTGAAGTTCCTTCTCTTCATCTTCTCCCGCTTTTCCTTCTCTGGAACTCCAGAACCTCGAGGTTCCGAAGTTCCTTCCCTTTGCTACCTCTCCTTTCTTTTCTCGAAACTCTAGAACCCCGAGGTTCCAAAGTTCCTCTCTTTTTCCTTCTCCGGAACTCTGAAACCTCGAGGTTCCGAAGTTCCTTTTCTTTTCCTTCTCTGGAACCCCGATGTTCCGAAGTTCTTGTTCATAGTTCCCCGGAACTCTGAAACCCCGAGGTTCCGAAGTTCCCTCCTAGCCTTTTTTCCCCTTCTCCTGAACCCCGAGGTTCCAAAGTTCCTTCCCTCTTTGCCTTCTCTCTCTAGTTGCCCTGGAACTCCAGAACCCTGAGGTTCCGAAATTCCTTTCCTTCTCTTCCTATCTCTATCCCATAACTCCGGAACCTTGAGATCCCGAAGTTCTTTCCTTAGCCGCCTTCTAGATCTCCGGAACTCCAAAACCCCAAGGTTCCGAAGTTCCTTGCTGCTCTCCTTTCTCCTGTCTCGGAAACCCGACGTTCCGAGGATTTTTCCTTGTCTTGCCCACTTCGGGAGCTCGAGCTTCTGAAGTCGCTAGACTTCCTTCCGACTGGCGACACTTCCGGATGGCGTGATCGACACTCAAGGCTTTAAATGCTCCGACAATTTTGGTGACTTGTGCACTTTCTTGTGTGGAGCCACAATGGTGCATTTAATGTTTTTGGCAGAGTTTCCATCAAGGGAGGTACGGGGCCATGCTTGGTGACTTGTGTCATGACTGCATACTCTGACTTTGGAAAGTCAGTCAACCCACCTTCTCAGGGTTGCCCTTTGTGGTATAGCTAAGTTGCTTGCATGTACAAGTCAAGTGCATGCACTTACCTTCACTTCCAGACTGACATGCAGGGGTCATTATCACCCTTGTAACCTTTTTTCTATATAAAGGTTGTTAAGCCTCATTGTAAAGGGTTCTCTCCCTGCTGCCTTGAGCTTTCCTATGCTCTTTCTCTTGAAGACTTGTAATCATTTTTTGCATTTCTGCAACTGTAAGATTGGCCTTTGGCCTTTGAATGAATTGAAATTACATTCTTGCCTTCTTTCAACTTATGCATGTTGTGTATGTTTCCTTACCTTCATCATAAGTGTATGTTGTGGCTCTTCTCTCCATATATGTTGTGTTAACTTGTTTTCTGAGTGTGACTTGTGGGAATCCTTCACCTCTCTTGACACTTAGCAAATTCCAACCTCCGTACATGCGTTTGGGTCACTCATGCAACTGAAGTTGTGCATCTCTTGGGTATTTCAGTTGATCCCTTGTGCCATTTCGGTAGGGAGAGAAACAATCTCTTCTTCGTGCATCACCTCCTTTTTATTTCAAGCATTCTCTCTTCTCTTTACCTCTGCAATTTGTTAGGATAGGCTTAGGAGTTAGTTTTGAAGTGTTGAGTTGGTTCAACACTTGCACCTAGATTGAGAAAGAAGTCGGCCTTCTCCGAAGATTCAACCCCTTGCACAAGGTCCCACACTTCGGGGTTGTTTCCATGTTTCACAAGGTTGCTAAGTTGATAGCTCAACAAGGGTGCAAGCTTTTGTGATAATGGGTACAATGCCAAAAAATGCTAAAATTGCATGCTTCCACTTCCCGACACATTGCATTTCAGAAGCCAAATAGAAAGCACACTTTGAGCACAAGTGGTAGTGGCACTGCTGCTTGTTCATCTTACACTAAAAAATGTTTGTTGAAATTGGTATTAATATTTTAATATTGAACTTGAAGTCTAAATAATGATTATTTTATAATATTATCATTTATGTTTTAGATTACATTCAAGTTTATGGTAATTTCATTGATTATATGATGTTGTGTGTGTGTGATTTTACATTTTATTGTATGGATGAACTCAAAACAAACCTAACCCCTACGAAAATCTGTCAAATCCTTAAACAAAATCCACCCAAACCAAAAGCAGCAATAGAAGACTTTAGAGATCTTGTTAGCTTGAAATCGCCTCCCACCATTTTGGCTTGTCATCTTTCACTTTGCTTGAAGATTTGGGAGCCTCGGCATTAAATGTCACCCACAACACCATTAGGGCATTTTTCCATTCTTGAGACATCTCTCAAGAGGTGCACCAATTTTTTATGAGAATCTTGACCAAATTTTACTTAGAGCTCATTAATGCCCTCAACTACCTATTTCCCATGTTTATTTTTCTTAGATTCCTTTAAAAAACTATAATGAACCCTTCCCTCTTATTTTAACGTCCACATCTTACTATGCTAGCATTTGATCAATCTTGCATTCCTTCTTACTTTGAAGCTATTGGAGTCTTGTTGGAGCTTGGAGCCACTAAAGGATTCTTCATGCAGTCTTTTGGTGCTTTGGTTTATCCCTTTGGTGGGATTTTGTCCCCATACCGTTATACTTCCCATTTTCTATCTCTATAGCTGTTAGAACCACTTATTACTTGTCCATTTGTACTACCCACTTGCTATCAACATGCCTTGGCATCCTTTTGTTCACAAGCCCTCATATTTATGCCTTTGTCCATCTCATTTTTGATTGGAATGACTCACAAGGTTTTCTTATTTTTCATGTGTTGTAGAACAAATGCATGCCATGTGAATATATTGAAAAAAGGTTTGCAAACTATCAATAAGTTTCCCTGTCTTGAGCACTCAAACATGATTGTCATGCATGTCCCCATTAGGACATCCTCCCCCCTTTCTCAGGGGGAAACTCTTGAGATTACACCTTCTCCAAAAAATCCTCTTACCTTTTGTAGTCATTTCATCTTTCACTTTCAGTTTTTGCTGTATTTTGCTATGCTTTCACTTTATTCTAGGCCTACTTTTCTTAAGTATTTGTCATCTTTTGACCAAATTGTTCTATTTCTCTATCTATGAAAGTTTTGGACAAGTGACAATCAATCCTGTTGTGACCATTTCACACATAGCCCCATCAAAATGGGGACCCCCTTTTTTTCTCAAATCCTAGTCTCTCTCATCCTAGTGTCTCCCATGCAAGTTTGATTGAGTAGGGTAAAGATGATCATCAACTCGATTGCTCAAGATATGCAATGGCAAAATAGTGAAAGGGAGAGGTCAAAATTGAGCATAAAGAGAAAGAGGCATTGATGGAGGAACCCTTCAAGAGTAAACCTAATCGACAATGCAAGTGTTTCCTTTATCATCCAGGTCACTTATATATGTTACAGTGGGAGGTGACTTCCAGAGGCAAAATTTGACTAAGTACCAAAAAATTTCCTTTGCTCCTTGGTAGGAACATATTTTGATTCTATTGCTCCTTCTCAGGAGTGAAAACCTTTCCAAGACCTCCAAGCCACCAAAATCATCTCAAATCATCATGAGATGTCTCAACTTGAGCAAAGAGTGCAAGGCATGATGATCAACCTTGAGTTAGGTCAAGTGTATAGGCAATTTCCTTTGCTCCCTAATTGGAGTGAAATCTTCTTCCATTGCTCTTAGTTAAGAGCGATGTGAATTTCTTGAGTGAATTTGGTGTAAATAAGTTAGTTTTGAGGGTTCAAACATCATTTTGATCATAAAGGAAGTGAAGTCTATCATGGTTTTAACCAAGGAATGAAAGGGATTACGTTTTAGGGGCAATTCCATTGCTCCTCTATAGGAACGAAAATTACTTCCATTGCCCTCTTTTCAGAGCGAAATTCCCTTCCCATGCCTTGGGTTAAGGGCGAAATCACATTCAAGGTAAGAGTTGAGGTCTTTTGATGTATGGAAGCAAGATTAAGGTATAAAATTGATAAAATTGAGTTCAAGGATGCATTTTGAGATGATCTTCCATTGCTCAAGACTCAAGGCGAAAATTACTTCCATTGCTCCCAGGTTGGAGCGCATTTTAAGTGAGAGAGAATTTGATCCTAAGACCCCACATTGAGCATGGTTTGGCGCCTTAAAGTTGATGGAATCAAAATTGATGGGTGAAGGTGAGTTAAGCTTCAACTTGAGAGCTATTTCCATTGCTCCTCAGTGAGAGTGAGTCTCACTTCCTTTGCTCTTTTCCAGGAGCAAAATTCTCTCTAGAGCCTTCCTCAAGGCTAATTTGATGCATTCAAACACTAGGAAGGTAAAATCTCAAGGTCTAAATTGATGCAAAGACAAAGAATTCACGAAATCAAGCTACAGGATGAATTTGAAGATCATTTCCTTTGCTCCTCATTGGAAGCGAAATTTTGTTCCTTTGCTCCTTCTCAAGAGTGAAATTACTTATAGAGCCTTCCTTTGAGTTGATTAGATGCACTCGAAGCTTTGGGAGGCAAAATTTGATTAAGTATAAGAGGATTTCCTTTGCTCCCTAACAGGAGCAAAAAATACTTCCTTTGCTCCTTGTTAGGAGCGAATTTCATTGTCAATGCTCTTGTTTAGGAGCGAAATTCATCCTAAGGCATTCCTTGAGGTCAATTTCACATGTTTTCCTGTATGGATGAATAAAGAGCTTAAAGTTTGAGTCAATGAAGTGAAGGCAAGTGAGTGAGAAAGTTAAGCTATAAGTTTGAGATCCTTTCCTATGCTCTAGGTTCGAAATGCAAACAAATTCCTTTGCTCACCATTAGGAGCGAAAAATGCTTCCTTTGCTCTCCCATGAGAGCGAATGCACTTTCAAGAGCTTTACATGAGTATGATACAAGGCATTAAGTTGCTAAGAGTGAAAGTTGATGAGCAAAGCTTCAATTTGAGAGTCATTTCTGTAAATGATATTCAAATTTATGTTCAAGTCTGAAGTTGTATAATATTGTTATTCTTTTACTGATATTTTTTGTTGCTTCTTATGTCACAGGTTGCTGAAGACAACATTAATTATTTTCTATGCCTCTACAACATTTCATTGACATATACTTATAGACAATGCCCACCGATCAAGGCATGCCTTGACCAGTCATGTCTTTTGACATGCCTGATCAAGACATGTCTTGATCGGTGCATAGGCACCGCTTCACTTAAGTGTTATACCGATAACTATCAGTCACGTCATTTAACATATTAAACCGATTACCAATCGGGTCACGTCAAATAGTATAATTAACCGATTAAAAATCAGTCACGTCAAGTAATATAGTTACCCAATAAACAATCAGGTTATGTCAAATAATATAATCATCAGATAACCAATCGGTATAATGTGAGATGAGGATGATAACTATTATAGTTATTATATGATATCATCAATCGATGCTATCATATGATAGCTATGATAGTTATCATAAATCTGGTCTGATCTTATTACAATCACAGCATGAGTAATATGATTATAGTATGATCGATTATGCATATAAGATGATTATAACAAGTTCATTTATTTAATCATGAGGTCTACATTTAGATTGAAGTTATATCAATAAGGTAGATGATTGAATGAGAGATAAATGAAGTCTCTCATTCAATCATTTATCTTACCGAAGCTACTAAGTTTCAACACTCCCTCTTAGCTAGGGAAGATAACTGGAGACCTAAAAAATAAGCATCATATTTCTCATAATAAAATGTATTGCACGACTTCGTAATACAAAGGATCATATCACATATGCTCATGACATGATGCATCACGTAATGAGTGACATAGGAATATATCACATCATCTCGTGATATAGATCAATATTGCATAACACGCGATACCTTGGATATAAAATACTTGAGAATGTTGAGTTCCCTTATATCCAGGGTATGGTATGTGCACTAACATTATGTCACATAATGTCTACCATAACATATCATGGCACATCCATGAGTCAAAGTGATATCAAGTCAGCATGATATCAACATTACAAGATCGTCACCTCATAATGTTTAATACTAGTGTTCATAGGCTAAAAGATCGTCACCTTTTAGAAATGTACACAGGGGGTGGAGCCCATAAAGTCATAACACGACAAAAGAAGTTTACACATTAAACATCTCATATATTAGTACAGATTACAAAACTGATTATAACTCAATCATACCAAGACCTTTTCTGAAGTGTTCAACTTTCACTCTGGCTAGAGGTTTGGTCAGTATGTCTGTTGTCTAGTCTCCTATACTGATATACTGCAACTGAATCACATTCCTATCCACCATATCTCCACATAGTGATAAGGGATCTCAATGTGTTTGGATCTATCATGAAATATAGGGTTCACGGAGAGTTTTATACAACTCTGATTGTCACAATGAATTATAGTAGGCTTCATTGGTTCTCTAAATAATCCCACAATTAGCTTTCGTAGCCATATTGCTTCTCGTGCAGCCATGGAAGCTGCGATATATTTGGCCTCTGTAGATCTGAGCTACTGAAGGCTGTTTCCTACTAATTCAAGATATCATGGTTGAACCCAAGCAGAAGCAGCACCCTGAGATGCTTTTCCTGTCAGTCACACTTCCAGCACAATCTGAATCAATGAACCCGTGAAGATTCAAATCAATATTCTCATACTTGAGTCCATAGTTGAGAGTGCCTTGAAGGTATCTCATTATATGTTTTACTATCATAAGATGAATCTCCTTAGGTTTACACATGAATCGAAGGCATTTAGTGGATAACAGATATCAGATCTAGTATTGACCAGGTACATTAATGATCCAATCATTTGTCTGTAGAGCGTAGGATCTACCAATGGGGAATCTGCTGCTGCCTCCTTCAGTTTGTGAAGATTAGTTTCCATGGAAGAAGTCATGGGTCTGCAGTTCATCATACCAAATCTCTTCAATATGTCTAAGGTGTATTTTCCTTGATTAAGTATAATGTTGTTAGAGTTTTGCCAAACTTCTAATCCAAGGAAGTAATGTAGAAGGCCTAAATCCTTCATATCAAACTCCTTTTCAAAGTCTTTCTTACATTGACCAATAAGGTGATTTTCTCCTGTAATCAAAAGATCATCAACATATAAGATCAATATCAGCATGTCACTTTTGACTTTCTTGAAGTAAAGATTCGGATCTGCATCATTCTTTGAGAATCCCAATCCCAGCAGATAGCCGTCAATTCTTTCATACCAAGTCCTAGGAGCCTGTTTTAGACCATATTGAGCTTTCTTTAATCTGCACACGTGTCTCTGTATTGTGGATCTCAAACCCTTCTGGTTGTTCTAAGTAGACTTCCTCCTCAAATTCACCATTCAAGAAAGCAATTTTCACATCTATTTGATGGACTTTCCAACCTTTGGCTGCTGCAATGGCCAGTACTGTTCTGACAAAGGTGTATCTAGCAACTGGAGCAAATGTCTCATCATAGTCTATTCTTTCTTTCCATGAGAACCCCTAGGCAACAAATCTGGCTTTATGTTTCTCTATGCTACCATCTGCAGCATGTTTGATTTTGAATAGGCACTTGGATGAGACAACGGATTTCCCTTTTGGCCTAGGAACAATTTCCCATACATCATTGTTGAGGATGAATTTATATTCTTCTGACATGGCATCTTTCCAAACTTGATGTTTAAGAGCTTCTGGGACACTAGAAGGTTCTGATTTAGAGAGATCATTCATTAGGGCTACATAGCTAGTGAATCTTCGAGGCCTCTTACTTTCTCTAAAAGTCCCTGAAGGAGCTGCAAAATCCCTTGCATCTTCCATTGTTTTGTGAACCCACAGAGGTCTTTTCTTAGTGATTTCTTGGGGAGGAATTTGTTCTTCATTTTCTTCTGAGCACTCCCTCTGAATCTCAGGAGTGGAATCCTCTTCTATGTCTAAAGATGGAACATAGATTTCTGACTCAATAGAGTATTTGGCTCTTTTGAAAGCTATGTCTTCTTCAAATATTACATCTCTACTAAGTTCAATATTGCTATGTCCAGGCACAAATATTTTGTAGGCTTTAGAGGTTTCACTATATCTAACAAAGATTCCTTTTCTTCCAGAGGGTTCTAGTTTTGTTATTTTCTCTTTAGGTATATGAAAGTAGATAGGGCATCCAAATATCCTAAAGTGAGTGATATCAGGTTTTATACCTGTGAAAACTTCTTCAGGAGTTTTATCTTCAATGTGGGAGTGAGGGCATCTATTTTGTATGTATACAGCAGTGTTCGAGGCTTCTGCCCAAAGATGAGTTTCTAAGTTTGGATCAAGAAGCATAGCTTTGGCTGCCTCTACAGTGGTTCTTTTTTTCCTCTCAGTAACCCCATTTTGTTGGGGGTTGTAAGGGATAGTGAACTCCCTCTGAATCCCAACATCTTTACAAAATTCCCTAAAAATGTCTGAGGTGTATTCCCTCCCATTATCAATCCTTAAGGTTTTTATTTTCCTTCCGGAAGAGTTTTCAGAGAGCTTTGAATTCCTTAAATCTCTTGAGAATCTCTTCAGATTCTTTACGTTTAAGAAAATAGATCTAGGTCTTGTTGACGTGTTTTTTATGACCGCATCTAACACAGAATAAAGTCACCAATGGTCACCTTATCCTCTCTTGATCAAGATAAGTCCGTATGCTACGATTACTTAAAGTTCAAACGGCTAATTCCCAAGGTTCCTTCAGTGCGTGGATGTGACTCAGTTGTTTGATGGGTTTGCTGATAACCCAAGGGGCCTTACGTATGTTGAAGAAACTTATGCAAGCTCAAAGATTTTTTATACGGATGATTTGCAATAAAAGCTCTAGTTTTGGATCTTTTGGATTTTGAATTATGCGGAAAGTAAATAGGAATAGGGCAAAGAAAAAACTAGACTAAAAGTAATCTAATCCTATGAACAAGGAGACGAGGTAACTTGCGCAAAATCCAACCACGCTTCGCTTTGCCAGCAACGCACAACTACACGAAGGCAGTGCAATCTTCAGAGGGTGTGTTAAAGATTTTCAAATCATCAAGAGAAACCATCAAATCGAACAATCTCTTCTGATAATCGAAGTTAAACATACACATATAACGGAGGCTCAGGCTAACTTTGCATGGTATGCAACAAGCGATCCTATCAAATCTAGTTTGTCTAATAGCATGAAAGCAAATCTAATCTATGAAGAGAATGAGACCATGCGAGCTCCAAAACAACACAAGAACACACCAACAATTGAACAATGTATTAAGTGTTTGCTTCAAAAACTCTTAGCAACAATCTCTGAGGATAGTCTCTCCTCTTTTACAAATGAGGGGGTCACCCCCTTATATAGGCCTCAAGCCATGATTACATGCAAAACCCTAATTAGGGTTTACCCTAAAGATTCCCCACTCAAAGTGCAACAAGGTGGGAATCGGCAATTAATAACCCATTATGCCCATGTACAATTATTTTAAAAGAGCCTAAAATAGCGCCCACTAGCACATTAAATGTGCCCCATGATGTTGACTATGCCCAGAATATAACCGACACCATAAATGCCCATCATTCTCCAACTGACGGCGACATGCATGAAGAATCTGTCATAAAACCATAATGAGAAGGCGACATGCAAGAAGATTCCCTATCCGGAGGTGACATGCATTGACTGGACCCACGCTTAATCAATATTCCTTCAGCAATAAGTACGCCATTACCGTTCAACCAAAAGACTTTCGTCCAAAAATGGACGACCATTATCTCGTTCATTTATGGCATATGCAATGAATCTGCCGATGATAGCTTCCAATTCTTCGATGGAGACACTTGGCACGTTTTCAATGTTAAATTCCATCAAGGCAATTTCTTCTTCGCTCCTGGAAAAGAAGCCTTCCCACTCTATCATGACTTCCTGCGTTTTCTTCATTATACCGGAGAATGAAGAAACATTTGCGAAATGTTCCTTAGGGAATGAACCAACGCAGAAGAAATCGAGCAATTGAGATTTCAGTGAGTTCATCTTTATTCCTCCATCACTGAGTTTCCTTGCAAACAAAGCTTCCATGGTACTAAGGATTTCTTCCTGTATCCCTCTAATAGACTCCTTCAAGGTGACAGAGTCAATGATGAATTTGTCAAGGGTGTTCTTTCCTGAACAGATGGCATAGAATCATCGGAGAAAGTCATAGGCTTCATTTTCTTGGATCACTTTCCCGTCCACCAGAGTTTGCCTCAGAGTCTTTGTCAGAGCCCTAAGTCGTGAAATGGTTAAGTCTTGGTAAACATCTACATCTTTCCATAATCCTTTTGTTGTCTCTAATCTGTTCAGGAGGGCCACGAACTTCAAATGAAGGTGAGCTAGATCCTCAATGAATTTTCCTGGCCCAGCATATATGTCCTCTATCCATTCTCGGGAATTTTGCGCCATTGCTTTAATAAGCTTCGCGTCATCGACCACTTCCTTGGGAAGGGAGGGAGGAGGAGTGAATGAAGGACCTGCTTCCCTGAGGGGTCTTTTGAAACTCCTGACGTATTCACATAGGAATCTATTTTCCTCCCTCAGCGGCTTACATTTTGCCTTTGATTTCAGCAACTTCTCCTTCATGGCTAAGGAGGAATCTTCAAAGTCTCCCACTACTTGACTGGTGGAAGCATGGCCAAGAGCAACCTGTCTGATGACGTAATCCTCTTGTCTAATCTCACTCCTATCTTTATCCACTGTAGGTTCAGCGATGTGCAAAGTTCGGGATCCAGATTCTTCCCTAACTACCTTGGAAAATTTTCGGGGAGCCTTTCTTTTTGTTGGTCGATCCATCCTCTTCAATAATTCTTCTAACTCCTGAGCAGGATTGGTTCCTCCTTCTGCTTCATTCCCCAGTCTACCTATCAACCAATCTGAGACGGGGATGGAATGGCTATGATCATTTGCATGCTCCTGTTCTTGAGACTCTTCCTCCATTTCACCGAGGATAGTCTCCATGAAGCTATCCTAGTGAACTCCTTCCTGGTGCGGGGGACTTTCTTGCCTCTGACTTCTCGATTGATGGTGGCCTTGTGAAGCATTAATGATGAGTATATCAGGCGCTGGAATGTTCCCTGGAAGTGGGCCTGTGGGATGTGGAAACATCTCCACTTCCCGTATGCTCGACGAGCTAACTGGTGAATGCTCCCTTCCTGTCCTTGCTCTCTTTTGTGGAGGTTCCTCTTGCTGGGCTTCCTGTTGAACCTCGTGTGGGATTTCCTACTGGATATCCTCCATCTTTGTTGCCCTTAGCCTCTTTGGGGCATTTTTCCCTTTGTCCGTCCGAGCTTCCCTTCCTGCCTGAACCTGTGAAGAGCTTTCAGTTGCCTCACTGTGGGAATCCAGATTTCCCATTAGCTGGTATGTTAGATGAATATTTTCTTCCACCAACTTTCTTTTCTGCCTGTCAATCCAGTGCTTAGTGAATTTTAGCACTGGTCTAGCTAAGATGTTCAAATCATCCACCTCAGGCTCTGACCAATCTGGCAACTAGATAGGTTGATCCTTTACTTTCTCGAATTCGGGTTGCGTCAAATCTGAATCTTCCTTCACCTGATCCGATACCTGATGAATTTCACTTATCCTGATGGTGTCGAGGGGCAGTCTGGAATGCATTCTTCTCCAGACCTCAAGGTTATCCTTGGCACTTGCTCAGTAATCCTCCAAGTGAAATCTGTGTATGAATTTGACACCGGCAACCTTCCTAATCTGGCTGTAAGGATCATATTGGGCCCTGGATGTGTAAAATGGTAGGCGATAGAATGCCAATTCCCCTACTGCACTTTCAGCGGCCTCCAAACCTAGGCATATCTCCATGAAATCCCCCAAGACAATTGGAAATTCAATAGATTGCTTCTTCTTCTTCTTCTGCAGCGGATCATAGGCAGTTAACTGCCTCATGAGCTCAAGCAATACAAGCTTGTCTGACAGATATCTGGGCAATTTGTAAGACTGGAAGGAGAACCCTTGTGTCTTGATGTAGGTGAATTTGGGGAATTGCAGGAACGCAGCGCCAGACATCCGGACAAAGGCACTTGCTTGTGGTGATAACCTCCTGTGCAACTTATTTTGCATAAGTCGTGTCAGGTACATGGTGAAGGTGTCATTCGCCAACCTGTAAGAGTTAACATTCGAGAGATGTAGTTGGGGATAACACTCATGCACTTTTAACTGAGCTGGTCTGCAACCCATGATTCCTCTTGCTGGCTGTGCATCGAATCCTCCCCTTCATGCAAGCATATAGAACAGGTAGGAGCTCATGAAAAAGGACTAGGACCTTTTCTCTTTTAGGTTCTTCAATTGTTCATGCAAGTAGTGACTAATCAATCTAGCCCAGTCGATCAACGTATTTGAATTCATGATCTCGCCTATGTAGAAGAACATCCAAGCCTCAAAGTTCACCGAATGTGGGCATCCCATACTCTACTTAGCATCTTTATCAGGTCCACATACTCTTGCTTGAACTCGAAGATTGTGAGAGTTTTGGGCATCTTGGAAACGTGCACTCTAGGCTTCAACAACCACTGCTTGTTGATCAAATCAGCACACCTGGCAGGGCCTGCTTCATATACTGCCTGAGCTTTGCTGCTGGTCCTGTACGTCATGGAATAATGTGAAGGTATTCGGAAAGCTTCACCAATTGACTCTAGGGTCAATGTTGCCAGTAACTTGCCATCTGGCGTTGAGATTGTTTTCCGCTCCAGATTGTAATGTGCTGCACATTCCAAGACCAGATCTGGGCATTGAATAGCGGGAGGAAAACCAACTACTGCAACTATTCCACTTCTCACAATTCTGACAGCTGTCGGGGATGGATTGTGCCCTGCTGTTTCGAACATTCGGATCTTGAATGCAGCCAAGTTGAACGTGCCTAGATTAGTATCACTGATTTCATCCCATCTTGAATTCAACCAAGAATGAGGAAGAAAACTCTTCATCTCCGCTTTGATCAATGCCTGCCTGGATATAGTAGCTGCCTTGCTTGGTTCCCGCCATCTTGGAAGCACCTCGAAATGATGAAAATAGAGACTAAGTATGAATATTCTTCACTTCTCCACTTCTTCTTTCCTGAATCTTGCACATGAGAAATGAAATGCCTTTTCCAACTTATATAGAATTCTCAAGAGGCATTAATTTAGTAATTGCATTCATGATGCGTCATACTTTCCCCAATCACTGCGCCATGCAAAGGCAACTTCCCATGCGAATGAGTTCAAATTTAGAATTTTCCTTAAATGCTCCAAGTCATGTGTCATACTTGGAAGATTCTTTTGCCAACTCATTGATTTTCATTCTTTCTAATTTTGAAGGGAATTCGAAGGATTTTCTCAGGATTTGCTCCATTCCATTCTAACTTGTCATCTCCTGCCTTCAAAGGAATTTTCATGTCCTTTTCAACATCCCTATTTTTTAGGGATCTTCCTAAAATTTAGGAGTCAGGTTCATTGGATGAGGAATTTCACCCCGATTCCGAATCTATAAAATTTTCCACACTTGATCGAGATTTGGTGTCTAAAAATAGCAAATTCGAAAATTCGTTCGAGGGGAATTTTGCTTTTTATTCCTCCTTGACTCTATGGATTCCATGTCTTAGGCAAAATTTCAATTTTTTTTAGCTTGGGTGGAATTTTCACCATGCCAAGGATTCATGGATTTTCCCTCTCTCCTTGGGAATCTCGTTTCAGTGCCAGACTCCAGACTTGGGCGCATTTTCCCTCTGCCATGGATTCGTGGATTTTCCTCCTCTCCTTGGGATCTTCAATTCAGCACCTGACTCCAAACTTGGGCGCATTTTCCCTCTGCCCATGGATTCGTGGATTTTCCTCCTCTCCTTGGGATCTCCATTTTAGCGCCGGACTCCAGACTTGGGCGCATTTTCCCTCTGTCCATGGATTTGCGGATTTTCCTCCTCTCCTTGGGATCTCCATTTCAGCGCCTAACTCCAGACTTGGGCGCATTTTTGCTTGTGCCATGGATTCATGGATTTTCCTCCTCTCCTTGGGATCTTCAATTCAGCGCCTGACTCCAAACTTGGGCGCATTTTTGCTTGTGCCATGGATTCGTGGATTTTCCTCCTCTCCTTGGGATCTTCAATTCAGCGCCTGAATCCAGACTTGAGCACAATTTCTCTCTGGCCATGGATTCACAGATTTACCACCACTCCTTGGGAATCTCATTTTGGCGCCCAATTCCAAACTTGGGTGGAATTTTGCTAATGCCAGGGATTCATGGATTTTCCACCTCTCCTTGGGAATCTCATTTTGGTGCCCAATTCCAGACTTGGGCGGAATTTCACCAGTGCTAGGGATTCATGGATTTTTCCTCCTTTAATCTCCCAGACTTAGAATATTTTGACCTCTTGCGATTTTGAATTGTTTTCCCAAACTTCCCATTTTAGGAATGGATTTCCAGCACTTGACCCATTTCTGGCTCTCTTTGTCTACTGTTTGACTTCCAGAATTAGAAATGTCTACGAACGCCTGATCCTTGCGCCTTGTCTGACTGACCCTGCCAGTATTAACTTTCCAAAAATAGAAACTTTCCAAGTATGAGTGTTAGATCCCTAGACAAGGTGCAGTAATGACTTACTATAAATAGAAACTCACTAAAAATAGAAATTACTAAAAATAGTAAGTATGATTTTTGGCAAAATGGCGACATCCCAGGACTCGGAAAAATCCCTAAAAAATAGGGACTTTCCAAAAATAGAAAGTTGCTCCGTTTGGGCTCAAATTTTACTGGGAGGGCCCTTGAAGGGTCCTAATTCCAGCTGTATGTTCAGTTTTCCCAAAGCCCTAATAGGAACCCCTAAAATCTAGGACAAAAGGCAAAACCCTAGAAAAAGGACAAAACGAGCCATAGAGTTCACAAAATTCGCTCGACAGAGAAGCAGATTAACTCAAACTGACCCCCGAACATCCGCAATGCGAATAGATTGAAAAGATTGCTACCAACACACACAAAAAAACAAGACCAAACGACCAAAAGGGCCTAAAAGCTAGGGGGTCCCTATCTGGGATGGGGTGATGTGTGATTAGGTCACAACAGGTCTTCCTAGAGAAGTCATCAATGAATATTACATAGTAAAGGAAACCCCCTAATGATGGTACAGACATTGGCCCACATAGGTCAAAGTGAACTAGTTCTAAAACATTGCTTGTTTTCCTAGAACTATTCTGAAAGGAACTCTTAGTATTTTTGCCTAGGGCACACCCCTTACATGTACCAGAATGGTATTGTTTAAACTTAGGCAAACCAATTACTAATTTTTCCATTGAACATAAAGCACGAAAGTTTAAATGACCTAATCTTCTATGCCAAATTTCATTTGAATCCGTAATCTCATAAAGTAGGGCTAGGTTAGATTCAATACATACCTCGTATAAATAGCCTTTTCTATGTCCTAGGGTTGTAGCCTTCTTGATGGAAGAGTTTTGTGGCCATACTAGGACTTTACCATTCATAAATGTTATTCTGTACCCATCATCTTCAAGTGCAGATATGGAGATTAAGTTCCTCTTGATGCCAGGAACGAATAGAACTCCGATGAGTTGAAGAGACATGCCTGTCTTCAGCTTAATGGTGCAGGTACCGATGCCTTTCATTGGATGTGCAAAGTCATCACCAATGGTTACTTCCTCATCAATTTCTTCTAACATGGAATCCAATAATTCTCTATACCCAGTGATGTGTCTTGAAGACCCACTGTCAATGATCCAGGTGTTAGATTTATTGGATACTTGACTGGAGAGGGCAAAGTAGAATACATGCTTCTCGGAGTCATATTCTTCCCTTTTAACTTTTGCAAATGTAGCTTGTTGTTTGATTCTGTCCAAACATCTTGTTGCATAGTGTCCATATTGATTACACCTAAAGCACTGAATGTCAGAGTTGTCTCTTTTAGATGACCTTTTCTCATGTCGGTTCTTTCTCTTCTTGAAATGTTTCTTCTTGTTTTTCTTGTTGGAGTTGGTATTTAGAACATGGAGATCTTCATCTATGTTCTTTTGTTTGATCCCCTTTTTATTTAGCCTTGACTCCTCTTGAAGACAATTTGCTCTTAGCCTATCAAATTTTGGATATTTAGCTCTTGCACTAATGCCTTGGGCAAATGTTTCCCATGTACTAGGCAACCCATCTAGAGCAATGAGCATTAGCTCTTTGTTCTGGATCTCATATCCAAGCGTTGCTACTTCATCCCTTAGGGCTGATATCCGCATAAAGTATGCATTGTTTGACTCTCCTTTGTTCATACTTATATGATTTATTTCCCTTTTTAGAGCTAGGGTTCTACTTGCATTGTTTATCTCAAATGCACTTTCGAGTGCTTTGAACATATGGTAGGCAGTCTCATGCTTTGCTATTATTGGCATGATGTGATTTCTCACTCCATCGACTATGATCTTCATGGCCTTTTCATTTCCCTCAATCCATGTTGATTTGTCAGGTTCATTCTCTGGTTCTTTAGATTCAACTCTTATGAATGATTCAACTTTTTTTTCTTTTAGAATCATTTTAATTCTGAACTTCCATGCTAAGAAATTGTCACCTCCTTCAAGTCTGTCCTCAAATCTGACAGCATTAGCCATAGGAAAGATGATGTTTATATCTTCGCTTTGAACTTCTCCAATTTGAATGCCTCAAGATCGATCAGCATGGCTCTGATACCATGTAAATGATATTCAAATTTATGTTCAAGTCTGAAGTTGTATAATATTGTTATTCTTTTACTGATATTTTCTCTTGCTTCTTATGTCATAGGTTGTTGAAGATAACCAAAATTAATATTCTATGCCTCTACAGTATTTCATTGACATATACTTATAGACAATGCCCACCGATCAAGGCATGCCTTGACCGGTCATGTCTTTTGACATGCCCGATCAAGACATGTCTTGATTGGTGCATAGGCACCGCTTCACTTAAGTGTTATACCGATAACTATCGGTCACGTCATTTAACATATTAAACTGATTACCAATTGGGTCACGTCAAATAGTATAATTAACCGATTAACAATCAGTCACATCAAGTAATATAGTTACCCAATAAACAATCGTGTTATGTCAAATAATATAATCATCAGATAACCGATCAATATAATGTGAGATTAGGAGGATAACTATTATAGTTATCATATGATATCATCAATCGATGCTATCATATGATAGCTATGATAGTTATCATAAATCTGGTCTGATCTTATTACAATCACAGCATGAGTAATATGATTATAGTATGATTGATTATGCATATAAGATGATTATAACAAGTTCATTTATTTAATCATGAGGTCTACATTTAGATTGAAGTTATATCGATAAGGTAGATGATTGAATGAGAGATAAATGAAGTCTCACATTCAATCATTTATCTTACCGAAGCTACTAAGTTTCAACAATTTCCATTGCTCCTACTTGGGAGCGAATTTGTCTTCCTTTGCCTAATGTTAGGAGCGAAATTGCTTGCAAAGCCTTCTTTGAGGTATATTTGATGCTTCCACTTGGCTAAATGACAAATTTTTTAAGTTTGAGTTGATAAAGAGCAAATTTGATTAAGTGAGATAAAGCTTCCATTGCTCCTCCTTCGGAGCGAAAATCATTTCCATTGCTCCTTGTTAGGAGCGAAACTCACTTCATTTGCCTATATTTCAGAGTGAAATCATATGTTAAGTAGTTGACGGAAAGAATTTGATATCATTTTGCGTGTGAAGATATGAATTGAGAGATGAATTGATGAAGCAAATATTTGGCTAAAGTGTTCTAAATCTTCCATTGCTACTAGCTAGGAGCGAAATTCTGCTCCACTTTGAGAGGGAAAACTACTTCTATTGCCACTAGCTGGGAGCAAATTCTCCTCTTGACCGTTGAAAGAGCAATTCAAACATACTTGGCACCCAAAACTAATTTAAATTCAAACGGGAAAAGTCTTTTAATAGCTTATTAAGTTGGCCCTATAGGCAATAAATTTCTTTTTAATTTTTCTAAACTAGGTCGGCTTTACCCTTGAGAGGGCATACCTCCTCATTGAATGCCTTTATAAGAAGGATCAAAACATTCATTTAAGCATCAATTCAAAACAAATCCTTCTCTCCTACAGCGAATTTTATAAGCAGATAGCGAACTTTAGCAGCAGATCATAGCAGTTAATCAGCATTAAAGGAGAATTAGAGGTGCAGATCCAGTGATTTAGAGGAGCGAATTCCATCATTAAGCAGCAAAATTCATCCTAAGTGTAGTGAATTCATCCTTCACAAGGCGAAATTGTCCAGTTACAGTGAACACCTTGATATTATCAGTCATCTTTTGATCAAATTCAAGGTTAATTTACTAAAAACTCAGAGGTAAGAGTTGCATTTTGACTGATAGGAAATAGAAACAGGTCTAATTAGGGTCAAATAGCGATATATTTATTGAATAAGGCCTCTCTAATTGACGCTGATTCATCAGGAAATGTAGATAAATGTGTTAAGATATAGGAATCAGTCTTATTTAGCATCTTATTTCAGACTCATTGGAGTTTAAGATTGATTTGAAGCTATCTACTATCATTCTTAAGATTAAATAGGCTTAACCACATTAACATTTTGTATATCTTTCACCATACTCCTAATTTACACAACTCTCATAGGTGAAAGATGGTGGCACCTAAGCCTAGTGGAGTTGGAACTCATCAAGCCCTCAATAAGGAAGATTCGAAGAGCGATGCATTGGAGACCAAGATCACGTCCCATTGGAGCAATATAGGAGATAAAAACCTTGGGAAATTTGATCTTAGGAAGTTCAGGAGCTTGTTGTACACAAGCCAACCAACTGCGACAGCAAGGAAGATGATAGATAGTGGAATAGTGAAAGTAGCTGGCTTCTGTCCCACAGTGCAATGCTATGAGTTTATGATTGAATGTGCCAAGCATTACGATTCTCACACGGGACAATAGTGAAAGATGGAAGAGTGCTTGCTTACCTTTCAGAGACAGCTATCAATGAAGCCTTCCACTTACCTAAGCCAAAGGACATGATCTACAAGAGTGTAGGAGCTAAATCAGTTTATGATGATGATCTTGAAGCATGTCCGGAGATTATCAACAAGTATTGGCTATCGAAGAGTAGAGCAGGAAAAAGCAAGATGCCCAATAGACCGCATAGGGTTGATTTCAAAGAGGAATTTGGGGATTTCATCACTCTACTCAATCGACATGTTGGTGCACCACAAGCCTTCTACTTTGAAAACTAGATGTTCTTCTTCATTGAGACAGTCACGAATGGTAAAGATACAATCAATTGGGTGAGGCTCATCAGCAACCATAGTTTAAAAACTCGGACTCGGCAAACCAAAAACTCGGACTCGGACTCGGACTCGTGAAAGATTCGCGAAAGACTCGGCAAAAAGAAAACCGTAGTTTTACAAAAAAACATAAAGAAATTAATGCATTTAGAGAACATAAGAGCCATAATTGAAACATTACACATGTCATATGATCTACAAACGTGCAATATTTGAAATTTGAAACACTAAATCTAAATACCCAGATTTCTTCAATGCTAATTATGTTGTTATATGAAGCCTAATCAGACTTGGAGGTTAAATTTTCACTACTTCCATCAGCGCAGTTTCCCCTTATATTTTTCGATGGGGGTTTGGGGGCAGTGCCCCCAAGTTGGGGTCAAGGGGCAAAAATACTTTTATTATTTTATATGGGCGTCGGGTGTTATTTTTCTATTGGCAAAAAAACCCCTCATGAGATATTTCACTCCCACAATTACGCCAAATGAAGGCAAAAAAATAAAAATAAAACTCACTTTTAAAGCTTGCATGACGTTTTTTCTGGGTCGCACGAGTCCATCTGAAAGACTTGCGAGTCCTTGGCGAGTCGACTCGTGGCTCCCATGGACTCGCGAGTCCATGGCGTGTCCTGAGAAGACTAAACCGTACTAGGACATTCAACATGAGTTCCTATGTCATCTACTCACTTGCGAGAAATTATGAATATGTTGTGTTCATGTATAGAGGTGTAGTTGGAAGAGGACCCGAAGAGATAAGGGCATGTGAAGCATATCCACAGCTACATGATCCGACAAAGCATCACTATAGAAGAGTCAATGATGCCTTCACTATGCTTATCACAAGGACCCTTCAAGATGGGACCCATCAAAGGCTATCTTGAAAGCATTGATTCAACAATATGGTGCATGGTTCATTCAATTTCTGAAGTTCGCATACATCAGGATTCAAGGATGTCCCTCTCCTCCATACATGTTGCCACGCTACCCAATAGACAAAATAGTACTACTCGAGATGGTAAGACAGTTACCAACACATGTTAAAGCATATCAGCACAAACATGGATCTAGTATTTTCTTTCCTATTTCCCTTGGTGATTCAATTGAAGTTTGTCCTTCCTTACAAGCAGCTAAGAATGCCAAAGAAGAATTATCTCTCTACTCTAACTTCGATCCCTATGACGACGTAAGGAAGATAGCAGGGGAAAAGTATAAACACAAATGGCAGTTAGAAAACTATTGGATGAATGTTCAAGATGATGTAAAAGTGAAGAAAAAGATGTATTCCAGGCTACCTCTTGATTTCATCCGGAAGTGCAAGATATTTAGTGTTGCTGATCAAGCACGGGATAGCGGCAAATATCTCCAACCCGCCTATGCCAAAGAAAGCAAAGAGATCAAGATCAACTGGGTTGGCATGGAAGTTGTAGACTTGAAGGAGTTGATGAAACAAGTCTTGGACTACACTCGCAGATGGATAGACATTTGTTGTGGCCATTTCACACATCGCCCCATCAAAATGGGAACCCCCCTTTTTTTTGCTCAAGTCCTAGTCTCTTAGTCTAATATCTCCCTCTCGTAGGTGTAATGAGTGGATTTGTAGCATCTAGATACCATGAGAGTCAAGTCTATCATGAGTTCAATCGAAGAGTGTGAAAGGCTGCTTGCTAGTTAGTGATACTTCAAGTGCTCGAGGTTGAGGGCGAAAATTTCAAGTGCTCATCTTTAGGAGCGAAATTCACTTCGAATGCCCTTAATTGAGAGCGAAGTTGTTCCATGAGCCTTATCTGGCAAGTTTGAATAGAGTGAAGCAAGGTGAGTGAGAAAACACTAAGTGTTGAATTTCAATCCACTTCATGTGCTTAGTCTCAGGAGCAAACTTCATGTGCTTAGTCTCAAGAGCAAACTTCATGTGCTTAGCCTCAAAAGCGAACTTCATGACCATCACTCTTGGAGCAAATTCCCCTTGAAAGCCTTGTTTGAGTGTGAATTAGAGCATTTGAATGAAAATAGTGAGCATGATTTTGATTTGAGATCACCTCAAGTACTCCTTTGGAAGCGAATTTTTCATTTTAGGCCTCTATGAGGTAAGTTTGACATGAAGACTTGAAAAACCTAAGGATTGAGTTGATGAAACAACGAAGTCATGGAAGGAAAGCTAATTTTGGTTTGAAATTCACTTCATGTGGAAGCCAAGAGGAGCAAACTTCGTGTGGAAGCCAAGAGGAGCAAACTTCATGTGCAAGGCAAGAGGAGCAAATTTCATGTGGAAGCCATGAGGAGCAAACTTCATGTGTTAGCCAAGAGGAGCGAACTTCATGAGCATGGGCTTAAGAGCGAACTTCATGAGAACCTTGTGAATAGCGAATTTTTATGTTTGAATGCACTTTAAAGATTAACCAAACATCACTTTGGCGCCAAAAAACAAAGTTAAAATTTGAATGAGAAGATGTAAGCTGGCCAGCATTAAAAAGTAATTTGTAATTTTATTTTTGTTAAACCAAGTCAGCCTTCTTAGGAAAAGACACAACCTTTTGCCTTGAGCGCCTATAAGAAGGTATTTGAACAATCATTCAAACATTAAATCAAAACAAACTTCTCTATCTCTTGAGTGAATTTAATCAGCAAGCAGCGAAGTTCATTAAGAGCAGTGAATTCCATCACCAGCAAGAGCGAATTTTAGCATTAAAATTGCAGATTCAAGGGTGAATTTATTCACTCACACTCAACAGCAGAAGATTCTTCAACCACATCATTTGATCGATAGTGCCCATATCAGGTTGAATCATCAAAAATTAGGGGTAAGTGTATCATATTAATTGAGGAAAGATCAGGTACAGGTCTGATTGGAGTTGAATATTGATCCTTTTATTAAATCAGATCTCTCTTATTACTGTTAACCCACTCGAAAATGCAGATAGATGTTAGGAATCAGTCTTATTTAGCATCTAATTTCAGTTTTATTTTAAAGATTGATTTAGGTCAATACCATAGGTTGCCTAGTAAGCGAATAAGCTTCATTGCATCAATATTTCGCATATGTTTCATCCTCCTCCTAACTTACACATCTCTTATAGGCGAAAGATGGCGGCACCTAAACCAAGTGGAACCGTGAACCGTAAAGCACTCGTCAAGGAACACTTGAGGACCAATGCATTAGAAACCAGGATGACGTCTCATTGGAGCAAAATAGGAGACACCAATCTCGGGCAATTCGACACCAAGAAGTTCTGGAACCCATTGTACACAAGTGAACCTACTGCTACAACAAAGAAGATGATTGATAGTGGGATTATAAATACAGCTGACTTCCTTCCTGCGGTGCAATGCTACGAGTTAATTGTTGAATGTGCTCAACACTATGATTCTCCCTCAAGAATAATAGTGGCGAAAGATGGAAGAGTACTTGCATATCTCTCGGAGACAGCAATTAGTGAAGCATTTCATCTACCTGAGCCTAAGGACATGGTCTACATAAGTGTGGAAGGAGCTAAGTCCGCCTATGACGATGATCAAGAAGCTTGTTCAAAGATCATCGATAAGTTTTGGTTAAAGAAAAGTAGAGGTGGTAAGAGCAGATGACCTAGCAGATTACATAGAGTGGACTTCAAAGATGAATTCAGAGACTTCATCACCCTACTTCATCGAGTGGTTGGTGCACCTGAGGCTTCATATTTTGAGGACTGGATGTTTTACTTCATAGAGACACTCACTCATGGCAAGGACGCAATCAATTGGGCGAGGCTCACCACCAACAATATCGATCTGCAGTTAAGAAGGCCAATGTGCACTAGAACATTCTACATGAGCTCGTATGTCATATACTCTCTCACAAGAAATTACGAGTATCCCAGATTGATGTATAGGGTTATAGTCGGAAGAGGACCAGGAGAAATAAAAGTGCATGAATGTTACACATAGCTTCATCATCCGACTAAACAACACTACAGGAGAGTAAATGATGCATTCACTATGCACATCACGAGGTCGCTTTGAGGTGGACTTCGGCAAAGACTCTCTCCAAAAGCACAAGCATTGATTCAATAGCATGGTGCATGGTTCATCCAATTCCCGAAGTTCACTTATATCAGAGTTCAAGGATGTCTTTCTCCTCCCTACATGTTGCCACACTACCCGACAGACAGAGTGGTGCTACTTGAGGTGGTGAGACAATTGGTGGCATATGTCAAGGCATATAGGCATAAGCATGGAACCAATGTTTCTTTTCCTATTACACTTGGAGACTCTATTGAAGTGTGTCCTTCCTTTCAAGTAGCTGAAGACGCTGAGAAAGAGTTAGCACTCTATTCACTCAAGCCATTCACTCCCAAAGATCACTTTGATCCATATGATAATGTAAGGAATTTTGGGAAAGAAATATGGACACCAATGGCAAATAGAAGACTATTGGATGAACATTCAAGATGATGTGGAAGTGAAGAAAAAGATGTATTCCAGACTACCTCTCGATTTCATCAGGAAATGTAAGTTGTTTAATGTTGCTGATCAAGTCCAGGATAGTGGAAAATATCTCCACTTACGTTGACATGGAGATCGTAGATTTGAAGGAGTTGATGAAACAAGTCTTGGAATACACTCACATATGGATTGGCATACAACATCAGAAATTGAAAGAACAAAACATAACAATGACATTCCACTCCGAAGCGAGGAAAGACAATGAAGATGAGCAAGCGCGAGTGGAAGTGCTTCTCAACCATTTCACTCAAGGGGTTCAAAGAGAAAAGATGATTGTGGAAGAAAGGAGTCATCAAAGAAGAAGCATAAATCAAGTTCCAATCATCCTTCCTCTAGGCATGAAGAAGAGTTGAACTAGGATGAAACACACGAAGAACAGAGGGTAGATAAGGAATTAAGTCAAGGGGCAAATGAAACAACGGAATCCACATTTCACAATGATAAAGGCAAAGAGAAATCATCACAAGGACAAAAAAATCTCACTCATCACATTCAAGAGGTCAATAGAGACGAAGAAGAAGACACTAATGAGACTACTTCACCACCCAAAGATGAGCAGATGCTTGAAGAAACACAAGTTCAAGAAGGAAGATCATCTATTCCTGAATGGCTTAATGAAAGACTAGCCCGAGAAGTGATAGTGGTTGATGAAGAACCAACATATGACTTAGAGAGCCTTCTAAGTGGGACTCGAGAAGTCACCGAGAAAAGGAAAGCTACAAAGATATCTAAGGTGATCCGAGATGATTTGGGTTCTAGCAAGTTACAAATAGCTACTCCAATAGTCAACAAGTACGAGGATGAAATCATAGCGGATGAATATGATATGGAGACTATTGATTTGGGTCCACTCACCTCCGAGCAAGCCATAGGTGATGCAAATGATTCATTAAAAGCAGTTAACGATATGCTAAGACTGGAAGTAGAAAAGATAAGTGCATGGAGAAACTACTTCCAACAATTCCAGGAACCATTGAGACGGCAAACTCCAACAACTACACCACCACCTTTGCTTTCTGTGGAATCAGTTGATCATATAGAGAAGATGAGAAATTCGGCACAATTGATGGACACATGGATAGAAGACTCATATACCAAAGTTAGAAAGTTCATGAAAGGCATAATGAAGACACTTGACACAGTCATAAAAATCCTTGGAAGAACTCATGTCCTCATTGAAGCCTTTGAAGCATTTGCTCATGCCAAAGATGTTATCATTCCAGTATTGCAAGTAATAAGGAAAACACCCAAGGAAGTCTTATCAAGAGATAAAATAAGAAGAGAAGGATCTGCGCCTAGCTTTCTACAATAATACCCAGGGAAGTCTTATCACTGGATTGAGCGGCATGGTAGGATTCTTCTCTCTAAAAGCGGCGACTTGGCAAGTGTGACAAGTCTTGACATGATCAAATGTATCTTTGAATAGTGTGGGCCAGAAATATCTGGCTCTCAGAATTTGATGGGTTGTGGCCAGGTTAGCACCATGTCCTGTACCAAACTTTGAATGAAAGTGTTCAATTATTTGTTTGGCTTCTTCCTTGCCAACACATCTTAGATATATTCCTTCGTGATTCCTACGATATAGGACGGATCCTTGAAGCATATAATGCTGACACTTTAACCTCAATGCTCTCTTCTGAGTGGGTGTCATATGAGCAGGGCATTTGTGGTTGAGCAGGTAGGTCACAATTTCCTTGTACCATTCATCTGGGGTGACATCATCCAATTCATAAACTTGCTGGACTAACCCGGGCCCGTCAACTGCTCCTAGTTCATTTTGCATGAGGAGGGTTTTTACGGCTGCATCTGGTACAATTGCATAAATTTTGGCCCTCAAGAGGTAATGTCTAAACTTTTTGATGGCTTTGACCAATGCATAGGCCTGTTTTTCAATATTAGGATATCTAAGTTCAGCATCTTTCAACGGGGTGCTCATGAATGCAATCGGGTTCTCGTTCCTCTCTTCACTCCTTTGGGTGAGAATAGCTACACAAGTATATTCAGAGGCAAATGAATACAGGTAGAAGGGCTTCATGTAATCAAGACTGATCAATACTGGAGCTTCTACGATCGCTGACTTTATCTCCTCGAATGCTCTCTTGGCCTGTGTCGTCCATTCTATTTTGGCGTCCTTCTTCAACATCTCATTCAATGGTCTGACTATCTCGGCAAACCCTGTTATAAATTTTCTAACAAAATTAATTTTGCCAAAGAATGATTTGAGTTCCTTCTTACTAGCTGGTAGGTTGATGGTTGATATAGCTCTTACTCTATCAGGATCAATAGAGATACCCTTCTCTGAAATGTCATGTCCTAGCAGCATTCCTTCTGTCACCCCAAATATGCATTTTTTAGGATTGAGGGAAACACCATATCTTTTACACCTTTGCAAGACTTTTCTTATATCATCCACATGATCTTCCCTTTTCCTGGAGAATACTGTGATATCGTCCATGTATATGATGATGCATTTCCCAATCAAGTCTCTGAAAGCGATATCCATGGCTCTCTGAAAGGTGGCCCCGGCATTGATAAGTCCAAAAGGCATTCTTTTATATGCAAATGTTCCCCACTTGGTAGTGAAAGCGGTCTTCAATCGATCTTCGGGTTCAACCAATACTTGATTATAACCTGAATATCCATCCAGAAACGACATCATTTGTGACCCGTTGACAATTTGCAATACTTCATTCAGCGATGGCAGTGGATAATTATCCTTCTCTGAAGCTTAATTGAGATTTCTGAAATCGACACACAATCTGATCTCTCCATTCTTTTTCCTGACAGGAACCAAGTTGGCGACCCACGTCGAATGTCTTACTGGAAATATGATTTTAGCTGAAAGCAGCTTCTTAACCTCTTGATATATTAATGGTTCTAATAAAGGATTGACCGGCCTTTGTCTTTGTCTAAAAGGTTTGCTTCCTGGCTTCAAAGGGATTGTATGAGTGATGATTGCAGTATCATAAGTCTTGAGATCTTCATAGCTCCAAGCGATGACATCTGGGAAATCTCTTACATTTTTCAAGATACCATTTCTCTCTTGCGAAGTACAGGTCTTCCCAATGAACACATTCTTAACTTGTCTGTCATCACCAACATTGACTATGTCACATTCATTTCCTTCCATGCTATAGCTTTTCATCTCCCTCAATTTGTCGGGATCAAAGATTCTTTCTAACTCCACCATTCCTTTTGGAATAGTGTTTGTTTTCAAATTCAAAACCCCTTCTGCATCCAATTCTGCTCCTTCCACTTCCTCTTCATCAATGATGATTTGGGCTAAGAAGACATCCGTGTTGGTCAAAAAATCCAATATGTGCTTGTCATCTTCAAAGACTTGAAAGTTGGTGATGTTGTCTGGGACTGAAGGCACTGAGGCCAGCTCTACTGTGAACTTTTTCAATCCTTCCATAGCTAATGGTACCAAAGAGTTGGCGGCTTGTGCAAGAGAATTAGCCACTTGATTCTGATGTCTGTATATGGACTTAGTATTTAAGGCCTCAAAACTTTCAATGAGATCCCAAATTCGATTCCGGTATCTAGTCAACCTTTTGTCATGGCACACATACTGCCTTCTGATTTGCCTTATTACTATTTCTGAATCTCCATATACCTGCAGTATTTTAGCTTTCTTTCTGATAGCTAACAATAACCCATGAATTAAAGATTCATATTCAGCCACATTGTTGGTGCAAGGGAACTGTAGCCTATGGGCGGCAAGGTAGGTTTCTCCTGACGGACTGATCAATTCAAAGCCAGCTCCAGATCCTTGCTTGGATTTAGATCCATCGAACCTTAATGTCCACATTGGATTCCCTTGGTCTTCTGACTCTTGGACCTCTTGGCTTTCCACTGATGTGTCGGATAGAATTTCATCTTCTGAAGAACTTTCAACTTCTGCATCTTCAATTTCTTCTACAATCAATGTTTGTGGGACCCTCTTGTATACTTGTTCTAATGCAGTCTTGCACATAGCACAAGATAATTTTGAATGGACGGCATTATGTATCCTACACCAGTTGGGGAGGAACAGATCTCGAACAGACGCCAAGTTGCCAAGTTGCATACTCTGTTGCACATTTTTGTGGACAAATTTTCTAAAATTCTCAAACATTCCATCATCATCTTGGTCGGATCCTTGATCACTTTCCACGATAATTTCTATAGATTCCATCACCTCTTGTTGACTGTCTTTCTCTTGCAGGTTCTGTATCATCAAGACTTCTTCTACTTTAGGTTTGTATGTCCCCAAATCAATTTCTAAGAATAGGACCTCATTATCTTCTCCATACTCAGTTATCATAATTCTCAATCTTGGAGTCCTGTCGATTTTTATTTGGTTTGGAACTCCTCTCCAAGGTAGCCACATATGTGCAAAGTCAGTTGACACATACCCATTCAACTTTTGTGACCAATCTCTACTCAGAAGCATACCATATGTGTCAGGTATATCCACGACTAATATGTCTATGAAATTTTGAACTCTTGGGTCTGCTACTAGCTGCATGTGGATATTGTTCAATTCTCCCATGACTGGGACTTCTGTTTTGTCTAACTGAGTGACCTTCCTTCTGGTGGGTGCAGGAGTTATACCTAGCTTCTAACAGACGGCCAGGGGCATCACATTACTAGAAGCTCCTGAATCATATAGACAGTTGTGCAATAATTTTCCAAAGATTCTGACTGATAGCAAGAACGGGGCCGGCTCATCTTTTCCTTGGCAAAGGATTGAGGAATCCTCATCATGTTCTTGATTCTTTACTTCATTGATTTTTGGATTGTCATTCTTTTCTGAGGTTTTTTCTTTTGAATTCTCCGTTTTCTTTGAAGGTTTCCCTTTCTTTATTACATCCTTCTTAGTAGCAACCCACTTTCAAGAAGGACCTGGCTTGCAGTGAGACTCTCTTTGACGGTGGGTTGGACTTTCTTAACATCACCTCTTTTAAGTAACACTTTTCCTTCTAACATATCCTCCTTTTTGGCTGGAAAGGCTATGGTCTGGACCATACACTCATCTTCATCAGACTGCTGTTTGCTATCAGTTTCATCTTGAATTACATTGACGGTGGCTTGAATATCATTGGCCACTTCTTTGGAAGTATTCTGGTTATTCGGCCTTACTGTGTTTGAATCATTCAGGCCATTAATCACAGCATCTTTAATCTCTGACACTTTCAACAACTCATAGAGTGGCAAGCTAATTTTAATCCTTTTGAGTTCTTCCAACACCAACATAGCCAGTCTTTTCATTTCATCTCTTGGGGGAGGAGGAACATTCCTTTGCCTGTACTCTTGCGCATCTTGTGGATAAGCCGGAGTATTGCTAGCCTTTGGATCTAGAGGAGTAGAGAAATTGTTTGGAGGGATGGATGTTGTCAGAGGTTCCTGATTTCTTTGACTTCTTTGGTATACTCTCGGACCTACGCCTCCTGAGGACTGGTGGAATACTTCTTTTATCCCTTCAACCAAGACACTATTATTCAAAGGCAGGAAATAATATTCTGAGTCTTCAACAGGTTCATTTGCTGATGTCGGTGGAAACTGGGAACCAGGAGGTAACATCGGTCCATTAGCTGAGGCTGGCGGAAATCTTCCATTCTGAACCTGGTCGACCTCTCCTTTTGGTAAATGTTTGTAACTTTCCACAACCATGGCTTGATCATACCGGGTAGTCGGGACCATTTCATATCCTGTCGTAGGAGGTTTTTCAGGTGCATCATTGCTACGCATTTCTTGCTGGAATATGTCAGCTACAATCTTGAATTCAAGACACTACAATTCAGAATGTTGATTTGTATTGTGGAGTCTACACCAGCTGGATAAGGCCGCCTCTGCTAGAAACACTTTACCGGTAGGATGATTTTCCTGATTTTGTGAACTTGATGGGTTGTCTAATGGTGTCACCACGTTTCCATTATTAGGAGCTGCATTCCATGTTCTCCTTTGAAAGCCTTGATTGTTGTTTCCCTGATAGTTGTTTCTGAAACCTTGATTATTATTTCCTTGAAAATTTTGATTGTTCGCTTGTTGTCCTTGATTGATTCTTTGCATGCTTTGCAGTTGATTATTTTGATTCCTTAAATGGGTCACCTCAGTTGACAGCTTCTTGACTTGTTCAATCAATTCTTTCATTTCGTCCTTTTCTTCCTGTGTTCTTGAAGAGTTTGTTGCATTTTGCAGGTACACAGGTTGTGCTAGTGGGGCTTGTGAAAGTGCAACTCCAGGATGAAGTACCAATTGGTTTGACGGCTGCATATTAGGATATGTTGCTTGCGGAATAGGATTCATGACTGGGGTCTGATTGGCCAAGGCTAGACTAACTGCTTGAATTTGGTTCGGTGCTGCAGTAGGTCCCATATGAAGTAGCGGCCCAGTAATACTTTGCCCCATGTGCTTACTAACCTCAATAGCCTTTGCATATGCTGCGTTTAGATCATTCGGGATAGGATAAGTTCTCACGAACATGGCAGTGAGATGATCTAAGGCTCCATAATAAATCTCTCTTTTGTCAGCAATGAGATATGGATGTCGCAACATCGTGTAAGCCCTGTGGAATCTGTTATTGAAAGAAGTGATCGGCTCATGTTCTCTCCTTCGAATCTCAACAAATTGTCTATACAACTCAGCTAGTGTGGTTGGGATACCAAACTTTGCAATAAATGTATCTTTCATTGCATCCCATGTCTTGATTGACCCTGTTGGTAAGTGAATGAACCAGAAGTATGCTTCTTCTCCTAATGAGTACGGAAAGAGCCTACATGCTACATCTCCGTATTCAACTCACCTGTTGCGAAGAAGATCTTCAAACATCTTGATATGATCCTCCGCGGTACGATTAAAATCACTAGCATTGAATTTAGGACAGAAGTTCTCAAGATTCTTAGGCATATCATGATAAATTGCACTTAGAAGATTGCACTAGTTTTGGTGGAGTTGTTCTTATATGGCAATAATAAGACTAGTAGAGTTTCACTTATGTCGTCCTTCTTCCATATGTTCCTAAGATACCTTAATACCTCTTAACCCTCATCTTTTGCCATTTTTTTTTATTAAACATCTCGTAGTGGTAGGAAAAAACTTCATTGCAAGTCATCCGCGAAACACTTCATAAAGTATCTCCTTATGCAAAAGGCCCCTTGATGAAACAACAATCACAACGACCACTCATGCTTATCCACACGTAAAGACCTGACATTTATAAACCTTGGAGTTATCTGAAGTGATCCTTAAGCTAATCTTCAGCATTTGAGAAGCTTTGTTCAAGAGAGGATAAGATACTTTTGGGTATTTTATTTTGTGTTCGCATGTGCATGAAAAACACATCAACAACATTCAGCACCAAAAGTTGAAAGAGCAAAATATGACTATGACATTCAACCTAGAGACAAGAGTAGATGATGAAGAAGAGGCAAGTGCGAGCGAAAGCACTTCTCAATCAACTCACTCCAAAGGTTCAAAGAGAAAGGATGATCATAAAGAGAAAGAAGCATAAGTCAAATTCCGGTCATCCTTCCAGCACTTCCTCTAGGCATAAAGAAGAGATGAATCAAGATGAAAGGCATAAAGAGAAAAGGATTGATAAGGAATCAAGTCATGGAGTGAATGAGTCAATGGAACCTACAGTTCAGAATGACAAAGGCAAAGAAAAGATATCATAAGATCAAAGGGATAAAGTTGGCAAAGAAATAATAAAGTTGCCGAATTTGGCAAAGAAATGATAAAGTTGCAGGAGAAAAGGATGATGAGGCAACTTCCCCCCCAAGAGAGGTGTTGCTGAACAAAAATGCACAAGTGGGAGGAGGAAGATCATCTATCCCTATATGGCTTAAGGAAAGGCTTGCTAGAGAGGTGATAGCAGTTGATGAAGAATCAATATGTGACTTGGATAGCCTCCTAAATCGAACTCAAGAAATCCCTGAATAGAAGAAAGCCACAAAGATGTCTAAGGTGATAAGAGATGATTCAGGTTCTCGGAAAATACAAATAGCTATTCCGATGGTTGATAAATATGAAGATGAAATCACTACGGAAGAATATGATATAGAGACTGTTGAGACATGGACCAGCTAGGACTTGAACCTAGGACCTTCCATACGTTGTTGGAATGCTCTACCACTGAGCTACTGGCCCCTCTTGGACCAATCCATCGTCGGTCCAGGTGTAGCTTATTTCCAACACCAACAGTCCCCCTTAAGCCACACCTCTCGTGTGCTTGGGGCTCCTAGCCTGGACCTGGCTCTGATACCATGTTGAGACATGGACCAGCTAGGACTCGAACCTAGGACCTTCCATACACTGCTGGAGTGCTCTACCACTGAGCTACTGGCCCCTCTTGGACCAGTCCATCGTCGGTCCGGGTGTGGCTTATTTCCAACACCAACAGAGACTATTGATCTAGGTCTAATTAATTTGGAGCAAGCTATAGGTGATGTGAATGATTCAGTGAAGACATTCAATGATATGCTTAGAATGGAAGTAGAGAAGAATAATAAGTTAGAAAAAGAGATCAATGCATGGAGGAACTACTTCCAACAATTCAGGGAACCATTGAGGCAACATGATCCAGCAATTACACCACTGGCTTTGCTTCCTGCTGAATCAGTGGATCATATGGAAAAGATGAGGAATTCCACACAATTGATGGATACCTGGATAGAAAAATCTTTCACAAAAGTGAATAAGTTTGTAAGAGATATGATGAAAACTCTTGGTAGAGTTATAAAAGTTCTTGAAGGAACAAATGCTCTCATAGAAGCCTTTGATGCATTTGTCCACACTAGAGACATCACTATTCCCGTCCTACAAGAAATGAGGAAGACATCTAGAGAAGTTTTGGTGAAAGAGAAGATAATGAAAGATGGATCTACATCGAGCTTTATACGATGGAGTAGCCTACTTCGCACAAAGAAGATTGTACTTGAAGATATTGGCAACGGATGTAGTCAAGTTCAAGCTGCTATGCACCTCATTCATGATAAAATAGTGGAAGTAGCACAAATCATCTTGGAGATAAAGATTGATCCTAGCACGATCATAGACGCCAAAGAGTTGGAGGAAAGAATAAAATTTGTCTTCTGTGGGAATGATGGAATGATCACCGAAAAACAATTGGAAGATATGCATACATTCATGGTGCTTGCTAGCAAGATAAAAGATCTTGAGCATGAATGGGAGGCTTCCATCGTCACATCCTTTGAAGAAGTCATTCACTTGGAAAAACAGTTGAAGAATTTGCCAGAAATTTCAATAATTGAGATAGAAGGCATGACGACGAGATTCATTGAATATGCCAAAAAAGAGGAGAAAGGGAACAAAGTTCTAGATGATAGTTTGTTATGATCCTATGTGGCAGATCATTTTCCTATTGAAGGATGCTTCCTCGATTTTTGTGCCAACTCATGTCATTTTCTCATTGGTTGATATCATGATAATGCTTATCTTGATAGGGTTTTATTTGTATCAAACCCTAATTAGGGTTTAGGTGGCAAAATCTTGGCCCTTCATTGTATTTGGGAGTGCTATACAAACCCCACTCATTTCATTTTGTAATTATTAGACATTAGACAATAGGCATTAGCTATAGAGATAGAGTTCAAGAGAGATAAGAGGACTTGAAGAATTGTTGTTATTTTGCTATTGGGTTAATAAAACATTGAAGTTATGGTGTTTCTATTCAATCCTTGAAGCTTCTTGCATGGTTTTTCATCCTCTCAAGTCAATCTTTGATATTGATTTAAGTATTTAGATTGAATGATGGAATGTTGCATATGATTTATTGTGAAACTCATAATCCATACTAGCCTCTTGCCGATTGTAAGCATGCCTTGTGTGGTCAACTGGAATTATTGAAAGTACTTAAGTTCAATTGTTGCTTAATCATGGATATGCATTCAATTGATGGTGTCTATGCTTAGTTACGATTTGAAAATTTTCAAATGTCCTTAGAAGATTGCACTAGTTTTAGTAGAGTTGTTCTTCTATGGAGATACTAAGACTAGTAGAGTTTCACTTGAACTGTCCTTCATCCATCCATTCCTAGGAATAGCTTAGCATCTCTCAACCCTCATCTTTTGCTATTTTTTGATAAACATCTAGTAGTAGTAGGAAAGAGCCTTATCGAATATCATCAAAGAAACCATTCTTAGAGAGATTGAGCATCATATTCTAATAAGTTAAGGCCCCTTAGAGGAACAACAATCACAATGACCAATTGTGCTTATCCAGACGTCGTGACCTGCCATTTATGAACCTTGGAGTTGTCTTAAGTGATCCTTAGCTAATCCTCAACATTTGAGTAGCTTTGTTCAAGAGAGGATAATATACTTTTGGGTATTTTATTTTGTGTTTGTATGTGACTAAAAAACACATCAACAAATCCAATTCCCAAGTGATTCGAACAACATTTGTTTCCAATGTGGATGTAGTCTAATACAAAACCACTAGCACTCCCATCATAACATCTATACTAGCAACCCTATTATGACATCTACACCTCCAAGGCATGGCTAGCCTTCCCTCTTTATCAAGAAACACTTGTTGGAGCTTTCACTTCCACATACTTTCCAACAAAGCAACTTCACACACTTTCTATCCATTAGGTGCACAAGCTTCAATTTTACCTCTTTCTTATGAGTTCCTTTTTCTAGTTTAGTGTACACTTTGATTAAATTTTATGTTTCCTCTTTCTGATTTCATGTCACTTGTCTTGTTGTTAGTCTCAATTCTAGTACATGCTCACTCAACTTTAAATTAGACTAAATAGTTTCCATCTAAAAAGATTTAGTTTGTGCCATATTACCCATAGTAGTAGGGAGACACATCTCTAACCCCATAGAATGTGTCTTAGATACCAAGACATATTTTGCATAACATATGCAAGTATAGAGGCATCCCCAGTGATAGGAGACATCATGTCCACATCTCAAAATTTCTCAAATTTACATTTTTAAAAATAAAGAAAACCCTTTAAAAAATTTAAAAAACCTAAATTTTCTTCTAAATTTATCTCCCTCAACTACTTCATTCACAACAATCCTTTGAAAGGAACAAAAAATTAGAAATGAGTACGAGGTCAAGTATTAAAAATGAATAGGAGTCCAAGTCAAGTTGCAATCAACATTTGTTTCTGCAATTGCTCATCTATTTTCTTAGGTATTTTTGGGAGCTTTAGCTTCACGCTCCCCAATTGAAACCTCTACGGGGTCCTGTTGACGTGTATTTTGTACACTATCAAACACAGAATAAAATACCCAAGGGTACCTTATCCTCTCTTGAGTAAAGCCTCTGATTGCTGAAGATATCGCGGAAAAGGATCAATCAGGATGACTCCAAGGTTCTTCGTTGTAGGATCTCTACGTGTGGATAAGCTCTCTGTGGTATGATGTGATTTGTTGGAATCACAGGGGGACTTACATTTGATGATTGAACTTCTGATCTGCTTTGAATATTGCTGGAACATAGGCTCTCACTAGCTTTGATTTGAAAAAAGGAAAAAAGACGAGGGCGAGGAGAGGATCTAATCCTAATACTAAGGAATGTAGGAGCAATGATTGATCTTCGATGAAATTCTAACTAGGTCTTGTTTTGACATCGCAGGACCATCTCCACAAGGCTAGTGCGATCTTCGAAGGAAAGCTTTATGATGTTCAAATCATCACTGCAGGCATAGACACCATCACGCTGATGCATATCAATGAAGAAGAGATAATTGAAGTTAGGCTTAAGCTGAACGATTCCAGTTGACTACGCAAGGCAAGTCTGCAATCAACAAACTGCTAGTAGTATGGATATACGAATTTCACCATCAATCAAGCACATTTCTTCCACTCATCTAATAACATGAAATCAAATATGAGAAGTATAGAGACCATGCAAATTGTCGAATCGACCCATAAATTTCACCATTTCTTCAATGAACTTACAAGTCTTTTACAACAACATCTTGGCAACAATCTTTGCCTTCTCTCTCTACTCTACTCTAATTGCTATTCTATCAACTAGCTAACTACTCTCTATTCACTAACTCCTTTCTAACTGCTTCCAACTCCTATTCTATTCTATTTCTAACTGCCTTTACAAATGAAATGCCAGGGCTTATATAGTGCCCTCAATACAATTCGATGGCTGAGATCAATTCGAGATCAATGGCCAAGATTTTACAATGAAAACCCTAATTAGGGTTTGTTACAACCATTACATAACATTTAATGCTTGACCAATGAAATAATTGTATTGCTTGGACACATGTCCTCTCTGAAAAATTCGACCAATGGATAGCCGGGGTAGGTACATCGGAGTTTGTGCCACCTTCCATGAGTTAGGTACATTGAATCTGGACATGTTGAGGTGGACCACACTGACTGGAGAAGTGATGACTAGGATGCCACCTCATCTGACACTTGTAACTTGGTAGATATTCAACTTGATGTTGTTGAGAAGCTAGCTTTAATTAATTCATCTGGAACTATCTGCTCCTTCAACGAACCCTTGCTCTAACTTCTTGTGTCCTTGATTTGCAGGATGATGATGTACCTCGCCTTGGAATGCTGGATTGGAAGAGGTCGCCCTTATCTTGATGACGTTAGTCCCAAGAATGCCGTCCTTGTCGATGCTAGGCTGGATCGAAGAAGGTCGTCCTTGTCCTTGCTTGATCGTCCTTGTCCTTGCTTGATCGTCCTTGATCTGGCTTGATTTTCCTTGAGGAGAGTCTTCCGACTTGATCTTTCGAGCTTGGAAGTCGCCATCTTGATACCTACACAACATTTCACAATTAATAATATATCTTGAAGTGTAGAAATTAGGATTCAAAAGGACGATTTAAGATTTTAATTAGGAAACTTTATGATAAATCTTGAGTTATCATTTCCTAATTAACCATGTAAATACTTAGATTTTTCCAAAAAATGTCTAAAAAAATCAAACCTTGAATAAGGGTGTCAAGATGATTTGGCCATACCTCCTCTTGAGAATTAACTCTAAGAAATGATGCAAAAATAGGAGAATTCGCTAGGCAAAATGTAGATCAAGACTCCCTTTAGCAAAATGCGCCTCCTTTAGTCTTCACAAGCATCAACTCCACCATCTTTAGTCTTCAACACTTGAGGAAAATTCGCTCCATTCCAACTAGATTTCGCACTTCTTTCTTTGCCTTTTCCAAATCGCACTTGAAACAATGAGTGAATGATTTGAATAATGAAAAACACACCCCAAATATATAGAGCGCTCACCATTTCATTTCCCATGGGCCGACTTGGTGAAATAGGCCTCAAAATAGATAAAATTAATAAAAAGAAAGAGGCCGACTTTGCAAAAAATAATAGATAATACCCCAAGCGCCCTCTTTTTTTATTTTAAATTAATAATAATTAATTTCAAATGCCTTTATAATTAAAAATTTCAATTTTAAGGCTCAAAATTAATTATTAAATGCCATGCGCCATCATTAAATGTCAATTTAATTTCAAAATATTTCAAGGTTTTATCGAATTTGGCATTTAATGCAATTTGAAGGATATTGGCGCCTAAGCATGGGAGGAATAAGGGACATCAACAACATCGCTCTGGTCCCTGGGAGAGGAACAGGAGCGCCCCTTCATTTTGGCCTTGTATTTCTCGCTTTTCACGTCCAAAGTCTCATCTTGGACGTCCAAAATGGCCTTTTCGCTTGGAATCTTGAGTTTGATTTGTTCCGTCTTTGGAATGAATGCTCCTTAAAACATTTTCGCCCTGGTCCCTTGGTGAGGGGCAGGAGCGATTTCATCCTTTTGTCCTTGGTCCTTGTCTTTTTAATTGCCAAATCAATTTGCGAGGTAGGCAATGATCATTATTGCTCGTTCTATGCATGTTTTGTTCGCTTTCTTAAGGCAAAATTGACCCTCTTAGGATTTTCGCCCTAGTCCTCCAGTGAAGGACAGGAGCGATTTTTGCTTTTGAGCTTAAAATTGTCGATTCTTGAGGTTAATTCCTTGTTCGTCGTCCTTCGAAAGACATTTTTGACCTTGCATAACCTTGCCTTGACGTGGTTTTGGAAAGGAATGATTGATTCTATAGAAATCGCCCTGGTCCTCCCATGAAGGACAGGAGCGATCTTTAGTCCATGGCACAAATCCTTAATCATATCAATATCTAATTATCTTCGAGGCGTAATACATTGTTCCTTAATCAATCTTGAGTCTTGCAAACGAAAGTAGCACTCCAAAATGTTAGGCAATCAGGCAAATTTGAAGATTTCGCTCTGGTCCCTTGGTGAGGGACAGGAGCGCCTTAGCCAATTTCATCAAGTTTTGTGGTTTTTTGCAACTTCGTTCTTCTTTGAAGTAATCCAAATATCATTGCCATCATGCGCCTTGACCTGGATTCGACCAAATTTGGAAGGGAAGACCTGATAATGCATTTTTCGCCTTGGTCCCTGGGAGAGGGACAGGAGCGCCTAGGCAATTTTGAACTCACTTATGTTTTGCTATCTTTCCGAAATTATCTTCAATGGATTGATCACGCCTCCCTTCATTCATGTCAAACTTGAAACGTGCTTTACCTTGGCCAGGAACTTGTCTTGAGGGAAAATCGCTCTGGTCCCTGGGAGAGGGACAGGAGCTTCCTTTAAAAATCACTCTGGTCCCTGGGAGAGGGACAAGAACGCTTATTGCAACTTGGGTTGATTTTTTCCTTCATAAGCCACTCAAGTTATATTCAACGAATAAAACATACTTCTCTTGACCTCCTCAAATCGCGAAATCACTTAAATCTTGCAAGGATGAGGCAAACTTGGAATTCAAGCTCCGGTCCTTCAGTGAGGGACAAGAGCGATTTTGCAAACCCAAGCTTATCCGTCCTTTGTTAGCCTTCCAAATTATATTCAATGGATAAATCATGCTTTCCTTGGTCTCTTCAAATCATAAAATTGTCTCGATCCTGCAAGAACAGTGCAAATTTGAAATTCAAGCTCCGGTCCTTCGGTGAGGGACAGGAGCGATTTTTGTCCTCAAGGTCAAATCTTTACAATTTTCATCTCAAATTTCCTTTGCTGGGGAAGATACCATCATTTTGCAAGCTATGAACAAAAGCCCAAATCCAAAAAAATGTCCAAGAAGGTGTGTTTGAAGAAAATCGCTCTGGTCCCTGGGTGAGGGACAGGAGCGAACTTGTCTTGCTAGGCCAAAAGTTCAATCTTTCATTGCCAACGACTAAGTTTGGATACTCCTCCATGCTCATTTCATCCTTCATTGCGTCCTTGATGCTTCAGTTCGATCAAATGAGGCCCAGTGAAGGACAGGAGCGATTTGGCCTTAAACCTTAAAAACTTGTCATTTTGAGTCTTCAAAATCTTCAAAATCTTCAACTTACGTCCAATTGCATCCCTTGGCGACCCTGCACAAAACAATTAAAACAAGTCAATAACCAAGATGCACCAAAAATCACTTTCGCCCTGGTCCCTGAGAGAGGGACAGGAGCGATTTTGCCCTTATAAGCCAAAATATCAAAAATTTAGGTCTTCAGATCACTTCATCATGCAGGATTAGGTCGTCTCCAATGCCAGGAATCGATTACTTTGCTTCCAAAATTTGGTTAAATTTACCCTGACAAAATTGCACAATTTAATCATTAAAATGCTAACACTTAGACCTAACTTGAATTTGCCCTCAAAATCCAGACTGGACCCATCCTGAGACACACTTGACTTCCTGGCAGGCTCATCCTATTTCAAAATTGCAATCCTCGTGAGGATGCTTAATAATCTTTCAAAATTTGACTGGACTTCGGCTTGAAAATATCAAAAGGCAAACTCCCAAGGCTTAACCCTAGTCCAGACGACTCACTCACTTACTCAAAACCCTAAAAGCAGAGAGAAGAACAGGCAAAACAAAAGCAAAAAAAAGAGGGGGTCCCCATTCTAATGGGGCGATGTGTGAAATGGTCACAATAGGTCCTAATAGCTTGGACCTAAGTAGTTCATCATCTTGTTTGATCTAGACCAATTCTTCATTCAGACAAAGGATTTCCCTCAAGAAACCTGTTGATGTGTATTTTGTACACGACCAAACACAAAATAAAATACCCAGAGGTATCTTATCCTCTCTTGAGTAAAGTATCTGAATGCTGAAGATATCGCAAAAAGGATCAATCGGAAGGACTTCAAGGTTCTGCTTTGTAGGATCTCTACTCACAGATAAGCACCAGTGGTCGTTGTGTTTGTTGTTTCTTCAAGGGGCCTTACGTACTTTCAAAGAAAGTTTGTCTGTGCTACTATCTTTCCAAATGAGGAAACAGGATTTTCCTAATACTAACACATTTTCAAAAAAGATCAAAAGATAAGGTTTTCGAGGAAGAGATACTTAAACTAATCCTAAGAATGACTTAATGAAGACTAGTCTTGATAAGATTCTACCAATTTCAGTATCGCTAAAGGATTACAACTCCACTGGAATTGGTGCGATCTTCTAAGGGTATTCAACGATTTTCAAATCACCAAGGAGATAGATACTATCAGGAAGATACGTACCAATACTTCCAATGATAATTGAACTCTTAATCAATTTCAATGTTTCCAGTTGACCACACAAGGCGTTCTTACAATCAATAAGAAGCTAGTGGTTTGGAATGTGAGTCTTATCAAAGATCAGGCACAACATTCGTCCTTCAAACATAAAATCTAAATGATATTTCTACTAAGAGTGATTCAAGAAGATAAACAACCATGAAGATAGCCACAAGGATTGCAACAAAACACCATAACTTCAATCTTTCATTGATCTCATAGCCAAATAAACAACAATTGTTCAACTTTCTCTCTTCACTACTCAAATTTGCTACTAACAAAATTAAACTTATTTCTCTCCAACTTTCTAACTTTTCTTTCTCTCTGTCTAACCCCTTTTAAAATGAAATGAGTGAGGGCTTATATAGCATCCTCAAATACAATGAACGGCCCAGATCAAAAGAAGATCAATGGCTGAGATTTTGACACCTAAACCCTAATTAGGGTTTGTTACAAAAAAGTCCCCATTTAGATAAACATTATTAATCCATAGCCAATAAAAATTGGCACACATAACGAGGAGACATAGACCAATAGGAATTACGCTGCCACATCATCTTATAACAACTTTTCATCTAGAACTTTGTTCCCTTTCCTATGCTCTTTTCTAGCCTATTCAATGAATCTGGACACAATTCCCTCAATCTCAGCAATGGGAATCTCAGGAAGATTCTTCATTCGTTCTTCCAAGTGAAGGACTTGATCAAAAGCAGTGAGAAGAGTTGTCTCCCACCCAGGCTCAAGTTCTTTGGTCTTCTCAATCAGGAACATAGTAGCATACATTTGATCTCGTTGCCTTTCTGTGACGATGTTCTCTTCCTTACAAAAGATGACCTTGATTCTGTCCTCCAACTCCTGGATGTCCACATCTGTCTCGATCTCAATCCGCCTGTCAAGGATAGTAGACAACACCTCAAACACCTTGTCTTGACCTGGATGGATGGTGCCTTCAACTCGGCTGCATCTGGTGTTGACGTCTTCAAAAAGAACTTCCTTCATCTGGAGCAGAGCTGACCACTGCAGGAGGCTATGGGTTCCTCCATCCATTATATTTTCTTGTGCTAGAACCCGTCTTGGTGTTTCTCTTATCACTTGTAAGACTGGGATGATAACATCTCTAGTGTGAGTGAATGCAGCTACAGTTATCATTAGATTATGGATAATCTCAAGGACCTGGATAGCTCGATGAACTGTCTTCTTCATTCTTGTTGCAAATTCAATGGCTATCTTGTAAGATTCATCAATCCAAGAACTCATGAGTTGAACTAGGCTCTTCACCCTTTCTACCTCACTTATTGATTCAAGAGGAAGTGCATGTAAAGGAGATATTGCTGGATCCTGTCGTCTCAAAGGCTGGTTAAGATGGCTAAAATAATCCTCCAAGCACTGACCTCCTTTTCAAGCTTCTTATTCTTTTCCACTTCTTCTTTGAGTTTGTCTTTGAGTGTTTTCAGTGAATCAGTTGCTTCTTCCATAGCCTGCTCGGTGGTAAGTGGACCAAGATCAAATGTTTCTAGATTATATTCTTCTGCTAGAATCTCATCCTCATATTTGTCTACCATTGGTGTAGCTATCTGCACTTTTCTGGATCTCATCTCATCTCTAATTACCTTTGACATCTTTGTGGCCTTCTTCTCTATTACTTCATGAGAATTTCCTAGAAGGCTTTCCAAGTCAAATACATGTTCTTCCTCTTCAACCACAACTACCCTTGTCAACCTCTCTTTCAGCCAATCCGGAATGGCAGATCTTGTTTCCCTCACTTGTATTTCTTTGGGTAGAGGTCTATCTTCCCGGAAAGGAGATGTTGCTTCATCATCATTCTTTTCTTCTTGTTGCTCATTAGCACCAACTTGGGGAGATTGACTTGATGAATGCTGAGGTGTCTATCATTTTCCTTGTTTATCATTTTGTACCATGGATTCCATAGACTCATCAATTTCATACACTATCTGCCTCTGATCTTCTCCTTGACTTGCTTCCTTTTCATGCCTAGAAGATGTGCTTAGTGGGCGATCAGGATTCATTTTCTGCTTCTTCTTGGAAGGTTCTCTTTTCTCAGGTCCTTCCTTCCTCTTTGAACCTTTGGAATGAGAAGTATTCTCACTCACACTTGCCTCTCCTTCTTCTGGTCTTGTTTCCAAGGTGAATGTCATAGATACATTCTGCTCCTTCAACTTTTGATGCTGTACATCCACCCATCTACGAGTGCAAGATAAAAAGGGAGCCATCAAAGCTCTTAGGTCTAAAACCTCTGGCTCATTCCAATCTACCTTCACTTCTTTATCTTCCTTCTCATAGGATGATTGGAGGTATCTACCACTGTCCTGGGCTTGATCGGCTACTCTATAAATTTTGCATTTCCTGATGAGATCCAAGGGTAACCTGGAATGCATCTTTCTTTTGACCTCTACATCATCTTGGACATTCATCCAAAAGTCCTCCACCTGAAACTCATGCTTGTACTTCTTCCCGACTGTTTCTTCTATATGACCATGAGAATCAAAATTCTCCCTTGAGGCAAAGGATGTGAATGAATATAGAGACAATTCTTTCTCTGCATCTTCTGCGGCCTGAATATTAGGACACACTTCAACTGAGTTCCCTAGTATGATGGGTACGGGAATCCCATTTCCATGCTTGTGTCTTGATGCCTTCGCATAAGCTGCCAACTGTTTAGTCACCTCAAGTAGTACTATCCTATCTGTAGGATATCTTGGCAACATGTAGGGAGGCAAAGGACACCCATGAACTCTGATGTATGTGAATTTTGGAAACTGAATGAACCATGCACCATGCTTCTTCACGAGCTCCTGTGCGTCCAAAGACAGTCGATTGTGAATCCCACCTTGCAATATCCTGGTAATATTCATCGTGAAGGTGTCATTGACTAGCTTGTAGTCACTTCTTGGCGGATGATGTAGTTGAACATAAGAATCACAAACTCTCATTTCTCCGGGTCCTCTTCCAACAACTCCTCTGTGAGGTGGTCCTGCATACTCAAAACCTCTGATCAAGGCATATATAGCATATGAACTCATGTGAAATGACTTGGTAGGCCTTAGTCTTCTCAACTGCACGTCCAGGCTGTTGCTAATGATTCTAGCCCAATTGAGCATTCCCTTCCCTTGGACAATCAGTTGTATGAAGAAGAACATCCATTTGTCGAAGAAGAAAGCTTGAGAGGCAACCGTGACCCGATTGAGTAAAGTTATCAAATCCTTGAATTCTTCTTGGAAGTCAATTCTATGCGGTGTATTGGGAATCTTGTTCAGGCGAGGTCTTCTCTTGAGTAGCCAATTCTTGTTAATGGAGTTCAAGCAGGAATCAGGATCATCCTCATAGATAGACCTAGCTCCTTCTAGACTTTTGTAGATCATGTCTCTATGTTCCGGATGATGAAAAATTTCACTTATAGCTTCCTCCGAAAGATAGGCTAAGATAGTTCCATCCTCGGCTACGATCGTCCTTGAGTGTGAATCATAGTGTCGGGCACATTCAATCATCAACTCATGACACTTGACTGCGGGAGGGAAACCTGCAGCTTTGATGATGCCACTCTCAATTATCTTCTTTGCAACAAGTGACGACTTGTCGATGTAGGGTGCTTCCCAAAACTTCTTCACATTGAAGTTTCCTAGGTTGGTGTCTCCGATATTGCTCTACTTGGACACGATCCTGGTCTCCAATTCATCATTCCTCTGATCCTCCTTGATGAGAGCCTGTCGAGTAATAGATCCTCCAGCTTTGGGGGTCGTCATTTGATACCCACACAAAAGCTTAAAGTTAGGGTTTGAGCATAATGTCTTCATTATAGGAGATTTCAGACCTTTCAAGGAAATAACTAAATATTAATTTGAAGATAATGATAAATCTAAGAATTATGAATTTTCAAATTAAATTAAAATCAGATTGTACAAGACTTAGATTTTTCAAAGGATTATTATGGAAAATTAAACTAAATCTTGAATAAAAAATTTCAAAAATCTGATTCTTCATACCTCTTCCTTGAATTTTAGCTATCAACCTTGAAAAATGAAAGAAGGAAGATGAGGAATTTGCTGGGCAAGGATGTTTGATCTGAATTTCTGGTCTTCCTTTGGATGAATTATGCTTCAATCAGCCTTCAAAATAATTTTGCCTTCTACTAGCCTTCAAATACTTGGCAAATTCTGGAAATTAACCTCCAATTAGCAAGAAATTTGCCTCCAACTTAGCTAGAATTCGCTCCTCTAAATCTACTCTTCAAGTTCGCATGAGAACAATGAATGAATGATTTGAATTTGTCACAATACACCTCCTATATAGGGCAATCACCTTGATTCTCCTTGAGGCTGACTTGGCAAATAGGGAATAAAATGAAATAAAACCCCTCTTAAAGGATGGCCGACTTGCTTGTAAAGGCAAAATAATGAGTATTGAGCGCTCAAGCATAATTTTTTTATTTTTAAAATTAATTCCAAAGCTTCAAAGGTGGATTTTTCATTTATTTTAAGGCTTAGAAATTAATTAATTAAATTATAAATGCCTTAATTCATGCGAACTTGTTTCAGCCTCCCCAATGTCTTGTAATAGGCTAATTTAGTGAAAAATTATGGGCTAGCTTAGGAATGTTAAAGCTTGATTAAAGCTTGATGAATCTTCATTCCTTGGGCATTAAAATATCCAAAGTGATGTAGGTCTAAATCCTTTCAAGGCTTATTTGAACCCCTCATCTAGGCTTGTTCACTTCATGGATCAAAATCTTCACAACCTAGATTTGCAATCTCCCATGTCCTTGTCTTCACAATTTTGCAACTTGCCCTTGACTCAATCTAACAAAGATGAAAAATAGGTGTTTTTGAGGATTTCGCCCTAGACCCTTTGGAAGGGTCAGGGGCAATTTTCTCTTTTTAGGTCAAAATTCATCTTTGCTTGATCATTAACCTTCTCCAAGGCAATCTCCAGGGTCTATTCATCTCAACCACTGAGTTGGCTCAACAAGATTTTGAAGGAAACACTGCTTTTTAGGAATTTTACTCTGTACCCTTTGGAAGGGTCAGGAGCAAAATTCACCTCTCAGGCCAATTTTCCAATCTCCTTCACTTCAATTCATCAAAATTCGCTCAATTTGAACCCATTTCTCAACTTACTAGCATTGGTTTGATCTTCACAAGGCGAAAAAGGTCAATTTTGCTCAACAACCTAGCCAGGGACAGGACTTATCCAGAATTTCGCTCTGGACCCTTTGGAAGGGTCGGGAGCGAAATTCTCTCTTGAGCTCAAAATTCACATTTTTTGAAGGTCCAAATCTCTCCAAGGCATTCTAAATAGCTTCTTTCACTATAATCCAGGCCTAGTTTTACTCAAATCTTGAAGGAAAGGTATCTTTAGTGTTTTTCGCTCTGGACCCTTTGGAAGGGTCAAGAGCGAATTTCTTTGCTTGTAGCTCATTTTTCATCATTCCAACTTCAATCCACCTCACAAGGCTAGGAAATAGTTCTCTTCTTTCACCCAATCCAAGTTTGATTTGTTTTTACAAGGCAAAATAGGAGATTTTAGGATTTTCGCTCTGGACCCTTTGGAAGGGTCAGGAGCGAATTTCCTCCTTTGGCCTAAAATCATCACTTTTGGAAACAAACATCAACTCAAAGGTAGTCTCAAGGGCATTTTTTTTTAACCTTAGTCTAGTCTTGTCTTAGCATAAATTTGAAAGGAATAAGTAGGTTTTAGAATTTTCACTCTGGACCCTTTGGAAGGGTCAGGAGCGAAAATCTTGTTTTAGGGCTATTTTGCCATCTTTTCAACTTCAAATCACCTCCAAGGCATAGAACATCTTGTCTCACTCCTCTCCGGGGTATAAAAACAAAAATCTTGTTTTGAATTGCAAGGAAAAAGGTGAATCTTAGAAATTTCGCTCTGGACCCTTTGGAAGGGTTAGGAGCGAAATTTTCATTAGGCTTTAAAATTTGCATTCTTGGCAACCAAAATCCACTATAAGGCAATCCAAATGCCTTCTCACACCCTTGCTCAAGCTTGGTTTTGCTCAAAATTTGGAAGAAAAGATGTTTTTAAGGATTTTCGCTCTGGACCCTTTGGAAGGGTCAGGAGCGAAAATCACTTCTAGGCTCAATTCCTTCATCTTTCATGGTCTCTAGCAACTTAAAGTCACTCTTAAGGGCAACTTCCTCTTGATTTTGCCTTATCCCACACTTGATCTAGCAAAAACTTGATAGCAAAAAGAAGTTTTGAGAAAATTCGCTCTGGACCCTTTGGAAGGGTCAAGAGAGAAATTTTCATTTTTGACCCAAAATCATCATTTTTAAACTTGAAACTTCTTTGCAAGGTAGGATTTCATCCTTCATTACCCTAGGAATAAGGTTTCATGTCCAAGAAAGGTCAAAAGGTAGGTTTATAAGGAATTTCGCCCTGGACCCTTTGGAAGGGTCAGGAGCGAAATTTCCTTTCCTGGCTAGAATCCTTCATTTTTACAACTTCCAAATACTCTCAAAGGCTAGATCATGTTCATTCTTCATCTCATCATGCCTTGGACATCAAGTTTTGGCCAAATAAGGCAAGAAATGTCTCTTGGAGAGATTTTCACTCTAGACCCTTTGGAAGGGTCAGGAGCGAAAATCTTTACTTGGGCTGGATTCTTCATTTCTCCCTTTCAAAACGACCTCAAGAGGCAAAGACAAGTTATTTCACTTCCATCCACGTCATAACAAATTAAAAACTTAACCTTCTTCATTGCAAAAATAAGAGCTTTTGGAATTTCGCTCTGGACCCTTTGGAAGGGTCAGGAGCGAAATTTCCCTTTTGGTCCAAAATCCTTCATTTTTATATGCTTTCAAACCTTCAAAGGCAACAAGGATGTCTAACCTTCCTTCCAAGATACCCTGCAAATCAAAACTTAGCCAAACTCAGGAGGAAATGAGCTTTAAGAAGATTTTCGACCCTTTGGAAGGGTTAGGAGCAAAAATCTCATTCCAGGCTAGATTGCTCCTTTTTCAAGCTTCAAACCACTTCAAAAGGCCAGATTGAATCATTTTCCAACATTAGGAACAAGGCTTCTAGCCCATTCAAGGCAACAAACAAGGTGTATGATGAATTTCGCACTGGACCCTTTGGAAGGGTCAGGAGCGAAATTCTCCTTTAGGCCTAAAATCTTGTTCTTGAATATCGATCAACTCCATCTCCAGGCAAAAACATATCAATTCATCCAAAAACATGCCTTTGAAAACAAAACTTAGCCAAAACAGAGAAGAAAATGAAAGCAACAAGGATTTTCGCTCTGGACCCTTTGAAAGGGTCAGAAGCGAAAATCATGTTTTGGGTTTGATCCTTGACCTTTTGAACTTCAATTCTCTTCAATAGGCAAACATAGACCACTCTTCACGCATCCCCATCAAGATCCTACCTTTAGCCAAGTAAAAATGAGAGCTTTCAAGAATTTCGCTCTGGACCCTTTGGAAGGGTCAGGAGCGAAAATCTCCTCCTAGACTGGCTTTCTTCATTTCAAAGCCTAAAAACTCTCCTTCAAGGCAAAAATGTATCAACTTTCTCAATTATGCCTCAAAAGTCAACAATCTTGGTCATATTCTTCCAAAACTCCTTCAATCATCATCAAGTGCCTTTGCTCATAAATTTCTGAAATCACCACTTCGATCTCCTTCTGATCACTGACTCTGCTCAATCAACTCAGACCTAGAAGCAAACGGGACTCTAACAAGAAAACCATCAAACTAGACCTACCCTGACCTTAGACCTATTCACCCTCTTCTTCAATCTCACCATCCTGATTCTCCTGAAAGGAAATACTTCATTAAGGCAAACTTAGGGTTCCAGGCAGACAACTAATGACCTCTCAAAACTAGGCTAGACTCAACTAGAAGGAAACCCTAAAACGAGCCTTCGGAGAGTAGCCCTAATCTAGCCAGCCCAGGCAACCACTCACTCACTCAAACCCAAGCAAGCAAAGAGAAAAACTAAGGGAAAGCAAAACCCTAAGAAAAAGAGGGGGTCCCCATTCTGATGGGGCGATGTGTGAAATGGTCACAACAAAACCATGCAACAAGGAATGAAGAAATTGACTACTTCAAAGGTTGTAGGACAAGGGCCCCCTCATGGCTTTCTTCCATTGTCTAATGGGTTGGTCTTGTGAGCCAATGAAAGCCAATGATCTGCTGAAAAATTCTTATTCTTGTTGTTAGTACAAAAAAAATGGATTACAATTCATATTGCTCAGCAGACTCTTGGGATGTCTGGCTTTGGTATTTTCTCATTTAAACTTTATTTTTTTATATATAGTTGAGAGTCTTGTCTTAGAAAGTTGATATTATATTAATATCGCATTTTGTGTTATTTATTTTATAAGTTATAGACTATAGTGTTCAAACTTGAAAGTCAAAGGTTATATATTTCACATTTTTAGTATATTTATAGCATATATACCACAGAAGAAAGATAAACAACTTATACTTTCACTAACACTACTTAACAAGTGATGTATCAACAACATTGAAATCTGCAAATGAAATAAACAAACATCCAACATAAACAAATGCATAAATTAAACACAATAAAAAAGCTCAAATTGAATAAACTTGAATTTGACCTAGAGAACCCCAGTTTAGGTGAATTAAACACAATCATAGAGCCCTAATTTGGGTGTGGGGTTTGAGGAGACAAAAGGAGGTGCAAGTGAAAAGTTTGGCATTGTATTGTTATTTTTGGGCATTATTCCTTCTTCAGCAGGTTTGCAACAAATTGGCAGAGGTCTCTGGAAATGAAATTGGAGATGAAACCCTCCATTTCTTGGTGAAAGGACGAAACCCCTCTCACTTTTCATCATATCGATGTGCCTAGAATGCTTGTGTTTGACCATAAAAGGGTTGGAATTAGTGGTTTATCAGCAGCAACAGCATTTTACCAGTCTGGAATTCAGATCTGGACAGAAACAAAGCAGCTTTAAGAAAATTTAATAAGTTTCGGGGCCAGCCGTACCTTCCCTAACTGGGCCGTACCATTATTCCTTGCCTGGGGTCACTAAAAAATAATTACAAGGGTTTTGATTCAGTTATTTGGCTCAGAATCATTGTCAATGAATAATAACAGTGATCTACTGGTCTCTTCAGCAAATTAGACACTTGTGCGAGCAGCACGAACAATTCTTTGGGGAAAGTGCCATAATTTCAAGGGTTTGTGCCTGGCACCACTCAAGAAATCACATTTGAAGTGCAATTTCTTCTTCAGATTGGTTTTGGTAATTCTTTACAAGTATAATAAAACCTATTGGAGCTGTTAGTGCATAGTGGAGGCTCTCCTGTCAATATTCCTTCAATTTCAATCAATAAAAGAAGCTCATCCAGACAAGCATTGGACATCTAGTAGGCAAATTTTGGCTCTAGATGCAATTAGTAGTGATTCATTTGATTTGTAATTTGCTGATAAGTAAATCAGAGTTCTGAAATTCAATTCCAGTCAATTGTTCTTTTATGTATTGCATTTTCTTTTCATTCTATGTTGTTAAAACCACACGCAAAAAACCTAAAAAAGGCATAAAAACTTCAAAAAACCAATAAAGTTTTCCGCCGGTCAAAGAGTTCAGTCATAGCAAAACAAATCAGATTTGGCCTTTTCCTAGTTGGCATATTTTAGTGGTATCAGAGCATGTTCCTGCTAGCCTGAGGGTTTTTGAGTCTGTATTGTGGAAGATTTGGGACATACAAATTTTACACATGCAAAAGAGCTCAGGTAGAATTGAATTTTGATTCAGAACTTCCTGCAAAAGAAGCTATGGCAGATATACCTGAGAATAACAGGAATGAAGTAAGACATGATCGTCATGATCCAGATGAGATTATGAGGAGCTTGGCTGATGCACAACCTCACATTGTTCAAGCTCTTGACAGGTTACAAGACACACTGGACAGAATGGATTTGGGACACCGCAAAGATAGGCATGGTAGACACAGCCAGTCAGTTTCAGTTGTTGGGAGTCGTGGCAGCAGTAGGACTCCTCCATCTCTAGGCAATGCATCTATCTCACCCGGGCATGACAAAACTCAGACCAAGATAGCTGATAGACCTATGCTTCCTTGGTTCACTCCTAGAGATGAACCGCCAATGGCTGACCCACAAGATGGTATTGCATTTCAGGACACAGTTATGGCTGCTAGTGATGAATGGGCACATTTTCCAGCACACATCAGAGATGCTTTTCCGTTGCACTAGTATTGTATGCAGCGTAGGGAGAATATGAGATTCCGCAATAATAGAACCCCTAGATAGTAGCAGCAGAACACTGAGTTGAATAGGGCTACCAGTAAGATCACCATGTCTTTGTTTGATGGTAGTGGCAAGATGAGTGCTCGTGCTTGGGTGCATAAGTTGGATATCTACTTATCACTCAAGCCTATGCTGGAGGAGGAAGCCATTCAGTTTGTTGTCCTGCATCTAGAGGGTGTTGCTTACGACTAGTGGCATCATGGCCTTGTGACCCAGAACCATTAACTTATACACTCATATACAGAGTTTACAGAGCGGTTGATAGCCAAGTTTGACCACAAAGATGTGGAACTCTATTACAGGGACTTAGCACTTTTGAGGCAGAAAAGACACGTGGAGACCTATATTAACGAGCTCCAGTGCATAGCAGCCATAGTTCCAGAGATGCTCGATAGACGGGTAGTGATGCTCTTTATTGAGGATCTACATGCGAGACTCCGAGGTTTGGTTAAGGCTTTAAAGCCTAAGACTCTGCAAGAGGCCATACAGATTGACAATACCAGTTGGTGATATTTGATGAAATGATTAAGTGGTTTTGATCCGGCTTCTAGAAATGGTTCCTAACATACTAAAGGTGTTCTTGATTGTGTCCTAATTGTTTGGGGGCTTCGCATTGGCTGGTGCGCTGATTTGGTGATCCTATTTGGGTCCGGTTGGTTATTTTGTGCTATTGAAACTGAAGATTTCTCCCAGTTGGAGTAACGTGTTGCATTTAGCCTTGGCGCAATTTCCGGTGGATATAATTGTTTGGGAATTTGAATTAGGTCCATGCTATGTAATATAAATCACAATATTGGTTTGGTGGTATCGTATGATGTAATTTATGCAATTATGAGTTATGGGTGTAGGGTTTAGCCGAACTTGCTTATCAAGGTTGATGATCTATATATATAGGTGATATATTCATGTAATTTGTATGAGATGGTTATGTCTACATTATCAGAGAAAGGTTTATGTGCGAACAAGGATATATCATTCAACGAAGGGTTTGAGGAAAGTTTGGTGTTGCAGGGTAGACATTTGTGCTTGACCAGAACTGTAATCAAGCATCAGGAGATGCTATTTCCACAGTTCATTTCCTCCGGATTGTAGTCCAATGTTTATGTAAGTCGGTGAGACTTCCCTTTTGCATTGAGCAATGAACTCTAGGCGGTCGACCCGATTGCAACTGGAATCCCCATTGTAACATTTCACATACTGTTGCAAAAGTATTATTTGACTGTGGATAGGGTTTCCCACCGTGGTTTTTCCCTTAACCGGGTTTTCCACCTCAAAATTATTGGTGTTATGTGTTGTGTGCTTTCATGCTTTAGCTTTCTCTGTGTTGTTGTTATATTGCATCCGATATTTCATTCCAAATCAAAACACATATCTATAAGGTATAATTTCATGAATGAAAAGGTTGAAGCAAAGGAAGTCATATTGGTATATGTACCCACTAAGGAACAAATTGCAGATATTCTAACAAAACCATTGCCTAAAAGGCAAAGATACTTTTGAATATCTCAGAAATCAATTGGGGATCTGTTGTGACCATTTCACACATCGCCCCATTAAAATGGGGACCCCCTCTTTTTGCTTTCGTTTTGCCTGCTTCTCTCTCTGTTTTTAGGGTTTTGAGTAAGTGAGTGAGTCGTCTGGACTAGGGTTTAAGCCTTAGGGTTTTTCTTCTGACATTTTCAAGCCGAAGTCCAGTCAAATTTTGAAAAATTATTAAGCCTCCTCCCGAAGGTTGCAATTTTGAAATAAGATGAGCTTGCTAGGAAGTCAAAGTGCGTCCCAGGATAGGTCTAGTCAAGATCTTAAGGCAAATTCAAGTTAGGTCTAAGTGTTAGCATTTTAATGATTAAATTGTGCAATTTTGTCTGAGTAATTTTGTGCAAATTTTGGAAACAAGGTAATCGATTCCTAGCCTTAGAGACGACCTAACTCTGCATGATGAAGTGATCTGAAGACCTAATTTTTGATATTTTGGGCTTATAAGGGCAAAATCGCTCCTGTCCCTCTCTCAGGGACCAGGGCAAAAATGATATTTAATGCATTTTGGTTATTGACTTATTTTAATTGTCTTGTGCAGGGTCGCCAGGAGATGCAATTGGACATAATTTGAAGATTTTGAAGATTTTTGAAGACTCAAAATGGCAAGTTTTTAAGGTTTAAAGCCAAATCGCTCCTGTCCTCCACTGAAGGACCAGGGCGAAATGGCCTACTTAGGACGTTTTGGGCATCATTTGATCAGACTGAAGCATCAAGGACGCAACGAAAGGTGAAATGAGCACAGTCGAGTATCCAGACTTAGTCGTTGGCAATCAATTTTTGAACTTTTGGCCTAGCAAGACAAAGGCGCTCCTGTCCCTCTCCCAGGGACTAGGGCGATTTTCTTCAACCACACCTTCTTGGACATTTTTGGATTTTGGGCTTTTGTTCATAGCCTACGAAACAATGGTATCTTCCCCAGCAAAAGAAATTTGAGATGAAAATTGTGAAGATTTGGCCTTGAGGACCAAAATCGCTCCTGTCCCTCACTGAAGGACCGGAGCTTGATTTCCAAATTTGCACTATCCTTGCAAGACCAGGACAATTTTATGATTGGAAGAGATCAAGAAGGACATGTTTTGTCCATTGAATATAATTTGAGCGACCAACTAGCAAGGAAATATGCTAAGATGACAAAAATCGCTCCTGTCCCTCACTGAAGGACCGGAGCTTGAATCCCAAATTTGCATTGTCCTCACAAGATTTAAATGATTTCGCGATTTGAGGAAGACAAGTAAAGTACGTTTTGGCCGTTGAATATAACTTGAATGGACCACGAAAGAGAAAATCGATCCAAATTGGCTAAGGCGCTCCTGTCCCTCTCTCAGGGACCAAGGCGATTTTAAAGGAAGCTCCTGTCCCTCTCCTAGGGACCAGAGCGATTTTCTCAAAAGGCAAGTTTTGGGCAAAGGAAAAGCAAGTTTTACGTTTGGGATGAGTAAAGGAAGGCATAATAGTTCCATTGAAGATAATTTTGAAAGTTTGCAAAACACAAGTGGAGCCTATTTTGGCCAAGGCGCTCCTGTCCCTCTCCAAGGGACCAGAGCGAAACATTCAACTATGCCCAATTTTAAAATGCCCAATTTCGTTTCCAACGTTCGGGATGGAGTAAGTGTTGACGTGTATTTTGTACACCATCATACACAGAATAAAATACCTAAAGGCATCTTATCCTCTCTTGAATAAAGCCTCTAACTGCTAAAGATTCGCATGAAGGATCAGTTAGGATGACTCCAATGTTCTGGTTAGTAGGGTCTCTACGTGTGGACAAGCTCGCCGTGGTATGATGTGATTTGCTGTGTCCTCAAGGGGATCTTACACTCCGAAATTCCGAAATCTTACTAAACTAAGAAGCTCTCAAAAAATAACAAAAGGATAGGGTTAAGAAGAAGTCTAATCTAGTCTAACCCTAAGAATGACTTTGTGTGAACAAGACTTGGCAAGATTCAACCAACTTCAATTTTTCCATAAGATAACAACTTAATTGAAATTGGTGCGATCTTCTAAGGTAATAAAATGATTTTCAATGCATCAAAGATCAAAGACACTACCACGAAGGTACATATCCAAGATACCATAATGATTGAAGGTAAAATGATTCAAATATATCCAGTCGACCACGCAAGGCGTTCCTACAATCAGCAAGAAGCTAGTGGTATGGAAAGTGAATCCTACCAAAGATCAAGTCTCACACAATGTCCTTCAAATTAACACACTACTTTGATTGAGCATGATTCAAGTAAATTGAACAACCATGAAGATAACCAAGAAAGTTGCAACAAAACACCATAACTTCAATATTTCATTGATTTCCAAGTCATCATGTACAACAATTGCTTGAATTCCTCTCTTCAAAACTCAATCTTGCTACAAAAATAAAATTACTTCTAACTCTAAACTCTCTAATCTCTTCACTATTATCTCTTCTCTCTTACATCTATTGATTCCAAATGAAATGAAAAATGAGGGTATAAAGAGCATCCTCAATTACAATGAAAGGTCCAGATTGAAAGTAGATCAACGGTCAAGATCATGACACCTAAACCCTAATTAGGGTTTGTTACAAATGTGAAAGATCCCTGATGGATCTCTTTTACCAATCTGCTGTAATTTTTATTTATTTAAATTGAATTTTCCTGCTTATTAATATTTTCTTTCAGAAATAGACAGAAGTTGCAGAAGGGTTGAATTCTTTTTGTATTTTGATGATTTTTCAACAAGTAAATAATGAAGTACAAGTACATGAACAAAGTACTGAAAATGAAGTTCATATACAGCCAAAACAAATTCGATTCAAGGCAGATTTCTGAATATAAAATCAAATATTTGACCAGATGAAGATTTCCAATATTTTCAGGAAGATTACAATCAGGAATAATTCCAACCTGGATGCTGAAAGAGTAACATAACTAGGAATGAAGTTGTGGCAAAATTCCAGCCCTCCAAGTGCTGCATGTGGGAAGGAAAGTGGCTGCCAGGTACAGCCGTACGGCTGCCAAGTACACCCAACTGGTTAGAAACCCCAAACCCCACGCTGAACTCTGTCAGAATTGCTGAACCTCCAAAAAGAATGCCGTACAATCTCCAAGATGCTAATAGCTGCAAACAAATCCAAACCACTGTATTGGGGGCTACGTCCCAAACAGGCAAGGCATTGGGGTTGGCGTCCCAGATGCTGAAAAGCTCTTCCAGAGCCAAATCTCAAATCCAAGATGTAAAATGTGTAAAAGATAATCATAGAATGAAGCTCCTATCCCCTTATAACCCCTCTCAATTGCAAATCGAACCCTAATTGTCTCCAAGTGGCGTGGTCTAGTGGAAATGTTATAATTTCTTATTTTAAAGTGGTCATGTTACTAGAAAATGACCTTTTTCCCCATAGACAGAAATCCGCTCACTGAATTGCCCTGAGACCAAAGAGAAAGATTTAAAGAATTTCAAGATCTTTCCAACGAGCTATCACACAATAGGATGCGCATCCAGATGAGACCAAAAATCCCCTTATTACTCCAAAATGGCTAACAACTTAGCCTTATTTAATTATTAAACGCTAACTTAGGAAATATTAAAAATATAACCCAAATAGCCACAAAATGCCCAACTGACATTACAAACCCTAAAATCATCCTGTCACCTGTCTGTGACTGAAGTCGGAAATCAAGGATTCACTGGTAGTCTCATCCCTAAAATCTAGGGATGTTCCTAAAATTTAGGAAACAAGCCCAATCTCTTTGAAACTGAAACCATCTAAAAGGTCATGAATAACCTCACGACTGGCAACTGTCACGACCTCCTAAAATTTAGGGATACCCCCTAAAATCTAGGAACTGCTCCAAACTGGCTCCAAACTGCCTGTAAAGCCAAAATCCAATCACTATATGCACTGAATGAGTCCCAATCAACCTCTGCTAGCCTACGAGACTCCAATTATAGGCCAACTCCTCCGTCTCCGATGTCCACTCTAGAAAGGGGACATGACAAAAATGGCCTTGATTCTATCCTCTAATTCCTGCATATCCACATCTGTCTCAACCTCGATCCTTCTGCCAAGAATGGTACGAAGTACCTCGAATACTCTGTCCTGGATCGGATTGATCACCTCCTCAACTTGGCTACATCTAGTACTGATATCCTCAAAGAAAACACTCTTCATATGGAGTAAGGTTGACCATTGAAGCAAACTGTGAGGTCCTCCATCCATGATCTTCTCTTGTGTTAAGACCTTCCTTGATGTGTGTCTAATTACTTTCAAGACAAGAATGATAACATCTTTGGTATGTGCAAATGCGGCTACTGTTATCATCAAATTGTGGATTATCTCAAGAACCTGGATAGCTTGATGAATAATCTTCATCATCCTTGTTACAAATTCTATGGCCACTGTATGAGATTTATCCATCCAATTACTTGTACGTTGGACCATATTCCTGAATCTTTCTGCCTCATTAATTGATTGAAGGGGAAGTGCCTGCACTGGTGATCTAGCTGGATCCTGACGTCCCAAAGGTTCATTGATGTGACTGAAATATGTCCTCCATGCACCGACCTCTCTCTCAAGCTTTCTATTCTTCTCCATTTCTTCTCTAAGCTTGTCTTTCAATGCCTCAAATGAATCGGTAGCATCATCTAATGTTTGCTCTGTTGTGGATGGTCCTAACTCAAATGTCTGTATATCATATTCTTCTGCTAGGATCTCACCTTCATATTTGTCTACTGCCGGTGTAGCAATCTGCAGTTTTCTGGATCCAGTCTCATCTCGAATCATCTTGGACATCTTGGTAGCCTTCCTCTTCTCTATTACTTCGTGTGAGCGTCCAACAAGGCTTTCTAAATCAATTGCACTGTCCTCGTCCTCTACTACGATCACCTTGGTTAATCTTTCCTTCAACCAATCTGGTATAGCTGATCTTGTTTCTTGAACTTGTATTTCTTTATGCACTATTTCTTCTTCTCTGGGAGGAGATGTCATCGCATTGTCTTCTTTATCTTCATCTAACTCGTAATCTTGGAGAGATCCATCTGGTGATCCTTGTTGTGCCTGTCCTTCCTCCTGCCCATCGTTCTGTACCATCGACTCTATGGATTCTTCCACTTGAAGTGTCCTCTTCTCAGGTCTAGAAGATGTACCGGATGATCGATCTCTGTTAGCCCCTTGCTTCCTCTTGGAAGATTCTTTCTTTTCTGATCTTTCTTTCCTCTTCGAACCTCTTGGATGGAGATTGCCCTCACTGGCACATCGAAGGTTACCTTCTCCTGAATTTCTAGGATTAGGATTGCCTTCACTTACACTAGCTCCACCTTCAGTTGGTTTCTCTTCCAAAGTGAAAGTCATAGCAATGCCTTGCTCTCTCAACTTCTGATGTTGTACGTCAACCCATCTGCGAGTACAAGACAAGACTGGAGCCATCAATGTATCTAGATCTACGACCTCGGGCTCATTCCAATCCAACCTTATTGTTTTGCTTTCTCGATCATAGGACGACTGGATATGTCTGCCACTGTCCTGAGCTTGGTCGGCCACTCTGTAAATCCTGCATTTCCTGATGAAATCCAAAGGCAATCTAGAATGCATTTTTCGTTTCACTTCAAGATCATCTAGGAGATTCATCATAAAATCTTCTATTTGGTACTCATGCTTAAACTTTCTACCGACTGTCTCCTCTAAATGTCCATGTGGATCAAAGCTTTCTCTCAAAGCAAAAGATGAAAAAGAATACAAGGCTAACTCCTTCTCTACGTCATCCATAGCTAAAGCATTAGGACATACCTCAACTGAATTGCCCAAAATGATAGGTACTGGAACTCCATTCCCATGTCTGTGTCTGAATGCCTTCGCATATGCTGCCAACTGTCTCGTTACTTCAAGTAACACAATTCTGTCTGTCGGATATCTTGGCAACATGTATGGAGGTAAAGGACATCCATGCACTCTAATATAAGTGAACTTCAGAAACTGAATAAACCAAGCACCGTACCTCTTGATTAATTCCTGTGCATCCTGAGATAATCTGTTGTGAATCCCACCTTGCAACGTCCTTGTGATGTGCATCGTGAAGGTATCATTAACTAACTTGTAGTTACTTCCTGGCGGATGATGCAAGTAGGCATAGGAATCACAAGCTCTGACCTCGCCGGGTCCTCTTCCAATCACTCCTCTGTGAGGTAGTCCTGCGTACTCAAAACTCCTGATCAAGGCATAGATGACGTATGAACTCATGTGGAAGGACTTAGTAGCCTTGAGTCTCCTTAACTGTACGTCCAAGCAATGGCTAATCATTCTAGCCCAATGTATCGTACCTTTCCCTTGAACAATCACCTGGATGAAGTAGAACATCCACTTCTCAAAATAGAAGGCGTGAGGGGCTCCTGTAACTCGATTGAGCATGGTAATCAAATCTCTGTACTCCTCATGGAAATCAATCCTGTGCGGTGTGTTCGGGATCTTGCTTAGACGGGGATGGCTCTTAAGTAACCAGTTCTTATTGATTATGCTTAGACAAGCATCTGGATCATCTTCGTACATTGACCTGGCTCCTTCTATGCTCTTGTATATCATGTCCCTGTGCTCTGGAAGATGGAAAGCTTCACTTATAGCTTCCTCTGAAAGGTACGCCAAAGTGTTTCCTTCATTAGACACGATCGTTCTGGATTGTGGATCATAATGACGAGCACACTCGATCATCAATTCATGGCACTGAATAGCTGGAGGAAAACCGGCCGCCTTAATGATGCCACTCTCTATTATTCTCCGGGCGACAGGTGATGGCTTGCCAATGTAAGGGACCTCTCGAAACTTCCTCGTGCTGAAGTTACCCAAGTTGGTATCTCCAATGTTGCTCCACTTCGACACGATCTTGGTCTCCACTTCTTCGGTCTTCTGATCTTCTTTCATGAGAGCTGAACGACTGGTGGATGCTCCCGCCTTCGGGGTTGCCATACCTACACAACATTTCATAATGAGAAACTAGTTCTTGCAATGTATAACATAGATTAGAAAGTAATTTTTTAGGAAACCTCATGATAAGTCTTAGAGTTATCATTTCCTAAAAACGATTGAGCTAGGAATTCAAAATTCAAAATTCAAAATTTAGGCCATGACGATTAACGAATAAAACAATAAAACCAAATCGCCATACCTCACGAGAGAGCTAACACTAGAATGCAAAATGAATAAAATCGCCTAGGCAAAATTGACGTTAGATGGTCTTCAACGTGATCTCCCTTCAAAATAGCAATTTTGCCACCTTTGAGATGTCCTTGACGAGATATTCCAATGTCTTTGACGTCCTTGGCAAGTTCGCACAAATGGAAACTTCAAGTTCGTAGTGCCTTGGATTGATGTTAATGCCTTGGTTAATACTTTGCACCACCTTGAATACAATTCGCACCTCCTTGGATACAATTCGCACTTCTCCCTTTGTCTTCCAAATCGCACTTGAATGAAGATGATAAAATGATAATGTAAAAAATGAAAATCATCACCTCTCTTTATAGCGCTCATACCACCCATTCACTCTAGGCCGACTTTGGTAAAATTAAGCAATTAAAAAGGATTTTTAAATCAATAATAAAGGCCGACCTCTATAAAACAAATAAATACCAAGCGCTATATTTAATTTTTAAATTAATTAATTAATTCTTTGCCAACGTTTTTTAATTTAACAATTTCGATTTTTTACAAGGCAAAAACAATTAATTAATATTTTGCGCTATATTAAATGCCATTTTAATTAAATTTTCAATCCATTGATTTTCCTAGCATTTAAATAAATTCAAAAATGATTGTTTGAGCGCCAAAATTGTAAAAGTAAAAAATGCAAACCTTATCGCCCTGGTCCCTGGCTGAGGGACAGGAGCGATCCATCATCTTTGTCTCGATCCTTGCACTTTTGACGTCCAAAGTCTTCATCTCTACGTTGAAGTTGGCATTTTCGTTGGGTCCTTCGAGTTTAATTGACTTGTGCGAATGAATGCATCTCATGACCATTATCGCCTTGGTCCCTTGGAGAGGGACAGGAGCGATCCCTATTCTTTTACGTGAAATTCTTCGTTCTTGATATCAATTCTTCGTTCACTATCCTTGAAACAACGTTTCGAACCCTTTGCAACTTTGCTTTGACGTAATCTTCGAAGGATGATAAGTGCTTTAGCAAATATCGCCCTGGTCCCTTGGAGAGGGACAGGAGCGATCTCCATTGTTTCTCCTTGATCTTGCATCTTTGATCTCAAATTTCCATCATGAGGCGAATAATAACCTTGTTTCTCTATTCCATGCTTGTTTCACTTGACTTCTACAAGGCGTTTAGACGTTTGGAAGGATCATCGCCCTTGTCCCTTGGAGAGGGACAGGAGCGATCTTGAAGCTCTAGCTAAAATGCATCATCTTTCAACCTTGGTTCCTCGTTCATTGCCTCTTAAAGGACGCCCTTGATCTTGTGTGAACTTGCCCTGACATGCATCTGAAGGAAAATGAAGGATCTTATGCAAATCGCCCTGGTCCCTTGGAGAGGGACAGGAGCGATATAGCCTCTTTGTTCAATTTGATGATCGTTTAACGTTTAAAGCCTTTGTATATCATCAACTAATCATGCCTTGGACCTTTTACCACCTCGCGAAACATTGACTTAACGTGATTTTTGAAGGAATTAGCAACTATAATCAATATCGCTCTGGTCCCTTCCTGAGGGACAGGAGCGAACTTCAAGTTTTTGGGCTCGTGTTTGCTTCAACCAACTTGCCATTACTTTCAATGCGTAAAATGAAGTCTCTTGTTCCTTCTTAATCACTTGATACTTGTTTAACTTTTGAAATCTATGCCTTCATGGAAATATCGCTTTGGTCCCTTCCTGAGGGACAGGAGCGAATTAGGTGTCTTGATGAAATTCCTTCAATATTGGTGACCTTTGATGCCTTGTGTTTGATTGAGATGCTTCGAAACGCCTTTGCCACCATGTATCCGGTACTTGGAGTGTTTTGAACTTGAAGAAAAGGCAACATACTCATTACAATCGCCCTGGTCCCTTGGAGAGGGACAGGAGCGATATTGCTCTTGTGGGCTTCATCTCACCTTGTTAACTTCAAAAATTATCTTCAACTATCTTGTTATCCCTCCTTCCATTCATCCATGCCTTAAGATTCATTGTAACTTGGCAAGAAATTTGTCAAAGGTAAAAATCGCTCTGGTCCCTGCCTGAGGGACAGGAGCGAACTTGGGCATTTGAGTCCCTTGTTGACATTTCATAATCTTCAATTTGTCTTCAACGAGTTCAAGTCACATCCTTTCTTGCCTTCAAACCAAAAACTTGCTTGATCTTCGTCCAGAACATGCCCTATGAAGGATTTCGCTCTGGTCCCTGAGAGAGGGAGGGAGCTACAAAGAACTTCGCCCTGGTCCCTGGCTGAGGGACAGGAGCGATTTTTACATCTTGGGTCATTCTCCTTCACGACGGTACTTCAAGTTATATTCATTTGATAAAATGCATCTCTTTGGACCTCTTCAAATTGTCAAGTCGTTAAAATCTTGCAAGGACAAAGTAATATTTGATTTTAAGCTCCGGTCCTTCACTGAGGGACAGGAGCGATTTTGCTCCCTAGGACATTTCCGTGTTCGTGAAATTCTTCAATTTATATTCAACGGAAAGATCACGCCTTTCTTCATTACTTCCAATTCGAAATTTATCTTGACCCTGCACGGATAGTAAGATTTTTGAAAACGAGCTCCGGTCCTTCACTGAGGGACAGGAGCGATTTTGCTCCTACAGGCCAAAATATCAAGATTTTACACATTTAATCACTTCACAAGGCAAAAACAAATTATTCCCAATGCCCGAGATCAAATATCAAAAAAGTCAAAATTTGGTCAAAATTATTCAATTGGACAAAAATTCACATTTCATCACCAACACTTAGACAAATTTAAGGCTCTGCACTCAAAAATTCCAATTGAAAATAGACCATTCTGGCGAATTCATTCCATTCAAAATTTGCACCCTACGAAAGAAGCTCAAAAAGCTCTCAAAACTGACTGGATTCTGGCCTAAAATGACAGAAACGGGAACCCTAAGGCTTGACCCTAAATCCAGACAACTGACAAACTAACAAAACCCTAAAAACGAAAACGAAAAGTGAGCGAAAAACGAGCAAAAAGAGGGGGTCCCCATTTCAAATGGGGCGATGTGTGAAATGGTCACAACAGTAAGCAATGACGTTTTTCACCTTGGAGGTAATTGGAAGTTGACACGATCAAGGGTTTGTACCAAGGACTAGATGGCGCTCTTGTCCTTCACTCAAGGACCAAGGCGATTTTCATAAAAACAATCATTCCCTTCCAAAGCCACGCCAAAGCAAGGTTGTATAAAAGTCAAAATGTCTTTCGAAGGGCAATGAGCATGGGATCAACCTTGAAAAATTGACTAACTTAAGCACAGATGCAAAATCGCTCCTGTCCTTCACTGGAGGCCCAGGGCAAAAATCCTAAGAAGGTCAATTTTGACTTGAGAAAACAAGCAAAACATGCATAGAACGAGAGATGATGATCATTGCCCATCTTACATCATGAGTTGGCGATTTGGGAAATGAAGTCAAAGAATAAAAGGTAGAGTGCTCCTGTCCCTCTCCAAGGGACCAGAGCGAAATCATCATATTTGCCTGATTACCTAACATTTTGAAGTGCCAATATCGTTTGCAAGACTCAAGAAAGAATAAGGAGCAACCTTTTACGCCTTGAAGATAATTTGATATTTATATGATTGAGGATTTGTGCCATGGATTAAAGTTCGCTCCTGTCCTTCACTGGAGGACCAGGGCGATTTCTATAAAAACAATCATCTCCTTCCAAAACCACACCAAGGCAAGGTCATACGAAATGAGAAACGCCTTTTGGAAAACGATGGACAAGGAAACATCCACAAGAATTGACAATTTTTGGCTCAAGTACAAAGTTCGCTCCTGTCCTTCACTGGAGGACCAGGGCGATAATCCTTGGAGGAGCTCATTTAGTCTCGAGAAAGTAAATTGGACATGCATGAAGCAAACAATAAAGATCATCGCCTACCTCGCAACTCGGTTTGGCAATTAAAGAGACAAAGACCAAAGGCAAAAGGTAAAGTTCGCTCCTGTCCTTCACTGAAGGACCAGGGCGAAAATCCATAGAATATCGAGTTTGCCTTGCAAACGACAAGTTAAGCATGTATGGAATGGATGGATGAAATCATCACTTGCCCTGTAACATGATTTGGCGATTGAAAGGACAAGGATCAAGGATAAAAGACAAGTTCGCTCCTATCCCTCACCAAGGGACCAGGGCGAAAATGGTTCTAAGGGGCATTCATTCCAAAAATTGAATAGATCAAACTCCAAGTTACGAATGAAAATCCCATTTTGGACGTAAAGGAAGAGACTTTGAACGTGAAAAGCGAGAAATGCAAGGCCAAAATGAAGGGGCGCTCCTGTCCCTCTCCCAGGGACCAGAGCAATGTTGATAGATGTCCCTTATACCTCCTATGCCTAGGTGCCAATAATTTTTTTGATTCCATTAAATGCCAAATTCGATAAAACTTGAAATATTTTTAATTAAATGGGCATTTAATAAGTTCGCATAAGGCATTTAATAATTGATTTAGCCTTTTAAAAAATCGAAACTTTAATTGCAAAGGTTTTTTAAATTAATTATTATTATTATTAAAATTAAATAAAAAGGAGTGCGCCTGGGGTTCTATTTTAATGTTTTTACAAAGGTCGGCCTCCTCTTTTTATTTAAATTTTGTTTATTATTGGCCTTATTTCCAAAAGTCGGCCTATGGGGATTGCAATGCATGAGCGCCTATATAAGAGAGGTATTTTGAAGCATTTTAAATCATCATTTAATCATTTATTCATATGCGATTTGGAGAAGAACAAGGAGAAGTGTGAAATCTCATCAAAGAAGAGTGCGAATTTTGTTAGAAGTGGAGCGAATTCTCCCTCAAAGCGTTGAAGACCCCAAGGGTGGTGAAGTTAATAAAGAAGACGCATTTTGCTAGGGGAAGCTCACGTTGAAGACTTCGATCTTCATTTTGCCTAGCAAACTTGCTTAATTTTGCATCTTTTCTTAGAGTTAGCTCTCAAAGTGAGGTATGGCGAAGTCTCCCTTGTCCAAATTTTGAATTTTGAATCATCCTAGTCTCAATCTTGAATTTTGAATTTTGAAATTTTGAATTTCCAGTAGCTCAATCGTATTTAGGAAATGATAACTCAAAGACTTATCATGAAGTTTCCTAAATTTAAACTTTAATCTAATCTATACTTCTACATTGCAAAATCTATTACTCATTATGAAATGTTGTGTAGGTATCACAATGGCGACCCCAAAGGCGGGAGCATCCACCAGTCATCCAGCCCTCATGAAGGAAGATCAAAAGAACGAAGAATTGGAGACCAAGATCGTGTCAAAATGGAGCAACATTGGAGATACTAACTTGGGAAACTTCAGTGTGAAGAAGTTTCAAGAGGTCCCTTATATTGGAAAGCCATCACCTGTCGCAAGGAGAATAATTGAAAGTGGCATTATCAAGGCGGCCGGCTTCCCTCCAGCAATCCAGTGCCATGAGTTGATGATCGAATGTGCCCGCCATTACGACCCACAGTCAAAATCGATCGTGTCCAAGGAGGGAAACACTTTGGCCTATCTTTCAGAGGAGGCTATAAGTGAGGCTCTCCATCTTCCGGAGCACAGAGATATGATTTACAAAAGCCTAGAAGGAGCCAGGTCCATGTACGAAGATGATCCAGACACTTGCCTAAGCATCATCAATAAGAATTGGTTACTCAAGAGTCGTCCTCGCCTGAGCAAGATTCCAAACACACCACATAGGATCGACTTCTAGGAGGAGTACAGAGATTTGATAACATTACTCAACCGAGTTACAGGAGCTCCTCAAGCCTTCTATTTTGAGAAGTGGATGTTCTACTTCATCCAAGTGATAGTTCAGGGAAAAGGAACAATTCATTGGGCTAGAATGATTAGCCATTGCTTGGACGTGCAGTTAAGAAGATTGAAGGCTACCAAGTCCTTCCACATGAGTTCATACATCATATATGCCTTGATCAGGAGCTTTGAATAGGCAGGACTACCTCACAGAGGAGTGATCGGGAGAGGACCCGGGTTAGAGTTTGTGATTCCTATGTTCATTTGCATCATCCACCAGGAAGTGACTACAAGTTAGTCAATGATACCTTCACAATGAACATCACCAGGACATTGCAAGGTGGGATTCACAATCAGCTATCTCAAGACGCACAAGAGCTTATAAAGAGGTACGGTGCTTGGTTCATCCAATTTCAGAAATTTACATATATCAGAGTTCATGGATGTCCTTCACCTCCATACATGTTGCCGAGATATCCGACAGATAGAATAGTGTTACTTGAGGTAACTAGGCAGTTGGCAGCTTATGCGAAGGCATTCAGACACCGGCATGGAAATGGAATTCCCGTGCCTATCATACTAGGAAATTCAGTTGAGGTATGTCCTAATGCTCTAGCCATGGATGACGCAAAGGAGGAGTTGGCCTTATATTCATTTTCATTCTTTAGCTTGAGAGAAAGTTTTGATCCTTATGGATATATAGAGGAGACACTTGGTAGAAAGTACAAGCATGAATTTCAGGTGGAAGACTTTTTCATGAATCTCGCAGATGATTTCGAAGTAAAGAGAAAGATGCATTCCAGATTACCTTTGGATTTCATCAAGAAATGCAAAATTTACAGAGTGGCCGATCAAGCTCAGGACAGTGGCAGACATCTCCAATCATCTTATGACCGAGAAAGCAAAGCAGTGAGGATAGATTGGAATGAGCCTGAGATTTTGGATCTAGATGCTTTGATGGCTCCAGTTTTGTCTTGTACTCGCAGATGGGTTGATGTGCAACATCAGAAGTTGAGAGAACAGAACATATCTATGACTTTTACTTTGGAGGAAAGGTCGGCAGAAGGAGGAACAAGTGTAAGTGAAGGCAATCCTCATCCCAGAAACACAAGCAAAGGCAACCTTCAAAGCACAAGTGAAGGTAATCCTCATCCTAGAGGCTCAAAAAGAAAAGAGAGACCTGAGAAAAGGGAATCCTCCAAGAAGAAGCAAGAGGCCAATCGAGACCACTCATCCGGCACATCTTCTCGACAAGAGAAAAGAACACTGGAAATGGAGGAATCTATGGAATCAATGGTCCAGAACGATAGACATGAAGAAGGACAGGTAACTCAACGTTCATCAAGTTGATCTCTCCAAGTCAGTGAGCTACATGAAGACAAGAATGATGATGAAGTGACATCTCCTCTCCGAGAAGAAGAGACATTGCCTAAAGAGATACAAGTTAGAGAGACAAGGTCTGTCATTCCAGATTGGTTGAAGGAAAGACTAACAAGGGTGATTGTGATTGAGGACGAAGATAATGTGATTGATTTAGAAAGCCTTGTTGGAAATTCTCAAGGAGTGACAGAAAAGAGGAAAGCCACTAAGATGTCCAAGATGATTAGAGATGAGACCGGATCCAGGAAATTGCAGATAGCTACACCAGCAGTGGACAAGTATGAAGGTGAGATCCTCGCAGAGGAATATGATATAGAAACATTTGAGCTTGGTCCACCCACTGCTGAGCAAACATTAGATGAGGCAACCGATTCATTTGAGGCACTAAAAGACAAGCTTAGGGAAGAAATGGAGAAAAATAGAAAGCTTGAGAGAGAGAGAGGTGCATGGAGAGGCTACTTTAGCCATCTCAATCAGCCTTTGGGACGTTAGGATCCAGCAATGTCTCCTGTGCAGGCACTTCCCATTGAATCAGTTGGTGAGGCAGAGAGAGTTAAGAGTTTGGTCCAGCTTATGAGCTCTTGGATTGACAAATCCCATACAGTTGCTATTGAATTTGCGACAAGAATGATGCAGACCATCCACTGAGCTATCCAGGTTCTTGAGATCATCCACAACTTAATGATAACAATAGCCGCCTTTGCCCATACTAGAGATGTTATCATTCCTGTTCTACAAGTAATCAGACAAACATCAAGGAAGATCCTAGCCCAAGAAAAGATAATGGATGGAGGACCTCATAATTTACTTCAATGGTCTACTTTACTCCAAATGAAGGAAGTTCTCTTTGAGGACATCAGTACCAAATGCAATCATGTTGAAGAGGTCATCCACCCAATCCAGGACAGAGTGTTTGAAGTGTTATGTACTATTCTCGGCAGGAGGATCGAAGTTGAGACAGATGTGGATTTGCAAGAATTAGAAGAAAGAGTCAAGGTCATCTTTTGCAAAGATGAGAATGTTATCACAGATGAGCAACGGGACCAAATGTTTGCTACCATGCTCCTGATTGAGAAGATCAAAGAACTTGAACCTGAATGGGATGCAGCTCTTCTCAAGGCTTTCGATCAGGTCATCCACTTAGAGGAGCGAATGAGGAATCTTCCCGAGATTCCAATTGCTGAGATTGAAGGAATCGTGTCCAGATTCATTGCATATGCTAAGAAAGAGCATTGGAAAGGGAATAAGATTCTAGAAGATAGGTTGTTATAGATGACATGGCACCTTAATTATCATTGGTCTATGTTTCCTAGATTTTTGTGCCAAATCAAATATTTGGCTATGCATTTAATATTGTTCAATAAAAAGGGGACTATTTGTAATAAACCCTAATTAGGGTTTAGGTGTCAGAATCTCAGCCATTGATCTTCTGTTGATCTGGGCCGTTCATTGTAATTGAGGATGCTATTTATACCCTCATTCATTTTCATTTTGTCATTAGAAATTAGAAGAAGTTAGCAATAAGAAATAGTTAGAAGTTTAGAGCTTTTGGAGAAGCAAGTTATTTTGTAGCAAGATTGAGCTTTGAAGAAAGAATTTCAAGCAATTGTTGTTTATGATGGCTTTGAGATCAATAAAATATTGAAGTTATGGTGTTTTATTGCAATTCTTGTGGCTATCTTCATGGTTGTTTATTTTCTTGAATCATTCTCGGTCGAAGTAGTGTTTAAAATTTGAAGGACTAAGCGTTGGACTTGATATTTGGTAAGATTCACATTCCAAACCACTAGCTTCTTACTGATTGTAGGAACGCCTTGCGTGGTCAACTGGAGAGACTTGAATTACTTAAACCTTCAATCGTCATTGAGCTTTGGATATGTGCCTTTGTGGTAGTGTCCATGGTCCTTGATGAATTGAAAGATCATTTGTTACCTTAGAAGATCGCATCAATTTCAGTTGAGTTGTTATCTCATGGCGATATTGAAGTTGGTAGAATCTCGCCAAGTCTAAGTCTACATTGAGTCATTCTTAGGATTAGATTAGAATTTACCCCTTGCAAACTCTACCCTTTTGATCTTTTTTGAGAACTTGTTAGTTTAGAGAAATCTTGTTCCTACAGCTTGGAAGATGTAAGGCCCCTTGATGAAACAGCAATCACAACGACCACTGGTGCTTATCCACACGTAGAGACCCTACATAAAAGAACATTGGAGTCACCCTGATTGATCCTTTTTTGAGACATCTTCAGCAATCAGAGACTTTATTCAAGAGACGATAAGGTGCCCTTGGGTATTTTATTCTGTGTATGATTGTGTACAAAATACACGTCAACAGGATCACCACCCCTCCGGAAGGGACTTAAAGATGCAGGGATGCATCAATCCGGTGAGCTTATCAGAAATATCTTCTGTTGATGGGATGATGCTGCTACTCAGGGGAAGTAGCCAGCTGTTTGGTTTGGCATCAACCCTTTGTCATTGATGTCAAAGGAGGAGAATCAGTTAGAATGAACCAGAGGAAAACTGAGAGGAGAGGGGGGGGGGGGGGGGGGTTGAATCAATTTTCCACAAGTTAAACAATTAATGCAGATTATAAACTTTCTACCATAGCAATATAACAACAGCACAGAGAAAAATAAATCATGAAAGCACACAACACATAGAACCAATAATTTTGAAGTGGAAATCCCGATTAAGGGAAAAACCACGGTGGCAAACCCTACCCACAGTCAGATAATACTTCTGCAGCAATATGTGAAATGTTACAATGGGGATTGCACTTTCAATCAAGCCAACCGCCTAGAGCTCATTGCTCAACACAAAAGGGGAGTCTCATTGACTTACATAAACATCGGACTACAATACGAAGGAAATGAATTGTGGAAATAGCATCTCCTAATGCTTGATTACAGTTCCGGTTAAGCACAGATGTCTGCCCTGCAACACCAAACTTCCCTCAAACCCTTCACTAAATGATATATCCTTGTTCGCACATAAACGTTTCTCTAATAATGCAAACATAACCATCCCATACAAATTACATGAATATATCACCTATATATATAGATCATCAACCTTGATAAGCAAGGTTGGCTAAACCCTAAACCCATAACTCATAATTGCATACATTACATCACACGATACCACCAGACCAATACTGTGATTTACATTACATAGCATGGACCTAATTCAAATTCCCAAACAATTATATCCACCGGAAATCGCGCCAAGACCAAATGCAGCACGTTACTCCAACCGGTAGAAACCCTCAGTGTCAATAACACAGAATAACCAACCGGACTCAAATAGGATCACCAAATCAGCACGCCAACCAATGCGAAGCCACCGAACAATTAGGACACGATCAAGAACACCTTCAGCACATTAGGAACCATTTCTAGAAGTCGGATCAAAACCACTTAACCATTTCATCAAATATCACCAACCGGTACTGTCAACCGAGACCAAGAATATCAACCGGCAAACCAGAACATAAACGATAGCTTCCAGAGCACCAAATCATGAACCAACTGAATATGACAAGCATATAATCATCCTGAACAACCATCCAAAACTAAATCCAACAATCCAATCATACCGGATCAGAATCTCTGAAAACCTCAACCAAAACCAAGTCAAACCGAAACAGGTCCAACCGGAGCACAATGTTGACATCAATGACAACACATAATCAATTCCTGCATAATGCCAACAGATACCTCTCCTCTACCTTCCACATTTCGGCAAAACAAAAACTTTCCCAAAAACTCCAAACCCTTCCAAAAGTCATTTCCATGGCAGAAGGGTAACACTTCTTCTCTTAAGACAGATAAGGAGTCTAGGAATGAATTGAGGAGAAAGAAATTGTGCTTTACTTGCAAGGAGCCTTGGGAACCGAGTCACAGATGCCTTGGAAAAGGCAAGGCACATCTTATTGAGGTGAGCTCAGATGTGGAGGATGAACATGTACAGGACATTGATGATGAGGGTACACAGGATGAGCCTACTCGTGAGTCACCATAGTTGGAGCTTGACCCTACTAATCCGTTGGCTACTGCCAATGTTACTATGGCCACACTTTTAGGTTATCCTGAGTTCCACGCTTTTCGATTGAAAGGTACAATACAAGGGAAGCGTGTGGTGTGTTTAGTGGACACTGGAGCGACCCATAATTTCATTGATCAGCATTTGGTAGAGAAACGTGGATTACAGTCAAAGGAGTTCTTGGGTTTTGGAGTGAAGGTTGCAAATGGAGTTGTATTGGGATGTACTAGGAGAATCCTTCGGCTCAGTATTCAGATGGGTGATTACACATTGACAAATGACTTCTATGTCCTACCGTTAGAAGATTATGATGTGGTACTGGGTATGCAGTGGTTACAGGGAGTTGGCCAATATATTATAGATCATCGCAAGATGCAGTTTTAGTTCATCACTGATGGCAAGAAGAGCGTGTCGAGGGCGTTGTCAAATGGTGGCCCCAAGGAAGTATCATCTCGCAAGATGGAGACTATTATCAGACATCATGATATCCTTTGGGCGACACAGTGCTTTTTTACGTCCAAAACATCTTCTCAAGATGGGAGGTCCTTTCAAATTGATATCCAGACAGTTTTGGATAAGCATGGGGTGGTAGTTGGTGACATTCCTCTTGGAGTACCTCCTTTTGCGGGGTTTTGAGCATGTTATAGAGTTGGAGGAGGGAGCAAAGCAAGTCATGACTACTCCTGACCGCCACCCTAAGGTTTACAGAGAGGAGATGGAGAAAACCATCAAGGAGCTTTTGGACATGGGATTCGTCAAGCCGAGCTCTAGTCCTTTTGCTTCTTTTGTAGTCATGGTGAAGGATGGTACCCTACACATGTGCATAGACTATCGTGCACTAAACAAAAAGAGAATTAAAAACAAGTAACCCATTCCACGTATAGACGAGTTGTTGGATGAATTACATGGGGCAGTTTATTTTTCGAAGATTGATCTTCGATCGAGGTATCATCAAATTAAGGTTCGTGAATCAAATATTCATAAGATAGCATTTAGGTGCCATTACGGACATTATGAGTTTTTACTGATGTCTTTTGGCCCCACTAACGCTCCAACCACTTTTCAGTCTTGTATGAACCATATTTTTAATGAGCACCTACGTAAATTTGTTCTAGTATTTTTTGACGACATCTTGATATAAAGCAGAACATGGGAGGACCACCTGAAACACTTGGATGAGGTGCTGATAATTATGGAGTCACAGTCATTATATGCTAAAATGTCCAAGTGTGAGTTTGGGCTGATAGAGATTTTATATTTGGGGCATGTAATAGGTGCAGAGGGAGTGACAGTTCATCAAGAAAAAATTCAGGCAATACTTGACTGGCCAACCCCCTAAAATATTTCAAAATTGCATGGTTTCTTTGGGTTATGTGCTTATTACAAGAGGTTTGTCAGGGGATATTCACATCTTGCAACACCATTGACAGATCTCACCAGGAAAGGTGCTTTCAGATGGATGGAAGAGGCTCAGAGTGTGTTTGATAGACTTAAGCAGGTGATGAGTTCTTGCCCTATATTGGCACTTCCAGATTTCACTCAACCTTCTGTTCTAGAGTGTGATGTTTCGGGTGAAGGTGTGGGTGCAGTTCTCATGCAAAATCATCATCCTATAGCATATGAGAGTAGGAAAATTAAGGATAATGAGAAATTGTAATCTACATATGACAAAGAAATGTTGGCCATCATACATGCATTAACAAAGTTTGGACAGTACTTTGTTGGAGGGAAATTTGTGGTTAGAACTGATCATAACAGCCTAAAGTATTTCTTAGAACAAAAGGCACTCGGTGAGAGGCAGCAAAAGTGGATTAGTAAGATCCAAGCTTATGATTTTGACATTGAATATGTCAAAGGGAAAAGGAATATTGCTGCTAATGCATTATCCAAAAAACTTTCTATTGCTGCTCTATGTTCATTGAGTGAGATTTCAATTGACTGGAAATCTCAACTCTTCGTTGAATATTCAAAAGATCAGCAAGCATGTGAAATTTTGGATGGAATTATTCAGGGTGATAGGTACACTGTTGTGGATGATGTGATCTACTATAAGGGCAGTATTTATTTGGTTCCAGAATCTAAATTGAAAATTCAGATTTTACAAGCCTTTCATGATATGCCTTTGGCAGGACATCCTAGATTTGGTAAGACAAATAGGTAGATCCGAGAGAGATTCACTTGAAGGGCCTCAAAGATGATGTTCTACAGTATGTTCGATAGGGTATGGTTTGTCAACAAAATAAAACTGAAAATTCTTTTCCTGCTGGTCTGCTGCAACCATTACCCATTCTGAAGCAAAAGTGGCTGGGAATCTCCATGGACTTCATCACAAGACTTCCGCGGGTGCAAGGGAAGGACTGTATATATGTTGTTGTAGACAGATTGACAAAATATGCGCATTTCTTTGCTATAGCAACAGATAACTCAGCTTCACAAGTGGCTGATTTGTTTTTCAAAGAGATATTTCGTCTCCATGGTCTTCCTAAGACTATTGTTAGCGACCAAGACAGCAGGTTTATGAGTATTTTTTGGCAGTTGTTCAGACTCACAGGCACAGAGTTGACTCCCAGCACCAGCTATCATCCCCAAATAGATGAGCAGACCAAGATTGTGAATAAGTGGTGCAGTCACCGATTAGGAGGGACCTTAAAGAGATCAATCCGGACCCGGCAGCAAGAGTAAACACAACGGAAATAAGATGATATGATGGAGACAATGCGGAACTGAATGAATTAGATCATGAAAACTGATTACAGATAACCGATAATACCAGGGTTACAAGATTCGGCTCACAAGCCTACCACATACATGCTCAATTATAGAGTTCGTCAACTCCGGACCTCTAAATCTTAAGATCTATCTTCTATGTTCTATCTCACTCAATTATGATCCTTGATTACATTGATTTATATGGTCTAGAGGGATCCGGTGGGCCCAAGAGCGACCAAATGCTGAAGAACAAGATCAAACATGTAAAACCAACAGGTCGGCCTCCGCCAAAGAGATTCCGCCAAAAAATCCAAAGGATGAAGTGCAGATAAAGGGAAGGTCGGCCACACACCAAGGAACATCGGAATCAACGAACTGGGCTCCGCAAGCTACGGAAAGGATCTGGTAGATTCACCAATGCAAATAGGTCCAAGCAGTTCCGGTGCCAGAAAACTATCTTGGAATCCGGAATCAATAACTTGCCGGAAAATGATTCAAATGCTCTGCAATTTAGGAATAAGGAAGATGATCATGTCCTCAAGCAAAATCCAGCTCCACAAGATCCCGTGAGCGAATGCAAGAAAATACAAAAAGAAATGCTAAAACTGCAAAACAAAAAACAAACTAGAAAGGAAATGTTTTTGGTTGATGCAAGATTGCCAAGAACCGAGGATGCTCCTGCATCAATAAGTGGATAGAGGGATACTTGCGTAATTATGTCTCGGGGCAGCAGCATGCATGGCTGCGATGGTTGCACTCGAGAGATTTTTGTTACAATACTACACATCATTTGTCCATTGACATGTCTCCCTTACGTGCTTTGCATGGTTATGATGCTATGTCCTTCATGGATTTGGCCTTAAAAGATAGTAGAGATCCTTTGGCACAAGATTAGCTCCAGGAGAACCAGGATATCCTAAAGTCTCTTAAGGATAACATTCAAAGAGCACAAAACCAGCAAAAGACATATGCTGATCGCCACAAAATTGAGAGGGCGTTTGAGGTTGGTAAAATGGTGTTTTTGCGTCTCCAACCTTACCGACAGAGTACCTTGAAGAAGAATGGGGCGGAGAAGCTCAAGCCCTACTATTATGGACCGTATCGTCTGCTGAGGAGGATTGGGGAAGTTGCCTATGAGATTGAGTTGCCACCTAACAGCAAGATCCACAATGTGTTCCATGTATCTTGCCTTAAGAAAGCCATTGGACATAATGTAGTGACTTCACCTAAGTTGCCCCCTTTGGATGAGGAAGGGAATTTGATCATGGTGCCAACAGAGATTCTCGACAGATGTGAGGAGAAGCTGAGAAATAGAGTGATCTGGGAATATTTGGTTCATTGGAAAGATTTGCCCATTAAGGATGCTACTTGGGGCGGTGAGGAGATTCTACAACATCTTGCCTTATGTTTGCCTGAGGGAAAGCAATTCCAAAAAGGGAGGACTGTAATGTCCCCTCTTTCTTAGTGAACTATCAGGATTGGAGATTCACCTGTTATCCATCTTTGCAAGTGAAGTTCAATGGATAGGAGATGATATTGCCAACTTGGAGGTTTACACTTAGTCATTTCTTTGACTTGGGTGGTTTTATATCTTGTGCACTTTATAATAATTCATTATGAAGTTACTTTATCTATAATTAGAAAATTTTATAAAGTAACTTTATAAAAGGGGGATTAATTAAAAATACTGAATTATAAGTTTACCCCCTTGGGCACCCCTCTCTAGTCAAAATTGAGAAATAAACTTTAAATTAAAAATGGTCCCATTCATGACAAATTGGACCCTCAAAATGGATGCCCAAGTTAGAAAAAAATTCCAAATGGAAACTTAGAATCATGGAGCCCTAATTTGGGCATGGAGTTTGAAGAGACAAAAGGAGGTGCACGTGAAAAGTTTGGCATTGTATTGTTATTTTTTGGCATTATTCCTTCTTCAGCAGGTCTGCAACGAATTGGCAGAGGTCTGGAAATGAAATTGGAGACGAAACCCTCCGTTTCTTGGAAAAGGGACAAATCACGAAACCCCTCTCACCTTTCATCATATCGATGTGCCTGGAATGCTTGTATTTGGCCAATAAGGGTTGGAATTAGTGGTTTATCAGCAGCAACAGCATTTTACCAGTTTGGAATTCAGATCTGGGCAGACATAAAGCAGGTTTAAGCAAATTTAATAAGTTTTGGGGCTAGCCGTACCTTCCCTAGCTGGGTCGTACCATTATTCCTTGTCTGGGGTCACTAAAAAATAATTACAAGGGTTTTGATTCAGTTATTTGGCTCAGAATTCATTGTCAATGAATAATAACAGTGATCTACTGGTCACTTCAGCAAATTAGACACTTGTGTGAACAGCACGAACAATTCTTTGGGGAAAGTGCCATAATTTCAAGGGTTTGTGCCTGGCACCAGTCAAGAAATCACATTTCAAGTGCAATTTCTTCTTCAGATTTGTTTTGGTAATTCTTTACAAGCATAATAAAACCTATTGGAGCTGGTACTGTATAGTGGAGGCTCTCCTGTCAACATTCCTTCAATTTCAGTCAATAAAAGAAGCTCATCCAGACAAGCATTGAACATGTTGGTGTCTGTTTTATCATCTTCCAAACATTAGAATAAAGTACCCAAAGATAATTTACTCTCTCTTGAAAAACCACCGCATATGTGAAGATTGCTAGAAGATCATATGGCGATTCCAAGGTTTCTTTAGTCAGGTCTTGACGTGTGGATAAGCTCAATGGGCATTGTGATTTGCTGGTAATACACAAAGGGACTTACGCTTGGACGTTTTGTCAACAATTTTGGGATTTAGATGGATTGTCAACTAAAGCTCTCTCTTTCTCTCTCTTTTTGGGATTTTCAGGGTTTAAGACTTCAAAAAAGAGGACAAAGGGATAAGGATTGAGAGATCTACTCTAATCCTACGAACTCCAGAGACAGTATTGGTTTGATGACCTCAATAAACCACACTTTGAATAGCAACTTATGAAGCCCTGCAAGTGTATGCCAATTTGAATAGCAACTTATGTTTAACAAAGATTAACCACAGCTAGAAGACGCACTTGCACAACTTAACATGCAGATTATAAGACCATTGCATGTGGCAGTTTGTGCAAAAGAATAAACAAAATGAATGTCTGAGAAAAAAAAACTAGAAGCAAGTAAAACAAAAACAAGAAATTCCAAAGAAAACGCAGATTATAGAGCAAATAAATATATTTCTAGACCAATATTCAACATAAATGTTGACTGAAGTGGGCACTAATACCATGAGAAATTAAGGACTAACCATATCATAAGCAATTGTTTGGTTGCACCAGTAAGCAAGCGGTGGAACAAGTAATCGTCCTGCATATAGCTTATTGTGTAAGAATTGTTACATATATACAGATTCCATAAACATATATAATGTTTAAATTAATTGTCCAACAATGTTAAGTCAATAAAATCTAAGTAGTGAAGGATAAAACACATACTGAACAAAAGTATTCTATGTGTTGAAAAGAGTCACTGTATCAACAATAAGGAATTTTTCAAGAGATTAATTTGCATCAACATGTTTTCTATGCTTCAATACGTATCCTAATAGAGTACTCCAGCTTTGAAATGCAGTGTATCAAGTTTGGTGAGCTTACTAATACTCTTCTGAAGATGTAACAAGTTCTAAAAGGAATTTAAAGATTGTTAGAAAAGGTATTCGAATTTTCACCAGATTTTGAAGTCTTTAAGCCAAACGCTTTTGAAACCTCTTCAGGAGTTGTATGTACACGACGTTGAGGATGGGGTGGTATATTCTGCAAATAATAGCATACAGAGATACAGTATCACATATATCAAAACAAAAAAATAGAACAACATTGAACAAAACTTAATATGGAAAAAAAAATTACATTTAGTAACTGCTTTTTGTTAGTTTGAGTTTGCATATTTATTCTTGTACTAGTCTCTGGTGTTTGCATGCTGCCTTTCTCCCCATTATCATTTCTCTCTTGACAAGTATCACCAATTTCAGTGAAATTCTTGGATGTCATGCCATGTTCAATTTCACTTGCTACTCGGCGAGGATTAGTACCACAAGTTGCATCTGTACCATTGCATTTCAGCATCACACCATCATTCATAGTGTTCTCATAGCATATAAATGTCTCAGAAAGTTTAGGAGATTGATCTGTGTGCCTTTTTCTGGTCTTAGGCCTTGCCCTTTTCTTTTTGCTTGAATTGTTCAGCTGTTTCACAGACTTATTGACATCATTATTGAGGTGATTTTCTGGTAATGAAGTGGGCTTATTTTCTGCAGAAACAGATGATATAAATTCAAAATTGTCAACATCTGCCAAACAGTCTACTTCAATCTGACGCTGCCCTTTCCCATCTTCCCCAGGGTTGGTTATTTTATTAGAAATCAGTCCAAACTCTGAATCAGATGGAAATAGGTTGTAGTTTTTACTTTCTTCACCAATACTGGTGATTTCATCAAGACTTGTCACATTAGACAACTCTTTTACAGTCTCATCTGTAATTTCACCATATAGTCCATCCCTTGATGCTTGAGAAGATTTAGTCTTTCTATTTCTGCTTGTTTGTGACTTATCTGATGATGTCAACTTTCCTGTTTTGCAATCTGTACCAGGAAATTCTGAAACTGGTTTCTGAATTTTTTGAGTTTGTTGTCCCCCCGAAGTACAGTTGCTTTCCATTTGCCTCAAATGCACATCTGAACTTTTTGAGCTTCTTGTCCTCCTGAGTTGTTTTCCATTTTCTTTTGAGACTTCTTCAAGAGTTGTATGTACACAACGTCGAGGAGTGGGTGGGATATTCTGCAAACAATAGCATACAGAGATAAAGTATCACATATATCAATAAGGAAAAATTAATCAACATTGAACAAACCTTAATATACAAGAAAAATTACCTCTTGTAACTGCCTTCTGTTTGTTTGAGGTTGCATGTTTGTTCTTATACTAGTCTTTGGAATTTGCCTGCTGCCTTTCTCCCCATCACCATTTCCCTGTCGACAAGTATTGCCAATTTCAGTGCAATTCTTAGATGTCATGCCATGTTCAATTTCACTTTCTACCTGGTGAAGATTAGCATCACGAGTTGCATCTATTTCATTGTATTTCACCATGTCATCATCATTCACAGTGGTCTGATAGCAAACAAATGTTTCAGAAAGTTTAGAAGATTGATCTGTGTGCCTTGTTCTGGTCTTAGAACTTCCCCTTTTCTTTGTGCTTGAATTGTTCACCTGTTTCACAGATTTATTGACATCACTATTTAGATGAGTTTCTGGTAATGAAGTGGGCTTATTTTCTGCACAAGCAGATGAAATATCTTCCTTCATACATATAAATTCAAAATCAGCAACATCTGCTAAACAGTCTACTTCAATCTGCTCCTTCCCATCTTCCTCATTGCTGGTTATTTCATTAGAAATCAGTCCAGAATCTGGATCAGATGGAAATAGGTTGTACTTTTTACATTTTTCACCAGCACTGGTGATATCCTCAAGACAAGTCACATTAGACAACTCTATTACAGTCTCATCTGTAATTTTACCACAAATTTCATACCTTGATGCTTGAGAAGATTTACTCGTTCTATATCTCTTTGTTTGTGACTTATCCGATGATATCAACTTTCCTGTTTTGCAACCTGTACCAGGAAATTCTGAAACTGGTTTTTGAATTTTTTGAGTTTGTTGTACTCGTGAAGTACAGTTGCTCTTCATTTGGTCCAAATGCTCATTCTCTGCAGGTGATTGCTCTGTTCCATTCTTGTCAATTCTTTGATGAACAGTGTCCCCTGCACTGTCAAAATGGCTATTTGTCTGGTCTTGGCAACCGCTTTCTTTTGTAGCTGAGCACAACAATTGTGTTAATTTGGCTTCAACAAGACAACTCCCACTCTGGATCTGCTTCTTGGATTCTCTCAATTCCTTCATACTTCTTATTACATCATATTTCACAGTATTCTTATTTCTCTTAACAGAATATTTGTCTTCCTCAGATACTAAGACTTTGAGAGACTTCTTCCTCAACAATTTACTGCCAGAATCTATCAAATGATTTTCTTTATCAAAACTTTCATAGGTTTCTATACAAGAGAGCATTTGTTCTGGAGTCAGAACTTTCTTTTCTACACACACAGTATGAATACCCGAGGATAAAATATTAGAATTCTCAGGTAATTCCACAGAGGGAATAAGATCTTTTGGCTTGCCGTTTATGCTTAAATTGTCACATTTAAGTCGCTTTGATGATTGAATAGCTTGGGAGCCATATCTTCCCCTCTTTCCGCCTCTTACCAAGGATTCTCTAGAAATTATTTTGGATGTGCTTTCCTCTACTTTGTATGTTTCTTCTTCCACCTCTAAAAAACTTGATATAACAGTTCCCCCATCCTCTGTGTTCGTTCCAGAATGACAAGAATTCAGATTTTCAACCTTTTCCTGCCATGCATACTTCTCTTTACTAGTGGGCAGCATGCTCACATTCAAACTTGCTTGGCTACAGCATTCATTAATAACAAGGTTCCAGTTAAATGGGAAGCCAGTAAGAAATGGACTTATTACCTACAAATGCACACACATCAGAACAATCATTCATAAGATATATAAAATGCTGTAACCCACAAGAAAAGACTAAAATCACTCTTCATACTTGGAAAGGAAAACCATTTTCATAGGTGCCTTGCTCATCTATTGCGCCCATTAGGAGAACGTTCATCCCATTGATTGTTCTCAACTTGCACTTCTCTATTCGGGATTCTATTGGCGAAGTTCTAAATTTATCATGGTCAAGTAAACTGTAACAATGTAAACAACACAAAAATGATAATATAAAGTAAGAAATCCAATATCTAATTTTGTATCAATATAACCCACGTACAAAATCATGGCCTAGTAAGAATCTGAAAGTATTATATGATCCCTTACTCTGATGTTGTGAATCCTTCAACTGCTATCGGTACTTCATTTCTAGCAATGCCATTCTCAGGATGACCTCCACCAACTCTAAATAAAGACCAGTTGTACAAATAAACCTGAATGGCTAAGACAATCAATGTGAGTTGAAAGAATTATGAATGAAACCATTTCCTAGCAATATTTTCATTTTGCTTTGAAAGCAAAAAATCAAAATCCACAATGATATATATCTACGATATATGTAACAAACAGCGATTTATCTTGTGTGTCAGACACTAATATATATTTTCATTCGATATCAAATTATTAAGTTTTTCATTGTCAAAATTCCAAGAGGAAAAGCACAATGACATTGCCAAACATAGAGATAGCAGAGAAAACATCCACAAATTGTAGTCTTGCCACAGAATCATACTGTTCAAATTTCATTCAGGTATTTACCCATGCAATAATGGTATTACATACTGAGGGTTGTATTTGAAGAATGATTTTGGATCAAGCAAATTCATCCTATTTCATTTTATAAGAAAACACAGTGAATCAGTGGAATCTCTGACAACCACGTCTGCAGAAAAAACAAACTTCTAGCAGAAAAAAAGACAGACTCATAAAATAGGAAGAAAAGTACTTTGCAACAAAATAATGACAGCTCTATGAAACAAAACAAAAAAAATTACCACTACAAACTAAGAGAAGCATGTCAGAAGCCTACCAATGTTCTAAGAGGCCACAGAAGATTCAATATGTAAACCTATGGAATAGCATCGATAGTGCATTATAGTCTTATATACATTTCCGCTTCCCAATATTCTATCATCAACACTCTTTCGCAATGTCTTTCAAATTACAAAATGCCCATTATTTTACCATATATCTTAACCACCCATTTTTTGGTGACATTTTGAATACCCATTTTTTATTTGTATATTTGAAATTTTTCACAAGTATAATCATTCTGTTTCAGAATTTGTGAATTTCATCTTAAACTAGAAAAATACAAGCCTTTAGTATACCTAGTTTGATGTCTCTCTTCCTTATTATTTTTATCTAGAACATCAATAGAAGCTTTTTGATTGCATCTCCCCCTCAGTTCTGCATTCCCTTTCCGACACACTCTTACTTGTCTTCCTTTCTACACCTCAATTCCCCTATCAAATGTAGGAATGAAATGCCAAAAAAGACTGGCAAATATAATGGACAAAATAATGTCTTCGGACATGTAGTGCTGCGGTTAAAACACTTCGTTGGTGAAGCGGCCACCATGGTTCATATCCCTGCTGGGCCTTAGTGTTCGCAAGGCCTTGTGCCTTCGCTGGATTGTTGTGCTCACGGATTTGAACAAGTGAAGTATGGGGATGAGGTCCCCCGTTTGTGACCTCACTGGTTCATAGCTCCAAGTCAAAAGCGTTTACCCCTTATTTAAAAAATAAATAAAATAATGGACAAAATAATATTAAATGAAGTTCATATCATTCATCCATTAATGCATTCATTGACCAAAAAAATGTGATACAATGTACATATTTAACAATATGACAATGAATATCTAGTTCAACTTCTACTTGACTTTTCAATTTCTAGTGTAGCTAGAAAATAGAAAATATAAAATATTATCCGACTACTCCTAGGATTATGTACATTAATGTTATCCTCCCCCCAATCCGCAAGAGTAGTAATAAAATCACTATTTGTGTTACACATTGAGCAACTTGTCTACGGAGCCTCATCCACTTGATACGAAGCTCCAATGCTCTACAAAATGTTCTACCTAAGCAACACCTTGTTCCCTTATATAGTTTTTCAAGAACCAAGATATGAACTTGGTAAAGGCTTGAGTTTGTTTTCTCATGTCAAATCAGCTTTCCTAGATGCTATATTCCATTTTGAGAGAATATGAAACCCATTTGCTATGAAATTTTTTACCACCACTTTTTGTTCTAAGTGATGAAATTTACATAAGGTTTTTCAGCTTTCGTCTCTATCACTTCTATGAGTGAAAACTGAAGAACCCATGCTAACTATGCCCATGAGTAGTCCAAAAGTGGGCCAACTACAAAATGAGAGTTGAAAAGTGGATAAGACAAGTTGATTCTACCAATTAGTAACCCAAAAGTGTGTTGAAACATGCACTAAATGACTTGACTTTCTAGCAAGCTGGAAATGTGAAACACTTGTCATCCACAATGTCGACACAAAAAGATGCTCCTATGGTAGAAAAATTATCTCGGAAATGAAGGCACACAATGATCTCACTCATGTGTAGTCATCAAAAAACAAAATAAAGTGTGCAATCTCAGGCACGAAGATACGATGGTGATGAGTGTCAATATAATTGTTGTGACCTAATCACACATCACCCCATCCCAGATAGGGACCCCCTAGCTTTTTAGGCCCTTCCGGTCTTTTGGCTTTGTTTTTAGGGTCTTTTTCAGCAATCTCTTCAATCTCTCCGCTTTACGAATGTTCGGGGGTTAGTTAGAGGTGATTTGCTTCTCTGTCGAGCAAATTCTATGAGGTCGGGCCTATTTTGTCCCTTTTTAAGGTTTCTGCCTTTTGTCCTAGATTTTAGGGGTTTTTGTTAGGGTTTTGGGAAAACTAAACATACAACTGGAATCAGGACCCTTCAAGGAACCTCCCAAAAAAATTTGAGCTCAAACAAAGCAACTTTCTATTTTTAGAAAGTCCCTGTTTTTTAGGGATTTTTTCGAGTCCCAGAATGTCATCATTTTGCCAAAAATCAAACTTACTATTTTTAGTAATTTCTATTTTTAATAAGTTTCTATTTATAGTAAGTTATTCCTGCACCCTGTCTAGGGATCTAAAACTGACACCTTGAAGGTTTCTATTTTTGGAAAGTCAGTACTGGCAGGGTTAGTCAGACAAGGCGACAAGGATCAGACGTTCACTGATATTTCTAATTCAGGTAAGTCGGACAGCAGACAGAGAAAGCCAGAAAATGATCAAGTGCTAGAAGCCTATGCCTAAAATGGAAAGCTCGGGAAATCACTTCAAAATTCCAAGGAGGTCAAAATATTCTAAGTCTGGGAGATTAAATGATGAAAGAATCCTTCACACAGTGAAAATTCCGCCCAGGTATGCAGTTGGGCGCTAAAACCCAGTGTCCAGGATGGCGTGGATAATTCCATGAATCCTCACCCCATGAGAAAATCTGCCCAAATGTGGACTTGGGCGCCAAACTGGAAGAAGCAAGGAGAGAAGGAAATTTCCACAAATCCTTCTCGTAGTCAAAATTACGCCCAGGTATCAACTTGGGCGCCAAAATGAAGATCCCAAGGATTCACAAAAAATTCCTTGAATCCTTCTCCTGGTGAAAATTCCGCCCAAGTAAGACGAAGGGCGCCAAAATAGGATGTCCAAGGATAACAAAGAAAAAATGAAAATCCTTGGCCAAATGTGATTTGCACCCAGACATGGGGGAGGGCACCAAACTGACATACCCAAGGAGGGAAGGACAATCCCATGAATTCCTTCCCCTAGTCAAAATTGCGCCAGGACATGCAGTTGGGCGTTGAACAGAGGAGGTCAGGGATGGATGGATAAAATTCATGAATCCTTCACACAATGAACATTGCGCCGCCCAAGGATGCAATAGGGCGCCAAATCCACTAAGACAAGGAGAGGTGGAAAAGGTAAAGAATCCTTGGCCAAGTCAAAATTGCGCCTAGCACTAAGAAAGGGCGCCAAAATGTTGTACCCAAGGACGACGAGCAATTTAAAGAAATTCCTCTCCCTAGCCAAAATGTGCCCCAGCCTTCAGATGGGCGCCAAAATGGACTTCACAAGGATAGAAGGCAAAATCCATGAATCCCTGGCTAGAGCAAAATGCCGCCCAAGCACTAGAGAGGGCGCCAAAATGGAATTCCCAGGGATGGATGGACAAATTCCACGAATCCTTGGTATAGTGAAAATTCCACCCAAGCTAAAAGTTAAAATTTTGCCTAAGGCATGGAATCCAAGGAGTCAAGGAGAACTTAAAAAAACAAAATTCCCCTCGGGCAAATTTTTGAATTTGCTATTTTTAGACACCGAATCTCGATGGAGTGTGGAAAATTTCATAGATTCGGAATCGAGATGAAATTCTCCATCAAATGAACCTGACTCCTAGATTTTAGGAGGATCCCTAAAAAATAGGGATGTTGAAAAGAGACATGGAAATTCCCTCAAAGGCATGAGGCAACAAGATTAAAGTAGAATCAAGCAAATCTTGAGAGAATCCTTCAAATTCCCTCCAAAATTGGAAAGAATGAAAATCAATGAGTTGGCGGAAGGAATCTTCCAAGTATGGCGCATGACTTGGAGCATTTAAGGAATATTCTAAATTTGAACTCATTCGCATGGGAAGTTGCCTTTGCATGGCATAGTGATTGGGGAAAGTATGACGTGTCATGAATGCAATTACTAATTAAATGCCTCCTGATTTAGCAAGACATTTTGAAGAATTCTATATAAGTTTGGAAAGGCATTTCATTTCTCACGTGCGAGATTCAGGAAAGAAGAAGTGGAGAAGTCAAAAGTGGTCATACTTGGTCTCTGTTTTCATCATTTTCAAGGTGCTTCCAGGATGGTGGAATCAAACAAGGCAGCTACTATCTCTAGGCAGGCATTGATCAAGGCAGAAATGAAAAGTTTTCTTCCTCATTCTCGGTTAAATTCAAGATGGGATGAAATCAGAGATACTAGCCTAGGCACATTCAACTTGGCTGCATTCAAGATCCGAATGTTCAGAACAGCAAGGCACAATCCATCCCCGACAGCTGTCAGAATTGTGAGAAGTGGAATAGTTGCGACAGCTGGTTTTCCTCCCGCTATTCAATGCCCAGACCTGGTCTTGGAATGTGCAACACATTATAATCTGGAGCGAAAAACAATGTCAACACCAGATGGCAAGTTACTGGCAACATTGACTCCGGAGTCAATTGGTGAAGCTTTCGGAATCCCTTCACATTATTCCATGACATACAGGACCAGCAGCGGAGCTCAGGCAGTATATGAAGCAGGCCCTACCAGGTGCGCTGATTTGATCAATAAGCAATGGTTGCTGAAGCCTAGAGTGCACGCATCCAAGATGCCCAAAACTCTCACCATCTTCGAGTTCAAGCAGGAGTATGTAGACTTGATAAAAATGCTAAGTAGAGTAATGGGATGCCCACATTCAGTGAACTTTGAGGCTTGGATGTTCTTCTACATAGGCGAGATCATGAATTCAAATACGCTGATCGACTGGGCTAGATTGATCAGTCACTACTTGCATGAACAATTGAAGAACCTAAAATAGAAAAGGTCCCAATCCTTTTTCATGAGCTCCTACTTGTTCTATATGCTTGCACGAAGGGGAGGATCCGATGGGCTGCCAACAAGAGGAATCATGGGCTGCGAACCAACTCAGTTGAAAGTACATGAGTGTTATCCCCAGCTGCATCTCCACAATGTTAGTTCCTACAGGTTGGCGAATGACACCTTCACCATGTACTTGACACGGCTTATGCAGAATAAGTTGCACGTGAGGTTGTCGCCACAAGCAAGTGCCTTGGTCCAAAAGTATGGAGCTGCGTTCTTGCAATTTCCAAATTCACCTACATCAGGACACAAGGATTCTCCTTCCAGTCATACAAATTGCCCAGATATCTGTCAGGCAAGCTTGTATTGCTCAAGCTCATGAGGCAGTTAACTACCTATGATCAACTGCAAAAGAGGAAGAAGAAACAATCAATTGAATTTCCAGTTGTCTTGGGTGACTTCATGGAGATATGCCCAAGTTTGGAAGCCGCTGAAAGTGCAGCAGGGGAATTGGGGTTCTATCGCCTGCCATTTTATACATCCAGGACCCAATATGATCCTTACAACCAAATTAGGAAGGTTGTCGGCGTCAAATTCATACACAAGTTTTACTTGGAGGATTACTAGGCAAGTGTCGAGGATGACCCTTGAGGTCCGAACAAGAATGCATTCCAGATTGCCCCTAGACACCATCAAAATAAGTGAAATTTATCAAGTGCCAGATCAAGTGAAGGAAGATTCAGATTTGACACAACCTGAATTTGAGAAAGTAAAGGATCAACCTATTCAGTTGCCAGATTGGTCAAAGCCCAAGATGGAGGATTTGAATATCTTAGCTAGACCAGTGCTGAAATTCACTAAGCACTGGATTGACAGGTAGATAAGAAAGTTGGTGGAAGAAAATGTCCATCTAACATACCAACTAATGGGAAGTCTAGACTCCCATAGTGAGGCGACTGAAAGCTCTTCACAGGTTCAAGCAGGAAGGGAAGCTCGGATGGATAAAGGGAAAAATACCCCAAAGAGACCAAGGACAACAAAGAAGAAGGATATCCAGCAGGAAATCCCACAGGAGGTTCAACAGGGAGCCCAGCAAGAAAAACCTTCACGAAAGAGAGCAAGGACAGAAAGGGAGCATTCACCAGTTAGTTCCTCGAGCTTGCGGGAAGTGGAGATGTTTCCACATTCCACAGGTCCACTTCCAAGGAACGTTCCAGCACTCGATATACTCAGCATCAATGCTTCACAAGGCCACCATCGACCAAGAAGTCAGAGGCAAGAAAGTCCCCCGCACCAGGAAGAAGCTCGCTAGGATAGCTTCATGGAGACTATCCTTGGTGAAATGGAGGAAGAATCTCAGGAACATGAGCATGTAGAAGATCATAGCCATTCTATCCCCGCTCCAGACTGGTTGATAGGCAGGCTAGGGAATGAAGCAGGAGGAACCAATCCTGCTCATGAGTTAGAAGAATTATTGAAGAGGATGGATCGGCCAGCGGAAAGAAAGGCTCCCCAGAAGTTTTCCAAGGTGGTCAAGGCAGAATCTGGATCCCGGACCTTGCACATTGTTGAACCTACAGTGGATAAAGATAGGAGTGAGATTAGGCAGGAGAATTACATCATCAGACAAGTTGATCTTGGCCATGCTTCCACAGGTCAAGTAGTGGGAGACTTTGAAGATTCTTCCTTAGCCATAAAGGAGAAGTTGCTGAAATCAAAGGCAAAATGTAAACGGCTAAGGGAAGAAAATAGAGTCCTATGCAAATACGTCAAGAGTTTCAAAAGACCCCTCAGGGAGGCAGGACCTTCATTCACTCCTCCTCCTTCCCTTCCCAAGGAAGTGGTTGATGATGCAAAACTTATTAGAGCAATGGCACAAAATTCTCGAGAATGGGTAGAGGATGTTTATGCTGAGGCAAGAAAATTCATTGAAGATCTAGCTCACCTTCATTCGAAGTTCGTGGCCCTCCTAAACAGATTAGAGACAGCAGAAGGACTATGGGAGGATGTAGACATTTACCAAGACTTAACCATTTCGCGACTCAGGGCTCTGACGAAGAATCCAAGGCAAACTCTGGTGGACGGGAAAGTGATCCAAGAAAATGAAGCTTATGACTTTCCCCGATGGTTCTACGCCATCTGTTCAGGAAAGAACACCTTTGACAAATTCAGCATTGACTCTGTCACCTTGAAGGAGTCTATAAGAGGGATACAGGAAGAAATCCTTAGTGCAATGGAAGCTTTGTTTGTGAGGAAACTCAGTGACGGAGGAAAAACGGTGAACTCCCTGAAATCCCAGTTGCACAATTTCTTCTTCATAGCTTCGTTCCCTAAGGAACATTTTGCATATGTTTCTTCATTCTTTGGTATAATGAAGAAGACACAGGAAGTCATGATAGAGTGGGAAAGCTTCTTTTTCAGGAGCAAGGAAGAAATTGCCTTGATGGAGTTTAACATTGAAAATTTGCCAAGTGTCGCCATCAGAGAACTGGAAGCTATCATCGGCAAATTCATTGCATACGCCATAAATGAACGAGATAATGGTCGTCCATTTTTGGACGAAAGTCTTTTGGTTGAATAGTAGTGGCATACTTATCGTTGAAGGTTGGTTGACTCAACGTGGGTCCAGTCAATGCATGTGATCATCAGATAAGGAATCTTCTTGCATGTCGCCTTCTCATTATGGTTTTATGACAGATTCTCCATGCATGTTGCCATCACTAGGAGAATGATGGGCATTTATGATGGTGTCGGTTATATTCTGAGCATAATCAACATCATGGGGCACATTTAATGTGCTAGTGGGCGCTATTTTAGGCTCTTTAAATTAATTGTACATGGGCATAATGGGTTATTAATTGGCAATTCCCACCTTGTTGCACCTTGAGTGGAGAATCTTTAGGGAAAACCCTAATTAGGGTTTTGCATGTAATCACGGCTTGAGGCCTATATAAGGGGGTGACCCCCTCATTTGTAGAAAGGGGAGACTATCGTCAGAGATTGTTGCTAAGAGTTTTTTGAAGCAAACACTTAATACATTGTTCCATTGTTGGTGTGTTCTTGTGTTGTTTTGGAGCTTGCATGGTCTCATTCTCTTCATAGATTAGATTTGCTTTCATGTTGTTAGACAAACTGGATTTGATAGGATCGCTTGTTGCAAAATTCGTGCTCATACTTTTGGTGTGCAGTTGATTGTTGCATACTATGCAAAGTTAGGCTGAACCTCCATTATATGTGTATGTTTAACTTCGATTATCAGAACAAACTGTTCGATTTGATGGTTTCTTTTGATGATTTGAAAATCTTTAACACACCCTGTAAAGATTGCACCGCCTTCGTGTAGTTGCGCATTGCTGGCAAAGCGAAGCGTGGTTGGATTTTGTGCAAGTTATCCCGTCTCCTTGTTCATAGGATTAGATTACTTTTAGTCTAGTTTTTCTCTACCCTACTCTTATTTACTTTCCGCATAATTCAAAATCCAAAAGATCCAAAACTAGAGCTTTCATTGCAAATCACCCGTACAAAAATCATTGAGCTTGCATAAGTTTTCTTCGACACACGTAAGGCCCCCTCGGGTTATTAGCAAACCCATCAAACAACTGAGTCACGTCCACGCACTGAAGGAACCTTGGGATTAGCCGTTTGAACTTTAAGCAATCCTAGCATACGAACTAATCTTGATCAAGGGAGGATAAGGTGACCGTTCGTGACTTTATTCTGTGTTAGACGCGGTCATAAAAAACACGTCAACAATAATATTATGATAAAAATGGATTATTTGAGAAGTCTCCAAGTACATGTTTGAAGAGCTCAAAATATAAATTCTAATGTTTCTCCAAGTCCCATGCTCAAAAGAACTTGAAATCCATATTCTAATGTGCTGACCTATAAGATGAGAGTGGAGAGCTACTACAAAGGTTTCCATAGAAAGAGAACAACACACAAGAATGTGTGTATGGAGATGCACAACTCAATGATGCTCTCTTGGGGTCCATCACAAGTCTCCATTAAGCTGCCCTTTCAAGTTTTCAACTTAATGGGAAGAATTTGTAAGCTGCCTTTTTGGATTTTCAACTTACAACTCAAGTGCAGAAGTATGATTAACTAGAGATAATATTCATCTATTATAAGCTACATATCTAGCAGTCTTAGTGTGTTCATTATCCAAATACAAAACAGAATAGTGAATCGTAAATACTAAGTCCATAGTTATCCTCTATAAGAATGGAGTGCAACTCTATCATTCTCTTGGTAGGTTGTCACTCAAAAGTACAATTATCAATATCTACAATACTCAGCTCATCATCAGCTAAATTGTCAACAACATTTGCATCATGAGTAGACATGCTCAACAATATATTGAACGTCGAGTTTATCATCTAGGGGATTAACAATAACATCTTCATCGAAAGTAGATGAGTCGTCATTTAAAATGGTGGATTGGATTCTCCTATATCTTTTGGACAAAAGGTGATCCTCAATTTGCCAACTAGAATGATCTATCCATCCAAAATGCATATGCTTCATTGATTTTGTGGGCAGATTTCTAACATAACACCACTTTGTAGAATGTGTGTGTTGACCACATGATAGAAAAACATGTGAATCAAAACAATCATTAAAGGTATGCCCTTGACATCCACAATGAAAATATGTTTTGACTTGACAGGTTTCAAAGCAAGTTGATTTTGAATATGACAACAACATGTCAATTTCGCATGGCTGACCAACAAATGAAGACTCAAGTCGACTTTTGTTCTAAACACCTCCAAACAGAAATTTGATAGTTTTGGAATATTCTAGTATGGAAAATTTGCAAAACCTATATATCATAGACCAATACGATGTTTGTTGAGGTTAATTGCAATGCTCCAAGGAGATGCACACCCCACCCCAAAAAAAAGCTCTGCATTTCCAAGTCAAGGACATCTTTGAAATGTGAGGACTTGGAAGGATGTTCCCTTGCCACCTATTGGTGTATGTTTTATCATATACCAAACATTAGAATAAAATATCCAAGGATATTCTATCCTTTCTTGAACAAAATCATTACTTGTGCTAAGATTGCGAGAAAGACCACAAGGCGACTCCAAAGTCTATATGTGTGAACGGGCGACTTTGTGTTGGATAGCTACCTAGGTTATGTATGCTGAAATACAAGGGGGATTTACGCTTGGCTCGTTCAATTCACAATGGAGACTTATCGTTTGAGTTTTGGATCATGGATTTCAAGAAAACTGAAAAGGAGATGAGGTTTAGAAATTCTAATCTATTCCTAAGAATTCAAGAGACGGTATTGACCAGGTGAAATCCAATAACAACACTTTGCTTCGCCACACTTAGGACAACTACACAAAGTGAGTGTGATCTTCAAGGGATGTGCTTATGATTTGCATACTTATGAATAATACCAACAACTGAACAATATTACTCAAAGTAGAAGTTAAACCTCTAGAAAATAAGCTCAGACTAACTTTACACAATGAACCAAAATCATCTGTTCATCAAAAGTATGAGTGGAAATTCACCATAAATCAATACTTATCAAATCTTGCATTCTTCTAACATACATGAAATAAAATCTAACTATGATGAGGGACAAGAACCGTGCCAACTCCAAAATAAGAGAGGTAATCACCATCAATTCGAACAATGCATTACTTATTACTTTGGCAGTTGTAAGCAACAATTTACTTATCTCAACATGTTTTGCAACATGCTCCCATGATTTACAAATGAGGGGGTGAGCTCAATTTATAGGGTCCCCAATTACAATTCAATGGCCAAGATTGATTTCAAATCAACGGTCAAGATTACAAAATAAAACCCTAATTAGAGTTTGCTACAACTAGCTACCTCTCGACCAATAAGAAAATTACATTTGAGGACACTTGTCCTTGCTAAATATAAACCAATAATAAAATAGAAGGTTGTCACATTGTGAAGTGTTCCTTCTAGAAGCTTCTGGATAAGTCAAGTTCATTGAACCTGGACACGTTGACTTGGAACAATCTGATTATTGAATGTTCTCCTTGAATTCTCCAATTTGTGCCGAAAAATTGCCTAAGTATGGAAATTTGTTTGGAATACTCTTCTTGCTACCATCTAATTCTGATTGGGAGCTTGTCTTTGACTCTTCAAGAGATGAAATCCTTCAAGTCTAGAATTTTCGCCAAGGCCATGGACTTTTCTTGATGCCTGGAAACTCTTTCAAGTGCCTTGAATTTTGGAGAAGAATTCCCCTATGCCTTCACCACAATGAAGGAAACTGGAACCTTTTTTGATGAAGTATTTCACATACTTAGCCAAATTTTGGCTAGTCAATTTTATTTTGTGACACCTTCATGTGGATCCTTCAACACCTAGCCAAGATTTTGGCTAGTCAATTTTATTTTGTGACACCTTCATGTGGATCCTTCAACACCTAGCCAAGATTTTGGCCATCTCTATACCTAAATGAACTTTATTTGTGGTTCTGCCCTCAATTCTAAATCAGGCTTGTGCTAAATAGAACAAACTCAAGAATTTTATTCATCTCCTTTTTATTTTCCTCTTTGTTATTCTTCTTTCTTCCTGTTTCCTCTCCAACACAGTCAAAATTTGATTTTCTAATTGTGGAAAATTCCACACAGCCATTTTTCATGTGTCAAACTTTTATTTTCTAACCCGTTTGTTTGTTTGACCCTTAATTTCATGTGCTACTTTGTCAAAAAAAAAATTCCCTTTAGCCATTTTCTCTCTTCCTTCGCCATGGCGAGTTGACCTTCATGTTTGATCTTCAAATCTTGGGTGAATTTTCATGACTAGCTTGGGCATCTTCACATATTCCATTTATGCCTGGGTTGCACGTTGAAGATCTACATCTTATCCTTCTTGTGTTTGATCAAATTTTCAAGATGTTTGGACAATTCTCTTCTTATGCCTTTCATGTCTCTTGGTCTTTGCTTTATGTTTTACCTCCTTTGTCTTTGCTAACCCTCTCGCATCATGGGCAGCCTTCAAACTAGCTTGGACAATTCTCCCAAGGCGGACTTTAGATAGTTTTAGCCATTCTCTTCATGTTGTTGGGCGGAGTTTGAAAGTTCCTTGCCAATTCACATTTTGCTTTAGTCTTTCTCCTAAAGGGCGGACTTTGAAGACCTCTTACCATCTTTTCATTGTTTTGCTTTATCTCTTGCAACCTTGCCTTGCTTTTCTATATGGCGAAAAGTTTATCTACCATCTTTCATGTGCCTTGGCGGACTTTGCTCTTCCTTGGACAAGGCGGGGTTCATGCTTCTTTTGCCATGCTCTCTTGTGCCTTGGCAGACTTTGAAGTGTCTTGGACATGAGTAGAGTTTGACTATGCTTTGACACTCTTCCAACATGTTGTTGACTTGATGGTTTCCTTGCCAAGGTGGACTTGGCACATGCTTGGACAAGGCAGAGTTTGGAGTAGCTTGGACATTGTCTTCTTATGTGTGTAAAATACCAGACTAAGCATGACTGTAAATGACAATATTCTGTAAAAATCCATGTCTGAGTTTAACATGCAATTATCTATACTGTAAAATGCTTGATTAAGTATGATAGCAAATAATTATTCATCTCCAAATTGAATAATGTTTTAATTAACCATCTGATCAATGGGGGTTCTGTGTATGACTCTGTACAGACTCTAATTATAACTCATGTTTGTGAAGACAATCAATTTCTAACAGATCTATACACGATAATATTCAAGGCAATTTTCAAACAGTTCTTAAGCAATTCACTGGGCACCTGTCAACTTGCAGCGGCTATCCACGTCTGCAGCATTAATGGATCACGCAGTGTTCCAAAACACACCTCCTCTTTGTTCGTATCATTTCACGCGTTTGAAGTACACCTCTCTATGGCGTATTCTTTGCACAGTACGAAGTTCTGTAGTTTCACAGGAGCACAGGTGTCGGGTTTGCTGATTGATGACTCACCGCTATATATTAACCACGACGGAAGTTCCTCCACCGTATTCCACCTCTTACACTTGAGACTCCAATGGTCTCTTGGTGTCTGCGTGGACAGGACGAAAAAACCCGAAGTCTGGTCTTCTCCTCACGCAATGTGGACAAGAGATGTATTAACCACTTTACCCCATATCGGGTCCCTCTCATACCAAGAATAATCTCGGAAGTATTCAGCGTGCCTCCTTGCCAAATCTCCAAGAAGCTCTTCTGCAATCTGTGCGTAGGAATGATATTTTGAATGATATTTCAACGCTTCTCGCTGTATCCTACTTCTGGGTTCTTCGTTCCACTAGGCCAGTGAGGCTGGCAAAAGGAAACCATACATAAACTAGAAATCTCACAGATTATCCACCTTAATTTGAAAAACATTGCTTTGCAAAAATTCCCCCTTCCTCATGTGCCAATACACATTTTAAAGAATGGAGACGGGTAAAATTCCCGTAGAAACCAACTCTCGTAGAGTGGATAATCAAACAATAGTTTAAACAAAGTATTTAGGTAACTATTATTTAACTTTAATCTTTATTGAGAAAATCAAAGAACTCTTATTATGATATATTAGTCAGTATTAGTACTAATATAAAATAAGGAAAGTTTGCTTTATTTATAAATAATACCAAATAGTTTTAATTTGACGAGGACATCACAATGTGCCTAGGCTGATTTCATGAGGGTCTTGCCAAGGGTTGGCAAAATTTGCATAACCTTTGCCATCTTATACTAGGCAAGGCGGAGTTGGAAGTTTGTTTGCCAACTTTGTCTTAGCTTTCACCATGTCATGCTTACGTGGACTTAGAGCTTGGCAAGCCATCCACACCTTGGGCGAAGTTTGAAGATGTCTGAACTAGTCTCCTCATGCCTTGGGAGAACTTTACCCTCTGTTCTGCCATTCTTTCATGTGCTTGGCTGGTCAAACTTGGTCTTCCCTTGGACAAATTTTCATCTTCATGCCACTTTTCTTCCAAACATGTCCATCCAAACTGCCATGTCTATCTCTGACTTGCCATGTTTATACCTAGACTATATGGAACAAAACCCCAATTAGGGTTTTACCTCGCTTTTTGCACTTAAAGACAATTTTTCAATTCTGAGGACATGGGCACTAATGAAATGGCCCATGGAATGATCTTCTGGAACAAAACCCTAATTAGGGTTTTTACCTTTCTTTTTACACTTAGAGACCAAAAAATTTGAATCTGAAGACATGGGCACTGACCAAATGACCCAAGGAACAAAACCTAGGTTCTACTTTCAAAAAAGCAAAAAAAAAGCAAAAAAGCAAGCCAAAAAAGTTGCTTCCCGGATTGTGCCCAAAGTGCCAAAAATCAAACTTTCTATTTTTAGAAAAAAGAAAATAAGCAGAAATTCCTAAAAATAAAAAGTTGTTAGAAATGACCCAAAGCAATTGCGATCCTTGTCCTTCAAACCTTCTAAGTATTTTGACAACGTTCAAACACTAATTTGACCATGAATTCTCTATTTGGGTCGAGATGATTTCTCAAAAACTCTAACTCATTGTAAAAAGATTGGTGAATAGCAGTTGCAATGCCAAAACAAAAACAAGGGGTCCCCATCTGCAATGGGGTGATGTGTGAAAAAGGTCACAACACCACCCCACCACCAACACCAGCATTTCAGAGAAGTTGGGACATCCTCGAGACATCCGCAAGGCCATATGGCCAAAAAAACTTTTCTTTAAAAATATGTTTTACCATGCCCAAAGCCAAACCCTAAAGGCCTCCACCAAAACCTTGCAAACTCTATAAAGCTCCCTCTTTTCCTTAATTCAACTCAAAAAAACAAATTAACAAGAAGCTAATAGTGTGAGTGTGAGTGTGAGAGTGAGAGCTGCAAGTGCAAGGTGAAAGAGTGAGAGTGAAGAGCAAGAGGATTATGGAGGAGCAAGAAGAGGAGTAACGCCAAGTTGCAAGCATTTTTCAATCAAAAGTTAGGCTTCTATAACTAATTTTTTAAATATTTTAATTTATTTCATGATTTATGTTCATACAATCCATGGTCATGGCTGCATATTGTCATTATGTTGATAGAATCCATAGACATGGCTGTATATTATTATTATTGTTATTAGTTCAGTTTTGAATTTTTGAATTTTCAAAAAAAAAAATTATACAAGCAGCTGTCATATTTTTCATTTTTTTTTAAGGTTTGGTATTTACAATTTATTTTTAGATGTTCAATTTTTTAATTTGTCAAACTGGGATTATAATTTGTGCATATCCTCTACCTCTGCACTTTATGTGACCTAAAGAATGAAAAACAAAAGTGCGACTCTTGGTTGACAAGGATTAAGAACAAAGATTTTTTATTTGTGTATCCTCTGCTTCTATACTTTGTGCAATCTGAAGTAAGAAAAACAAAAAGAAAATATTTGTGTCTTAATTCTTTGCATTAAGCATAGTTTTAATTTTAATTTTGAAGTTATAATTTTACAATTTTTTTAATGTTTATTGCAATGTCACTATGAGTTCTCATGGCATGAGTGATGATGAGGTTGAACTTGAGCCTCAAGAAGTTGAAGATAATGCTCAAACTGAATTTGATCATGCAACCTAGATAATGCAAAACAAAAGTGAAATCCTTGGTTGACAAAGATTAAGAACAAAGATCTTTTATTTGTGTATCATCTACTTATACACTTCATGCAACCTGAAATAAGAAAAATAAAATAAAAATATTTGTCTTAATCCTTTGCATTATGCATGGTTTTAATTATAATTTTAAAGTTATAAACTTACAATTTTTGTATCGTTTATTGCAATGTCACTATGAGTTCCCATGGTATGAATGAGGGTGAGGATAAACTTGAGCCTCAAGAAGTTGAAGATGATGCTCAAATTGAATCTGATTATGCACCTGATCATGATGAAAACATAATATCCCCAATTTTTAGTGACAATTAATTAAAGTGATTTTTATTAAGTTGTCAAAAAAATACAAGAAATATTCAAAAGATGACTTATTATTAATAAATTTAATCAAATAATAATAAAATATTATTATTTGTCACCTAAATAAATAAAGTTCTCCAAAATGTGATTAATATTTAAGTTGGCCTAATATTCTAATGCTTCTTGGAGTTCATTATAGGGAGGCTAGAAGGAGGAAGGAAAGCATTCTTTGAATTTGATAAACGGTTTATGATTTCTAGAGACGAGAAACCTTCAAGAGTTGGCACAAGGGTTGGAGGAAAACCTAACTCTTCCTGGGAGTGGATGCACGACGGAGTTCACAGCTGAGCCAAACTTGTTAAGTCTTCATTTGAAGACAAATTTGCAAATAAGTTTTATTGTTAGATTTAATATTAGTATTGTGTCTGATTTGAAAATTTAGATATAGAATTTGAGACATAAGAATATTTTGTTCTGCCATATTCAATATGAGCGCTCATTGTGAAATCATGGCTTGATGAAATATTATGGATATTATCATAAAGGGATTGATTCAAATAAAATTCATTTTATTCTGAGGCATAATTTGTTGTGTGGCACCCAGTGATTTTATATTTTGATCACACTTTCCAAATAATAGTGAAGGTAAAGTTTAATTATTTGGTTATAGCTTTTATAAGGTTGGGCGTGGTCACAAAACGCACGTCAACACTCAGCTTGCAATCCAAAACAAATAATGGCTCCAAATATGAGGGCGGCGTCACTTGATATACTCCAATGACAGTGTTGTGACCTTTTCATACATCGCCCCATTGCTAACAGGGACCCCCTCTTTTCCTGTTTTTTGCGTTGTTAGGTTAGGGTTTTGGCTGCTTAGTGGGTAATTTTGTGTTTCTCGTGCCTGAGTCTCAGAGTTTTGATCATGTCTAGTGCCGTTTAGGGTTTTGTTTTTTGAAGTTATAGGATTAAGCGTGCAAAATTGAGATTTCCTAAGTGATCCTTTTTTTGTCCAAGTGTTGACCTTCTTGAGCGTTAACATGTTTTAAACACGCACATCGGTGATTTTAAAGTCCCAAGGTATTTTCAAACTTTTGGAGTTGTTTTCTCGCTCCTCAAGTATTATTCAAGTTGATTTCGCACTTTATCCCGACAAATTTCCTTGTGTTTCGCTCAAATTTTTGGAAAATTTGCCTATGTCCAGTTGAGTTTTATCAAGTTTTAAAGTTTTCTAGCGATTTTGAGTGGTAAAAATGTCAAATTCCTAAGGGAAATCCATATTATAAGGGATAAAAGGTCAAAATTCCATGCTAGAGGTGCTTTTCCACTCATATTCCTGACTACCCATGCTTTTCCCCCACTCAAAATCCACACTACACATGAGTTTCCCCTAAAATCCATACTAGCTATGATTTTCCACCACTGTTTATCCATGCTTGGATCGTTTTTCCCCTGGAAGCATTAAAATTTGACCAAGTGTCAAGATTTTGCCTTGGCTGCCTTCACTTTTCCACCGGGAGTGCAGACTGGAGTACGGACAAGAATCTAGATGAAGTTGAGATGGATTCCACACCTGGGTCAATTTTCCACCAGGCTGCTTTGTGACAAGTTAATGTGGATTTTTGTGCAAACTCTCAATCCATACCCAAGTTGATTTTCCACTGAGAGTGCATTTTATAATTTTTAGTCCGGATTTTCATCTAGACTAAGGTCGTTTTTCCACCAAGGGGTGTTTTTTGCAAATGAAGTGAATTTGGAGTGTGGATTCTTTATCCATGCCCATATCGACTTTCCCCTGGCCTATTTTGTGTGCATTTTGATGAATTTTAGCATTGATTTTTGTCCACACTGATATCGATTTTCCCTTGAGGGGAATATTTTGATGTTTTAAATGATTTTTAATAGGATTTCTTAATCCCTACCTATATCGATTTTCCCCCAGAGGCTCAATTTTGACTTGAATTGAAATATTTAATAAATGAGCCCCATTTTAATTGTTTTTAAATGATGATTGACGATTATTTAAAATTCAAAAACAAAATTAAATAACTTGCAAAGAGCATTTAATGTTTTTACCCTTCTTGAAGCAAGTTAGTTTTACCAAGCAAGTATATAAGCAAGTGTTTTATCCCACATTGCTTGTGGGGTAAAAGTGAAAGGCAAAAGCAAGTATAAGAGAGGAGTCTCTAGCAATATTTTATTATTAAGTTTGCCAGGTGTCTCCATGTTTGGCGATTTTTCTCTCTTATTGGCGAATTTTGGCGAAGTGCTGAAGTGAAGTGTTCGATTGAAGGCCTCCATTTTTTCCAGCTTGGCGATCTTCTCCATTGCTGCCAATGAGGCTTATTGCCTCCATTTTTTCCAAATTTCCGATTTTTGGTGAAGTCCGCCATTTTTGGTAAAACCATGATTTTGTGGAGGATGGCGATTTTTGGCGATTGGTGAACTTTGGTGAGTTTTCCACCATTATTGCTTGCTATTCCAGATTTCAGTTGCAGATTGTTGCAGATTGAAGGTGCATTAAAGACATTTTTTCAGATTTCCAAGGATGGAGCCATAGCTGGAAATCACGATTTTTGATTTGGCAAGTGTTTGTACCATTATTTTGTTGAATTCCCTTCACACTTGGTGGCTGCCATCATTCCCTGCTTGTTGATATGTTGCAGATCTGAGTTTATCCTCCATTCTTGCAGCTGGTTCAACCTCCATAGCTGGCTGGAAAACCAATTTTCAGACTTATATCTTGTTCCCAGCTATTTTGTGCCTTAAACGATTTTATCCGAGGGGCTGATTGGAGGCATTTTCAATCGATTTTCAGAGTTATCTTCCATTGTTGCAGGTCTGCAACTCCATTGTAGGAGGCCTGTCCTCAGAAAACAATTTTTTCCAGCCACCTACCTACCTTGCGATTTCACTTGGGAAGTATTCTTGCTTCATTCCGGAGATTATTTCTAAGTATTTTATCATTCCTAAGGGTGCTGGTAAGTCTGAAAACTTCATTTTCAGATTTGTCTTCAGACTAAGTTTTCATTTCCAGCCCTACATACATGCTCAGATTTTCTTATGTTTGCCTTGGAAGGTTGATTCTCATCAAATTTGTGCATATCTAGGTGATTGCAACATGTTTTAAAAGTTTAATTTTAAGGTTGTCTTCAGATTTTGTTGACCTCCATTGTTGACTGTGGAAGGTGTCCTCAGACATACTTTGTGTGAAAACACAACCTTTCACACCTTTCCTTAGTCACCGTTGATCCGGTATACTCCTTTGCATTTTAGTTTGCACAATTTCTAAGTATAAAGAGGTATTAATGAATTTTATGAGGGTTTTCATACGCTAGCGTTGTCACATTTTGAATCTAATTGTTAAGATCTACCAATAGTATGGACTATTTTCCTGACTTCATGTTCTAATTAGCTAAAATCTTTAGAAAATCGGGAATTCTATTAAGAACTTTATTTATTTTCCTAAATTCTAACTTCAAGCTTTGTACAGGTGCAATGTCAAAGTCTGGATTTAAGGAAAGGAAAGAACTGTTGAAGATACTGGAGACTGGATTCTATCCATAGCCCAAGATTTCATCCAAATAGAAAGAGATTACAAATACAAACATGAATTTCCTAGACCTGAACCAGATGCGACAGCGAATGTTCGGAGTCAGAAATCAAATTCCATCCCCAGTGCATGTGAACATTATGAAGAGTGGTATTTTTCATGTTGCTAGATTTCCACGGTCCATACAATGCAGTGAGCTAATCCTGGAGTGTGCGCGATGTTATGATCCTCTCACGCAAATGATCAAAACTCCTAAGGGCGTTGTCATTGCCTACCTTGTTGAGGATGCCATTGCTGAGGTGTTTGGAATTCCACGCTGAACAGATATGAAGGATGCGACCAAGGATGAATATAAAGAACGGTAAATGAAGAAGATGGATGCGTGTAAGCGTATAATAAACAAAGAGTGGATGATTGAGCCTAGGCTTCATCATTCCAAGGCTCCCAAGACACTCATGTGCACAGACTTCAAAGAGAAGTATAGTAACTTAGTATTCATGCTCAACAGAGTGATGGAAATGCCACAAGGTGCAATATTTGATGGATGGATGTTCTATTTCATCCAGGATTGTCTTAGAGGAACATTGGTAAATTGGTCTAAGATCACAAGTGACAATCTAGACTTTCAGTTGAGGAATGTAGAGTGGTCCAAGTCATTCGCCATGACTTCATACCTGGTATACCTGCTTGCACAGTTCGTTTCATACAAAGGATTGATATGCAAAGGTGAAGTTGGGAATGGGCTAAGACAATTCAGGAGTCATGAGTGCTACCCCCAGCTGAACATGTATAGAATTGAAGATTATAAGAGAGTGAATTATGTATTCACAATGTACATCACGCGGATGCTGCAAGGCGGAATCCACAAAAGATTGTCCAAGGAGGCAACAGAGCTAATAGAGAAATATGGATCGTGGTATATTCAGTTTCCCACTTTCACGTACCTTAGGATTCATGGGTTTCAATCCGAACCCTACATGCTTCCTAGGTATCCAACAGACAGAATGATCTTATTGGAAGTGGTAAGATAGCTTCTAGAGTTTGATGCCATTCAGAGAGAGAAGCATAGGACAGGCATGGCATTCCCTATTTCAGTTGGGAAGACGTCGGAGGTTTGTCAGTTTGCCTTAGCCGCCAGCACTGCGAGTGAGTAGCTTGCATTCTATCGATTTCCAACCTTAAAGAAAAGAGAAAGATTTGATCCAGATAAGAAAGTTGGAAGGATCAGGGGAGAGAAGTTCATCCACAAAGTAGACATAGAAGATTATTGGGCCAACCTGATGGACGAGCAAGCAGTGAAGAGACCAATGTCGTCCAGAATGTCAGTGGATTTCATGAGGAAGTGTGGACTTTTCCTCATTCCCGGTCCTGTGTTAAATGACAGGGATCATACGCATCCATAGTATGAGAATGAAATGAAGAAGGCAATCTTATTGCCTAATTGGTCAGAGTCAGAAGAGATTGACCTGAATGTATTGATAAGAGAGGTCTTGAGTTTCTCCCGTACATGGGTAGATATTCAAATGAATAAGTTAGTTGATATGAGTGTTCCCTTCACTTATGAAAAGATGAAGCCGGAAGAGTCTACTTCCAAGGATGATCAAAGGACTATCAGTGATGTCAGGATTCATGCAAACGAAGAGAGTCAAGCTCCCAAGATAAGGAAGAACATGCCAGGAGGAGTCAAGGTCAAAGGGAAGAAGATTGAGGAGGTGAAGAAGAAGAAACAAAAGACTATCATTCTCACACCTATCATTCTTTTGCTGCCTCTCAATGTCTCATCAACTAGGGTGATTGAAATAATAGAACAGAATAAGGAAACCCTGCAGTGTTCCAACACAGTTATACTACCAGAGAATATTCAGGAGTTACATGCCACAGTGACATCTACACCACCGAATGAGAATGATGATCAACCAGGATCCCCTACTGTCCTTTTGGAAGTTGATTTGGGAAATGAGATATACAATTTGACCAGGAATAATCCTGATGACGATGATGATGTTATCTCGACGATGATGATGTTATCTCGACATTGAGAGGGCTTGATCGATAGATGTGTCTTGATGATGGTATGGAGATGGCCGCTATTCCTGATTGGCTGATGAGAAGTATGGAGAAAAGTAAGAAAATGATAGAGGTACAGCCTATTGATAACATTGATGACTACCTAGCTAGGAGTGCTAAGGAGAAGGAAGCCAAGAGAGCTGAGATTTTGTCGCACATAGTTAGAGATGAGACAGGAATGCGGATTGTGCAGGTTGTCGTTCCTATTGCAGGCGTGACAGCAGACAATGCTACTCCTATGGATTTCCAGATCACTTCAGTTGCCCTCGATCGTACATCAAGAGAGAAAGAGTTTCAGGAGGTTGGTGATAACCTCAAGGCGACCAATGCAAGGTTAGACAGAGAAATTGCAAAGACGGAAAGGTACAGAGAAGAGAATATCAGACTTAGAGAGTATATTGCAGGGATAAGGCGTGAGAATCCCACCCTTATTTCCCCTATTGCAGTTGACCATGGAATACATTCACACTATGAGGCAGCGAGAGATACACTCTCGGAGGTGGAAAAGTGGATTGAGAGTGCAAGAAAACAAGTAGATGATTTCCTTACTCAGTTTGTCCAGGCATATGACAGGACAACAGGGCTCATGTTTAAAATTAAGTATTTGGAGGGAGTTTGGGAAGAATTTCGGCCTATTCAAGAGAAGACTATTCCACGCCTCAAGGCTTTGAAGAAGATTCCTAATTCCACCTTGGTCAGCGAGAACATTGTGCATAGTGGAGACAGATATGATTTCCATGGCTGGTAGTGTTCATTGGCCATGAAGAGATCAACTTATGAGAATGCCCAGTCAAGTTGTATGGAGATGGAGAGATTGATTCAAGACATTCAGATGAAGATCCTTGCCTCAATTGAGGAGTTATTGGGTGTTGTTGTTAGTGATGCCAGTGGTTTACACTTAGCCGAATTAAGAGACAAGATGAAGTTTATGTATTTTTGCCAATTGGACTCTTTGAAGAAGAGTCGGATGGATGACTTGGTCTCTTTATTGATTCATGTTCATAGTTCGTAGAAGCTCATGCCAGATTGGGAGAACACTTTGGGCGCTTGCTCGGATTCACTGGACATGATTGATTTGCAACAAGATACCTTGCCTGGCATTTCCATGGAGTTAGATTTTGTATTGGCTAGATTATTGGACTATGCTAGGAGAGAGAGATGCAAGGAGGAATCTTCTAGAAGATTCCCTATTTGATGACTAGGTATCTTTTCATTGGGCCATATGTTGGTGGTGCCATTTTTATGTAAACCCTAATTAGGGCAATTCTGGGGTTTTGTTGGCATGATCTTGGTCGTTGATCTTGTATCAATCTTGGCCATCCATTTTGTAAGAGACTATACATGCCTCCTTGTCTCTCATTTGTAAGAGAGTTTTTGTAGAATTGTTGGTGTATGCTACAACTATTTGAATCATAATCATTGTTCAATTGTTGGTGATTTTGCTCTTCAAATGTTGTCTTTGCATTCATGGTTCTCAATTCCTCCAAGTTAGATTAGAATTTATTTTCATGTATGTTAGATTGAGTGAAAGATTGTTGAATATACTTGTGTGGAATCTTTAATCCATACCACTAGCCTCTTGCCGCTGGTAAGTGCGCCTTGTGTGGTCAACAGGAGATTTGAGTAAGCTTAACTTCAACTATTACGCGTCCCTTGACAAGCATCAACTTGGATGGTGTCAACGTTTGATGGTGATAGTCTAAAACTCCTTAAGTATACCTTAAACGATTGCACTAAGCTTGTGTCAATACCTATTTGTGAGACCTTGCCTAGTTTGATTCCACTAGATTTGTTCATCATTTCCTACATTCTTAGGCCTAGAATAGATTTCTTGAACCCTATTCCTTTTGCCCTTTTTTAGTAAGAATTAAATCCGGAGCTTCATTGTTAAATCCTAAGTTGTCAGTACACCTATTCCGCATCTTCATAATCGAAGAAGATAATCCTAACAATATTAAAGTTCCATAGTCAGGTATCCGAACTATCTATTATTTTCAACACCTATATCATATATATTAAGTGTATTTCCAATAACAAGATGTTACTGCCTGCAATCCAATAGCAGTTCTGATCTGGTCTGTTCTTCCTTCGTTTATATATCGTATCCCATTGCCTATTCTCCACCGGCCCTTTTTTCCTACCGCCTTCTCCTTTCCTTATATCCACCACGATGGTGGAAAGACTCCTTAGAGAGTCATGTCTATTTGTGGCAGCGACTGCCTTTTCACCTTTCTCTATCTGATGCCAGTCATAAATATCATAAATAATAACTATTATTAATTTAAATAATTACAGCTTATGTTTATGTTTTATTAATATGTAAAATCTATAATATTCCCAAATGTTTATAATTAGAATATTTCAAGAATATTATTAATAATAAATATTAAATATTAATTTAATAATAATATTGAATAAATAATTAAATATTTAATAATTTCAAAAAACCATTCGTTGATAATTATTATATTAATTAATAATAATGATCGCTTTATTTAGGCTATATATAACGGTCAAGGAGGGGATGTGACACTAACTAGGGTAAGAGATTAATTATCAGTTGTAAGGGGCCGACTAAGGTTAAGAGAGGGTATTTATATCAAGCATCGACCCCTTGTTTCCCTCAACAACAGCAATTAGGAAAGGCAGTGATTACTTCATAATTCAGTCATTTCTTTAGGACAGCGATTAGGTTAAGAAGGGATGCCTCAATTATGAAGAGTTGTATACCCTACAAAAGTGGTGAGTCATCATCCTTTCTGGAGGGATATTTACATAGTTGTAGGGAGACGCGTACCCAACCCTTGGGGAGGGGAACACGTTTCCCACCTCAGAGACAGGCGCAAAGACTTTGCATGGTTTTGGAGATGGCAGCTAGAGGCGGCGAGACGTCTCTAAGCCTAGACAAAATGAAAAACCTAAAGCAACGAATCGGGAGAGGAAAAAATGTGACGAGGGAAGAAAAACATGATGTCTCCAAGCATTTTCAAAGTTTTTCTGCTGCAATGCCATTGTTTCAAGGGTTTTAGTCAAGACATGCCATGATGGATGTGTGTTCAGGCAAATGAATTTTCTAAATCTTTTTTATGATAGGCAACCAAGACCGTTAGGAAGTGACATGTCGTAAATTAGTGGCATTTGCATACAAAATATCTTAAGGTCATTTACATTCTAAATTTTGAAAGGTTAGTAATTAGATCTTTCTCATTTTTTCAATAAAATTATAATTTTAAAGCTAAATGCATGTTATATGCTTTTTTTCCCTATACATGTATGTTGTTTTTCTCTATTCAACAACCAAAAAAATATAGGGAGAACAATTTAAAGTTGGAAATGATTAATTTAAAAAAAATAATGATATGTTTTCGTTATATATTTTCATTTTGGTAGGAAGTCGTTTATTGTGAGATAATGTTTTTTAATTAAAAAATCAACATGAATTAGGAATAGGTTTAGTCTTGCAATTTGAGACATTTGGACATACAAACATTCAAATATTTCTATTCTAGCGTTCTTCATCAATGTTGTTGGTATTATATCCTTCGACTTTGGTGTTAACATCAAGGATATAGAGCATGCCATCAACTAACTCTTGCAATTTGTGTCTCATTATATTTTCAAATTTTCTATAAATTATTAAATTATATTTTGAAAAATTGTCATCTCCAAGTACGCTTGTCTCCTATTTTGAAAAAATAGCCATACTGGTACTAGTACCAGTCTCCAAGGGCCCCCGTCTCGGTGCAACCTTGGATATTTAAGGTAAATTACTTCATTGGGAAGAGGAGGAAAGAAGAGAATCCAAGAAGGAAAAGGAAGCAGAGCAGAAATCAGGGAATTAATTAATGGAGATCAAATTTAGGTTAGAAAGACAGCCAAAGGAAAGATATTACTACAGCAGACATATTAAGACATTTTTACAGGAGACATGCATATGTATATGTATATGCATATGTTGTAATGTCCCACCCCAAGTGGAACTAATGAGATTGTTCTATAGCACTCTGCTGATTGATTTTAATTTAATAAACTATCTTATCTTGTGTTTTTGGTGGTCTTTCAGAACTAGACAGAGGTTGCAGAAATGTGTTTTGATTTGACTTTGTAGTTTTGAGAGAAAGAACAATTGAATAGTTTTGCAAGGAAGCAAACTGAAACTTATTAAGAGATTACAATCAAGCTTACAATTTCAATCAGATTGCTGATGTAAACTATTTCACTAGTTCATAAGACAAAGATGCTATTACAAATAAGAGTCTTTCAAATCACAAACACACATACCCAGTAGTTCCTTGTATTAAGGTAGTTAACAAGTTGATTTGAGAGTAAGCACACAACCAAGAAGCTTACTCATAAAATAAATTACAGTAGCATAAAAATCAGTCTTCTTCTTCTCCAATCTGCTACCACATAAAGGTCTGATATAAGCTCTTGTGTCGGCTAATATACACTGTGACTAGCCCTTGAGTTGGGGCTGTTTAGAAACTCCCCAATCCTCAACTGGTACGGCTTGTTATAGGTCTGGTTTATGTGTATTCAACTCTTAATGACTGTTGCAACCCTTGTTTACTGATTGTGTGTGTTGGTGAAGTAATTCTGCTAAAGGATAGCAACTTAGAATGGAGTTTGGGCTAGAAATGACCCTCCAAAGTGCTGCAAATGGGGTCGGCTAGGCACACAAGCACCTCACTCAGCCGGCATCAAATAAACTCAAAACAACTGACCCAAATGCCTCTCCGATGTGCTGTAAAGTCTTCTACACACTGGTATGAAGTTGCCAATAATAAACTAAACAAAAGATGATACTAAATCGATATTTTTTGAGCTTCTTCTACCTAGAAATGGTACGGCCACACAAGTAGGTAGCTTACTCAGATTTTACTGCAAAAAATCCTAAGCCTTGATGCACATTGGAGATCACTGATCTGAAATCTCTCTTGCCACTCTTGGGAGACGTTTCACCCCTGCAAGTAGCTGAATCTCATGATGATTATCATTCCCAGAAGCTGCTCTCTTGGCTGGTCCAAGAATCCACTGCAAAACAGAAATATTTCTTCATAACATGCCTTCCAAAATGACTCCTCGAGCCTTCTTATTCTTCTCTCCTTGGGATGCCCTAATTAGGGTTGAAACCCTAGCATCTCAACGTTCATTTATAATATGACTTTTAACTTAAGATTATTTCCCATTTAATATTTCCTCGCTAATGGTACGGCCAACTTAGAGTTATATGGTTTGCTTTATGTCCACACCTTTTATCTCTCTCTTCCCTATTCACTTTCTCACTAGATTAATCACTTAACACAAATGATAACTTAAGGCTCTAAGTGCATTTAAGTGATCCCAAAGAGAAGTTATGAAATTCAATGCAACTTAACTGGAGTGATTAAGCTTAATGCTGTAACAAGTCAAGAAGGAAACCTCCTAACACATTTTTGTGAAGACCAACCTGCTTGAGTCCTCTATCCAACCCGTTAGTCTATGAGGACATAATCATAGACTAACCTTATACTGAATTTGGGTCTAAGTGGAAGGGGACATTACATATGTATATGTGTGTGTGTGCAGATAGGAAAGCAGATCAGGAAGTTCTGATCTGGGATATAAGACAGTTCTGATCTGGAATCAGACATCGAACCATTGAAAAATAGCACTCATCCAAGAGAGCAGCGATCGGCATCCAGCCACATCAGTCTAAATTGCAGCAGCAGACTGAAAGTATATGACCTGCAATAATCTTATATTTCTGTAATTATAGTAGTATGAAATAGTGGAATCAATGATTGTTGTATGATAATGTGAAATGCATATTCTAAATCATTAATCCAACTATAGTCCAGAAAGCAATCATGTGGAGAAGAGGAGGAAATGCTTGTCTGCTCTTGGGCTTACATAGGAGGATTTCCAGGTACCATATTGGAATTTCCTTTCCAACCTCTATGATGGTTGATTGTTGGAGAAATAACAGTCATAAGAGGATGAATAAGGAGACATTAATAGGGAGAACAAATACAAACACCCCACTAGGTAGACGACCCCATGCTGGATGTCCAAAGTGCCTACCACTTGGGGCCAAGAGGGTGAGTGTCCACTCTTGGACTTGTGTGAGGATTGCTTTAGCCAACCTATCATGCTCCCTCATTCAAACCGATTGTAATTGAAAACTAAAAATGAGTATAGATGTAACATGGTTTATCTATGAATTATGATGATTATACCTATTTGTACTCATATGTGTGATTACTATTCCTAATAGAAATAATTGGATTATATATACATATACAATATCATTTGATATAATTGTAGGACCTAAATCAAGATTTCTCTTGTTAAAAGGCATTTAATTGGTAATGTTATATTTCTAGCTATCTTACAATTCTTATTTTAATGGAATTTGTGATTCTATAGCAAAATGTAGGATATTCCCAAAATGGGACATTACTTATTATCCTACTACTCTTAGGATTATGTACATTATTGTTACATTATCCTCACACTCCACTTACCGCTTGTCCCTTACATGCATCAAAAGGACGTTAAATGTTGTTATCCCGGTGAATAAAGAAGTTGTTAAAAGGATTCTTAAATGTTGTTATCCTAGTGAAGAAAGAAATTGTTAAAAGGATCTTGAAGGTCGTCATCCTAGTGAATTAAGAATATTCATGAGGATCTTTATTAAGATTGTTATCCCGGTGAAAGCTTTGCTTGAGGTTGTTACTTGACCACTTTGACTTGACGCTATTTGTTGTACTTCATTGACAACTCTCAAGGTTTGTATTTTCTTGCCAAATTGTCTCTCAAATGACAAAACATGTTTCCCCATGGACTATAAATAATAGAATTTTTAAATGTTTTAAATGACAGATTTCGAACCTTCTTAAAGGTATGAGGATCTTTAAAATCCAAGATATGTAAAATTAGACCACAAGAAATCAGTTAGATTTATAAGTTAATGACATCTATGATGACGTCATGTTTACATATTTAAAACATCTACAATCAAATATCCAAACTAAATTAGTCACAACCTTTAGAATAAGGGAAATAAGAATAAGGGAAATAATCAGAGCCAGAGGCAAACTATCTTACTAAAGAATGTCATTAAAAGAGGAGAAGAGGTGGAGGAGGAATAAGAGGCAGCAATGAGGTAGCCATTTTCTCTTTTGTCCATCGACACTGCCAATGAGGGATTCAACTTCAAGATGCACCCAAACTCAATGATTATCATCGATATTGTCAAGAAAACTTATTCCCCCAATTATAATCAAACAGAGAGATTCAAAACATAGATGGTTGGCTTCAACTATGTAAAACCATGTTTGATAGTAAATTCATTGGCAAATATGGGGTGGACATCCATTCTAGTCAAGGTCTTAGTCCAATCTGTCAAACCATGTTTCATGAAGACCAGCATCATATTAAACTCAGGCAGCCTTCTACTGGGCTGATTTTTTTCTAATCTGAATGAGCTGATGAAGGATGGTGATGATCATTCCATGGTTGCACTACTTCCAGTACTTAGATTCTCCAAGGAAACCTATTTCTCTTTTGGCAAGAGTTTTTTATTTGTTTATATTTCCAAGTTGTAATGTAGTTTGTTATAAAGGTTCTTGTTACCACAAAAGTTACTTTCAGAGATACAATGTGCCTAAACAGTTTTCCCGTAGATGGGATTTGGCTCTGATTGTTAGTCCACAATGTTTTACCCATAAAGGATTTTGGTGCAGCTGGATGGTTTGTATGCATTGGTCAAGAACCATCATCTTCGGATGATGATTTCTGCTTTATCTATAGCTAGATTTTATGTAGTGGAGCAGGTACTATTCCTTTTGGTTTTTCTAAAGACCTTTAATCCCACCGATAACATTTGCTTACATGTATCTCTAGTAACCCTATTTTGGAAGGTGTGGATGCTTTCCAGATTGGAAGTGTTGTTGTTTTTCTGGTTCTTTTTGTAATAAATGACCAAGTGTTCTGTTGATGAAGTGCAGCCATGACTGACCAAATCTTGTGAATAAGTGGTCCTGTTGTCAAGGTATAAGAAATCAATTTTGATCCTTTACATTCTTGTCTCCTATGTTAAAATCTCTGGTCATACTGATATGACAATGGCTTTGGTCGAACAATTGACTCAATGTGGATTCTTCTCAAAGCATCCGTCGATTGGAGGAATTCATACTTTGCTAATGAATTGATAGTTTTAACTTTTCATTATGCTGTAGATAAGGATGTCTGATGACTGATATATATTACTGTATTAACACTCGTGTTTCAGGATACAATTTTGTCGAAGGCCTGGCATCAGTGTCCCTAATCCTATCTTCCATTTGAAGGGTTGGCATAATAAACTCCCAATAATGTAGGTCGTCTTCGCGTTATAATTACCATCTCTAGCCATCAATATAACCTTTAAGTTTTATTCTGTACTCTACGATTCCTGCTATCAATCTAGGTTAAAGTGAAATTATCAGGATAATGAAAAGATGGACACGCTGCCAGTGTTTGCATTCAACTGGGTAATGGTATAGTTATTGATGACTACGCTCTCGGTTTATTTCTTTACCACTAAAATTATCGTAGTTTGCCTACCGGTTCATCAATGTCCGGGCTATTGGTCTATTTGCATAGGACTCGATGCAACGGCATAATCCAAACCATAGACATTGGCTGCCTTGCCCAATAACAGCAATATGATGTTCTTAAGATAGCAACCATCGAATTATTTTTGCCCACAATGTGAACATTTAGTATTATCCTAAGCAAGCAAATTGTTTAAAGCAGTTCAAGGGCTCTTTCCAGCTTCAATTCAAAACATGAAAAAGAGGAGGTGAGAAAGAAATGAAAGAAGGGTACAAAATTCTAATGCAATGGAAAGAAGGATTTACTCACGCAATTCGACGATATGGAAGCAAAGCGATTGTTCCCCTCCATGAACATCCTCTGTTCCGCTGGCTCTCTCTCAACCCCGCCTGGCTTTTAACATTTTAAAAATCGTTTTGAATAAACTGTGTGTATACATTTACATATATGCTAATAATGTATATATTTTTTTATTCAAACCAGAAACATCACTTCAGTTTCCAAAAACCCTTACAGCTACTAAGAGTTCATCTCCCTTACATTTATCAAAATCGAATCAGATTACCCATATGTTAACTTGTCCACTGGTTTCTAACAGCACATATAGATAAGATTCAAATCTACAACACCTCCTGTGTAATGCTCACACATTTATCGTATGAGCACCAAAGTGACATAAATTTTTCCCCATCTCCAACACGTTCATCCAGCACCAGAGATTATCACTTCTCAGAAAGCAGACATGGAATGTGTTTACAGGGCAAGCGGCACTCCTACTCTGCCTCAGTAAACGATCACTTATTTTTGAAAGTCTTATCGAAAGAATTGAATATTAATCAATAACAACAATAAAGTGATTTCTTAGTAGAACATTTTTATAGGTAGTAAATGAGAATTGAAATAATGACTAGATGATTATTATTATTAATTATTAATTATTAATTAATTATTGTTATTGATTATTAAGTGATCTTTATTACATGGGACGTTTTTACAAATTGATTATGAAAATTGTAATAAATTAATTTTTCATTGGTAAAATATTGAAATTGATTCTTAATTATGGATATCTTATACATGATATTCATATTGGGGGGTTTAATATCTCAAAAATGAGGGTAATTGGGGGACTTAAAAAAATGCAATGTTGAAAGAGTATCGTCTATACATTCACAAAGGAGTGGAAATTTATTTTGATTATGGATTGATTCATTTGTTGTTTTGTCTTTATATTGCTTGATATATTTAAGGAATACTTGAGGACACATAATAATTACCAAGATTGTCCACCATGAAATCAACGAGGACAACATAAAGAGCAATGTTGCTCTTAGAAGATGCTACCATCAAAATTGGGAGAATTGAAGATTTAAACTTCATTATAATATTTTTTAATCAAAATAAAACAAGCATAATTCATATCCCACACATTGTAATCTAGAAACAACAAAATAATTCATATCTATTTGGGAAATGCTGACAACAAAGTCATGTTGTTAAGGGTCAAAAGCCAACACTTGAACTTTGAATTTTGGGGCCAAATTGGGAGGACACTAGTGCTAGGCACAAGTGTCCTACCCTATTTGGTTGTTCAAGGGGCCAAACAATGTGGGATGTGACCTAGTATGATGATTGAGACCCAAGACATGTACATTTTAGATTTCGATCAATTACATACACTAAAATGAGTGCTAAACACAACATGAAATTATGAGCAGCAAGAATTTACAACACTATAGATACAAGTTATCCATATGTAATTGTGAAAGATTGAAATGAGAAATACCTAAAGATAATGAATATTTTCCAAAAAGATGCCCTTGTCGTCGGTTCTTAGAATATGTGCAAAATATTCTTTCTTGATGTTGACATCAACAAGGTGTAGGTGCATGTGCAACACATGCATAGGCTTGTAAATTAAGGCACTAAAAAAAAAAAAATCAAATCACCTATACTTTAAGAAAATTCGTGTCATTTAAAAAAAAATCAAACCATGAAATTTGTAGTGCTTTTATTTTTTCTTGCATAGGGAGGACAATGGTGTCATACGTTGTATGGATATGTACAATTATACGAATTATGTGTGAAGTCGAAGTCAACCACTCAAAAATGCTTCAATTTTGTCAATGACATATTTTCACGATTTGATATATAATTATAGGGTTTTTTACCACTGTGAGTGTGATGGTGAGGTTTGTTTTTGTCCACAATGCCCATATTTTTTCTAACACTAGATCTTGTCTTGATTTTTGTGCCTTCAAAAAAGTCACCCAGAACTTCAATTGCTTGAAATTTAATGAAACAACAATCAATCTATAGACTTTGGGATGCTTTAGACATGATGACAACATCTTTTTGATCCCAAAGTGAACCAAAAAATTTCTCAAGGTTGGATCTCTCAAAATTTGGACAAGAACTTAGTAAATCTAAAGCTATGATAACATGTTGGAGTTATTTGTTCAATCCCACAAGCCTAACAATTACCTACAAACAATTTGTCTATCACAAATGCACAAAAGATTATGATACAAATGAATACAATGAATCCTCATAGAAAGAGTGAGTGCAACCCTAGATCTAAACCCTAGAGGAAAATTAAATTAGCTAGTGTCTAGTCTTACAATAATAATTAATGGAACAACTTGAGCTATTATCAAGGCCTAATCTAATAAGAAGAAAAAACACTCCTAAGTTTAACTTAAGTGAACAAAGTGATAAATAACATATTTAGATAATTAACTAGCTAATATACTAATTGTACTCTAACATTTACTTCATGTATACTCCAAAACCTCACACATATGTTAAGTTTTCTCATCGAAATGATTTTAAATGTTATATGTCAATTATGTTATCCTAACTACATTTAAATCTCTTTCTTTTTAATTTGTAGAAATTGGGGTTGAATGTACATTACATGATGAATGAAATAGGTAGCTCCTTTAAGCCCACAAATATAGTGTGTTATTTCATCCTTCATTCTATATTACTACACTTTGATACCAATTTTTAGGACTAAATGATGGAGGTGAAACGAGCCATGCAAACCATAATCTAACTTAACTTCAAAATATGGTGCTTGCACTCTTCATCACATGTTTATTTGAGGGGAGACAATATGTAAGTACCAATATTTGTAAATCACTACATTAAGCTCTCATCCTTAGTATTATGACATATAAACATGATAGTTGATCATCATTCCCAAAATTTCTCCTACCAATTCAATATATGTGGTCTCCCTTGGCATACTTACTCTTTGACATTGGGTATGTGCAAGATCATGGGGGGCCAAAAAGTGGCAATGGAAAAAAAAAAGTGTTTTAAACCTTTCCGAACATGCCAAAATCTGCTTTGACTTTTTGTTTGGGTCAGCCAAAATTTGAATTTGGTTTGGTAATACCAAACCAAATCGGATATCCATTAATATCGAATAGATATCGGATATTCATTAATATCAGATAAATATCTGATAATATCAGATAGATATCTGATAATATCAGATATCTGATTTCTGATGTCACCATTGTGATGTCATACTTTTTTCAAATCGGATATCCGATTTTATCCATTTTTTCTCAACATAAAAAACATAGTTTAGTAAAATGGGCATAACGTTTGCATTTCTTATCGAAATTTTGATTTTTTTACATGCATTGGAAAGGTAATTCAAAGACCTATCAAATGGATGAGGTAGTTTGATGATATTATAAAATAAAAATTAATTATAATCATTTGAAGTTAGTCCTTCAATTTTAAAACTTTAAATACTCACAAATTTTGCATACAAAGTCTCATTTTTTTCCTATCACCTACTTTATCTATCACTTCTCTATCTATACTTATATAATATATTATATCTATATCTTTCTTCTCTACTTGTGTCACTTATTTTCTCATCCCATCTAGATAAAAAAATTCCCAAGTTACATGCATCTCTGCATATATCTCCATCTTTCTATTCCTATCTCTCCCTTTCCCACTCCATCATTGTCACTCCTTATTTCTATATATCTCTCTAATAATCTCTCTTCTCTCTATTTATCTCCCTCCTCTATCTTATCCTACCTACACTTATGTATTACTTGTCTCTATCACCTCCTTTCTCTCCTTATCTTGTCCCCTCTATCTCTGTATCCCTATATATCTGTCTTCATGTATATTTATATCTCATTGTCTCTAAATCTCACTTATTCACTCCATCTCTCCCTCCATTTGTCTTACTCTCTCTATCACTTTCTATCCATATCTATCTCTATCTCCATCTTCACATCTCCATCTTTTTCCCTATCAGTCTCTCTTTTTATATGTTCCTCTATCTTTATATATCTTCCTCTATACACGATTAATCTACTTCTCTGTCTCTTCCTCTATCGCCCTCTTGAAGTATCTTTCCCTTTCTCTACCTTTATCTCTTTATTTGCTCCATCTTTATATATCTCTGGCTCTCTCCCCACATCCTTCTCTATAGTGCCTTTATATATCTTTATATCTTCCTCTTTCTCTCTCTCCCTCTCTATCTATCCCTATATATAATCTCTATCTCTCTTTCTCACTCTCTTGCACTATCTATATCTCTCTTTATATCTCTCTATCTCTTCCTTTTTTTTATCTCTCTCTTTAACCCTCTCTGTCATTTTTTCTCCATCTCTTCATATATTTATCTTTGTCTTTACCTCTCTCTTTCTCTATATCTATTCATCTCCCTCTCCCTTTATCTTCATTTTTTATCTCTATCGTCTTCTCTCCTTTTTAATATCTAGACATGTCTACCTCTTTCTATCCATCCTTGTCCTTTAGTTTTTCTCCCTCTCACTTCATACTCCTTAATGTCTATATCTCTATTTATGTCCTTATCCTTTAGTTATTTTCCCTCTCTTTAGTTCTTCATCTCTCTTCACCCTTATATCTCTCCTTATTTGAAACTTAGTATATATGGTCTCCTAATGGGTTATTTCATGTCCTAAGGGGTCATAGAACATCATATGACCCCTTAGGACACAATATAACCCCTAACGACACCATATTGTCTCCTAAGGGGTCATAAAACACCATATGACCCCTTAAGACACAATGAGACCCCTAATGACACTATATGGTGTCCTAAGGCATCCTAAGACACCAAGTGACCCCTTAGGACACCATATGACCCCTAAAGGGTAATATGGTGTCCTAAGGGGTCATAGGACACCATATGACCCCTTAGGACACCATACGACCCATAACACCATATAGTGTCCCAAGGGGTTATATGGTGTCCTAAGGGGTCATAGAACGCCATATGACCCATTTGGACATAACACAACCCATGATGACACCTAAGGGGTCATATAGTGTCCCAAGGGGTCATAGGACACCATATGACCCCTTAGAACACCATACGACACCTTACGACACCATATCATGTCCTAAGGGGTCATATCATATCTTAAGGGGTCATATAACACCATATGACTCCTTATAACACAAGAAGACCCATAACAACATGATATGGTGTCCCAAGGGGTCATATGGTGTGAGGAGACACCATATGACCCCTTAGGACACAATATGACCCCTAACAATACCTAAGGGGTCATATGGTGTCCTAAGGGGTTATATGATGTCCTAGGAACCTTTAGGACACAATATGACCCCTTAGCACACCATACAACCCCTAGCGATACCATATGGTGTCCTAAGGGGTCGTAGGACACCATATGACCCGTTAGGACAAAATATGACCCCTAACAACACCTAAGGGGTCATATTGTGTCATAAGGGGTCATAAGACACTATATGACCCCTAACGACACTATATGGTGTCTTAAGGGGTCATATTGTGTCCTAAGGGGTCATAGGACACCATATGACCCCTAACGATACAAAATGACACCTAACGATACCTAAGGGGTCATATGGTGTTCTAAGGGGTCATAGGACACCATTTGAGCCCTTAGCACACCATATGACCCCTAATGACACCATATGGTGTCCTAAGGAGTCATATGGTGTCCTAAAGGGTCATAGAACACCATATGACCCCTTAGGACACCATACGATGCATAATGACACTATATGGTATCCTAAGGGGTCATAGGACACCATATGACCCCATAGAGGACCATACAACCCATAACAACATAATATGGTGTCTTAGAGGGTCATAGAACACCATATGACCCCTTAGAACACCATACGACCCATAACGACACGATGTGGTGTCTTAAGGGGTCATAAGACACAATATTACCCCTTAGGACATAATATGACCCCTAACAATGTCATATAGTGTCCTAAGGGGTCATAGGACACCATATGATCCCTTAGGACACCATATGACCCATAACACCATATAGTGTCCCAAGAGGTCATATGGTGTCCTAAGGGGTCATAGAATGCCATATGACCCATTAGGACACAATACGACCCATTATGACACCTAAGGGGTCATATAGTGTCCCAAGGGTTCATAGGACACCATATGACCCCTTAGAACACCATACAACCCCTTACGACACCATACGGTGTCGTAAGGGGTCATATTGTATCATAAGGGGTCATATAACACCATATGACCCTTTATAACACAAGAAGACCCATAATGACATGATATGGTGTCCTAAGGGGTCATATGGTGTCCTAAGGGGTTATATGATGTCCTAAGGGGTCATATGGTGTCCTAAGGGGTTATATGATGTCCTAGGAACCTTTAGGACACAATATGACCCCTTAGCACACTATACAACCCCTAACGACACCATATGGTGTCCCAAGGGGTCGTAGGACACCATATGACCCATTAGGACACAATATGACCCCTAACAACACCTAAGGGGTCATAAGAAACCATATGACCCCTAACGACACTATATGGTGTCTTAAGGGGTCATATTGTGTCCTAAGGGGTCATAGGACACCATATGACCCCTTAAGACACCATATAGTGTCATTAGGCATCATATGGTATGACCCCTAACAACACAAAATGACACCTAACGATACCTAAGGGGTCATATGGTGTTATAAGGGGTCATAGGACACCATTTGACCCCTTAGCACACCACATGACACCATATGGTGTCCTAAGGAGTCATATGGTGTCCTAAGGGGTCATAGAACACCATATGACCACTTAGGACACCATATGATGCATAATGAAACTATATGGTGTCCTAAGGGGTCATAGGACACCATATGACCGCTTAGAGGACTATACATCCCATAACAACATAATATGGTGTCTTAGAGGGTCATAGAACACCATATGACCCCTTAGAACACCATACGACCCATAATGACACCATGTGGTGTCTTAAGGGGTCATAAGACATAATATTACCCCTTGGGACATAATATGACCCCTAACAACATCATATGGTATCCTAACGGGTCATATAACACCATATGACCCCTTAGAATGCAAGAAGACCCATAACCACATGATATGTTGTCCTAAGGGGTCATATGGTGTCATGAGACACCATATGACTCCTTAGGACACAATATGACCCCTAACGATACCTAAGGGGTCATATGGTGTCTTAAGGGGTTATATGATGTCCTAGGAATCTTTAGAACACAATATGACCCCTTAGCACACCATACAAACCCTAACGACACCATATGGTGTCCTAAGGGGTTGTAGGACACCATATAACCCGTTAGGACACAATATGACCCCTAACAACACCTAAGGGGTCATAGGACACCATATGACCCCTAAGGGCACTATATGGTGTACTAAGGGGTCATATTGTGTCCTAAGGGGTCATAAGACACCATATGACCCCTTAGCACTCCATACGACCCCTAACGATACCATATGGTGTCCTAAGGGGTCATATAACACCATATGACCCCTTAGGATACCATAGGACGCATAATGACACCATATGATGTCTTAAGGGGTCATATGGTGTCCTAAGGGGTCATAGGACACTATATGACCCCTTAGGAGACCATACGACCCATAACAACATAATATGATGTCCTAGAGGGTCACAGAACACCATATGACCCCTTAGAACACCATACGACCCATAACAACACCATGTGGTGTCCTAAGGGGTCATAAGACACAATATGACCCCTAACGACGTCATATAGTGTCGTAAAGGGTCATACAAAACCATATGGCCCCATAGAACACCATACGACCCTTTACGACACCATATGGTGTCCTAAGGGGTCATATGGTATCCTAAGGGGTCATATAAAACCATATGACCCCTTAGAACACAAGAAGGTCCATAACGACATGATATGGTGTCCTCAGGGGTCATATGGTGTCACAAGAAACCATATGACCCCTTAGGACACAATATGACCCCTAACGATATCTAAGGGGTCATATGGTGTTCTGAGAGGTTATATGATGTCCTAAGAATCTTTAGGACACAATATGACCCCTTAGCACACCATACAATCCCAAACGACACCATATGGTGTCCTAAGGGGTCGTAGGACACAATATGACCCCTAACAACACCTAAAGGGTCATATTGTGTCCTAAGGGGTCATAGGACATCATATGACCCCTAACGACACAAAATGATGCCTAACGATACCTAAGGGGTCATATGGTGTTCTAAAGGGTCATAAGACACCATAGAACCCCTTAGCACACCATACGACCCTTAATGACACCATATGGTGTCCTAAGTGGTCATAGAACACTATATGACCCCTTAGGAAACCATACGACGCATAATGAAACCATATGGTGTCCTAAGGGGTCATAGGACACCATATGACCCCTTAGAAGACCATACGACCCATAACAACATAAAAATGGTGTCCTAAGGGGTCATAGAACACCATATGACCCCTTAGAACACCATACGACCCATAACGACACCATGTGGTGTCCTAAGGGGCCATAAGACACAATATGACCCCTAACGACGTCATATAGTGTCCTAAGGGGTCATAGGACACCGTATGACCCCTTAAGATACAATACGACCCCTTAGGACATAAAATAAACCCTAATGACACCTAAGGGGTCATAGGACACCATACAACACATAACAACACCAAATGGTATCCTAAGGGGTCATATGTTGTCCTAAGGTGTCATAGGACACCATACGACCCATAGCACCATATAGTCTCCCAAGCATATGGTGTCCTAAGGGGTCATACCACACTGTATGACCCATTAGGACACAATAAGACCCCTGATGACACCTAATGGGTCATATAGTGTCCTAAGGGTTCATAGGACACCATATGACCCCTTAGGACACCATATGACTCCTTGCGACACCATATGGTATCCCAAGGTATCGTATGGTATCCTAAGGGGTCATATAATGTCCTAAGGGGTCATATGGTGTCCTAAGGGGTTATATTACACCATATGGCCCCTTAGGACACCATAAGACCCATACCGACACCATATGATGTCCTAAGGGATCATATGGTGTCCTAAGGGTCATGGGACACCATATGATCTCTTAGGACATAGTATGAGCCCTAACAAAACCTAATGGATCATATGGTGTCTAAGGGGTCACATGATGTCTTGTGACCCCTTAGGACACAATATGACCCCTTAGCACACCATACAACCCCCAACGACACCATATGACCCGTTTAGACACAATATGATCCCTAACAATACCTAAGGGGTCATATGGTGTCCTAAAGGGTCATAAGATACCATATGACCCTTTAACACATCATACAACCCCTAATGACACCATATGGTGTCTTAAAGGCTCATAAAACACCATATGACCCCTTAGGACACCATAAGACTTATAACAACATCATATGGTTCCCTAAGGTGTCATATGGTGTCCTAAAGGTTCATGAGACACCATATGACCCTTTAGGACACCATATTCTCTCTCACATTATTTATTTCCCTCAATTACACTTGATCACCTCTCTCCTCCTATGGGTTTATAGATACTTCCCTCTCTCCCTCTACCCACCCCCTAATTACTCTCTATGTCTCTCTTCACCTCTATCCCCATCTCTCTTCTCTCTTTGTTGATACTTTCCCCTCTTCCCCTCTCCTCCTACTCCCTAATAATCTCAAACTGTCCCTCTCATTCTCTCTTCACCCCAATCACCCCCTCCCTCTCTCTCTTTGCCTTCCACCTAATTACCTATAGCTCTCTCTCTCACACTCTCTCTTCCCCCCAATTAATCTCTCCTTCTCACCTCTCTCCCCCTCTCCTTTTTTTGATACTTCCCTACGCCTCTCCTTGTCCCCTCTGAATTTGTTGCTAGAGATGAGAAGGAAATGCAGAGAGACTAGTCTAGATCTTAGGGAAGAGAGAGTGACATAGAGGAGAAAATTATGAAGAGGTAGAAATATAAGCACCTTGTAGAGCTTAAGAAATTTAACGAGGTATTCATTGATAGTTAGAGATATAGGTCTAGAGAGAGATGTATAAATATGGACAAAAGAGAGGGAGGAAGAAACAAATAGGTGGAGTGATAGGTTTAGGAGAGAGAGGTGGAGAAAGGAACAAACATAGATAACATGGTTTATCAAAATTTATCGAACTCAATAAAATTCATAAATTTTCTATTATTAATTAATTACTTATTTAGTTTATTTTGAGATGATTGTTACAAAAATTCATGCAATAGGGAAATCATATGAAAAAGTCATGAGTTTTTTATGTTTTGAAAATGAAGGATGAATTTAAATGAATTATAATTATTCTTTAAAACAAATAATTGAAAATCTACCTATTCCATATCATAGAGCTCTTAATTACCTTTCCAACGCTTGTAAAAAAATCAAAATTTCAATATAAAACGCAAAAGTTATGCCCAATTTACTAAAATATAGTTTTTTATTTTTTCAAAAATCGGATATCTGATTTTAAAACATAAATTTTTGCCTCCATATTTTGGTTCAGGTTTGCTTTGGGATTTGGCTTGGAAGTGACAAGCCTGGAAAGTCAACTGAAAAAACGTGTTTTTTAGTATTCCTTGACTTTCCAGACTTTACACTGGTGGCTGACGACTTTTTTTATAGCCAAAATTGATAAAACGAAAAGGATTTTTTAAGGACATTCTCAGATTTCCAAAAATATAAGGCTTGTCTTATTTCGACTTTAATAAATAATAATTATTTATTTTCTAATTGAATTCTGATAAAAGTCCTGATTGATAGACTGATTGAAAAATACTCATAACTTTCAAACCGCATAACATTTTTTGAATTTGAAACATGCGTCACATCCTATGCTTCGTCTACTATAGGGAAAAATTAAAAAAAATTGAATTTCATAAGGTTTTGACCAAGTCAAGGTGGTCAAACGTAGGAGTTTATGAATTTATGAAAAGCTATAGTAAAAAATTCACAAATAATTATATACTTTATAAAAAATTATAAAAAAATATGTGTCACATCCAGACATGAGTCTAATACTTATATTATAAATATTATAAAAAATATTATGATTTGATTGATTAGGGTGGTCAGACATACACCTACTTCTTATCTTTTTCCTGAAATTTTTGTACCAATGCATTGAAATTTGAAATTTTCATCAAATAGGATTTTTTTTTCAAAAAACAACTAGTAGCTTAGAAACTGCATTCAATTTTCTATAGATTCTCTTCTTACATATTTTAAAAATAATGTTCATAACTTATTCAATTTTTCATGTCAAGTTGCATAACTCTGATTTTTTGAAATTTCATTGCCACTTAAGGGCCTGATTTGGCACACCATGATCCTGCACATACCCCATTATTTTTTCTCTATGTATCAAAGTATTTTTAATTTTACACTAATAGATTTTGCTAAGCTACTATTTTCTTTTGTCGTCATTTGATCTTTCTTAATCATGAGCCTTTTTTTCTAAAAAGGATAAAATTACTCCTTATAAATTGACATAACTATATATGTAAGAAAGTATTTTTAATTTTCATGTAGATAGTCTCCCATTTGTGAGGGAGTATACATTATATAATACTCCATCTTCTTGGCAAGGTGATAAACTATGAGAACAAACGCTATTTGAAAATAAGTGGCTATATATAAGAACCTAATATTATTTTCTTCCTGAAGGTCCTATAAGTAGAGTCAATATTATTATTATCTAAAAAGATGAAATAACATAAAAATTGTAAAATCTTTACATGTTAAGTGATAAAATTTCAAAATGAAAGATGCAATGTAAGAAATTAAATTTAAGTGAGAATTTTGAGTTTGGATTTATTATAAACCATAAAACTTTTGGCTTTGAGAAAAAATCTTCTATAACATTTATAATGAACTAGAGGTCATATTTGCCCTTTTGTGGCATAGGATTTAGTAAACTGAAGGAGTCTATTCTAGCTAAGTGCGATCTTTCAGTTATGGTGATTGCAAAAGAAGCAGTTTTTGTGAAAAAGCTTAATTTGGAGGACAATGGTTTAAGTTCTAGTTAGGGTAGGAGATCGAGGAAGGCCAAGCAGAAAGTGCAAAGAGGGGGGAGATGGTCCCCTCCCTCGGAGTGAGTTTTGAAGGTAAATATTGATGGATCATATAGGGGGAGTCTAGGACCTACAAAAATTGGTGGTGTTGGCAAAAGTAGTGATTGTAAGGTGATGTTACTTTTCTCCACTTTCAAAGGATGGCATTCTAATAACCTCATGGAGGCCTTGGCTATACTCCATGCAATCAAAAAATGGTATGCCCTTGGCTGGAGAAGGATTTTTTGTGAGTCCAACTCGTAGATAGTGATTGATATGTTGAATGCTCAACATGTTGAGGATGTTAATTGGTAACTAACCATGGTGGCTAGGTAGATTTTGAACTTATGCTCTTCCCTAGAGTATATCTCTTTTTGTCATATCCCGTGAGAATGGAATGAGGTGGTTGATTGTTTGGCCAAATGGGCCTCTAAGAATCTAGGTGGGTGGGATGTTGAGGATTGGGGACTGCTAGCCCCCCTAAGCAATCTGGTATTTTGGATAGGTTAATTAGGGAGGATAAGTAGGGGTAGTTGTTTGTGGGAAGATCCTATGGGACCCTATTCCTTCTGGTTGCTTGATTCCTAGTGTGGGATTTTGGTCCTTTGCTTTGTATTTATGTTTGATTTCATGAATAAATTTTTATCCTCTTTTTAAAAAAAAAATAAAGGTCATATTTAACAATCACGGTTCAATATTTTGGGATTTAAAGAAGAAAAATCTTATGATCATTTTTCATTACCTTAACCTTAATGCCTCTAGAATTTAGTATAAACTGGATCTAGCTAAGAAGATTCAACCAATAAATTAATGAATTAAACTTTATTTCTCAAATTTGTGCATTGAAATGTATTATCAAATTTAGATATATTATGATTGAAATCTCTAACATTCACAACTTCATCAACATACACTTATAATGTGATAATAACCATTATAAAAATATATATGTTACCCTAAGAGTGGAATGAATACAATAAACTAAATAATTTAGATAAATATTATGAATGGTGTGATAAGAATTAAATAAGTTGTGACAAAACCGTAACACTTCTGAAATCCAAATCGAACTTCATTGTATTATACTAGTTTTATTATAAAAACAAGTGTCACGTAGTGTGAGAGTACTTGCCTTCAATATAATTCTCACTTCAATAAAATAATATTAATAATTATAATATAATATGAATAATACTAAAAAATATACATTTTTGTTAAAAACATAATCTTAATTTAATAAAAAATCCATATAATTATAATTATAATAATAAAATTAATCTTAAACTTAATTATTAAGTATTAGTTTAAAATTATATATTTTAATTATATTTAATATTAATTATGACCGATCTCAATAAAATAACTACTAATAATTATAAAATTGTATAACATAAACTGATGCTCTGCAAAAAGGATTAGAAAATCTGTTTGATGGCAACACACACAAGAGCACAAGAAACAAACGTTAGTGTTAGCAACAAAAGATTATCCTAAACAGGCATATCAAGAGAGATATTAAGCATGAAATAGAAAGCATATAAACATAGAATAAAATAGCTAATCAAGATGCTCATAGTTGCTCCTCCCTTGTTCCTCTCCTCTCCAAGTCCCAAATGAGTGTAGCTCTCAGCTTTTAGCACTAGCCATGGATGCCATATGGAGATTCAAGATGGTTGAATATGATAAGCAAATACTATGCAAGAGTAGATAGTGATGCTATGAAAAAGCTCTATGCTAATGCCAGTATAACAACAATACTCTAAATGCTTCCTTCTTTTGCTTGAGGAGAAGGGTTCTATTTATAGAAGAAATGGGGAAATGAAGGGTTAAGATTGAGTAATCATAACAAGGCTTAGGATTGAAAGATATTCAATCTATGTGAGACTTTCAACCCAATCCCATGTTGACAAGTGTCACCATGAGGAGCCTTGAGAGGAGAGATAAGGAGCATTAAATGCTTGAGGGGACATGATGGTTACCCTAGTCAAAGAAATAAATGCTTTGAAGAGACACATGGGTTACATGAGGGTTAAGTTAGGGGTTAAAGTCTTTAACCATGGGTGCAAGTGGAATTAACCATTAATGGTTATTGGAGACTTTGGGGATTAAGTGGTTGAAGGTTGAAAGCCTTCAATGGTTATCAAAGACTTTGAGCCATTTAGTGGTTGAAGGTTGAAAGCCTTTAATGGTTATCAAAGACTTTGAGGGTTTGAGAAGTGACTTCCCTTTTGCTTAGGAATGTGACAAAGTTTAGAGAAGGGGTTAGGTTATTTAGAAGTGATTAGAAAATTCTAGAAGGGGTTTAGGCATGCAAGTGGATTTTGTAGGAAAATGCAAGTGGGAGAAATTTTGGTATTTTCAATGAAAATAAAATCATTTATTCCAATTAAATGGTGTAATTTGCATTTGGATAAATATTCAAATAAATATTAATTTATTTAAATGAGAAAAATGAAGATAAAGCATTAAAATGCTTGAAGACTTTGAGGGAAACCATTAAAGGCTTGAAGACTTTAAGGAAAACCATTAAAGTCTTAAGAAGACTATAGAAGGAAGCCATCAAGTTTGAAGACTTTAAAGCCATCAAGTTTGAATACTTTAAGGGAAACCATTAAAGGTTTCAAGTGGGTGAGGATAAATAGGATTTTAAATAAATAATTTATTTAAAATAGTTGTGCAACTTGCTTTTGTAGGAAAATACAAGTGGGTGGAGGATAAAGGTGATTTAAATAAATTATTTATTTAAAATAATTGTGCAACTTGCTTTTATAGGAAAATACAAGTGGGTGGAGGATAAAGGTGATTTAAATAAATGTTAATTTATTTAAATGTGAGAGGTGGGATTTAAATAAATATTAATTTATTTAAATGTGAGAGAATATTTAATTAAATAAATATAATTTATTTATTTAATTAATGGTCTGAATTTGGTTAAGTGAATTAAATCAAATAAATTGAATAATTTATTTAATTAATAGGAGAAGAGGGTTAAGATGAATTAATTAAATATTAATTTAATTAATTATTAATTGATGGTTAAATAATCAAATAAATACTAAGTATTCATTTAATTAAGTGGACAGATTTATGTGATTACATTTGCCCCTCTTTGAGACGGTGCGGTTTATCACGTCGTTTCAAAGAAAAAAAAATAGATGTGAAGAAATGCCCCATAAAATGTAAATTTAATGGGTGGTATGCCCCCTCGAGAGATGGGCCAATTTTTTTTGAAAAATCGGGCGATCTCTCGAAAAAGAATGAAAAGTGGAGGGGAGGTAGAATAGAAGAAATTAGAACTAATGATGAAAGAATGGGAGAAAATGGAGTGAATATGAAGAAACAACAAGCCAACAAGTACCCTGAGGTCATGCAAGAGATACATAGCAGATGTAGTGTGAGGTTTGGATTGATGCTATACAATTGATCAAAATTGGTTGGACAATCTGGTGCAATCGGTTTAATTACCCCAGTCAAGTCAAAGCGTGACAGTTGATGTCAGTTGGTCGCTTGGACATGATAAAGTCCGAGTAAGTGAATCAAAGTGACCTGATGGTGACTTAGACAATTGATGTAATTGCCCGATGAAGTCAAGGTATATGAAGCAAAATACTCGTTGAGACGTAGACAATTGATGTAATTGTCTGTTGGATTATGTTTGATTGGTTGATCAATTGATATGTATGTGCGTGTGATGGATGGTTGTGGGGAATCATGGTAGCCCCGTTGAGACTAGGTCATTATGATAAATGCCTGATGTAGTCTAGGATTACCATGATCGATTACCTATTGAGACCCGAAGATACTTGATCAGAGTATCTGTTGATAGTCTAGGTGTGTGGGAGTCGATGTATCTGTGTAGATAGAGTAACTGGCTTAATTTTGTGGATGAGTGAGGATGGGAAGCGATGAAGGGATTAGGATGAGGTTGATGATCAAGATAGGGAGGGTGAGGGGGGATTCGATGTTAGATAGAAGATATGGAGGACTAGGACCGAGTCCTATGAAAGAAGATGAGTAAAATAGAGTATGCATTATTATGACTACGTATGCATGATATGCAACTATTATGAATGTATGGATGGATGGAATGCAACGAAATGCAATATATACAGATGAGATGGAATGATGATCCATGGTGCTTTATTTTTCATCATTGAGCTTTAAAATGTTGTAAGAAAATACAAGCAACTTGACATAATGATTCAAGATGACCAAAGTATTTCTTACATGGATTTTGATATAGCAAGTTAATACAAGCAACTTGATATAATGGATCAAGTTGACCAGAGTATTGCTTGCAGAATAGGCAAGGATTATCTCCTTTCATGCATGACTTGGATCATCCTCCTTGATCTTAGACTGATCATATCCTGAGACAAGTGCATACCGTAATAAGAGATAAAACCTTTATCCAGTTTGGATGAGGTAGGAGGAACCAAAGAAAGAGCATTGTACCTGCAAACCAAACAGTATATACATAAAGAATAAAGAATATGGATCCTTGGTAATGGTTCATGCTCATATGGTCGAGGTATACGATGTAGTCAGCAAGCCGTAGTGATCTATGACTGCATTTTGCATAAGATTACGTAGCTTAGTGAACTTCCCATGTAGACACCATTAGTACATGCCCCAGTACTTCATTGGAAGTAATGCGCAAACGATACAAAACAATGCTGAAAGATCCCGATACAGATAAACAAATGATTGTACTCATAAATCAACCAAGTATTTGATAGCTTAACATAATTTTCTTGTCAAAGAAAACGTCATCTTGTCTTTGTTTTGATAAGGAAGGATGCATCCTTGTTTAAGACAGTTTGGATTGTTGATGTTGATTGTGTTGGTCGAGTGATAAGTGGTCATTTGTGTGAGTATTTTGTCAATGTTTGTTTTGTATCTGATCGGATGAATATGTACAAGGTGTTGTCATGTTTTTGGGTGATTTTCGATGGTTTTTCCGATGTTTTTGGATTTTGTGAAACATTTTTGAATGTTTTTGGATTTTGTATTGTTTTTGAATGTTTTTGATATTTTCTGGGACATTTTTGAATGTTTTTGATATTTTTTATGATTGCCTGAATGAAGAGCGTAATGACACATAAGACAATGTAGAATCCACTTCCATCAATAGGTTAAGGGTATTGCCCCCAGTTTTTAGACCTGACTATGAAAAGGTGGGATGCTAGACGCATGGAGTACTTTCTTAATGACAGATGAATAACAAGCCATGGCTTTGGATGGATGGATGTATGTATGAAGTAAATGTGATTGCAACAAGTCTAAAAAGATAATGGAGCCATAGCCCTTACGAGTGGTGCCTGTTTGCTAGGTTTTCACCATCGCACTTACCCAAGGTGCCACCGGAGTGGTTGTTCACCGTTTGGATGCATGATTTTTCTTTACTTTTTTTGAATGTTTTTGTATTTTCTTTAGGACATTTTCTGAATGTTTTTGATATTTTCTGATATGTAGGGGAGCCTGATGCTCTGTATACCTTAGGTATAAAACCGTTTGAGGTGCATGCTATTGATTGGATCTGCGAGCGGTTCTCCATCTGATGTAGCCAACTGATATGCCCCAGACTCGAATACAGCAGTGACAACATATGGGCCCAGCCAGTTTGATTCAAACTTGCCTTGATGTTATCTGTTTGGTTGGTTGCAAGGATTTTCTCGAAGAACAAGATCACTTACCTCAAATGTACGAGATCTAACTCGGTGATTGTAGCTTCTACTTATGCGTTGCTGATAAGCCTTGAGGTGATTGTATGCAGCTTGTCGCTTCTCATCTAGTAACTCTAAGTCCTGAAGACGGGATACTCTGTATGCTTCATCATTGATGAGATTGTGCAATGAAACTCGTAAGGATGGTATCTCGACCTCAATAGGTAAGATAGCTTCAGCACCATAGACCAATGAATAAGGAGTTGCACCTGTAGGGGTCCGAATGCTAGTTCGATATGCCCATAGCGCTGGATTTAGTTGAACATGCCAATCACGGCCGGCATCATTGACTGTCTTCTTTAGGATCCTCAATATGTTTTTATTGGATGCTTCGACCTGACCATTGCCTTGTGGGTAATAGGGAGTGGAAAAGCGGTGTTGGATATGAAATTTCTCACAAAGTTCACAGACATCTTGATTTTTGAAAGGAAGACCGTTATCTGTGATGATGGACATGGGTACACCATACCGGCAGATGATGTAATTGAGGATGAATGAGGCGATCTGCTTGCTGGTGACTTGGGTAAGTGGAACAGCTTCGATCCACTTGGTGAAATATTCGGTGGCGGTAATAATAAATTTATGGCCGTTGGATGAAGATGGATGAATCTTACCCACAAGGTCAAGGCCCCATTAACAAAAAGGCCATGGTGTTGTGATTGGTTGCAGTTCCTAGGCTGGTGCATGTATCAGGTCACCAGGAACTTGACATTTCTTGCATTTTCTGACAAAGTAGTAGGAATCTTTTTCCATAGATGGCCAATAGTATCCAGCTCGCATGATCTTTTTGGCTAGTGATGGACCGCTTGCATGAGTCCCACAAATTCCTTCATGTACCTCTTCCAAAGCCTTTGTTATCTCATCTTGTTCCAGACATCGAAGGAGAGTACCATCAAGACTACGTCGATATAGGGTTTCGGCAATAATGGTATATCGAGCAGTTTGGCGAATGAAGGTTTTACGTTGGTTATTTGATTGGTTGGGAGGAAGGGTGTGATCGCGGAGATAGGTGTAGAACTCACTGTACCATGGGGATTCAGAACCGACAAGGTGACATATCATTTCGGATTCAGGGGTATCATAAGCGGGGATCCAAAGCTGTTCTACCAAGAACTCATAGCGTGTTGAATTCTGTGGAAGATCTAGGAGAGATGCGATGGTAGCCATAGCATTAGTAGCTTGATTCTGATCTCTTGGTATCTGTTCAAAGGTGATAGTAATAAATGATGTCTTAGATTGTCCACCATTTGCTTGTATGGCATGAGTTTATCATCCTTGGTCTGATATTCATCTGTTGCTTGTCGAATGACCAGTTGTGAGTCGCCATATACTTGTACTTTTAATTTCCATTGTATGGCTAGCCTGAGTCCTGTGATCAAACCCTCATATTCTGCTATGTTGTTTGTGCATGGAAATGTGAGCCTGTAAGACTTCGGGATGCTATCACCTTGAGGTGTGATAAACAAAATGCCTGCCCCCAAGCCATGCCTAGTGTATGAACCATCAAAATATAGTTTCCATGGCTGTGCTTCTGTGATCATGAATATCTCTTCATCTGGAAAATTGGAAATGAGAGGATGATCGCCTATGAGTGGTGCATCGGCCAACTGATCTGCAATAACCTAACCTTTGATAGCTTTACGGTCCACATACTCAATGTCAAATTCACTTAGAATCATCACCCATTTGGCCAAGCGACCTGTCCATGCTGCTTTGCTAAGTAAGTACTTGAGTGGATCAATCTTTGCGATGAGTTGTACCTTGTGTGTTAATAGATAGTGCCTCAGTTTAGTGGCTGCTAAGATTACTGCTAGGCAAACTCGCTCAATAGGTGTGTAATTGAGTTCATAGCCAACCAGTGTGCGAGAGATGTAGTATACATCACACTCTTTGCCTTCTGCATTATGTTGTGCCAGTAGTACACCCAATGCTGTACTTGTTGCTGAGATATAAAGTAACAACGGTCTACTTGAATCTGGTGGCATCAGCAATGGTGGATTCATGAGATAGTCTTTAAGCACCTGAAGTGCTTGTTGGCATTTGTCATCCCATTGAAAGCGGATGTTCTTGTGTAGCAGGTGTGTGAATGGGTGACACTTATCAGCCAATTGTGCAATGAATCTGCGGATGGATTGAAGCCGTCCTTGTAGTGTTCTTAGCTGACTGATATTCCTTGGAGGTGGCATGTCTATGATTGCTTTAACCTTTGCTGGATCAACCTCAATGCCTTTGCTTGAGACAATGTATCCTAGAAGCTTCCCGGAGGTCACTCCAAAGACACATTTCTTTGGGTTGAGTCGAACATGGTATTGTTCTAGTCTATCAAAGATTTTATCTAAGATGTGGAGATGCCCATCTCTAGTGAGTGATTTTGCTAGTAAGTCATCTACATAATCTTCCATCATAGTATGCATCATGTCATGGAAGATGGTGGTCATCGCTCTTTGATAGGTCGCTCTTGCATTCTTTAGACCAAAAGGCATTACATTCCAGCAGTATGTACCCCATGGACATGTGAAGGCTATCTTATGTTGATCTTCGGGTGCGATCTTTATCTGATTGTAGCCGGAAAAGCCATCCATGAGTGAAAGCATCGCATGTCCTGCTGTTAGATCCACTATGATGTCGATATTTGGTAGGGGAAAGTCATCCTTAGGACATGCCTTATTCAAATCTCTGAAGTCAGTACAAATGCGGATGCCCCCTTTTGGTTTGCCGATAGGCACAATGTTGGAGATCCATTCTGCATAATCAATTGGCCTAATGAAACCAACATCTAGGAGTTTCTTGAGTTCTATTTTGACTAGCACTGCAATCTGGGGATGCATCTTACGAAGCTTCTGCTTGACAGGTTTGGCTCCTTCTGCTACGGTGAGGTGATGCATGACTAAATCAGGATCAAGCCCAGGCATGTCTGCATATGACCATGCAAAGTTGATTTGACGCTTCTAGAAGAACTCTATAAACTTAGGTTGTTCCTCTAGAGTGAGAAGAGATGCCAGATGTATGATATGAGGATTTTCAGGAGTCCCCACATTGTATTCTTTGGTTTCCTCGATGAGAATCGTTGATCGTTCTTGTTGTGCATTAGCAGGGAGAATGTCAAACCCTTCATCCTCAGGCACCTTAGAGAGGTTTTCACCGTTGGATACGCTCTTTCTTTTTACTTTTGTCGGATCAAACAGTGCCACAGTGTGGTTTTCACTGGAAGATCCATGTTTTATTGTTATATTTTTGCAGCTAAAAGGTTTGGCATTCGCCCTGAAGTATGCTGCGCTATTAAGTTAAATGGCGAATCCATCTTTGTGATCTCCGCTTGGTAGGTTATCCCTTAATTCCAAAAATTCAATGATGGCCTCATCGTTTTGGAAGAGGTCAAGACATGGGGGATTTGGTTGGTTCCATTCGATGAGTTCAGGGTGGATAATGGGCATTACTGCATCGATTAGGTTAAGTGCGGGAGATGTATCAGTGAGGGTTAAGACGTTATGGTGAAGGTCGTTAATGGTACTCTCCCTGTCAGAATCAGGCGTAGGATGAGACATAGGGTCTATGGAAGATGTTTCTAGTTCGGGAACCCAAGTGGTCTTTATCTGCGCTTCTCCATAAACAGGGATATCTTTGCATGGCAGAGGTAGTGATGCATCTTCTTCATCTGAAGTATTAAGTTGTACCAAATCAAATTCCCATTCATGTGAGTCGGTCTCTGAATCACTTTCCAGCATCCGATTGCTATACCATACTGGGATGTCTTTTGAGTTAAACACTGCAGGTGTGATGGGTTGATGTACCTTTATAGTGATCGGTGCTACAGGAATTTTGATGGGGATTAAAGGTTTTGTTACTGGAAGTATCGACAGTGTTGACTTAGTGGCTTCTGTTGGAACGGCTGGTGCCATAGATGCTGCTGTAGGTTTCAATACAGTTGTTGCTACAAATGGTGTTGCTGATGGGATTACCGGTTCGTTTGATGGAATGAATGACATTGGTGACGGTTGTGGTGGGGTTGTGAGCCTCGATGGGGCAGTGGGGATAGTGCTTGATGGTGCTTAGATTATGAAAGGTGTCCTCTTTGCAGTAGGTGGGCAAAATGGTTTGCTGGGTTTTCCTTTGAATCTGAGTTTAGGAAGGATCTCTTTTTCAAAGCCTAGGCCTGTATTACCTTTGGGCTTTAATTCTGGTAGCAAAGGTTCATGTCGTCCTTGTTTGCAATATCCCAAAGCACTCTGACCATCATACCCCATTATTTGCATAATGAGGAGGCCTTTACCGTACTGATCCTTAGGAAGTATAACTCAAGGGATGTCAGTGGTGATGGGATCCTTATAGATCCATTTCGCCAGGTCCTCATCTTGTGTTTCTTCCTCTTGACTTTTTCCAAGAATGAAGGGCGTCAAAGCACATGCTGGTATGCTTAGTGGTTGCTGGAGTACCTGCTGTGGTTTACCATGTGTTCTAGGAGAAGTGGGCATTTGTCCCACACAAAAGAGTTGACTTAAGTTATATTCCCCGGGACCTTCCTCTGTGATTTTCATCTTAAGCTTTTCTTGCTTTGGTATAGTGGTGTTCGAACTGGCAAGAGAGGCGGGACTGATATATGATGTGGAGGAAATGGCTTCTCTATTGTTAGGAACAGTAATCTCTGGTTGATGGCTGATATTATGACAGTATGCAAAGGGATTTGCATCACCCAGGATTGTGATCTCTACACCATTATGTGGGAACTTGATACATTGATGGTAGGTAGATGGAACGGCTTGCATGGCATGTATCCAAGGTCTTCCTAACAATATATTGTATGGCAGAGGAAGGTCCAGAACCTGACAAATGATGTGCTTTACCACGGGGCCCACTCGGATTGGTAGTACCACAACTCCTTTGGATGAACGCTCCGCATCATCATAGGCTTTGATTGTGATCTTCTGACGAGGATCCACTGATTCTACCGAATATCCCAATGCTGTGACCAACTGTAGTGTGCAAATATTCAGGCCTGCTCCATTATCGATCAAGACTCACTTGATCCGATGCTGGTTGATAAATCCTTCGATGTGGAGTGAGGCGTTATGCGGTTGTTGGAAGGAAGAGTTGTCACTTTCAGAAAAAGTGAGACAAGGTGATGACTTGAGACTTCCAACCATGGCTTGAAATTGGTCTGTATTCAGATTTGTAGGGACTGACGCCTCTTGGAGTGCTTGATCCAAGATAGTTTTATGAGAGGGTGATAGGCGCAAAAGCTCTAAAATGGATATAAGTGCAAGGGTTTTGTCTAATTGTTCCACAAGATTGTACTGCTTTGGGGTGGAGGTGGTGCCTTGTGGAGCTGCCTTGATGGTAACTTTGCCGCGACGCGTAACAACATTGCAATCTGAGTTGGGATTTTTGAAGGTTATGGTTGCAACTTGTTCATTGGCATCATACAGATGATTTACAGTGTAATTATACGCAGCCTGCGTATAATCAGTGGTATCAGTGCCTCGCCTGGAAGTGGAAGGATCTCTTTGATCTTGTGAGGGAAGTGGATTTTTGAACATCAAATGATCATTATTGGTTGTTTTTGGATCATGTCCTTCAATTTCAATTTCTCCTCGATCAATAAGATCCTGAATGAGATATTTCAATCGGTGACAATTACTTGTCTTGTGTCCTCTTCCTTGATGGAACTCACAGTGTTCAGTATCTCTCCACCATGCCGGTTTGACCTGAGGCTCATAGTTTGATAGCTTAGGTAGAGTGATCAAATTTTGAGAAATGAGTTGTCGCAACATTGTTTCAATGGGTTCCCCTAAGGGAGTGTATGTGCTTTTTTGTTTTTGCTGACGAGGTCTAGGTTCATCGTGAGATGTGATGCGACCTTGATTAGAAGGAACATTTGTGTTGTTCTGAGGTGGAGGATTTTGTCCTGCAAACCGAACCACAGGTTGTGCATTTTGGATAGTTCGAGCATCCACAACCCCATCATTGACGATATTCTTATTCTTGTTCCAAAAGTTTGGTTTATCACTATTGAAGCGTGGGCGAGGACCAGCTTTTGGTTCATTAAAGATTTTGATGAGTCCTTTCTTGATGAGTGCCCTTTAACATTTTAAACCCTTGGTGATCATATCATTAAAAGAGTCTGTGTCTTTGACATCTAGGTGAAATTCCATTTCTTCGTTTAAGTTGGAAATGAAAATTTCCACTAGTTCTCGTTCAGGTAACTGAAGAGAACGTCTGCTAGACATTTGGCGCCATCGTTGCAGGAGTACTGAGAATAGTTCACCTGGTTTTTGTTTGGTATTGCACAGATCAGCCATGGTGATGTCGCGTTCAATGTTATAAGAGTAATGAGATAGGAACTTCTGGATGAGTTCCTCAAATGTTCTAATGCCACCTGGTAGTCGGGAAAACCATGATGTGGTTGTTCCTCCCAAGCTTTGGGGAAAAAGGCACATTAGGTATGTGTCTTCATATGCCACTTCAAGACAAGCAAAATGAAATTCTCGGACATGATCACGGGGATCCCCCTTTCCTCTATATTTTTCAAATTTGGGTGTTTCGAATCCACGTGGAAAGGGTGGCATATAAAGATTCCTATCAAACGGATAGGGATAGATGTCGTTAAGTGAGAATTGATTGGTCTTAACACCACTATGAAGTTGTTGGGCGAGATTCTCGACTTGTTGCCGCAACATCTCCATTTCATTTGGAGGAGGAGGTGGTGGGTTACCTCGAGGAATGTTATATCTGATGTGATTTCTACCTCTTTCCTCCTCATGGCAACTTTGTCTTTCTGATGCTTGTCTTAATTGGGCAAGATCAAAGTCAGAGGGGAGTTTGGCTCCTTCTTGAGCGAGTTTTAAGAAGTGAGCATCCGCATTGCTTCTGAGTATTTCATCAAATTATCTGTTAAAGTGAGGGTTATGCTGAACCCTTTCGATTGTTGAAGGAGTGGGAGTACTTGGGTTTTCATCATTTATATTTCCTCCAAGTGCTTCTTGAAATTCATTGAGATTTTCGTCTTCTTCTTCCTCAATTTCTATTTCTCGTTGCCTTGACCGTGATCGGGTTTGAGCCATTTTTGCTTACAAGTTTGTTGTTGAAGTTGATTGAAGATGATGATGAGTTGTCGATGAAATGAAAGATTGATGGTTGGTGATTTGTGTTGTGTGTGGATCTCTAGCACTTTAAGGTAGATGTAACCGAAATTCCTTCTTTGAATTGCTTGTTTGTTTGAGGAGTTTGGATGTGATAAGGTGTAGAGAAATCTGAGATGTGTTATATATTTTGACTACCTAGCAATGAGAGGATTCACTCATGAACTAGTTTTAACCTGCGTAGATGTGTCTCTTAGGATGAGCTTATCCTAGATGTAGAAACAATCTAAAAAGTGATGTGATGTGTTTGATTTCAAGCAATATCTAAAAAAGGAATCTTGGGACAAGAACCTCTTAATGTTTTGAGAGTTTTGGGATGGATTGATGATGGAATAATGATGTATGAATGAGATGATGGATGTTTTGTTTTCAACTTCAATAAAAACTTTGTGTTACAAATGGAACAAACTCTACTTCTTCCCTTTCAGGCATTGGTGGCACTTCTCGAGCTGTGTTGTAGGTGATACAGATGTTTGGGAAGAAGTTGGGATTAATCTTTCCTCCTTGATTTTTGTGATAACTCAAAGCTCTATATTGCATAAAAGCTCTGTGGTTCAATGATTCTGAATCAAACTCGTTTGTTTTACCTTGAAGGTATAGACGCATGCGATGTAGAAAGACTCTATGTGAGACAAAAATTTATCTATTGAGATAGAAGAATTTCCTCCTTTTGATCAAAGCCTTTGAGCTTAATGGTCTCCTTTTCAAGTTGATATTCTGATGACACTTCTTCTTTCGCAAGATGTGAAGAATGGTCATAAAATTTGTCTCTTTGTTGTTTGCACTTTGTTTTTGGTATTTTTGTTTGTTTTTGAGAAATGTTGGATGAATACTGTGTTTTTGGGATTGATTTTCTGATTTTTCTTTGACAATAAAACATAGCAAGCACACAAACACAAGAATGTTGCCTCAAAGGCACAAATGAGTATGGGTCTAGATCAACCCAATCCTTGGACTTGTTTTTGACCCTTCCTTTAGATGTATTTAAAGGTGTATTTCAAAAGCCTGAAGTCGGCTCAATTTGCACTAGGTCTTTAAAACGAACACACTTCAAACACTTTTTATCCCTAAGGTCAAATGGTCAGTTGTGATAAATTTAGCCCACATCTTGATATTTCTTCGACTTTGGTATTACATACCTTATGAATCCCGCCGTGGCAGCTAAGGATGTGATATACTAAGTCTTGCATGAGCATAACAAATAGATGATCCCTATGATGGGGGAGTCACCACTTTTATCAAGCCACAAGTGACTTTTCAAAAAGCTATGTTTCTACTCAAGGAAATATGTATGGTGAGTATCTTGGGAGCAAAACCATCTATGCTCTTGCACTAAATTATATCTCAAATATCCTCAATCAATAGAATGGGTGGGCTACTACTTAAAGGTGTTTAGTCATGTTCAATGTTTTTAGACATAAGTTCATTCTGCAGTGACTCACTTAAGAGCCTTGTAACTGGTGGTGGGGCCCATTTGTCCTTTCGGCCAGTTACACTGTAGAAACAGCTATACCCAAGGCTATAGCTTTCGCTCACACTTGATTTCTATAGCGGCTCGAAGGATTTACCGCTCAAGGTCGTTCCCAAGAGTGATGTGTCTCTTGGCAGGCCTCTCTTAAAAAGATAAAATTTTGAGTGTTACTAACACTTTTCTCTTGCACCTAGGACCACGAAAGCCAAGGGAGAGGATAGTGTGTGTTAGAAGTAGGACCACTCGACCAACTCTTTGTACAAGTGTGCCAAGCACGAAAAACACTTGTTCCTTTTAATCTATCATTGCAATGTGATCTAACTATTTGGAGATGTTGCTCCAACAATCATGGTGTTCTTTTTAATTTTCAAAGGCAATTGTTTGAGTAAACTAGAATTTGAAAATCCTGGTCAACTTAATGAAAAACACGTTTGCATGAAGTAAAATTGCTTTAAAAAATGAGACAAGTTGATTGTGAATTTTATTTGCACCAAAAATGGAAGTGTGGATTGTGAGTTTTATCTTGATGCAAGAAATAAAATTTGCCTTGTTGATTTTAAGCACCAAAACGAAGTTTGTTTCCTAACTTGCAAAAAAAATAAAGTTGTTTTTGTATAAGTTTGTGGTTCTTTTTACCTTGGAACAATGAAATTCTTTTTAAGAGCCCCAAACAAATGTGTGATTCTTTTTTAAAAGCCCAAATTTGAAATGTGAAGTTAATTTTAAACCAAAATAAAAAGTGAATTCATTTTTAAAACCAACTTCAAAAAACAAGTTAGTAAAAAATATAAATCTACTTTTTAATCTAATTTAAATCTGCACAAAAGAGAAAAATAGTTAGTAAAATCCGCCTATTTGGTGGGCTTCTACAAGCCTAATTTTTTATTTTTTATTATTTTTTTTTTTGGTTACAAGGTGATTTGTACAACGTTTTGTTACAATAGCGCTAGTTTGCGTTTGAACAGAGGCACTATTTAACACAAACACACTAAAAGAAAGAAAGACAGAGAAGGCAAAAGCACTGAAACAGGGTGAATAGTGCCAAAATAATGTCAAACTCACCAAAACAGTGTCAAAAGCGCAACCTGTGTGACATTTTCAACATTCAAACATGTTATTGGTTAAAAAAAAAAAAAAAAAGAGTTGATCTTTTTGGTGTTTGGATTCATGTCGGGTTCACCAAATGATGCTTTGCAAAAAGGATTAGAAAATCTGTTTGATGGCAACACACACAAGAGCACAAGAAACAAACGTTAGTGTTAGCAACAAAAGATTATCCTAAACAGGCATATCAAGAGAGCTATTAAGCATGAAATAGAAAGCATATAAACATAGAATAAAATAGCTAATCAAGATGCTCATAGTTGCTCCTCCCTTGTTCCTCTCCTCTCCAAGTCCCAAATGAGTGTAGCTCTTAGCCTTTAGCACTAGCCATGGATGCCATATGGAGATTCAAGATGGTTGAATATGATAAGCAAATACTATGCAAGAGTAGATAGTGATGCTATGAAAAAGCTCTATGCTAATGCCAGTATAACAACAATACTCTAAATGCTTCCTTCTTTTGCTTGAGGAGAAGGGTTCTATTTATAGAAGAAATGGGGAAATGAAGGGTTAAGATTGAGTAATCTTAACAAGGCTTAGGATTGAAAGATATTCAATCCATGTGAGACTTTCAACCCAATCCCATGTTGACAAGTGTCACCATGAGGAGCCTTGAGAGGAGAGATAAGGAGCATTAAATGCTTGAGGGGACATGATGGTTACCCTAGTCAAAGAAATAAATGCTTTGAAGAGACACATGGGTTACATGAGGGTTAAGTTAGGGGTTAAAGTCCTTAACCATGGGTGCAAGTGGAATTAACCATTAATGGTTATTGGAGACTTTGGGGATTAAGTAGTTGAAGGTTGAAAGCCTTCAATGGTTATCAAAGACTTTGAGCCATTTAGTGGTTGAAGGTTGAAAGCCTTTAATGGTTATCAAAGACTTTGAGGGTTTGAGAAGTGACTTCCCTTTTGCTTAGGAATGTGACAAAGTTTAGAGAAGGGGTTAGGTTATTTAGAAGTGATTAGAAAATTCTAGAAGGGGTTTAGGCATGCAAGTGGATTTTGTAGGAAAATGCAAGTGGGAGAAATTTTGGTATTTTCAATGAAAATAAAATCATTTATTTCAATTAAATGGTGTAATTTGCATTTGGATAAATATTCAAATAAATATTAATTTATTTAAATGAGAAAAATGAAGATAAAGCATTAAAATGCTTGAAGACTTTGAGGGAAACCATTAAAGGCTTGAAGACTTTAAGGAAAACCATTAAAGTCTTAAGAAGACTATAGAAGGAAGCCATCAAGTTTGAAGACTTTAAAGCCATCAAGTTTGAAGACTTTAAAGCCATCAAGTTTGAATACTTTAAGGGAAACCATTAAAGGTTTCAAGTGGGTGAGGATAAATAGGATTTTAAATAAATAATTTATTTAAAATAGTTGTGCAACTTGCTTTTGTAGGAAAATACAAGTGGGTGGAGGATAAAGGTGATTTAAATAAATTATTTATTTAAAATAATTGTGCAACTTGCTTTTATAGGAAAATACAAGTGGGTGGAGGATAAAGGTGATTTAAATAAATGTTAATTTATTTAAATGTGAGAGGTGGGATTTAAATAAATATTAATTTATTTAAATGTGAGAGAATATTTAATTAAATAAATATAATTTATTTATTTAATTAATGGTCTGAATTTGGTTAAGTGAATTAAATCAAATAAATTGAATAATTTATTTAATTAATAGGAGAAGAGGGTTAAGATGAATTAATTAAATATTAATTTAATTAATTATTAATTGATGGTTAAATAATCAAATAAATACCAAGTATTCATTTAATTAAGTGGACAGATTTATGTGACTACATAAACATTAGATTGAAAATAAACATTTTTTAATGACTAAATGAAAGATCTTTAAATTTATTATTAAAGGTTATTAAATTATTTTGTATATTAAAATGATTAATTAGACTGTAATAGTATTGCCTAAGATTATAAAGAAAATGAGATTGATTAACAAAAAAATTATTAAGTGGTTTGTTCATTTTAAAAAATAAACAATTTTTTTAAAACTCTAATTAATAATTGTTTATCAAAAATAAAATTGGACTTTAAAAATAAAATAAAATTGATTAAAATTTTACTAATTGGTTTGCTCATTTTAATTTAAAATAAATAAAATTTTCAAACAACACACTACCTAATAAAATTAGTAATATAACGAGTCCTTTAAAAATTTTGTTTATTTTTTAAAATGATTAAAATAAAAATTGATTAATTGTACTAAAAAGAGTTAGTTAATATAGCCTAAAAAGCCATTTAAGCTTGCTTGATTTATGATAAAAAAAATTGAAAAGTTTAAAGTTCAATTTAGATACTAACAAAAAATTTAAACAACACACAAATTAATAAAATTAGTACTATACATATTAATTAGTACTATAGTATGTTATTTAAATTTTTGTTTATTTTTTCAAATAATAATTTTTTTTTTTGATTAATTGGACTTTAGCCTAAAGAAGTGCTAAAAAGAATTAGTTAATATAGCTATACCATCAAACTTGATTGACTTATGATATTAAATGAAATGTTTACCTTCACCACATATTACTAATTTTAGAGTAAAAATTCAATTAATTAATATAATTCAACTGAAAACAACAACTTTGTAAACTTATAAATATGAAATGAAAAATTGAAATTCAATGCAAACTATTAATTTACTATTAAAATTGTTTGGTTCACAATACAATTTTTTTCTACAAGAAGAAAGTATCAAACCATTGACTTCTTTTAATATTAAATTCATCATTTCACATTATATTTAATTTAAAAAACAATACAAAATTTAAAAACTCTTATTTAAATTAGAATATAATTAATTATGTGGAAAGGTCTTATAAAATGACAAGCATGGGGTTCTAAAATGTCAATAGAGAAAATCCACTCTTTTTTCAATGATAAGAATAAAAGAATGAATGTTGAAAAAAAAATATAATAATAATATAATCTATGATAAGAATAAAAGAATGAATGTTAAAAAATATAATGATATAATAATATAATCTTTATAAAAAAATTAATAATAATTTATTCTTAATAACAATATAATAATATAATATTTTTTAGGTGGAAAAACTATTCTTATAATGATATTTTTTTGGTATTTTCATTAATTTTTAAAAAAATATAAGCATGTGAGTTTTTAAAACAAAAATATCAATAATAAGAGAGGCAATGTCAAGTTCCTAGTTTAGAGAAAAAATTAGAAAAACATTTGATACCATTTTTTTTAATAGAAAATCCATTTACTTGCAAAAATCTAGAATTATTGTTAGTAACAAAATAATTTGAAATATATCATGATATTGTAAATATTGCATAAAAATAATTGCAAATAAACATATAAATATTTTAGAAAATAAAATAAAATTGTTCAATTATATTAAATTGAAATCTAGTTTATATATATATATATATATAAATATATATAACAATAAAATATAAATAAAACATAAAATAAATGTCAAATCTCATAAATTCAAAACCTAAACAAATTTTATTTATACAAATATTTTTAGAAAATTTATTTTCTTAAAAAAAAAAAAAAGACCTAATCCTTAATCTACTAATAAAATTCAATGACTGAAAAATATTCTATCAAATTGGATCCCTAAATAAATTCTACCAATATTTAACAAAAAAACAAAACAATTGTTGTTGCTTAGCGAAGATAATATTTTCATAAACAACTAAATACAACATAACTGTAAAGCCCATCTCCTCTTTTCTATTCATTATCTCTTATGAATTCAATCCATTCCACCTCCATATAAACAACAAAATATGACATAATTGTAAAGCTCATATCCTCTTTTCTATTCTTCCACCTATTTTCATAAACAACAAATACAGATGCCACATCTATTCTTCTACTTATTTTCATAAACAACAAAATATGACATAATTGTAAAGCCCATCTCCTCTTTTCTATTCTTTCAGATCTCCAAAAGAACATCTCTTATGAATTCAATCCATTCTACCTCCATGTCAGTCGGACTTACTTTTATAAACAAAAAAAATTGACATACTGTAAAGCCCATCTCCTCTTTTCTATTCTTTCATATTTTCTCAAAAGAACATCCCTTATGAGTTCAATCCATTCCACATCCATATGTATCCCCATTGACAGGCACACCAATCAAACAGATCTAATAGATATAGATATATGCCATTCATTTAACAGCTCTGAAAAATAAAAATTCATTAGATCAGTAATTCCATAAACGTTCAAACAATGGGCTGCTATATTCCCCACCTAAAGACAAACCATCATTGTTGATTTGAACTTGTTCTCTGTTCCTTGCGGCCTCCCAATTTTAATTGGCAAAAAAAAGCTATTGTTTATAACAATCAAAGGTCTTAGGTGACTCTGCTTGCTGGGAAGACTGGGGAATGGTCCGAATGTGGACAATGAAGCATGAAGCGTAATACATCATGATGGATTCCGAAAAAAAACTTAAATTAAAGAGTTTGGGTCAATGGTCTTGTTCCGCAACTATGATTTTGTTCTATATAATGTCACCCACTATAATCGTGCTGCATGTCTGTAACAGTAGGAGAACAAAATAAATCTTCAATTCTGGAGGTCTGAACTGTCAATCTTGGTGTTACTAAACAAAATGGGTAGTGATGAGTCTCAGAAAGCTTTGGACACCATCTTTTCTTTTGTTCCCACCCTTGTTCTGAAATCTGCCCTGCTGCTGAAAATACCAGACATTATAGCAAGAGAAGGGCCTGAAGCATCTCTTTCTCTCCATGAAATCGCTGCCCTCCTTCCCACCCAAACTCCTAATCTCCATTACCTCTCTCGCATCCTCACTTATCTCTCTGCCAAGGGAATTTTCATTCAATCTCAGGCCAACAATGAGCCCTCTTATGCTCTCACTAACACTGCAAAACTTTTCTTTGTGAATGAGAAGAATCCCTTCAGTCTTGTTCCTGTGGCTCTCATGCAATCTGATGAGGTTTTGCAGAAGTCATGGCACTATCTCCATGAAAGTGTGCTTCACGGTTGTCAAGCTTTCGAGAAGGCCCATGGGAAAGACCTGTGGAGCTATGGGAAGGACGACCCCCACGTCAACAACATTGTCAATGATTGCATGGCCTCATTTACAATGATGGGGATGGCCCAGATTGTGAATTGCTATGAGGGGTTTAGGGAGGTGCAGAGCATGGTCGATGTGGGTGGAGGAAAAGGAACTGCCTTGGGGCAGATTGTGAAGGCATATCCACACATTCAAGGGATTAACTTTGATCTTCCTCATGTTGTTGCAACTGCTCCATCTATTCCCGGTTTATTTCTTCTCCTAACAATTACTCTGGTTTTTAAATTTTTGAAAATAGAAAAACGCAGGCAGGTTAGGATGTTTGGTTGTTAAAAAAAAGCTCTTAGTTATTTTGATAATCTCCCAAGAGGCAGAGGAGTAAAGGGCTAACTTTCTGTGTTGATTCCAACATGCATCTTTCTTTGTGAAAATTAGGCACCCCCGGGACACTTCTCCTCCCCAATTCTCCGACTTTCTGCTATTTTACTCACATCACAAACTTCCTCCAGTAGGTCATCAAATATAGACTTGCTGTCCTTTTGAGCAAGGGAGAACTTTTTCTCCATACCAACTGTGAGTGCCTGTTAATCAGGCACCCGTTAGCGGCATGGCCCGCCTTGAAGCAACTATTACAAACCACAAACAAAACCTCAAAAGTAATCTGTTGCTTCCAAATCCCCAATTTGGTGATCTCAGAGAGGAGAACCTTGTCCACCTCCACAAGAACACAGAATCTACAAGGAAAGGAGTATTTCCCTAGATATACCGTTGATTGAATCCACCTTCAACACAAGAGCACAGAATCTACCACAAAGCAGTCTTTTCCTAGATACAGTGACTGAATCCACCTTTAACAGTTGTTCAAATGAATTAGCAATGCCAGCAAAGACCTCCTCCACCCTGTATTCCAGCGGCAGACCAGGAAGCCCTACCCAGTACCCCAACAATTTTTTTCTTTTAAACCCACCCACACAGGTATATGTTTGAACAGGAACATGTGACAAACATGCAAGTCCATTAAAGTTTGAAATTAGAACATTCAGCTATTTCAACTCTTCTCAGCTTGCCCTCTACTTATAATGATTATTCCGTTTCTTATAATGAATATCTATATCAGATTGATTTTAGATTTGTTGTGTATTTTTTTCAATCAATTTTTCAGATCACATTCACTTATCAATAGTATAAATTCAAACATCCATTGAAAAGAAAAACACAAGATGGACCATGAAAAACTTATGCAACCTATATAATTTTTTCCGTATTCAGGAATTCAACATGTGGGGGGCAATATGTTCGAGAGCATACCCTCTGCAGGCGCCATTTTTATCAAGGTAATTGAAAATTAACCACAATGGCTTCTGCCTTTCGGTACATGGTATTGAACGAATATTATACATAATAATTTAGCAACTGATTTTGACAATTTGACGAAACAGAAAGTCTTGATCGACTGGGACGATGAGAGCTGCTCCAAGATATTTGAAAACTGTTACAAGGCTTTGCCTGAAAACGGCAGGCTTATATTAGCAGAAGATGTGGTGCAAAACCACTCTACAGCAAGTGAATCTCTTGAAATGGTTGCCGATCTAATCATGATGGCGCATGCAAATGGGGGAAGAGAGAGAAGCGAGGAGGAGTGGAAGAAAATGCTTCACAATTCTGGCTTCCCTCTGGTTAAAGTAGTGGGGCTGCCTGGAATATTTACAAAGTTGAAGATTGTGGAAGCTATAAAGATGAAAACAGAGTAATTTAAAAGTTTTAAACATCTGGGCACAATTCAGTGTTCTAAATACCGATAAAAAAATTTCTAATCCATCATATCGGTGTATCTTCTTTGACTGTACTTAATCTAAAAATATAGAGTTCAAGCAACTTGTCAGTTATTCAAACTTATTTTCTTGGTGAATTTTGAGCTGTGAAAAGTGTACATCATTTGCCATTCTCAAAGTCTTTTGAAATGTTTTGTTCTGTTTTATGAATTTAGTTTTACCAGTCTAATTTTGTCTATTTCCAGGCCATGGTATCGTGGAAATTTCAGAGCGTTTTCTCTGACTTTTTCCTGCATGGTGAAGTCCACCACGGAATCGCATATTTATAACAAAATGTTGTCTGATTCAGAAAAAAAATTATTAGCCGATAGGCTTTTATATGTTAAGACTTTGACCGGATTCGTAATTGTCTTACGCCGGTTTTTATGGGTGTTGCCGAAAAATTTGTGCCGACGGAAAAGTGGTCGATAGCGGATGTGTCATTTCTGATTGTCTTGGCCGATAGCGTTCTTTCTGTTGGAAGTTGACTGATTCTGAGACGGGGGTGAATCAGAGTCAGTGGAGATAGCACAAAATTAAAACCTTTTAATTCATAAACAAGTGCACATAGTTCTGACTAAACTGAATGAAACAGGTGAACATTTGTTCAAAGCTTATGACAGACTCAAACTTCTTGCATGCACAGATGTAACCGAGGTATACTGCTTTGAGACAAATAACTAAATTGCACTATAAATCAGACACTCAATTTGACATGCTTTCGAAAAAAACAAAACAGATTTAATGCAGTAAATGGAAATCATAGAAGGAAGAGAAAACTAATTGAACACAATAACACATAACATATAATTTTTCTTGAGTGGAAAACTCTTTTGGGGTAGAAAAACCATTCGAACTATTTCATTTATTATCTCAAAGAACATAAGTTCTGTACACAAAATTTAGAAGTCTCTTGCTTCAAGGAGCACCAACCCCTTTGTTCCATACAATTTCAAAACATCCGCAGTTTATAATCACTGATAAACTCATAATTGCACATTAACACCACAACTATAAATTTGTCAATGATCGAACAAGCTTACAAGTATAACTCAATAATCTCTTTTCAATCTCTGTTATAAAATCAGAGATAATAATTTCCAACCAAAAGAATGATTTTAATCTTTTTCACTCACTCATCTATCTCAATCTCTGTTAATGTAATCAGAGAGAGTAAACAAAATAAAATACGTATTTCAGTTTCAATATGCTCTGTTATTAAATCATCTTCTTGTGAATATTTCTCATCATCAACCTGTGTATATATAATGCATTATGTCTGTAGGCCTTCATCAGTGACCCTCAAATAGAGTGACTAAACCCTAACTAGGGTTTGAGATCTTGTTAACAAAAAACTGAAGAGCAAACATTTTCGGCAGAGCCATACTCACTCAAAACTACCTGCAACTGTCTTCCGTAAGCAACCAATAACCACATAAAGTCAACTTGACTCAGGATAAAATCTCCAATTGTAACCCTCATATTGGGTTACCGAACCCACCAAACCTTAACTAGGGTTCGTTACAAAAAAAAACTGTTTACCACAATCAACAAAAACTGTTTTGATTCAACTAAAAAAAAAAACAATCTAAGCATTTCAGACTCTATAAATATAGTGTCATTTCCATTGAATGCAAACAGAGATGTTCAAAATTTATTTCTTCTGCAATCTTTTAACCACAAAGAAGAAAAAAAAACTACATATTTTCCTTCACAGAGAATCATTTCACTTTGATCTCTTTGGAAAAAAGAGACGTTACCCATAGTATTCACAGAAATCTTTAAAGAGTTGACTGCTTAATACCTGGATACACAACCAACATCACCTGGAGATGAAGCTGAATTCAAAACGTTTATACCCATACAAGATTTGCACATAATCCTACAATAATCGGCCATAGATTTAAGAATAATAACTTTCCACTGCGTATTACATAGCATGACTAGCGAACAGACCAAGATTCAAGCCCTTGAAGGAGTGACAACCTCTGTACATTCTTCATGATAGCAGCTTAGGGTTTCCTACAAAGAACAACTCGAAACAATGATACAATATTGTATTGACTTCACATTAAAATTTGCCCTTTGCAAAAATGAAATAGAGTTTGAAATTCGCAACCAAAGAATAACATAGGTTTTGAAGTCCGCTGAAATACATAACCAAGGATGTTGGCTCAATGAAAAAGAAGCACACGTCACACAGTGACAAGGCAGGTCGGGCCCACAACCAAATAAACCAAGGGAAGACGACAATGCATAGAATAAACCCTTTTTGTCATCAAGGACAAATAAGGGACAACAAACTCTCCCTATGTCCTTGATGACAAAAATTGTGTCATCATTGACATGTATCAACTGTAGAAATGCCAACCAGAAATGAGCCACAATGTGATGCCCCTGTCAATCACTGTCAATAAACATCATATGTTAGTGAGAATAATATGAGAATAATCTGTATGCTGTAAACTGCCTGAGCAAAGATACATGTTGCCTATGCAAAGATACCAGACTGAATCAAAGAGACCAAAATGAATCAGAATCATGAAAAACAAAAACCATTGTCAATAACCAATACTACCACTGTCAATAACCAATACTATCACGAAGCTAATGCTGTCAAAGATAAGATACAATATTGCCATAACCAATGAAAATGAACCAATGATGTTGTCAAATCAAATGACCACTATAATCAAAGCTGTTATTAAACCAATGCTACTGTCAATGATGCTTCCTCCCCCTTCTTGTCTCAAGGACAAAGGGTAAAGCAATAGAGTGTTGCTTGGGGAGAGCTGAGCTCCCCCTTTTTGAGAGCAGGGTGTTAAGTAAGAGTGGATTGAGAGATGACTCCCAACCTGTCTTTGAAACGTTCAAACACTTCTTTAGATAAAGATTTTATGAAAAATGTCTGCCGCTTGGGCCTGGGAAGGCACATACAACATCTGAAATTCATTAGCTATCACTTGTTCTCGCAGAAAGTGTAATTTGATAGCAACATGTTTAGTGCGAGAATGCATAATAGGATTTTTAGAGAGATTGATGGCACTAGTGTTATCATAGAAAATTGAGATGGGTTTGTCAACTTCAATACCCATATCAGCAAGTTGATGGGACATCCAGATTAACTGGGTACAACAAGCAGTTGTTGCGATGTATTCTGATTCTGCAGTTGATAAAGTGACACAATCTTTCTTTTTACTGTGCCAAGCAACAAGACAATCTCCCAAGAAGAAGGCTGCACCACTGGTGCTTTTTCTATCATCCACACAGCCAGCCCAGTCAGCATCAGTGAAACCAATAAGAGAAAAATCATTTTTTTGAGGATACCACAAACCATAGTCTAAAGTACCCTGAATATACTTGAAAATCCTTTTCACAACATTCAAATGAGATTGTTTAGGGGTAGATTGAAAATGTGAAACCAAACATACCGCATACATCAAATCAGGTCTAGATGCAGTTAAGTAAAGCAAACTGCCTATCATTTATCTATATTCTAATTGATTTACCTCAAGTGAGTCATCTGTTTTGGTCAACTTACAGCTAGTCTCCATTGGAGTACTAACTGGTTTGCAATCTGTCATTTTAAACTTCTTAAGCATTTCTTTTGCATATTTTATTTGTGATAGAAATATGCCTCCTTCAAGTTGCATGACTTGAAGACCAAGAAAAAATGTTAATTCACCCAGCATAGACATTTCAAATTCAGACTCCATGATTTGTGAAAACTTTTTGGACAAGGAATCATTATTACAGCCAAAAATAATATCATCCACATATACTTCTACAACTAAAATGTCATTACCTTCAACCTTCACATACAGGTTACTGTCCACTCCACCTCTAATGAATCCGTTTGCTATAAGATGGGCATCCAATCTGGAGTGCCAAGCTCTTGGATCTTTTTTAAGGCCATAGAGAACCTTTTTCAACCTATATATATAATCAAGTTTATCTGTAGAAACAAACCCTTTAGGTTGTTCCATATACACTTTTTCCTCAAGAAAACCATTTAAAAAACAGTTTTAACATCCATCTGGTATACTTAAATTTTTTGAAACAAGAGTATGCAAGAAATATTCTAATAGACTCAAGTCTAGCAATAGGTGCAAAAGTTTCACTAAAATCTACACCTTATTGCTGTGCATACCCCTTGCAGACAAATCGTGCTTTATTTCTAACAACTTTACCAGATTCATCAAGTTTATTTCTGAAAATCCATTTCCCCCTTATAACATTTTTATCATCTGGTCTAGGCACTAGTTCCCAAGTTTTATTCTTTTCAATTTGACTAATTTCATCCTCCATTGCATTTAACCAGCAATCATCAATTAATGCATCAGAAACAGATTTAGATTCGAAATCAGTTACCAGACAATAATGTTCAGCAATTTGTGCTTGTTCATCAGATTTTGCTCTTCTCATGGGCAAAATTCCTGCATCTATGTCTCCAATAATCTGACTCCGAGGATGTCTTTTTGTAATGATTCTAGAGGGAGTATGAAAAGGGATTTCTGCTTTAGGGCTGGATGCAGTTTTAGGACTAGATACACTCTCTGCATTAATTATTTATGCTTCAACAGATTTAGATGATTGACCAAGATTTAATAGAATATCCTCCTCAACATCATGCACATCATCCCTCAGAAGCAATTGTTCATCAAACCTTACATTAACTGTTTCAACAATTTTATTCAACCTATTATTGAAACATTTATAAGCTTTTCTATGAGTGGAGTATCCAAGAAAGATACCCTCACCAGTTTTAGTGTCAAAGCTTCCTAGATTTTCTTCATCTCTTTTAATGTAACATTTGCAACCAAAAATCTTAAAATATTTGACAAAAGAATTTTTTCCATACCAGAGTTCATAAGGAGTGAAGGTAGATTTTACCCTGATTTGCACACAATTTAGAATATAGACAGCTGTATGGACAACTTCTCTCCAATACTTGTTTGGCAGATTTTCTTCATTGAGCATTGTGGGGACCATTTCTTTTACAATTCTGTTTTTCCTCTCAACCACCCCATTTTGTTGAGGTGTCCGGGTAGCAGCATATTGCCTTTTAATGCCATGTTTTTCACAATAATCAATAAATTCTTGTGATGTAAACTCACCACCCTTATCTGATCTTATGCATTTTAGTTTTATATCAGATTTACATTCAACCATTTTTCTGAAAATCTTAAATCTGTCAAATGCTTCAGATTTGTGTTTGAGAAAAGTAACCCATACCATTTTGGTATAGTCATCAACAAAGAGCATAAAATATTTGTCACCATTGATGGATTGTGTCCTAGTTGGACCACATAAATCTGTGTGAACAAGTTGTAGTGGTCTAGTGGAAGAGTGTTCTTTAGATTTGAAAGACACTTTTGTTTGTTTACCTTTCAAGCACTCTTTACATATTGAGTTTAAGGGTTTATTCAAGATAGGCAAACCTCTGACATTTTGATTTTTGCTAATTCGAACCAGATTATCAAAGTTCACATGTTCCAAATGTTTGTGGCACAACCAATTTTCCTCTACTTGACCCATAAGGCGCATGCCTTCATTGTTTTCACAGTCTGTGGAGTCAAGCAAATTGTAAACATTTCCAATTGTTCTCAAACCAATAGCAACAATTTTACCAGACTTATTTTTTATAGCACAACCTTTAGAACTGGAGGATACATTATAACCACTACCACATATTTGGCTGACACTCAACATATTGTGTTTTAATCCTTCAACAAAATACACATCATGAATTGGAGTATCATCATTCAATATCTGAGAACCCTTACCTCTGACAAAGGCTCCTGAATTATCACCAAACCTTACAAATCTTCCATCAAAATTTTGCAAATGAAGAAATTTATTTCTGTCTCCTATCATATGGTGTGAACAACCACTGTCCAACACCCACATTGATTTCTTATTTGACAGAAACGCAGTTTGCACAATCATTGATTGTTCAGTACTAGGCACAAACTTTTGTTTCCATACCTTATCAGTATTTGCCTTTGATTTGCACTGAGCAGAGGTATGTCCAAAGGTGTTACACTTAATGCATTTTACCGTATTTGGAAAGCCATAGGTTTGTTTGTGTCCAAACATAGGAGTTTTGTGCTGCAAAAATTTGCAGGTATTAACTTTATGGCCAAATTTATTATAGTAAAAGCAATAACCATGGAAGACCTTGAACCTAAAAGGTATCGTTCTATTGTAAGCCTGAAATTGCTTTCTGTTTGCAGGCCTGGAAATTTGTTTTGATGATTCAACCTTATCAAAACCTACACCAGTCAAATTTTTGTGCAACTTTTGCTTGCTCAAGATATCATTCAAATGCATGGTACTTTCATATTGTTCAATCTCTTTTTGCAGTTTTATTGTTTGTTGTTCTAGATTTTCAATTTTCTTTTCTTTTTCTTCAAGAAGAGATTTCAGGTTTGTTATTGCCAAGTTTGAGTCATTCAACTCAACTTGTAGAATCTGATTTGAGCTTTCATGAGAAGCTACAAGCTTCTTCAATCTCTTGATTTTTGTTAGAGCACAAAGTAACTCTCCTTCAAGATCAACTTCACCTTGATCCAAATCATCTAGTTTATTTTTTGTTTTGCTATTCAGGTCTCTCTTTGAAGAGGATTCTATTTTTTCCATGAACAAGGTTTCATCACCTTCACAAGGCGACTCATCTGATTCAGCTTCAGAGTGTTCTTTAGTAAAGAGACTCTTCTTTTTCTTGAAAACATTAAATTTCTTTTTAGGGCTCCATGATTTCTTTTTGTAGAATTTTTCCGGTTTTTCTTCTTCACTATTTTGATCACTTAATGGGCATTGAGCAACAAAGTGTCCAAACTTACCACAATTAAAACATTTGAAGGGAAATTTTCCCTTATACTTCTTTTTCAAATTTCTAACAAGCAGGGCTTCAATAGCATCTGAGAGTTCATATTCACTATCAGGTTCTTCTTTCTTTTCTGCTTTGAAAGCAGTCTCTTTAGATGAGGAAGGATTACTGCCTATCCTCATTTCATAGGCTGTGAGTATACTTTGTAAACTATCAAGAGTCATTGTATAAAAGCTTTTCTTTTCTTCTAAGGTTGATACCTTAGTTTCAAATTTAGGAAATAATGTTCTAATGACCTTTCTAACAACATCTTTTTCATCAATAGTTTCACCAAGACCTCTTCTAGAGTTTACTACTTCATCAATTCTAAAAAATAACTTGCAATTGTCTCATCTTCTTTCATTCTCAAAGACTCAAATTGATTTTTGAGTGTGAGAATCTTAGATTCTTTGACCTTAGCATCCCCTTGATAAACAGTTTCAAGTTTGTTCCATATTTCATAAGCAGAAGTACAATGCATGACTTTTACAAAAACATCCTTGGTGAGACCACACAAGATAGCATGCTTAGCTCTAGCATTTAACTCATATTGAGTCTTAGCATCAGGATTAGTAGGTATAGTAGAAGGAACAACATATTTTGAGGTTACGATATTCCATACATTAAGATTGACTGAAACCAAATAAGTTTCCATTCTGATTTTCTATAATACATAATCTGAGCCATCAAAGAGAGGAGCCCTTGAAAGTGAGCCACCTTCTTGTGACTGTGACATGACAACACTTCCAAAAGACCAGGAACAATCCCTAGGACAGACCTAAAGGAAGGGACCTATGCTCTGATACCAATTGTTATAAGTTGACTGACTCTAAGAATGTGGGGGGGGGGGGGGGGTGAATCAGAGTCACTGGAGATAGCACAAAATTAAAACCTTTTAATTCATAAACAAGTGAATAATTGAATCTTATAAATGCACATAGTTCTGACTAAATTGAATGAGATAGGTGAACATTTGTTCAAAGCTTATGACAGACTCAAACTTCTTGCATGCACAGATGTAACCAAGGTATACTGCTTTGAGACAAAGAACTAAATTGCACTATAAATCAAACATTCAACTTGACATGCTTTCAAAACAAAAAAAAATAGATTTAATGTAGTAAATGGAAATCATAAAAGGAAAGTATCAGAGCAAACTAATTGAGCACAATAACACATAACACATGATTTTTCTTGAGCGGAAAACCTTTGAGCACAATAACACATAACACATGATTTATTATCTCAAAGAACTTAAGTTATGTACACAGAATTTAGAAGTCTCTTGCTTCAAGGAGCACCAACCCCTTTGTTCCATACAATTTCAAAATATCTGCAGTTTACAATAACTGATAAACTCATAATTGCACATTAACACTGCAACTATAAATTCGTCAATGATCAAACAAGCTTACAAGTATAACTCAATAATCTCTTTTCAATCTCTATTATAAAATTAGAGATAATAATTTCCAACCAAAAGAATGATTTTAATCTTTTTCACTCACTCATCTATCTCAATATCTATTAATGTAATCAGAGAGAGTAAACAAAATAAAATATGTATTTCAGTTTCAATATGCTTTGTTATTAAATCATCTTCTTGTGAATATTTCTCATCATCAACTTGTGTATGTATATATAATGCATTATGTCTATAGGCCTTCATCAGTGACCCTCGAATAGAGTCACTAAACCCTAACTAGGGTTTGAGATCTTGTGAACAAAAAACTGAAGAACAAACATTTTCGACAGAGCCATAATCACTCAAAACTACCTGCAACTGTCTTCCATAAGCAACCAATAACCACATAAAGTCAACTTGACTCAAGATAAATTCTCCAATTGTAACCCTCATATTGGGTTACTGAACCCACCAAACCTTAACTAGGGTTCGTTACAAAAAAAACTGTTTACCACGATCAACAAAAACTGTTTTGATTCAACTAAAAAAAAATAATCTAAGCATTTTAGACTCTATAAATATAGTGTCATTTCCATTGAATGCAAACAGAGATGTTCAAAATTTATTTCTTCTGCAATCTTTTAACCACAAAGAAGAAAAAAAAACTTCATATTTTCCTTCACAGAGAATCATTTCACTTTGATCTCTTTGGCAAAAAGAGACGTTACCCATAGTATTCACAGAAATCTTTAAAGAGTTGACTGCTTAATACCTGGATACACAACATCACCTGGAGATGAAGTTGAATTCAAAACATTTATACCCATACAAGATCTGCACATAATCCCACAATAATTGACCATAGATCTAAGAATAATAACTTTCCACTATGTATTACATAGCTTGACCAACGAACATACCAAGATTCAAGCCCTTGAAGGAGTGACAACCTCTATACATTCTTCATGATAGAAGCTTAGGGTTTTCTACAAAGAACAACTCGAAATAATGATACAATATTGTATTGACTTTACATTTAAATTTGCCCTTTGCAAAAATGAAATAGAGTTTGAAATCTGCAGCCAAAGAATACCATAGGTTTTGAAGTCCATTGAAATACATAACCAAGGATGTTGGCTCAATGAAAAAGAAGCACACATCACATAGTGACAAGGTAGGTTGGGCCCACAACCAAATAAACCAAGGGAAGACGACAATGTATAGAATAAACTCTTTCTGTCATCAAGGACAAATAAGGGACAACACTTTCACGTTTCTCACTTGTACCTATCTTGCCAAAGAACATCAATTATTTGTTGTGATTTAAGTAGAAAAACACTCGAAGTGAGTATATCAAATTAAAGAATTATGGGAAGCCAATGGAGGATTATTTTAAAATCATGGATACACTTGAGAATACTAAGATCAATAATCCTGTAGAAACCATTATTTCCATTTTTAATTTTAATAGGTGCTTGCAGACTCAATATAGTAAGCAGTGCATGTTCTTTTGTCAAAAATGTTGTAGAAAATGTCTTTGTGTTCCTCCTGGTTACTACGGAAAAAAGAAGGTTTTTCCTTGCTACAACAACTAGAAGACCAAGCGTAGTGGCCCCAAATGCCCTTGATTTAACAATGTTTTCTCTCATGCCAGTTGTGTTTCATCTCTCTCTTCTAGTTAATTGAGTGGATCGCTCAGTGTGGTTCTCTGCATTCGAAGTGCGACAGGGATAAAGGCATTTCTTTCCCAATTTCTATCATTATGTTGTATTTTACCTCTACTAAATTTCTGTTTAGTCTCCATTGTCATTTATTGGGCTGTTTTTTCGAAAGCACAGATAGATCTGGAAGTATTCTGTAAGCCAAAAAGATGTCTTATTTGTTTTATCATATCTGCATTAATCGAGCATTTGGCTATATTTTTGCATTTGCAATATTAATGTTTGCAACACAATGTTCAACTTTTAGCAAGTTTGGGGCCTAAACTATCGGTGCACTGTCAAACTTGAATTTCAAGCTTTTTCTTTTTGTAATTTGTTTAATGTGCTACTCTTTTAAAGCTGCATTCATTCTGTCCACTTCCTCACACAATACCCCTGCTCACGCCTCAGGTAATCTTCTCTTCTTATCATTTGTGTAGCTTCTTTAGTTCACCCACACACACACTGCTCAAATTCAATGTAGCTCTTTCTCCTATAGTCACCATTCATTGAGACTTCAACTTTCTTGCACCCTTGGATTTCTCTTCTTGTTTTTGTCTCCTTCCTCAAAGCGCAAACCTATCTCTCACGGTGGGTGGTGTTTCAGCTCTTCTCAACACTCATCTCCCTTCTTGCCATGCAATAGCTTTTCTTTGTTAACTTTTAAATTGTTTAATAAACAAAAATTCTATGATGGAACCTCAAGTTTTTTTTGGGAAGATTCCTAGGGTGGTTACCCGAGTATAGACAGTTCATTAGCAATCCCAACAACAAAGCAATGACTTAAACATCATTGGGGGAGTTTTGTGAGGGATTATGTGGCCTTTGAGAAGGAGTTATTTCCCCTAGAATGGAATTGGAAGAAATTGGATAGGCTGCCCTCCTAATGAATTAAGGCAGTTAATTGATCTAATTAAAGATAGGCAATTATTTTTTAGAGAAGGGGCAGATACTGTGATTTGGGCTTCTTCCAAAACAGGTCAGTACGGTGCTAAGGAAAGATATAACTCCTTAGCATCTCAAGGTATCTCAGAGGACCAAGGTATCCCCCTTAAGCTCTTTTGGAACAATAGAATTATCCCAAAAACAAGTATTTTTGCATGGTTGGCAACCAAAAGGAAAATCCTTACAATAGAGAGGTTTAGAAAGATGGGATATGAGGGTCCATCAAGATGCATCATGTGCAAAGCTCAAGAAGAAACAGTGGATCATCTTCTACTCTGTTTCCCATTTGCAGCAAAGTGCTGGAGTTGGTTGTGCGCCAAACTAGGATGGATAATAGCCCTCCCAAATGATATAGTTTCACTCTTCCAAGGCTGGCCTATTAAACCCAAGGATGGCATCCTAAGCCCACTTTGGGAAATCTCCCCCTCTTGCCTTGTATGGGAGATCTGGAAAGAATAGAATAGGAGGCTTTTTGATAACAAAGCAAAAAGACTAGAATATGTTCTTTCCACTCTAGAAGCTTCAATTGTGGAGAACATAAACAACAAACTAGCCTTGTCTTTAAACATAAATAAAGACTTCACGACATGGGATGACAAGACCAGTTTAACGTGAAATGACATTCAAATACCCCCTAATGTTGGTAAGAAGAAGTGTGACAGAAGGAGTGTGGTGTGGACTCCCCCCAAAGATGGCTAGTTAAAAATGAATTTTGATGGAGCTTCAAAAGGAAATCCGGGTGCTTCTGGCTTAGGATGTGTGGTCAAGAACCATAGAGGATCTTTCAAAGGAAAGATGGCTTTGCCCTCTCCTCCAAATACTAATAACATAGAAGAGTTTAAGGCGTTATTGTTAGGTCTCAAAGAGTGTTCTAGATGTGGAATTAAGAATCTAATTATCAATGGAGATTTAGCCATAGAAATTAATGCTATCCAAACAAGGAATGCTTCAAATTGGAGGTTGCAAGCACTTTTGGACAAAATTTTGGAGACTTTGTCCCTATTTGACAGTTTCAGCTCAAGGCATATTTATAGAGAAGCAAATTTTGAAGCAGACATCCTCTCCAAGATGGCAACACAAGGAACCATTATCAATTGGTGGGTGGTTGAGTTTGAGACCTTATTACCAGGGATGGAGATTGATTTCCAAGCGTGCTCTAACTAAGTGAAAAAGAAAGCTTTGAACTTTGCCTCCCGCCAAATTGAGACATGATGGAAGAGGATGACTGGTTTGTCTTTGTCCTTTCTTCATAAGAGGAAAAGGATCTTTTAAGGGCAATCTGCCTTGCATCAAAGAACATTGGTGAAGTTTTATCTCTAAAATGTAAATTTTGATAAAATTTTAATATAAATTTTCTGGCTTAGCTATTTATCGACCAAGAAAATATATATACCTTTTTATATAAACTTCCATCACTACTTTCTACAACTGCATCAACAAATCTGAAAAATGCCAAATCATCAAACTTAACATTTAATAATTGTCTTTTTATCTCAATAGTAACATATTGACATGTAACTATTGAATTTGATTAGTTTAAATGAAAACCCATGATTTTTGAAATGTGTGTGGGTGTTGAGAAGGAGAATGGAAGTAAGCTATAGATTCTACTGAGCTTTGCAAAAAATCTGGGGATAGGGTATTTATAATTTTAAATTCTTATTCTCGGTTTTATCTAATATGCATATTTAAATCCGGTTAACATGGCTGGTCATTCAAATCCACTACTAGTTGGGCGTTCAAATCCTCTATAACAATAATGACAAAATTCTTTGTAGCAAAATTGGTTAAATCCTCTATGGTCTCAACGCTCAAATAATCCCAAATTTCAAGGAGATTTTTTTAAGCCCGACTCCTTTGTTGGGTCAAGATCGGTTAGAGGTTAACGCTGAACCCACTTTGCGGAGTAAGGTTTCATGGGTTCTTGGTAACAAAAAGGGAGGATTTTCAAGATTTTTTAGGGAACCTGTTGGGTATGTTAAACCCAACAGTCACATGACTGTTCGACTTCCCTAAACTATTCATTTCATATCTGAATATGGATATATAAATATGTGTGCACTTGATGTATTGTATTATATTGGAGATTGATTAATGAAGTTATTCCCTTCTTTTTGGTGGACGTAGCCACTTAGTGGTAAACCATGTTAAACCTTCTGTTGTGTGTTTCTTTTCTGCTGTTCTTTTTTCCGCTTCTCTGCTCATTTTAGTCTTTACAATTGGTATCAGAGCTTAGGTTAATTCTTTGAGCAGCGATGGAATAAGATGAAGCTGATTGCGTCATTGACAAGTTTCTCAGCAATTTAGACTTGGAAGGGAGTGAAGTTGTGCAAGTGAAAGCTAAAACAATTCACCATGTACATTGGTGCATGTACATTGGTGGGATGGCTGGAAAAATGAAGAAGATGTCAAGTTTGTGGACAAGTTCCAAGAATATGATGATGAAGAAAGAGGGAAGAGCAAAAGAGATCGTGAGAAATCATGAAGAAGGTCAAACTACAAACCTAGAGATGGTGGTTGCTGGTATTGTGGCAAGTGAGGCTACATAAAAAATAATTATTGGAATTATAAGAAAATTGATGTCCTCCCTATCCCTGGCAAAAAGAGACAGCCTAGAGAGATAGAGTGCAGGCTTATTCCCCCCGCGCAAAAGGCTCTGGAGGTTAATCGAGTGAACGGTCAGGTGAAGAGTCGCAAGGTGCATGAGACTTGTGAGTCGAGTCTCCATGATGGCGACTTGGATTTCATGCCCCTTCACTAGGGCAGCCGTGAAGATGAGGCTATAATTCTGATGGGGGGGTTGGTCTTTTATTCACTGCCCACACAAGATGATACGGGGGACCTCAAGGCAGCTCCAAAGGTCGCAAAGCTCATGTTGAAGAGACTCGAGAAGGAGCATGATTTGGTGAGCTGGAATAGCATGCATGGGCACCATGGTGCTGGAGTGGAGGCAAAAACTCCTTGGAGAACTATGCATACAATATGCGCAATTTGAGACCTGTGAGAGTCAAGAAAAACCCGTAGGAGCTTAGATGGTAGGGCTCAAATAATTGATTATCATCCTAGCAATGAAGACGAAGCCTCGCTATTTGATACAGGGCTTACTACGAATAAGGATAGCTTCGGATATGCAAGCTTACCAGTGAAAAGATCTTCCATGAAAGACTTCTACAAGACACAGACTTACGATGTTTATGGTCAAATTGTAAGCCTCTTTGTTGTCTTTGATAGCCATAGTGGTGCTCGAGTTGCATAATTTGTGGAGCAAAATATCTTCACCAATTTAATAAATCACCCAACTCATGTTGATGTACACACGAATTCTTCTTCAAGTGGCAATTTCATAAGTTGTAAAGATTCACGTTATGGCTATATTGAGCTGCCAGAGAAAGCCTTGCTGTTGCAGACTCTTGAGGAGTGTGCCGATGTGGTGGGAGGCATGTTGCCGCCTGTCCTACCATGGTCCAGGCTAGAGTTTGTGAATACAAAATCTCCTACGAATTACGTGGCTAATTTAGGGTGAGGAGCCACAAGTCTAATCACAAGGTCAAATGGAGGGTGTGACAAGGGCTATTTTGGTGTTGAGAAGGACAGAGACGCTGTTATCTCTATACATGCAGAGGATTCCATGGATAAAGTGGAAAGTAAGGCAGCCGTAAGATTTGGGGGTGAAGTGCGGTGGTTCTTCACGCCTTGGGGCGCACAAAAAAAAAGATATTTTGCATACAGAGGCAGGCAGGTTTTGAATAGCCCTATAATGAGTCCTCTTTCATGCCCGAGTGTTTTTCAGCCCTTGCAAGTGGATGATGGCCATTATCGTAATGATAGGAAAGATGATGGGCGTCATTTCAAGATTCTCTCGTTTTCTTTCTTAAACACCGACTACGATCTGCCCATCATTCATGAAGATATTACGTCCAGTAATATTTTGCTTGACGGGAGCTTTTGTGCAAGGATTGCGGATTTTGGCCTCGCCAGCTTTAAGAGTGATGTTGATCTCATGGCAGAGGTTTTGGATGTGTAGAGGCATTCCAGATCGGATGTCGGGCATAGGATAAGAAACTATTCTCAAAGGCAAATAGAGGAGATGTTTTCATTGGTTGTTCTCGACGAGTACTCTTATGAAGCTCCAGAACAAAGTGTTTATCTTATTCCTGATTATGAAATAATGGGCGAGTTTGTGTTCGAAAGAGTCCGTGGAGAAGATGTCTTTGGCTGTGATTTGTTTTGGAAAAGGCTCATTCGAAGTTTTTGTGAAAAATCTTTGGCGAAGTTAAAATCTTCCATGGGCCTGATTCTGTAAGGATCAAAATGGAGAGCAGGGGATGCTACAGTGCATGGATGTGTCGGTTGGTCTTCACGGGAGAGATTGCTGGGTATGTGAATCCCAACAGTCACATGATTGTTCATCTTCCCTAAATTATTCATTTCATACTTGAATATGAATATATAAATATGTGTGCACTTGATGTACTGTATTGTATTGGATATTTATTAATGAAGTTATTCCTTGCTTTCTAGTGGACGTAGCCACCTAGTGGTGAACCACGTTAAACCTTGTGTTTTGTGTTTCTTTTCTGCTATTTTTTTTTCACTTCTCTGCTCGTTTTAATCTTTACAAAACCCACATCAGGTTTGATTAACAAAGTGAAGGGGATCTTTATTCCCCTGTTCAGAAAAGATCTCAGGTCAAAGAAATTAATATCAATTTTCTCGTAATCTTATTCCAAGATCGTCAGGAAAGGATCCGAGCTCCTGTTCACTTCCTCCCTTCAGATCTCTAAATGTAATTAGGGATTCAAACAAATTTTTTACCCATAATAACAATAAGGTAGTAACAAGTGCAAATAGAATCCTTGTTTGGATTCATCAAAGGAAAGTCTTCAAGACTCAAACACAAAAGGGTCCAGAAAGCCCAGTCTAGAACTTAGGCGATAAAGAGCATCCTTTGCAGGGGATCCGTGGGTAAGAAAGGTGCCAAATAGAAATAAAAGCGTGGGTTTTCTAATGAATGGCTGAAGTGGAAGGAGACATACAAGTCAAGGAAGAATTTTAACTAGACACAGGGTCCTCGTAGGAGTGAAGCTTCTTCTTTCCTTGAAGGATTTCTAGTATAGCCCGCCTCTAGAGAGTGGAAAAGGAAAGGTCCGGGCTCCAAACTTTTTGTCCTACCCTCTGAAGCTATCAATCCTTTCATTGGTCGCCTCAGAGAGAAAGCCCTTTTTGGAAAGTGGTGTGGAATTGGAAGTAGCATTCAGGGCTCCAATCCTTTCTTGGTATGGTTTAATGCGCCCCCTTCAAAATGACTTTCTTTTCATAGAATGTATAGATTCAAATTTGAAAAGTTGCATCCTTCATGGTAGTCCAATTTTCTTCCTTGGCTCAACTTTCCATTTTCTGGACTGGAAGCCTGGTTTTGATCCTTATTCTCATAGAATAAGTAGACCTCTAGTATAGCTTAGTTTGATAGGTCTCCCTTCATAATTCTGGTGTGTGGAGGATTTATTGAAAATAGGGGATGTGTTGGGTTCCCTTTTAGGTATAGAAGAGGAATTCTTTACAAGAAGTCAAGGGGATGTTACAAATTTCTATGTGGATGCAGACCTAGACTTAGGTTTTTATGGGGAGTTAGAAATTGTGTCTGAAGTAGGAAGATGGAAACAAAAAGTTCAAAGGCTGACAAATTGACATCCTGGAAAATGTTTATTGAGAGACAAATTGTTTCAGGAACCTCTCTAAAAGGGTCAATTGGCCTAGTATTTCAAACAATTGAATCTGATCTGCAAATGGCAGAGGATGCTCAAACTAGGGAGGTTAGTTTGCAACAAGAGAAAGAGAAAGCAATATCAATGTAGAGAGACCTTTGTAATCAGTCTTTTAAGGAGAAAAATGATATATCCCCTCAAATCGATCCTAAACTTCTTTTGGGATCTAAGCTATTTAGTGAGATCCCAAAGAACAGAAAAAAGCTATAAAGAATAATCCTTTTCAAAATTGGGGAATGTGTAAAGCATAGCCAAATCCAAAAAGATTTCTATGAAAAGGAAGCGAACAAGGAATATCAAAGTGGGGACTTCTACGGATTCTTTGGATAGTAGCAAATCAAAGACTCAAGCTCTTTTGGTACTCCTCTCAAAGACATAAAGTTTGAAGGAAGATATTATTCAAGAGTTGAATGCGTCTAAGGATTACGAGATCCAACCTCAGAATTTAGAGAAGATGAACCCAACTAATCAACCTTTCTTCCCACAAGTTTCTAAGGATGATGGGATCTACCCCTATAATTTAGAGAAGCTAAACTCATCTCATCAGCCTCTCCTCCCTCAAGTCTCAGATAAATCCCTGTCTAGAGGGGCAGAGATTGGAAATCCAGTGGAGCTCCCTAGCTTAAATACTCTTTCACATTTCTTCCACCCATCCAAGAGTTTCCCTTGCATTCTAAAAGGCTTCAACCTAATCTTTGAAGCCCCAAATTCTCTGACTGATTCCCTTGCCCTTCCTTTTGCCTCCTAGAAGGTGGGCTTAGACTCTAACCTTCATAGTTTGTTAAATGACTATATGGAAGAATATGAAGATCCAGATCAAGTTATGGAGAGCCCTCTTGTTGCCTTGTATTCTCAGGCCAAGGAAAAAAGGAAGTTAGGCATTAAACAATTTTTTGGGGACAAATCAAAACCCGACTTTGGCATTGTTTCTCCTAAAAGGGGTAGAAAATCATTAACTGAGCACCTGTCCTTGGAGGGCGATTCAGATGGACAAATGAAGATTATTGAAATATTGAAAGTAAGGAAGGTTTCAATCCTTCCTAAATAGAAATAAAAATCCTTACTTGGAATGTTAGGGGTCTCAATGCCCCTAACAAGAGATGCTTGATTAAAAGAAGACTTCTTTTGATCAATACAGACATCATTAAATGCTTCAGGAAACTAAGTATAATCAACAACAAGCGGGATCCTTCACTCAAAGCCTTATAAATCAGTATAATGGTCGCAAGCAAGAAGCAGTTCAAGTAGATGGTTCATCTGAAGGTATTCTTATAATATGGAAACCGTCCATGGTTTAGATAGGGTTGAACAAGACAAAAAATGGTTATTGGTTTCGGTTAAATTCCTCACCTCCAACTTTTCTTTCTTTTTAATTAATGTTTATGGTTTGGTGTCTTTGGTGTCAAAACAGGACTTCTGGTCAAATTTAGATAGAGTTTTATCCAAGATTCAAAATGAGAATTTATTCATCGGAGGGGATTTCAACGCCATTAGAAGTTTGAAACATAAAAGAGGAGGATTAATTAGGCTTGAAAAATCTCAAAAAGAATTTAATGATTGTATTGAAAGGAATGACCTTCTTGAGGTGGAATTAGGTGATAACATTTTCACTTGGAATAATAGGAGATCTGGATTCAAAAATATTGCAGAAAAAATAGATAGATTTTTCTAGCTTGGGGAATTTTCCTCTTTTCCTTTCTCTATGGAGTGTAAAGTTATTCCTTGTTCTGGCTTAGAACACTATCTGCTTCAACTCAATTTCCAAGACTCTTTCAACTCTTCAAAAGCACCTTTCAAATTTGAGAACATGTGGTTGAAGGATCATAATTTCTTGCCTCTTGTAGAGCAATGGTGGAAATAAGCTACTTTTGAGGGATCTAAAATTTACTACTTTGTTTCAAAATTGAAATATATCGGGAGGAAATTATTAGTATGGAATGCTGAGCACTTCAAAAATATTTTTGAGTCTCAGAGAGCTGAAATCTCAACTAGAAGAGCTAAATGAAAAAAAAATTAAGGATGGAATGGCCCGAGTAGAATACATTAAAGAAAGGGATATGTTATCAGAATATGGAGATATCCCATTTAAAGATGAATTATTCCGAAAGCAAAAGTCAAGGGAAATTTGGCTTCAAGTAGGGGATAAAAATACAATTTTTTTTCATAACATCACTAAGCAAAGGAGATCTATAAATAGAATTACCAGAATAGAAGATCATAGGAATCAAATCTTAGAGGATCCAAAGGCCATTTGGTCAGAAATCGTAAGGTTCTTTTCCAATCTTCTAAATAATGGTGATGGATTAGACTTAAGGGATCAAAATAGTCTCCTTTTTGTTATCCCTAAAATCATAACCGAGGAGCAAAACTTGAGGTTAAATGAAAGCTTCTCAATGGAGGAAGTTTTGTTGGTTCTTAGCCAACTTCCTTCCGATAAAGCTCTTGGCCCTGATGGGTTTCCTACTGGTTTTTTCAAAAAATGTTGGCATATTCTAGGAGCGGACTTGGTGGAAGCTCTAGAATTTTCAAGAAAATTAGGAAACATCGTAAAAGAGATCAATAATACTTTTATTGCTCTTATTCCAAAAAAGGAGAAGGCAATCAGAATGGGGGATTTCAGACCAATATCTCTTTGCAATACTATCTATAAAATTCTCTTTAAAGTTATTACAAATAGGCTTAAACCTCTTATGGACAACATTATTTAAGAAGAGCAGACAAGTTTTGTGCAAGGTCTAGATCAATTTTAGATGGTGTGATATTTGCCCAAGCAACCATTCACTCTCTCCAAAATATGAATAAAGTTGGATATTTCAAAGGCATATGACAATGTTGATTGACATTTCTTATGAAAGATTATGCAAGCTTTTGGATTTAATAACCGATGGGTCAATTGGATATTTGAATTCATCTCAACCCCAAAATTTTCAATTCTCATTAATGGGAATCCAGAAGGTTATTTCTCATCCTCCAAGGACATAAGACAAGGTGATCCATTATCTCCATTTCTTTACATCATTATGGCAAAATATTTTAGTAGATCTGTTAAAGGAATGCAAAAAAGAGGCTTCATAGAGGGTATTAAGATATCTAGAAACTTCATGGCAGCACATCAGCAGTTCACAGATGATAATCTTCTACTGGGAGCAACAAAATCTAGAGAAGCAACATATCTTCAAAATCTCCTAACCTTGTATGGTAAGGCCTCAAGTTAGGTTATTAATAGAGATAAATAAAAAAATTATTTCTTTTCAACTCCTCAACCAATTCTAAATAGAATAATTAAAATCTCTAATTGCAAGATAGGAAGTCTTCCTTGTACCTACTTCAGAATCCCAATCGATACAAGCTTAAGGAACTCCAAACTTCAGGATCCTTTGAAATAAAAAATGGAGTAGAGTATTAATTCCTGGAAAGGTAAATGGCATTCGTGGGTAGGTAGAATAGCTACGCTTCAATTTGTTATATCCGCTTTCCCTATTTATCTTATGTCTATCTTAGCGTTAACAACTAGTATGAACACATTTATCATTTAGAAAATGAGGAACTTCTTTTGGCAAAATTTGGAGGATAGGCACAAAATTGCCCTTATTGCTTGGGATAAAATATGTAAGCCAAAGGTATTAGGTGGTTTAGGTATATGCAATCAACATATCTTTAATTAGACTTTGGGAGATAAACTTGTGTGGAAGATGATAAAGGATCCAAATGCCAGGTGGGTCAGACTAATGCAAGCAAAATACATTGAGGATGGAGATTCAAGAAATTTTATGAGAATTAGCAATCCCCCCAAAGGTTCTAGGATTTGGAACTTTATGCTAAAATGTAGTCCACTAGTAGCTGATTATATCTCTTGGGATGTCCATGATGGAACCTCGTGTTTATTTTGGAAAGATTCTTGGGGAGGTTACTCGAGTTTGGATAGTTTGTTATCAATTCATTTCTCAAGAGATTGACATAAACAAAACTAGGGTAGCTACATAACGGATTATGTAGTTTTCTTTGAAGAGGGCTCTTATTTACAATGGTCTTGGAAAAAATTTCAAGGACTTCCTCTTCCCCATAATGAAATTGGCCAGTTATTAGACATTATTAACAATATGAAACTTTTTTTTAGAAATGGTTAGAACTCTCTTATTTGGACTCCTTCTAAATCAAGTTCGTATAATGCCAAAGAGGGCTATAATCTCCTTGTTAATCAACATGACAATAATGATCTTGGAATTCCGCAAAAGTTGTTCTGGAGTAGGAATCGTATTCCTAAAGTGGGGGTTTTTGCTTGGTTGGAAACTTGGAAAAAAATTTTGACTACAAAGAAATTCAAAAAGATGGGTTATGAGGGTCCTTCGAGATGTATTCTTTGCAAGGCACGAGAGGAAACAATGGACCATCTTCTTCTTAACTGCCCTTTCTTTGCCAAGTGCTGGAGATGGCTTTGTGCTAAATTAGGCTGGATAAAAGCCCTTTCGAATGACATTGTATCCTTAGGCCGATCAGACCAAGTGTTGGTCTTCTTAGCCCCCTATGGGAAATTTGTCCTCTAGTCTTATTTGGGAGATATGGAAAGAACATAATAGAAGGATTTTTGATAATAAAGAAAGGTAGAATCAGTCCTTAACTCTATAGAGGCTTCAATTGTGGAGAATATTAACTGTAAGCTTGCATTCTACTCCTCTTCCAACAAAGACTTTACGGATTGGGATGGTAGGATTAGATTCAGATGGAATGACATAAGAATTCCTCCACTATTGGGAAAGAAGCATGGTGAAAGAGCCTAAGCTATTTGGATGCTGCCGAAATTGGGTTGGTTGAAATTGAACTTTGATGGGGCATCAAAAGGTAATCCGGGCCTGTCTGGAGCTGGCTGCATAATTAGGGACCATAATGGAATCTTCAAAGGTAAACTTGCCATGCCCCTTTCCTTAGACATCAATAATGTTGTTGAATTCAGTGCCCTCTTACTGCAAGGCCTCACTAAATGTTCAAAAAGAGGTATTAGACAAATTGAAATAGAAGGGGACTCAGCTATTGCTATCAATGCAATCAAGGTTGTAAAAATTCCCAATTGGTGGCTTCAAGCCTTACTAGAATTTTTTTTATGGATTCTGGGCTGATTTGAGAGTTTCTTATGCAAGCATATTTTTAGGGAATCAAACTCATAGGCAAACTCACTCTCAAAATTAGTGGCATAAGGGGTTCATTTCAATTGGTGGGCGAATGAATATTCTCTTTAATATAATTCCCTTATTATTCATGTCAAGACTAACAAATTTTCCTCTTTATTTGAAGGATAATTCAACCCTTTTGCAGGATGCTCAAGGCGGTGTTTAAGGGCAGGGGTCTCAAGGTATATATATATATACCTTTTTATTGGATGAAGTACAACAATATTTAAATTGAAAATTATTTGAAGGGAAAAATTGAAAATAATAAAAATCAGCCTCATAGGATTGTATACGGTAACTTTAGTGAATGATGAGCATGAGAAATAATTAATCATCTGGTTGGATTTAAGATTTGATTTTTAAAAATAATTTAATTTGGTCAAAGGTAAAGTTTGGTTTTTTATTCATATTAAAATAATAATAATTTATTCATTTATTCATATTAAAATAATAATAATTTATTCATTTATTCAATTTAAAATAATGATTATTTATTCATGTACAATAATAAAAATTGAATATTTATTTATCTTTTTAACATTTTCAGCTTATTTGATTAGTGTGTGTTAAAAATAACAATTTCTTGATGTAATATGTGAATCCCATTTATGAGTAGTATTGCTAATCTATGAAGTAATATTTTTAAAATTCATTTTAACAATAAAATTATATTTATCATTAATCTATAAGGTAATATTTTGAAAATTCAAAATTCAAATTTTACATAATTAAATTATTAGGTTGATTGATGTGAGTTAACCTAGCATACATTTTGTTAGATTGCTTAATTCATTTACATGCATTTGTTAACTTGTAGAATGATTAATTCATTAGATGCATTTAGATCTCTCTTTCTCATGGATGCAACAATCTGTTGAGAAAATCCAGTCAAGGCATTGCCCTCTGCCTGTAGAAATGTACAAATATAATCTATACTTACTATAATTTTGGTAGAAATATTTGTGTATGTTTATTCTTATTAGTTAATCCCCAGTTTAGATATTGGTTTACCCTTTTTTTTAAAATTTGTTTTCCCCTCTCTTCTCTGTAATTACAAACAAATTGATTTGTTATTTTATTTGATCTTTACAATATTGTAAGACTTTACTTTTACATTATGTGATATTTTACCTTCCAATATATTAGTAGTAACTTTACTAAATTGCCCAGTGCAGCTCATATGTTGTTCCACTGCGTAAGCTAATTTCATCCCTTACACCTTCTATGGTGGCTTGGCAAGCCTGTTCAACCCTTTTACATTCTGCCTTCAATGTTCCCTGTTTGATGACAAAGTTTTTGAACCTTGCACCATTTTACCTCCTAATCTCCCTGCGGGCTCAAAGCAAGCCTATCATAAGGTAAATATTGATTCCAATTTGTCTCAAGTAATAAGGTAAATATTTATTTGCAATATTTCCTCATGAAGATACAAGAATCCTTCGGTTTCGATCTCTGATAATGAAATGGAAGCTTAGTTAGAATATACAACAACCTTTTGAACTAAGTGAGTCACTGAGTTAACACTTCTGAAAAGAATCCTTTGGAACTGGGGGAGGTAAATGAGACATGCCTTTCAGATGTTACATGAGATGGTTATTTTGGGAGTCAATGTCATACCTTACTTTACATGCAGGAGGCTCCTCAGTACCCATGGAATGCAACTTTGACAAAAGGACATCTTGTTGAGAATTCTTCTCATGTTATGATATCAAGGATTTTTGGAACATTTTGTCAAACAGTTCATTGACATTGACTGCAAGGAGTCACAATTTTTTTCCTGGCTTTCACACATCTAAATTCACCCAAACAGTTCCTAGGCCTTTTCTATGTTTCCATTTTTTGCCGGACATTTACATTGATATTTCGATTTTGAGATATTCTTTCTTCTCCTTAGAACACCAATAAAAACATGTCCTGTATAATTCTCTCTAGCATTGGACTAGGATGGTTTCATGAATCTCTTAGTCCTCCTTATCGCTTGATTCCATTTTACTCTCCTCATTTTTCTTTGTGGCATTTTGTCAAATAGTTTAGTTCTCACAACCTTTCATATTATGAGGCATTTTAACTTCACAGGTCACACCTGAATTTAACATAAAGTCTGCATAAACTAATGTCAAACATTAGAATTTTTAAAATTTAATTTAATTCACAATGGAAAATATTTTGATCAATAAAATTAAACATTAAATATTAGATTTAAAATTATAATTTTGAAAAAATATACATTTCAATCAAAATATTAAATTTTTTATATTCAAACTTTAAATTTATGGGTCAAAAGAGTCAAAAGTGGAGAAGGTCCAATAATGGGTATGGTAGTTGGACATAATTAGTCTTTTAGTGGAGCACAAAAAGTATCATGCCAATATTTATCTCCAAAAAACATTGAGTGTATCTAAAAAAACAACCAATTATGTGATGCCACATCAACACACCAATAAACATGATTTAGTACACAACTATGTGCCTTTTCTTTTTTGGACCATTTTGGACACCTTTGAAAAAAACATGTTGATGTGGCATCATATTTGACCATGTTGACTCTAAACCAAAAATTTTAAGTAGGGGACTTACAAGTAAGCACTTGTACAAAATTGAGAGTGATTTTTCCATGATAGATTTTTTGAGGCATGATGTTAGAATTGTCCACTATAGAACCCTTTCCCTTATGTCAAAATATATTTGATATATTATTTAAACTTAAATTTACAAATTCAAAAATATATATTAATATACATATTAAATCACAAATCTAAATATATTTTAAAAATTTTCTCAAATTATTCTAATCCATTCTCATTCATCTATAATAATTTATTTCTATATTTTTCCTCTCTTATTCTCCCATATTCTCATTGTAATTCTAACACCTTTTAATTGGTCTAAAACTCTTTAGGTGCACATAGATATTAGCCATTTTATCAATTGTAGGGATGTGTTGATTCAATCCTCGTGTTATCACGTCCTCCTGTATATAGCAAGTGATCAATACCCCTGATAAAGAATCAAACAGAAACTGCAATGACAACAACCATGAAAGTGATAATGACAATGTATCCGCGGATTCTGTAGAAGTTGAGGAAACTATCATGGATCCCCATTTTAATAAGCTGGTTCAAGAAATCATGAAGAGGGATAGACAATATTTCCTACAAGTTATGGTACAAAGTGGGACAAGATTACCCCATGATTTTGACATGTCACAAATTTTGGAGGATGATCCAAATCAAATAAATCTAGCTAATATAAGGCTTAGGATGCCCAATAGTTGTGGTAAGAAAGAGCGTCTCATGCTTGAGTCACCTTCCTTCCTATTTTAAAAACCTAAAATTCTAAACACATACACTCATTCACATGCCAGTTATGATAGAACCTCTCATGAACAACCCCACATTCGTCCTTTCCCATGGAGAAGAACTACCACCATGCATGACCATGATGATACCCAATATAATACCAATGCATATAGTTACATTCATTCGAACAATCAAAATCATGACACAAGGAGACCCCGTGTTAGATTTGGGGGCAATATCCAAGATCATTCTTATAACACCTCCTATGCTCATGGTCATGGCATGTATCGACCTAGACCTAGTGCTCCTCACTATAACACCACACCAAGTGGTCCATATGAAAGCTACAACTATGTCCCTCCTCCATATGAACACATCTATGATCAATACTATCCATATATGCATTATATCCCTCTTCCTCCACTCGATGGCTTAGGCATGGGACTAGATCAAAGAGAAATGACATCACCCAAGAATGGCTTGCAACAAAAGATAAAGGATTTACAAAAGCAAATGGTAGACATGAATACACCAAAGCAAAAATACACAATGAAAGATTTATGTCCTTACCCATTTGATAGAAGCATTCCAATGCCTCCATTCCCTCCACATTTTGTGACACCAAAGTTTGATAAGTACAAAGGTAAAGGGGATCCTAAGGCACACATAAGACAATTTTTTTCAACTTGCATTGAGGTAGCGGGAGAAGAAACATACTTTATGAGATTGTTTCCACAAAGCTTAGGCACACAAGCAATGGAATGATTCTCCCAACTCCCACCTAGAATCAGGTCATGGAGTGACCTAGTAGAGGCTTTGATACAACATTGAAACAGATGTGTCAGTAGCTACCTTATGCAATACTAGGCAGAAAAATGAGGAAACATTCTCTTCATTCTTACAACGATGGAGAGGTCTTTCTAGTCAATTCTCTTGTGATATACCACAAAAAAAATGGTAGAAATGTTCACTCAAAATTTCAACAAGGATATTGGATATGAGCTAAGAAAATCTTATTTGTCTACCTTCAAAGAGGTCATTAAGAAAGGAATGAAAATAGATAAAGTCCTTATCGAACAAGGTGTCATTAAGATATTCAAAAAGAACAAAGAGGAATCAAATGGGAAAGACAAACCCCACTTTTGGAACAAGAATAAGAACACAGTCAATGACGAGGTAGTAAATGCAAATGTTGTGAAACCTAAGATAACTTTACCCGATGCAAGTTCTTCTAATACAAATGATCAAGTGAACAATCAAAGGCAATCAAAATCTTGAAGAAAGTACACTCCATTGGGAGAACCAATTGAAACAACATTCAAGAAGTTGGTGGCAAACACACTCATAACACTACCAAATAATCCACCATATGAGGAAAAAGTAAAACCAAATTGGTTAAATGATGATGAATATTGTGAGTATCACAAGAGTAAAGAGCATTTAACTAGCAATTTTCACAGATTGAATAATATCATACATGATCTCATTGATAGAGGTGACATAGAAGTTGATGGTCACACCTCCAATGAAGAGCATGCAATGCTTAAGGAGCCATTTCCTAAACACGACAAAGGAAAAGCAAAAGCTACGGATAATCAAGCCAATTATACCAAGATGTCCTATGACTATGATTTCAATATTAATCACATTTCAATGGACAATCACGTTTCTACTATCATTATAAAGGATAAAGCTCCCAAAGGTTCTACCCAAAGAAGTAAAGTTATTTTAAAAGGAATTGGACCATCTTCCTCATCTTCCAAAAATGAAACCTTCGAATGTAATGTCACAATCCATCGAGGTAAAGTCACCTTGCAAGGCGTTCCACCCAAGACCACAACCTCATCATCCACCAAAAATGAATATGACCTTGTAGACTAGCTAGGGAAGACACTCACCCTCATTTTCATCCTTGAGCTTTTACACATATCCCCCGCACATAAATCCATCCTTGATAATGTTGGGAAAAATGGTGTCTCAACCTTGCATTTATGCGAGGTTACTATTTATAGTAAGTTTTCATTTGAGCACGAAATGGTGCGAAACTCTCCCTGAAGCTTCTAGTTGGTTAGATAAGCATTCCGGTAAAGTTTCGTCGCAAGGTCACAGCTAGTTTTGAAGATATTAAAGTTTTTGTCTTGGAGGGGTGCAATAAAATGTTTAAACTTAATTTTGGGGACTTTAGAGGCTCTGAAACGCCCTGAAAAGTGGCCGTAACTGGTGAAGCAAGTTATGAGGTGATAGAGCACTTCGCGAGCTTTCCGGCGCTTCAAACGGTTCGTCAATCGGACACCCGGTTCTCAAGTTATGGCCTCCGAAAGTTTGTACTCCTGAAATAGGAAAAATAATTTGTATCGGATACATAAATGAGCTGTAAAAGGGAGCGACACGTGTTGATGTGTGCTTTAACATGTCATAGGGTATCTAGAAGGGAGATAAGGTCGGCTACACCTTATTGGGTGGTTTTAGCCCATGGTTTTGTAATACCGTTTGACAGTTTCTTGTATTGTATCTCCTATTTATGAGGTGTGTGAGATAGAGGTTATGTGTAAGAGTCCTATGGCTATTGAGTTGCCTCTGAATCTCTGATTAATGGTACTCCTGCGAAGAGCTTGCTCTGCAAGTATGTTGTAATCTATCTTTGATTGCTGAATAAAATATTGAGCTGCTTTTGGAGGGTGGGGTTTTTCTCCCGAAAGGGTTTTCCCCACGTAAATCATTGTGTTGTGGTATGAATGCTATTATATCTATTTCTATTTTCTATAACTATTGTAATGATCTGAAAAAGTTTTGCATTACCCTCCTTTCAAGGTTAGTGTAGGAAGTTGTTTCCGCTACTTAACTTCCTTACAAGTGGTATCAGAGCCTGATCACCTTTGGTTTCAATTGTGGGCAGTTGGGTTTTTTGAACTAATCCAGATTTGAGTGGGAGCTTGTGCAGAAGACACTTTTTGATCTTGTTGCAGGAATATTCAGATGGCGAGTTCGTCAGGGAGAATAGAGGTGGAGAAATATAATGGAAGTAATTTTGAGATGTGGAAGCTGAAGATGGAAGATCTGCTAATAGATCGAGATCTTTGGGATGCTGTTGATGCGAATGCCCAAAGGCCCTCAGATCCTACTGCGGCAGCTCAGTATGATGTTATGGACCGAAAAGCCAAGGGTCTAATCAGACTGTGCCTGGCAGACTTTGTTCTAATCAATGTCCATGAAGAAAAATCTGCAAAGAAGCTATGGACTAAGCTTGGTGAGATGTATCAAGTGAAATCATTATTAAATCAAATTTTCTTAAGAAAGAAATTGTATTCCTTGAAGATGGAAGAAGGTGGACGAATTGCAAACCACCTGGAAGCATTCAATATGTTGGTGGCTCAATTAGTATCTGTCGGTGTTAAGATGGATGAGGAGGAGAAATGTCAGATCTTGCTTTGCTCTTTGCCTGATTCGTGGGATTCTCTTGTTATGGCTATCGGTAGTACTTCTATTGTTTTAAAATCTGAAGACGTGGTGGGTGCCCTACTCGGTGAAGAGATGTGAAGGAAGGTATCCATCAGTTCAAAGGAAGCCCTAACCGTTCGTGGAAGACCTAAGGAGAAAGGCAAGAAGAATGAGAAGCGTGGCAAGTCCAAATCCAAAGGGAGATCGAAATCTCCTGGAAAGTCCAAAGTCATTTGCTGGAATTGCGGTAAACCGGGTCACATCCGTAAGGACTGCAAAGAAGTAAAGAAGAAGAAAAAGAAAAAGTTCGATTCTGATTCTGAGTCCGACAAGGAAGATGGCGATGCATTTATTGTGGCTTTGGCGACTCATGCAGGTAATGATGCCTGGCTAATTGACTCAAGTGCATCTTTTCATATGACTTCTAATAGAAATTGGTTTTCTGAATATGAAGGATTTAATGGAGGTAAGGTGTACTTGGGTGATGATTCACCTCTAGACATTGTTGGTCGAGGTAAAGTTAGAATCAGGTTTTCTGATGGTAGAATAAAAAGGATTAATGGTGTGCTGCATATCCCTGGATTAAAACAAAACCTGTTATCTATGAGCAAACTAATAGATGCAGGTGTGCAGGTAGTCTTTTCTGAAACAGGATGTAAGATGATTAAGGGTGCTATGGTAGTTGCTAGAGGTGTCAGGTTTGGCACTTTGTATAAGCTTGAAGCATACACTGTTGAGTGTAATAGCACTTCTGTAAAAAGTAAATCTGTGGATACTTCACTGGAAGATTTGAAGGTTTCACCTTCAGCAGATGGAAATGGTTTTTGGGTACCTAAGGGTGCTCTTTCGTCTGAAGCAAAGTTACCTGCAGAGAAGACTATGTTATGGCACCAGAGACTTGGCCACATTGGAGAAAAGGGTCTAAGGACCTTGAAAAATAAAAATCTTGTTGAAGGTTTGAATGATTGTAATCTTGACTTTGATTTCTGTGAGCATTGCATTTATGGAAAACAAAACCGCGTTCAGTTTTACTCGAGTTCTCATAAAACTTGTGGTGTTTTGGATCTTATCCATTCTGATGTGTTTGGTCCAGTAGATGTCTCTTCGATTGGAAAATCCACATATTATGTTTCATTTATTGATGATTTTAGTAGAAGGACATGGGTATATTTTCTAAAGAGTAAATCTGAAGTTTTTAGTCGTTTTAAAGAATTTAAAGCAATGGTTGAGTTGCAGACTGGAAAGAAAATAAAATGTTTGAGAACTAATAGTGGCGGTGAGTTTTGCTCTAATGATTTTGATAGATTCTGTAAAGACTGTGGAATTAACAGGCAGAAGACAATTCCGTATTCTCCACAGCAGAATGGAATTGCAGAAAGAATGAACAGGACACTGATGGAGAAGGCTAGGAGTATGTTGAGTGGTGCTGGTCTTGAACAAAAGTTTTGGGCTGAAGTTGTTGCCACTGCTTGCTACCTGATTAATAGGTCTCCTACATCAGCTCTTGTTGATAAAATGCCTATGGAAGCATGGTCAGGTCACAAGCCTTCATTGAGACATCTTAGAGTTTTTGGTTGCGAGGCATATGCGCATGTGCCAAAGGAGAAGCGAACAAAGTTGGAGAACAAGGCTGTGAAATGTATCTTCATTGGGTATAGTTATGGTGTGAAAGGATACAAGCTTTGGGACCCTGTTGCACAAAAGGTAATTCACAGTAGAAGTGTTATTTTTAGAGAAATTAAGTCTCCTTCTGTTACATTGCAGCCAGAACAGACTAAAAAAGAAGATGTAATTCAACTTCCTTCAACACCTGAAAGAGTTGAATCGAGACCCCTAGATAGGCAAGAATTTGAGGAGAGCTCGTCTAGCTCTGAATCTTCAGAAGAGGAGGAAGAACCTCCAACTCAGCTTGTTCGAAGGTCTACAAGACATAGACAACCACCTGAAAGGTATTCACCTGATGATTGGAGATGTTTTTTTGCTCTGAATACTAGTGTGGATGAACCGAAATCTGTAGAAGAGGCATTAGGTATGAATGATGCAGAATCCTGGAAGATTGCTATGGAGGAAGAAATGGCAGCTTTGAAAAAGAATGATACATGGGATCTTGTACCATTGCCTAAAGGACGAAAACCTATTGGTTGTAAATGGGTGTTCAAGAAAAAGATTGGTTCAGATGGAAGCATTCAAAAGTATAAAGCAAGGTTGGTTGCAAAAGGCTACTCTCAAGTTGAGGGTGTTGATTACGGTGAGATATTTTCTCCTGTTGCAAAAATGACGTCCATTAGATTTTTGCTTTCTATTGCTACTGCTTATGATTTGGAGGTTGAGCAAATGCATGTGAAAACTGCTTTCCTTCATGGTGATTTGGAGGAAGATATTTATATGACACAGCCAGAGCACTATGTGGTGAAAGGCAAAAAATTTGGTCTGTAAATTGAAGAAATCTTTGTATGGCCTCAAACAAAGTCCTAGGATGTGGTACTAGAAATTTGATACATATGTGTTGAGTTTGGGATTTGAACGTTCTAAATCAGATCACTGTGTTTATTATAAATCTTATGGTGATCATTTCTTATTCATTGCATTGTATGTTGATGATATGTTATTCATTGGTAAAGGGAAAGGTATGATTTCAGAACTGAAGTCTCAGCTCGCTGCTAAATTTGAAATGAAAGATCTTGGTGCAGCAAAGCACATTCTTGGGATGGAAATTAGAAGAGATAGGGTGAACAGAAAGCTATGGCTAGGCCAGAGTAAGTATGTGAATTCAGTGTTACAGAGGTTCAACATGCAGAATTGTAGACCATTGAGTGTTCCTTTTACAGTTGGAATGAAACTATCTATTTCAGATTGTCCTACATCCCCATTGGAGATGGAAGACATGAGAAGAGTGCCTTACCAGAGTGCGGTTGGAAGCTTGATGTATGCTATGGTCTGTACTAGACCAGACATTGCCCAAGCAGTGGGAGTACTTTCTAGATATATGTCTAATCCTGGTAGAGTTCATTGGGATGCAGTCAAAAGAGTCTTTAGATATTTGAAGGGTACTTCAGAGTATTCTTTGTGTTATCATGGTAATTCAGTTGGAGACATGACTTCCCTTGATATCCATGGTTATGTGGATTTAGATTGGGCAGGTGATATTGATAGCAGAAGATCCACCAGTGCTTATGTGTTTACTTTGTTTGGTGGTGCAATTAGTTGGGTGAGTAAGCGACAGGCTGTGGTTGCTTTATCCACTACTGAAGCAGAGTATATGGCAGCTACTCATGCTTGTAAAGAGGCCATTTGGCTTAAGAGACTGTGTTCGGATATTGGAATAAAACAAGGTACAGTGACAGTTTACTGTGACAGTCAGAGTGCAATTAGCCTAGCTAAGAACCCGACATTTCATGCCCGGACCAAACATATTGATGTTCAGTATCATTTTGTTAGAGATATGGTCGAAGATGGTAGGGTGAAGCTGGTTAAGGTGGAAACTTTGATGAATGTTGCAGATGCTTTAACTAAGGTTGTGAGCACAGAGAAGTTCAGATGGTGTTCAGAGTCTATGGGCCTTGTGGCCCCTAGCAATTGATTCATTGTGTTGACATTCCCTTCCGCTCCTGCAAGGTGTTCGACAAGTGGGAGATTTGTTGGGAAAAATGGTGTCTCAACCTTGCATTTATGCGAGGTTACTATTTATAGTAAGTTTTCATTTAAGCACGAAATGGTGCGAAACTCTCCCTGAAGCTTCTGGTTGGTTAGATAAGCATTCTGGTAAAGTTTCGTCGCAAGGTCACATCTAGTTTTGAAGATATTAAAGTTTTCATCTTGGAGGGGTGCAATAAAATGTTTAAACTTAATTTTGGGGACTTTAGAGGCTTCAAAATGCCCTGAAAAGTGGTCGTAACCGGCGAAGCGGGTTACAAGGTGATAGAGCACTTCGCGAGCTTTCCGATGCTTCAAACGGTTCGTCAATCAGACACCCGGTTCTCAAGTTATGGCCTCCGGAAGTTTGTACTCCTGAAATAGGAAAAATAATTTGTATTGGATACATAAATGAGCTGTAAAAGGGAGCGACACGTGTTGATGTGTGCTTTAACATGTCATAGGGCATCTAGAAGGGAGATAAGGTCGGCTACACCTTATTGGGTGGTTTTAGCCCATGGTTTTGTAATACCGTTTGACGGTTTCTTGTATTGTATCTCCTATTTATGAGGTGTGTGAGATAGATGTTGTGTGTAAGAGTCCTATGGCTATTGAGTTGCCTCTGAATCTCTGATTAATGGTACTCCTGCGAAGAGCTTGCTCTGCAAGTATGTTGTAATCTATCTTTGATTGCTAAATAAAATATTGAGCTGCTTTTGGAGGGTGGGGTTTTTCTCCCGAAAGGGTTTTCCCCACGTAAATCATTGTGTTGTGGTATGAATGCTATTATATCTATTTCTATTTTCTGTAACTGTTGTAATGATCTGAAAAAGTTTTGCATTACCCTCCTCTCAAGGTTAGTGTAGGAAGTTGTTTCCGCTACTTAACTTCCTTACAGATAAGACTTTGAGAGAGACTTCCATACCCACTGATTTGAACATGGACCAGTTTCAATCCATGGCAGGATACCTTTCTATTCCACATACCCTAACATTCATAGAAGCTGATGATGTCTCCATATACCAACCATATAATACACCTCTCTACATTGAAGCCTTTCTCCATAGGAATCGAATAAAATGAGTCTTGATAGATGGAGGATCAGGTTTGAATATTTGTACATTGAAGACTATTAAACAATTGGGATATTCCAAAAAGGTTGTGAATTCTACACATGCAATCACCATTAAAGCATATGATGATGAAGAGTGCTCATCCAAGGGCACAATTACCTTACCTATCAAAGTTGGGCCAATTACAAAGGATGTGGTGTGTCAAGTCCTTGATTTAGAACTCACATACAATATACTCTTGGGATGCCCATGGATTCATGAAATGAGATTTGTTCCTTCTACATATCATCAACGTATTAAGTTCCCATATAATGGAGTTGAAGTGACCTTTAATGGTTATCCGAATCCATTCATATATTGCAACAACCTATTGTCAAAATTGGAAACTATAATACCTATCAATAGAGAAGCAACTCCATGATCTGCATATGTTGATCCTGAGTCACTAAAACCTTCAACATCAAAACAAGGTAATCTTAAAGAGAAATATCATGATAAAGGCATGGGTGAGTACACTCTAAAATAAACTATGTACCTAAGACAAGTAATGGATTCTTCAAAAGAATATGGATGACCAAATCCTTCTAAAAGGGTATCTATCATTGCACTAAAATGGGATCCTACTATATTCCAAAAGTGGGGTGAGATGGAAGAAGAGGACATATAAAATTCTTTATTAAAAACCTAAAGAAGATACACAAAACCATGTCAAGATACCATGTGAAAAGTATGGCAAAGGATTCAAGATCTTGCAAAAATTTGGGTACAATGGTAAGAGCCTTCTTGGCTTAAGAAAATAAGGTATCATTCAACCTTTGTAACCAGAATCGACATTCAAGAATCAATGCTCCAAAGGACTTGGTTTCATACCTTTCAAGTTAGGTACTTATAAATCTCAAGAAGCATTTCAAATCATAGACTCTAATGATCAACAAGAGAAACACTATTCCATCGATTCCAATGAATGGGAATGGGGTTCAGAGAAATCATCTAGTGATTATTAGCTCACCGAAACATTCAGAGAACTAGGTGAACCCACAGAGGAAGAAGAGTTCAATAGGAAATTCAGGGTTGGTCAAACTACTTTAGAGTCTACATCACAAAAAGAGGATAATAAAGGAAAAATTCTTGAGGATCCCAAATAGTCTCTGTCTCTAGGTTCTAGGTCAAAATCACGAAGAGTGAGGACTCCCATTGCCAAATGCACCTTTAGTGAGGCTAATTTGGATTCGTTCATGATCGAGACAGATGAGGAGAGTGCTAACAATGACCTCAACACTTACCTTGATATATCGGAAGGCAATCATGTCTTTAATCTTAATCCCATTGACTTTGAAAATATTGATGGCCTTCCCCTCGTTCATCCACAACTCATTGATTGGGACCACGAAGGACGTTTACAATTAGACACATTTCAAAATGATGATGCTTTCATAGATTACTTGGGCATACATGATGATCTTCCGCTTGGGGACCATAAGCGGGGTACACTATAGAAATCAATAGCGTGGCATACTTTGATGAGGGTGTTGGGCCTTCTAATCACAAAAATATAAAAATAAAAATAAATCATGGGTCTTATGGTGAAAACCACATTGTGACGCTATCTGATTCTTAAAAAGTAAAAAGAAGGGACGTATCTAAGGTTGGAAACCTCTCTGAGGCACCCAAAGATGGAAGGCTCGACATCCTCTCAATGTCATATGAGGAGAAATCATTTGTGTTGGTGGAGGAGACTGTCAAAACAAATATTGGCACAGAAGAGACTCCGCATAACATATTCTTAGCACAATCCCTGACAGAAAAAGAAATGTCAAAGTTCATAAGTTTCTTCACAGAACGAAAAATCAAGTTTGTGTGGTCATATGCATATATGCCTAGACTATATCCTAATCTAGTAATGCACCATTTGACACTTACACCAAGAGCAAAGCCAGTGAAACAAAAATTAAGAAAAATGCATCCACAAGTGGCACTATTAGTAAAGGTAGAACTTAAGAAACTATTGGATGTTGGATTCATAGGGACAATTGACTACCCCGAGTGGATTTCTAATTTAGTACCTATCATCAAGCCAGATTGCAACATCAGAATATGTATAGATTTTAGAGACATTAATAAAGCTTGTCCTAAAGATGACTTTCCACTGCCAAATATTGACTTAATAGTGGATCTTAAAGCTGGTCATGCTATGTTATCATTGATGGATGGATTTTTTGGCTACAACCAGATAAAAATTGCACTTGAAGACCAACACAAAACATCATTTACTTATCCTTGGGGAACTTTCTGCTTGAATGTCATGCCCTTTGGACTAAAGAACACGGGTACTACATACCAAAGAGCTATGACTACCATTTTCCATGATCTTATGCATTTACCGTGAAATATTATGTTGACGACCTCCTGGGAAAATCATTAGAAAGAGAAACACATTTGGAAATTCTTTCAGTAGTCTTCGATCGGTTAGAAAAATACAAAGTAAGATTAAATCCCAAGAAGTGTGTCTTTGGAGTAACCTCCGAGAAGCTACTTGGATACATTGTCTCAAAGAGAAGAATCAAAGCTGATCCAAAAAAAGTAGGAGCTGTATTAGAAATGTCACCACCAAAGAATATCAGTCAACTTCGATCTCTACAGGGAAGACTCTAGTCTATATGAAGATTCATAGCTGAACTTGTAGATAAATGTCATCCTTTTCAACATTTACTCCAAAAAAAAATTGAATTCAAGTGGGATGATAAATGTCAACAAGATTTTCAGATACTCAAAGATTATCTTCTAAATCCACCAGTCTTGATGCCACTAATTCCCGGAAAACCCCTATTAATTTACATATCGACTACACAAATAGTACCGGGGGCACTCTTGGCACACCAGGAAAATGAAGGCAAATTAAGAGAAGTATATTAAATCTAGAAAAAGAAGAAGAAAAAGAACAAGCCACAAAAAGACTCTGAGTCCTCTTCCTCAAAAAGGGAAGATCATCTAAAAAGGTGAAGCCCACGTGTGCATATTGCCAAAATTTTTGGGCATGATGAACATCAATGTTATTTAAAACAAATTGATGAGTTGAAGCACATTTTAGGAAATAATAAAATTGATTTACCTTCAACTATGTCAAAGGATTCAACATCTTCATCTAATTCAAAGTCAGAGAAACAAAAGGAGAAAGCACTTGTTGCAATGGTAGATTTTGAGTTAGGGAGATGGATCCTTGATTCTGGAGCTTCACATCATATGGCTTCATCATGAGATATGTTCTGTTCATTTGAAACTTGTTTGTCACCAAACATTTTGATGAATAAAAACACATATATGTGTGTTTGTGGGAAGGTGTCTATTGACATAGATGAAGGATCATTCAATGATGTCCTTTGTGTGTCCTCATTATCAACAAATATTCTTTCTATCTATCAGATCACACATGGTGGGGAAGGGAAAAGTATTGAGTTCACTCCAGATTTTGTGATTATTTGGGATTTACATTGCAGAGATATTGTTACAATTGGGGAGGTAGATCATCAATCTCAAGTATATACCTTCTCACATTTTTCCTCTATTGTTCCTTCGACTGACATACACACTTAGGCATCTAGTGTGGACACTTTTGAGGAGATTCGCTACGGTCAAGTGAATCTCGGTATTATTCCAATGGAAGTTCAAGATACATGTGTTTCATTTCCTACATCAACTGTTGTTTCTGATGATACTAGTATTGGTACATCAATGGCTTCTATTGATTTAGTACAACAAGACATTCATTATCTTCTAGACATAGCTACTTGGGATGATTACTTAACAGACATTGCAGATTTGTTTCGTGAGTCCTCTCTTGCAGACTTGGAGGACACTATTGAGTGAATACATCTTCTCTTTGATGAAGTTTCTTTGTCTTCTTTAGATGTTAAGGGTGAAACTTCTGACCCTCTTGTTCAATATCCACATGATCATTCCTCACAATTTGACATGATTGTGGCAACTATTGAACAACATTGAGAGGAGGCACCTTTGTCTTTGGAGGAGATACCTTTGTCTTTTAATTTTGTTCTACATCCATCTCCATTAGGTTTTGGATGGTCATCTTCTATAGTGTAGCCTAGAACACTTGATTTGATGGTGACAACTTTCATCATCAACATGGGGACACCTAACTAGAGTGTAGAGACATCATACATCTTTATCATTCTTCCTACACATTATTTTAAAGAATGGGAAGTGTATATGGTGAAAATAGATTAATGGAAACAACAATATTGAAAGACTAACAAGGATCAACCACAAAAAACCTAGCTTAACAATGAAAATGATCCACCATACAAAAATTGAAGATGCCCAAGACCATGCAAATAAACAAAATAAACCAAGATATACCATTCACATGTCTAGTCAGGTTTCAATCTTCATTTCTTCCTATCTCCATTGATCTTGTTTGATATATTTGCTCTCAGATTTTATGTGTACACAAGTGCTCAACAAAGAACAAAAATATGGTTGATAGCTGGGTTGCAAGAAGGCTTGATTGCATAAGAGATTTGACGATTAGATGATAAGGGTTAAAAAGAAAGAGGACATCCTCTTATATAGAAGACACTTTAAGAAATGGAGGGATAAGATTAAGAGGTGTAAAGATAAATGGTCGGCTAAGATTAAAGGGTAGGTAGAGCAAATAATTAAATGATAAAGGGGGAAGGTAAGAGAAGAATTAAGAGATGAGTGACATGTGCCATGAGTAGAAAAGGCTAATGAATTAATTAAATAAATAAAGATTTATTTAATTAATAGAGGAAGTGGGATCAATTAAATACATAAAATATTTATTTAATTTAGGAAAATGATAATTTAAATAAATAAAAGTATTTATTTAAATGAGGAAAGTCTTAGAAGAGGATTAATGAATTAATTAAATAAATAAGAATTTATTTAATTAGTAGAAGACTTAGGATAAAATAATTAAATAAATAAAATATTTATTTAATTAGACATGACAATTTTAGGTGTCTACAATTTGCCCCTCTTTGAGACAATGCAACTTGTTGCATTGGCTCAAAGAAGATAAGATAAACTGATACAAAGTTTCCCCATGATGGGAATGATATGCCCCCTTGAGAGATTGGATGAAAAGATTGAAAGGGGTTGCAGGAAATCTCTCGATAAAAAAAAAAGGCTAGAAAGGACAAACAAGATAGGGTGGCAAGGTCACGTAGGAAAAAGACCGACATGGGAGATGAGGGTTAAGCAACCTATAAGGTAGGACCACAAGGAAAACATCCTCATTTGCATCCACAGATCTAAGAGATCAGAGTGCAAAGAGAGAGCTTAGAGAAGTCAAATAAGTTAGCGATGATGGATAGAGTTCACAGGTTCGATTGAGTTCGGTGATATCAGAGACCAGTTGACATGGGTGAGCTGGTAAGTACTTTGAAGCCTCTTTGTTCATTTTTGAATTTATTGTTCTCATTAATGCATTTTAGGGTAGATAAGAAAAAATGCAAAATCGATGTTTTGCACTGCGAATGCGTCTAGGTCAGTGCTAGGCACATCTAGGTAGGATAGGTGCATCTAGGTTAGGTTTAGTCATGTCTGCGAATGTAATCACGTCTAGGTTTGATAGAGGCACATCTATGTGAAAAAGGAACGTCTGTGTCATAAAGGAATGGTTGTGAAAGGCAAGCACATCTATGTAGGATAGTAGCACATCCATGATGTACAAGCGCATCTAGGACAAGCAAACACGTCTGGGTTGATGAAAACCATGTCTGTGTTATAAAAAATGTGTTTGTGTCTAAGTAGGCTCAAATCAACAGTTCTGTGATGAACATATGCTGTCGATTGGATAATTTGATAAGAGGATACACTCAAGAAGGTTCCCTAGGGAGACAAATTGAGAGATAGGCTAGAATTGACAATTCTGTGATGAACAAAAGTTGCAGATTAGAAAAGTTGCAAAGAGGATACACTCAAGCAAGGCCTCTAAATAATATCAAGTGCAATGTGATGAACATATACACTAGGATGCAACACCATGTGATAAATAGAAGTACTAGGATAGAAGTAGCACTATGTGATGGACATGAATACCACTTGGATTGACATGATTGGTTTGCTTGGATGCAAGATTAATTGCCCTAGGTAGAGTTGTGAGAGAGATTCCCTATGACACAAAGGCTACGACCAGAGTTGACCTTTAAGAAGTGAGAAACTGCTGAGGGTATGGGATTGAGACACATCATGTATCTACCTGAGATTTAGGTGAATAGAGGATTATTGACTTCTCTAGCAGAGAGATGACACTCTGAGACTTGTTCATTTCATTTGCCAACTGATGAGATGTCAGTCACTTTAGAGGATGTTTATAGGATTTTGAGGATACTGATCCACGATGAACTAGTTTCGTATGACAGAGAGAGCGACAGGGATGCATTAAGACAAGCCTTTGGTGATATAGAGATAGAGATGAGATCGGGTCATGTCAACTGGGATGTTATGCTAACTATTGGGTGTAAACTACTGATAGTAGTTGGAGGAGTGATTAGTGGTTACCTTTGTCTAGACAGGGTGACACGAGGTATGGCTATTGGCTGGGGGAGGACTCTAGAGACACTAGTAACACAACACACTAGATATGCATGGGGTCCATGTGTAGTAGCACATTTGTATCATTAGATTCACCAGTTTGTGTATCTTGGTGGTTGCGGGTTAGGGTGTGTAATACCCTAAAAATGGTCATCTAAACCATGAGCCCCTAATCTCGACAACGTCACCAAGGTCCTAATCAAAGGCAATTAAATAAATCTTGAGCACATAATTTAATTTCTAAAATCATCAATGTCACATGGAAAAATTAATCACTCAATATTAATTAAATATTTATTTAATTATTTAGATTATTCCAAGTAAATCATTTTAAACAATTAACTTATTTATTTCAATTAAATATGTTTTGCATATTTAATTAAATAAATTAATTTACCATTAAATTATCAAAAAGAGGAATTAACTTGAAAAATAAATAAAAACTACCATAAATCTTCAAAAAAGGAAACAAATCAAGAAAGAGGAATTGGAAATCATGAGCACAAATCTTCAAAAAAGGAAACAAATAAAAAAAAGAATTAATTGACAAAAAAGAAGAATTAAAATTGAGAAAAGAAATCAATTGGAGATAATCTTGAAAAACAAAATAAAAATTGATAAATAATCTCAAAGAAAGCAATTAAAACAATTAAATATTAAAATTGAATGAAATAGAGAATAAATCAATTTTTTCCCGATTTAATCTTAATTTTAGTTCAATTTCCTTTAAAATTGAGAAAAGCATCCAATCACATCAATTCACCTGGATTGTGCTTCCTCTTGGAAAATCTCGACCGCTCATCATCATTTGATCTTAGCTGTTGGTTTCTTTCTGAATTCTCTATAAATTAAGGCTCTCATATCTCATTCAAAAATATTGGAGAATATATTGTTATCATGTTGTTTTTGCTCTAGGTTCATTGATATTTGTGCATTCAGATATTCATATATTAGTTATTTCATACATATTTAGATCATTTATCTCATTTATTGCTTAAATCATGTTAGATTAAATCTTGCAAATCATGCATTCATCTAGCTTAAATCCATTCTCACATAGTTTAAAAATCCTTCATTTAGGTGTTGTCCAGTCATTGGATAGCTTAGCAATTTGAGAGCAATCGAAACTCTCATCTACTAGAAGGCAATAGGTCGCTTTGTAATGGTTTATTATTCATTGATTATTGATTTAATAACCATGCATCTAATGACTTAATTGAAGTGTTGTGTATTTCAGATATAGATACAGGGCCACTTTTCACACACCCATTTTTGGCGCCCACCGTGGGGCTCTAACCCACGACTACAAGATTTCTAATGTTTGTTGAATAAATTTAATGTTTGGTTTTTATAACTAATAAACATGTGTTAAATTTGCAAATACAAATCTTTCTTTTTGCTTGTTCTTCTGTGACAGTAAAAAATGGTCTTTGTTTGGAGGGCATAACATTTTATTGAACCGTTTGATCTAAACCAATTTTTGATATGTTGTTGAAAATCAAGTTTTATACATTTTAACCGAAGAGATTTTCCTAAAGACATCTGGTTTGGAAGTTATGAATGATAGAGTGTAGTACTATCATTTTACTTATTCTTTTGTGACGGTAAAAAATGGTCTTTGTTCAGAGGGCATAACATTTAATTGAACCATTGGATCTACACAAAATTTTTATATGTTGTTTCAAACCAAGTTTTGTACATGTCCACTGAAGAGATTGTCCTAATTATGCCTGGTTAGAAAGTTATAAATGATAGAGTGCAGTAATATCAAAACTGTCATAACTAGGATAGTCATAAAAAATGGAAATTCTTGTTAGATTAGTTTAATTTCTAGTTTGCATGCTAGAATTTTCTGTTGATGATTTTTTGTATGTAATTTTGACAACTAATTTTGGGCTTTTAATGTTTGCAGGTTTGCTTGACAAAGAATTCAATCATTAAACATACACTTGCCAAAGATTATAAACTCGAACTACTGATATCTTTGTTTTGCAGGTTGCCTCCGGAGATACAAACAAACATTTTGTCTTCCTAATATTTTTAGGAACACTTCAATTTCTATAAGGGAAATAACTTTGTTTTATGTGTTTTTGGGAGAAATATAGAGCAGGAGAGTATGCTCTTGTCCATTTGGACAATCAGAATTCTTGACCTTGAGGTTTTTTTTCTATTAAAGTTTAAGATCTATTGATACCTTTAGAGGGCCTACCTCCTGAGAAGCTCCTAAGGCTTGGTGAGAGGGAACGACCCAAGTGAGTCTGGCCAAAGCCAAGAATCCAACTCACTATAATAAAACACTTCTGGGGTGAAAGTCCCAGGAGACGGAATAATCAGTGGCATTGCTTCATTTATGAGGAGTGTCTCATGTTGAGCATCTTGTGGGGCCTCGTGGGCTAAATCACGCTTGCATGACTACACGGTTTCAACATGCTGCTGGGTTTGTATCTAAATCACGCTTGCATGACAGTTAGGCGGTCCTTTTGAAAGGAACCCTTACTAAAAACTATAAGATAGAGGCTACCTGATTCACCTCCGAAAGGGGGATAATATTTGTGCAAGAGAGATATTAACTCTCCCAAGACACTTTCCATATCGTGCCCCCATTAGCGTTTGGAGTCGGCTAATACAACATTGAGAATCCATTGCATGAGACTCAACAACCATATTCTGATTGCTATTGGGTGTGTCCCTAAGTCAGCAAGCAAATATTTTCTTCTCTAAGCCAACTTCTGTAGGGTTAGGATGCTATGATTGAATTATTATATATCTTGCATGTTTTCTATGTTTTCATTCCTGAAACTGAAACTGAAATACTAAAACTGGAGAAAAAAAATCAACAAACCAGTGATAAACTATCCGTGTCCAAAACTGGTCTCTGTCAAACATAAAAAACTTAGTCCTTATAAAAAACTGGTCTTTGTCAGTCATTGAAATTCTTTGTCAGAATCTCATCTCTATCCAATCCTCTATTGTACGAATATACACCACAGCTAGTAGATTATCGTCTGGAGTCTTCCCAACTATCGTACGAAATCAGGCAACAACTCGTATGAAAAACTGTCTCTATCATTTGGGAGCTATTAAATTGTCGTCTGGGTCATAAAACTATATCATATGAATTTCTAATTTTATTAGTCTCGAATAGTCAAAATTTCCCAAACCAATCTATAGCGAGCATAAAACTGGTTAGCATCCTCCTGAGCATAAACAATCTTGATAGTGTACCCCTATCATTGCGTTGCATGATTTTGTTGATCATCTCTCAGCTAGTTCAAACAACATCTCATCAAACCTAAGTTAATTTAGATAACATCTTATACAGGATAGATCATTCCTGAAACCAGACCAGATCTCAGTTACTTCCCTCAATCACTACGTTAAACGAACAACTAGCTACAATTTGATCTTGACTTCTGCAACACATCTAGCTCTCGGTCTCGTTGGTTGTAAATGCCTATTCAAACCAAAAGCTCTTCTAAATTTTTTGACAAAAGTAAGAAGCCCATGGCTGCCTTAGCTCAACAAATTCAAGATCTCAAGAGATAAATATATGACATTCAAGCTCAATGAAAAGATTCAATGACACCTCTTGAGATAAAACTTCATGATATCAAGAACACTAGACTTCAAGAAATGCTAAAACAATTACATAAGATGGAACAACAAAAAATTGACAATCAAAAACCAAATCTCAAACAAGCTCACAAGACACCTTCATCAAGACATAAAGATATTTCCTCCAAATATCCTCTAGATAGACAGTTTACACCTTTGGGGCAATCTATTGAGTTGACTTTGGAAAAGCTTCTTAAGCACGATCTTATCATATTGCCTAAAAAGACCACATGGGGATGTTAAATTTTGAGTAAGTAATGTGCATATCATAGACAAAATGAACATAAGACTTCACATTGGATAGGATTAAAACATAAGATTCAAGATCTCATTGATAATGATGTAATTGAAACTGAAGATCCTAATGACTCACCTAAAGAAAAAGAAGGAACTATTTCCAACTATGATCAAAATTATGAACATGTGTCTAGCAATGGCTTACATGTAGCCTCCATCTCTTCCATGATGCCTCCATCTCCTAAGGCTTCTGAACAACAATCCATATCATATCCCTCAAATAATGAACCTAATGATGAAACTTCTCATGTGGATCCTCCAAGGCTATCTCAAGGGCCATCCCATCCAATGGTTGAAAAAGATCCTATCTCCCTAGAATCTCATGAGGATCCCATTATACCTTTCCATTTCTTCCAAGATGATCCCCTTCCATATCAAGAGAAAATAATCCTTCCTAAACAAGATCATGATTCCTCTTCCACATTTTCAAATGGTCCTATTCAAAATGAAGAGTCAAACACCCTTCCTACTCTATCTAATGGTCTTCTTCCATGTCAAGATCAAAGTATACCTTCATCTCCTTTCCACAATCCTCCATGTTCACCTCAAGGATCTGTCATGCCTACAAATCCCCCTCATGATCCTAGAAGTCAAAATATTTATAAACTCAAAGGGGTAGACCTTCACAAGCAAGAACCCCTCCATGAAAGACAATATTAAGGGTCACGGCCTCAGTGACATTCCTCAAGATGGTGGTATCCCTACTAAACCAAAATCTAGGTACACGCCTTCCCCTTCATCTCTTCCATCCATTTTAGGACCCTATATCCCTCCATCCGTTGTGTAGGTTTAACAAAGGTGTGCATCTTCGGGTACCTTCCATCCATCTAAAAGGACACAAAGGCTCATTGAGAAAAAGAAAGAAAAATCAAAAGCTATATGGGTTCCTAAAAAACTTGTAGAAGCAATGCATTCCAAGAAACGCAGAAGCATGAAAAGTCAAAAACCATGTGGATCCCTAAGCATCTCCTTGAAGCACAATAATCTAAAGAAAATAGCCAAGATTGTTGTTCCTCCATCCAAACCTTCCAAATCTATTTCTCCATCACCTCCTTCATCCATTTTGGATCCTTATGTCCCAAAATCCCCGATTGTTCATCCATCCAAATCTCAAAATCTGAGATACACTTTTCCTCCATCAATCCACCATCCATCAAGATGTGTGCCAATAGTGATCCTGCCAACATTTCCATTCACTCATGCGCCAACCTTTCAATATCTAATTCATTATCCAACACCTCCTTTTCATCCTTCCATACCCCTTATCCAATCCTTTGCATAAGACTTTACCCTAGTTTCATCATAAAATCCAAAAACTAAGGAAATCAACATTGGAGATGTTGGACATGTACACTTAACTGAGTCCTTCTTGGAAAGACATCTTTATGTTGGACCAATGAACTACCTACACAAAAATCCCTAACCCTATGAACAACATGCACCTTAAATGATATATATCTAAGGGTTGGGTTAGTTTCGGTTTTTATTTTTGCATTGCATATCATTTTCTTAAAAGCACTGCACTGCATATATTTTCTTTTTCAAATGCATCACATTCACAAAATTTCTGCATTTGCATATAGCAACATTAATCAAACAAGGCAACTGTCCAAGTTTATCATTTGTTTGCATTCAAGACAAACAAGGGTCTTCTCCTTTCTTAAATATTCAGACATGAAGTCCTTGAGGTCATAAGGTCATTCATTTTTCAACATTACCCTGTGACGATGCTTTACTTATGGTTGGGTGGTGATTTCACTATTTGAGTCTTGTTAACCCAAAATCTATCAATTGCTATATCTCAAACATAAAATCTCTAATTCATTCTAGACACCTAGTTGATCATATGACTAGTGAAAAATCTAACATTCTACTTTAGTGCTGCTGTAATTGTCACACCGAAGTAGGTTTCATTACTTACAAGCCAAGACAAGAAAATAAGAAAAAGAAAAGTGTTATGCCCAATATTCATCTCAAGGCAAAAGAGAAATGATATATAAATGAAATATCACACATACAAGTGCGACAAAAATATTGACTATGGGAACATGCGAGTAACTCCATCAGGGCTATGGACGCCTATTGACAATGGAGCAATATTTGAGAAATTACAGTCTATAACCTCGTCGGAGCTATAAAAGTTTGCTGGTAGTGATGCTCTATTCAAGATGCTTTTGAAGTTAGGACAATCCATGTAGCTAGTCATATAGGATGTTAAGGATCTTTAGTGAATAGAAGAGAAGGATTAACTCATTTGCACTCACATGGGCAAAAGAAGATCAAAGTTTCAAGAATCTATGGGGAAGTTTTCTGCGTCTCCATTTGTAAACCCTAGTCACTAATTGTGCTAATTTGGATATTCCAAGGGACCTTAAGGATCGACTGATTTCTTATCTATGAAATGTTTTGTACCTCCAATTCAATTGGTGTACTACAAAGTGCTAAACAAACATGATCATCCTTGTTCAAATAGGAAATGCATCTTCATCATGCATATTGCATTAACATAGGTCATATAAAAAATTCATTGTCTCCACATGCATTCTGCAGATCATAATGTCATATAGGTCTACATACTGGGGGCATAGCTGAGAAAATCCTAAAAAAATCATAAAATGTTTTGAACAAAATCCTAAAAATCATAAAATGTCCTGAAAAAAATTCTAAAAATAAAAAAAACTCAAAATAAAAAAATAAAAAAATAAAAAATAGAAAAATCGAAGCAAGAAAACATAGGCTATACTTCAAACCAAATCAACCACAAACAAACTCTCAAAGTCTGCAATCAAACTTATCGCTTGTCTTGTTAATCAATCTATCAAACTCTATCAAACATCAACATGTCTTATAAAAGGAAGGGTACACTCGAAACTAGATAGATCGGTCTTATACGAGGTATTTACTCTTTGAAACTAGACATTCCTATCAATGACCATATCAAAATGATGACATAGATCAGTATGGCTATTGGATTTTGTCCAAGGCAGTCCTATGTCTTGTACTGAAATATTGCATCTTTGCTTTAGCTTGTACATATCTTTTAGTCACTTTCATGACATCCTAGTTCTTTGGGACCCTCGTGGCTTGAAACCAATCAATGTCCTAGTCTTAGGGTAATCGACTGAGAAATTTACATATCCTAAGTAGCATCAGCCAAGTCATCTTTTAGTCAGTGGTACCCGGTCATCCACTTTGAGTCAGTCACTTGCCTCCCAACTACTGAAGAGTTTTATCACTGAGTAGACAAGCAAAACAAGAGTACTGAAAACAATCACTAAACTGTTGGAGATATGCATGAAGTTTTCTTTGTGTGCTGTCTTTTACATTGGCTTCAACTTATTATTCCCTCTAAGTAACTTGAGGAAGTCTATCTTGACTAAGAGGAGCAAGGATTGGGGGCATAATACTTTTCTTTGTTTTTTGCTTGTAGGAATGATTCTGATGATCTAGAAACATCTAATCATCTAGGTGTATGTGATAAGTGCCTTTACATCAAGGTGAAATTGCCATACATACCTCGACTCCGCTTATTTGTATGCTAGAGGGAGGTTGGAGTCATTTCTTTGTCTGTTTGAGGGAATTTCTTAAATGTGCAATCCGGATGCATGTGTAATCTATCCAAGGATATGAACAAAAAAGGGGTCATTGCGGACAAGATAATTCATATTGCATATGCAAAGAAATGAACTCTATTTTGCTTGCTGTGTTTGTAAAATGCTTAGTGATGAAAATTAAGCATTCCAAATCTAGTGACTAGGTTTAGGTTGCGTTCATCCTAAATTTTATGCATTTCAAGTGATTTCGACATGATAACAATGATGTCTTTATCTTTTGAATGAGAGTCTGAAGCATCATCATTTCTCAGCTAAGTGGTCTCTTTTTCATCATTGTTTCTCCGATCAAGTACTTGTGTATTGAGATGTTAGCTGCATACATGAGCATCTTCTATAGATCCATACATTTCATTTTATACTTATTTGCATGAAGAAAAATAAACATTTGCATTACTAGTTACTCATTCTCCTCATTTATTTGCATAAAAAGAAACAAATAAACATTCATATTCCATTTGCATTCATTCATCTCTATTGAAAAGATATGCATACATATAGAATAAAGCATATAGAACAACATCTCATAATCAATCAACACAAGTACGATGAAATCAAATCAAGAGCTCATAAATTGGCTGTCCTAAGTCCATTTTCGGGATCAAAATCAAAATCTGACATCAATTCTCTAATCAAAATTTCACGATATTGACCACTTAGCGCTTTCATCAATTGCTCATTCTCTTCTTCAATTTGCACTTAATTTATTGTTAATCAACGTTAAATCTCAATTTAATTCTCACATTAATTCTGATTTTAATCTTCAACTTTAATCTTTGTGCTCAAATAACTTATCATCGCTACAAATTTTTTTGCCTACAATAACTGCGCAACCCTCACTATCTTTCGATTTCTCTCCCGAGGGGGCATACTCATGACCTCAAAGTCAAGAATTTCTTTCAAAAATATTTGTTACAAGTCGAGCAACTAAGCTTCATCAAATCGATTACTAGGGGAATATCAGTTTTATCGCTTCTTATCAAGCTGACATTGTCTTTGTCTGAATCAGTCTCTTAATGTTAATCAGTTTCATAAATTTTCATCAAGTTGATTATTCATTTAAACTCAATCAAGGGTTTAAAGAGTATCTTTGATCACACACTCAATCTAAGCAGGTGTTCAGTTTCATCATATTGAATCAAGCTGGATAGTTTATCTTCGCTCATCGTATCTTGATCAATCATGTTCAAGATCAATTTTCTCTTCGCTCACTGAGTCTAGTTCAATCAAGTTCTAGATTAGTAAGATCCGCTTCTTGATCAATCAAGTTCAAGTTCGATATCTCTACTCTTCATTGGTCCTAGTTCAATCAAGTTCGGGATCGGTTTCGCTTTAATCAACTCTATTCAGTTTCATCACTTCAAAATAAGCTGAATACCTCTCTCTTCATCTGGTTCGTGATCAATCAAGTTCAGAACTGGTATCTCCTAGACATCAAATTTTCTTTGAACCAATGCACTGCTTGCACATTAATTCAAAGAGGGGCAAATGTAATACCCTAAAAATTGTCATTTAAACCATGAGCCCCTAATCTCGACAATGTCACCAAGGTCGTAATCAAAGGCAATTAAATAAATCTTGAGCACATAATTAATTTATAAAATCATCAATGTCACATGGCAAAATTAATCACTCAATATTAATTAAATATTTATTTAATTAATTAAATTATTCCAAGTAAATCATTTTAAACAATTATCTTATTTATTTTAATTAAATATGTTTTGCATATTTAATTAAATAAATTAATTTGCCATTAAATTATCAAAAAGAGGAATTAATTTGAAAACTAAATAAAAACTACCATAAATCTTCAAAAGAGGAAACAAATCAAGAAAGAGGAATTGGAAATTATGAGCACAAATCTTCAAAAAAGGAAACAAATCCAAAAAGGAATTAATTGACTTAAAAAAAGAATTAAAAATTGAGAAAATAAATCAATTGGAGATAATCTTGAAAAATAAATTAAAAATTGATAAATAATCTCAAAGAAAGCAATTAAAACAATTAAATATTAAAATTGAATGAAATAGAGAATAAATCAATTTTTTCTTGATTTTATCTGAATTTTAGTTCAATTTCCTTTAAAACTGAGAAAAGCATCCAATCACATCAATTCACCTAGATTGTGCTTCCTCTTGGAAAATCTTGACCGCTCATCATCATTTGATCTCAGCCGTTGGTATCTTTGTGAATTTTTTATAAATTCAGGCTCTCATCTCTCATTCAAAAATCTTGGAGAATATATTGTTATCAAGCTATTTTTGCTCTAGGTTCATTGATATTTGTGCATTCAGATATTCATATATTAGTTATTTCATACACATTTAGATCATTTATCTCATTTATTGCTTAAATGATGTTAGATTAAATCTTGCAAATCATGCATTCATCTAGCTTAAATCCATTCTCATATAGATTAAAAATCCTTTGTTTAGGTGTCGTCTAGTCACTGGATAAGTTAGCAATCTGAAAGCAATCTAAACTCGCATCTAATAGAAGGAAATAGGTCACTTTGTAATGGTTTATTATTCATTGATTATTGATTTAATAACCATGCATCTAACAACTTAATTGAAGTGTTGTGTATTTTAGATATAGATACAAGTCCACTTTTCACACACACAAGGTGTAGGGTGACTCTATTACATGTGTGGTCATATGAGCACATTGCAGTGACTAGACTGGTTCACTTCAAAGGGAGAGGGCATGGATAGTCCTACACACACTTGTACAACATGATCACTTCCTAGCCATAGATTCAGAAGGTGGAATATTGGAGACGAGTTATAGATGACATAGATAATGTCATATAGAGACCTTATATTGACTATGAGGATTGGGAGGACGACGCTAAAGAGCTTCCATATGTTTGCAGGAGTAGGTATTTGATTGGGTGAATTCCTTATATACTAGATAGGAATCTCATTGATAGGGTATGCAGACAATTTGGGTGGTAGCAGAGGATGCCTCGAGGATCAGGAGAGTTTGCACGGATAGTGCGAGAGCAGGCTCATTGGGGGCCGATTTTGTCCTATGATGTTATAGTTACATAGTTTGAGCAAATGGTTACTATGCCTTGGGATCTCTTTAGGGATGTGGTTGACGTTGGTATAGATGTAGAGTATGATTCCTATTTTGTATCACATCCAGTACCGAGGTTGATAGATCCATATGAGCCTATGGTAGTGAAGGATGATGATCATGATGACAGGGGTGGAGGGAGATGAAGGAGTTGGAGGAGGGGAGCAATGAGGAGGGTGGTGAGGGGAAGGGGTGGATAGAAGGATTCTAGAGAGAGGGCTGAGGAGACATAGGATACACAAGTAGGGAAGTCACCGAGATCACTAAGGGGTAGAGAAGGACAAGTCTTATAGGCTGGTGAATAGGTACAAGGATAGGTACCAGGAAGAGATGCACAGGGATAGGCTAGGCAGGAGGAGGGTGCTCAGGGTGGAGATGAGGAGGATAAGCCATTATCACTATGAGAGATTGCAATAAGATAGGCTGATGAGATTGAGGATCTTGAGAGAGATGTGACTCGATTGAGGTGACAATTGGCAGAGATGCAGAGGGAGAGGGATTAAGACATCTAGAGGTATACTGAGGCTGAGGAGGCACTCAGGGTAGGTAGGAGAGCAACTAAGAACATATTGGCTAGATACACATATGTCCTATAGGCAAGAGAGGAGATAGCCAATTGGAGAGATTTTTACTATGCAACTGTTCCTCCAGAGCTGAGGGCTAGGAGCTTCAGGAGAGATTCTAAGACAACTACCACAAGGGGGAGAGACAGACGTCAGGGATCTAGTGGTAGGTTTATGGGTCCACTCACACACCATGAGGGGGAGATAGAGGAGGTGAACCTAGAGCAGGGACTTTGAGAGCTTAGATTCCTTCGAGGCCAGCTGGCTCTGAGGGAGGGAGTTCATCATATCTCTCATGGATCTAGTTTGTGTATGATGATGTAGACACCTTCAAGTGATTTTGTAGCCTTATTAGATATTGACATCTTTGTATCATGACACACTATTTTTATATATATATATATATATATATGTAAAGCGGAAAATTGAACCCTAGGTGTTCCCCCCCACTCCAAGGAGAAAGGAGGTCACTAGGATTGACGGTTTTCACTTAGGAGAGACTTTACATTCAAAAGAGGGGTTGAAGCTCACAAGATCCAATCCCACACAATGCAAGACTGGATTCTAAATGAGTTTCAAGGGTTGTGAGAGAAAGACTACCCTCTTTTGTAAAGAATGTAGATAGAAGGATTGAATTAGGAGTGTAGGTGAAAGTAAGAAAGATTCGCTTGCAGACAGAAATATAAACATGGGATGAAGCCGCAGACCTGGAATTAGCAGTAAAATGTTGAGACAATGCCGTCCTACAAATTTGAGCAAAAGTTGACAGGACGATGGCGCCCGGCGTGCACACGGTCCTCTGAAAAATCCGCGAAACGAAGGGGGATCTGTTCGTCTCTGCACAAGGGTTCTAGAGCTTCAATTATAGCTGCGTACCTGCAACCTACACACAGAAAAGAGAGGATGATTGGGGGGCTAGGGATGAGGGGTTTGCCTTTAGGTCAAACCTCGGTTTTGGAATTAACCAAGAAATGAGAATGCTATAAATGTAAATGTTTGTAATGTAAACAAGTACTGATACCTTGTTGTAAGAATGTTTGTATTCTTACATGCGAAGGTGTAAATGTTGTATGTTGTATGTTGTATGTTGTAAGTGATCTCCTCTTCAATGGTTGAATCCTTGTCTTGAATGCAACACTTAGCCTTGAATGGAGACTTAGAATGCTCAATTGCTTGAAGGAATGCTTGAATGCTTGAATGTTTGCTTAGCGCTTCCGCCTCTTGTACACATATGTCCTTCCTCCTCCCCCCTCAAAATGGGAGAGGAAATGTAGTTTATATACTTGTCAATTAGGGTTAGGAGACTAATTTTTCCAACCTTAGGCCGACCTGGGAAGATTATTTTCCAATTTGCAAACTTGAAGACCCGATGCCCCAAAAGAGACCGGGCCCAAAATAGGGCCAGGGACCAGGGCGCTGGGCGCCATGGTCCCACCTCCCGGGACAATAGGGTGCAAGGAAGGATTAGGCCAAGGTGCAGAAAAATGCAGTTTTCGGTGTCATAAACAAGTTTCAGGGTCTCCATTCAGGTTCAGTGTTGCGTCACCATCGTGAAGACCCAAATGCAGTCGAAATTGCAAGTGTCACAATTTTAGGACGCTACAATATATATATATATATATATATATATATATATATATATATATATAGAGGAGATGACTCATTCCTTGCGATAGCTATATGCATGTGTTCTATGTGTTTATGATTCTATATGTTCATGTAGTTTATTTATGCGTGTTTTTCTTGTGATGATGATTATGATATAGATGCAAAATATGTACATGATGAGATGCATTTTTTTTCATTCTTTTATGTTTTATATGACATGCATGATGCAAATGTGAATGTACTATAGATGGATGTATGATAATTGACATGTTATTATTATTTATATGATTTGAATGCATGATGTATATATGATATGCTAACTAGTGGTGTGTGCAGGATGTGATGCAATTATGATTTCTAAATGTATCCATATAATGGAAATTGCTAATATGTGGTGATGTAGGTGCAAACTACATGAAATGCATATATTTTTGGCATGTCATTATACCCAGTCATGTGATAACGGGTTACACGAACTTAGGGAAGGACAATGGAGGTCAAGCAAGAAAGGGGGATGGAAGGTAGAAGATATGGAAGTGAAAGAGCTTCTTGTGCTATTATCATTATTGAGCTTTATTATGGAAAATAGGTTATGATAATCAAGGTATAGGTTCGACCTATAAAGTCATTGTACCCGTTTGCATGGAGATCAGAAAGTCACAAACAAGGAATGCCCTAGTTCATACTAGACTCATAGTGTCCTCATATCCTTGGAAAAGTCAAAGCATTACTAAGAGACAATCCAAAGGACAACAAAATAGTAGGTGAATATATCCCATCCTCGCCTTTCTAGTCAAAGACATCCTAAAGATATAATCTCTAGTCAGAGACATCCCATAAAAGCTAAAAAATATGTCACCAAAAGATAAAATCAAAAGAAAACCAAGACTTGACACCAACACACAATGAAATCTTCAAGTTATTTGTGTTTCTTGCTACATATGCTAACATGTTTGATTTGGTCACAATGTTGGCATCCTGATAAAGGATAGATCATGCTGAAAACTATGTTGCTACCAAAGTCTGTCGAAAGATTGATTTATTGAAAGCCCACTTCTGATTGCATCTCATTTGAAACTAACTGAATCCATGAAACTGATACTTTATTACAAAGAAGAACAAAACTTTATTGCGGATTGGTGATGAAAATGACTTCTTATTGTTGATTGTGCGTGAAAAGAAGACGATGCTCCTCAAAACATGTGATGTTTGGGTTGCCACTTCCATCACTAGATTTAGGGTTTTGCCCCAGTTATAGATTGGACTTGATTTATTATGGAAGGAAAGGGTGAAAATAGAAGATTTATTATGAATGGCTAACCGATCTTAGGTAGATCAATAACAAGCCTTGATGGGAATGGGACAATTTATTATGGAGGGATAGGATTTGAGTGTGTACAAGTGAAAGGATCAGATTGAATCTTGAAGGACTGAGGAGCAATGTCTCTACAAATGGCATCGATAACCCTATTTTCTCAATAGTACTTGCCTAGGGAGCCATTGAAGTGGTTTTCACCATTGGACGGTTTTATTTCTCTTTACTTTTTTTGATTTTTCAATTTTTTTGTGTCACAAGGCGCCTGTTTGCCATGTTTTCACCAAGTAACGATTTTTTATTTTTATGATTTTTTTTGTATTTTTGATAGTTTTTTGAAATTATGAGGTTGGATTACAAATGCATCATTGACTTCTATGAATGTAAGGCTATGCAGAACATAAAGGTATCCCACCATGGCTTGAAACTGGTCCACGTTTAGATCAATAGGTATAGAAGTTTCTCTCAATACTTTATCAAGGATGGCCTTATGCGAAGGGGATATGCGTAAAAGCTCAAGGATGGAAATGAGGGCAAGTGTCTCCCTAACCGATGTACAACTTGGTCATACTCATTCTTGGTGGATGAAAAAGTGGTGGTGTTAGGTGGAACACCTTTCAATGTGACTTTACCTCGATGGGTTGTAATATTACATTCGAAGGTTTCATTTTTGGAAGATGAGGAAGATGGTCCAATTCCTTTCAAAACAACTTTACTCCTTTGGGTAGAACCTTTGGGAGTTTTGTCCTTGATGATAATGGTTGAAAAATGATTGTCCATTGAAATGCGATTAATTGTAGAATCATATTCATAGGGTGTCTTGGTATAATTAGCTTGATTGTCTGTAGTTTTAGCTTTACCCTTGTAATGTTTAGGAAATGGCTCCTTAAATATCACATTCTCTTCATTGGAGGTGTGACTATCGACTTCTATGTCACCTCTGTCAATAAGATCTTGTATGATATTATTCAATCTGTGATAATTGCTAGTTATATGTCCTTTACTCTTATGGTACTCATAATATTCATCATCATTCCACCAATTTGGTTTTACTTTTGGCTCATATGGTGGATTATATGGTAGTGTTATTAGCTTGTTTTCCACTAACCTCTTGAATGTTGTTTCAATCAGTTCTCCCAACAGAGTGTACTTTCTTCGGGGTTTTGGTTTCCTTTGATTATTCATTTGATTGTTCGTATTAGGAGAGATTGCACTAGGGAAAGTTATCAGAGGTTTCACAACATTTGCATCTACTACCCCATCATTGACTGTGTTCTTATTCTTGTTCCAAAAATGAGGTTTGTCTTTCCCATTTGATTCCTCTTTGTTCTCTTTGAATATCTTAATCACACCTTGTTCGATAAGGACTTTGTCTGTTGCTATTCCTTTCTCAATGACCTCTTTGAAGGTAGACAAACAAGCTTTTCTTAGCTCATATCCAACATCCTTGTTGACATTATGAGTGAAAATTTCTACCACTTGTTTTTGTCGGATATCACAAGAGCATCGATTAGCAAGACCTCACCATCACTGTAAGAATGAAGAAAAGGATTCCCTATTTTTCTACTTAGTATTGCACAAGGTACTTACTGACACATCTATTTCAATGTTATATGAGAAGTTTTGTAGCCTTTGCTAAATCACCCCATGACTTAATTCCAGGTGGAAGTTCGGAGAACCATTCCATTGCTTGTTCACATAAGCTTTGTGGAAATAATCTCATCAAATATGTTTCTTCTCCTGCTACCTCAATGCAAGATGTGAAAAACTATCTTATGTGTGCATTAGGGTCCCCTTTGCCTTTGTACTTATCAAATTTTTGTGTCACAAAAAGTGGAGGGAATGGAGGCATTGTAATTATTCTATCAAATGGGTAAGGACATATATCTTTCATTATGTACTATCACTTTAGTGTATTCATGTCCGCCATTTTCTTTTGCAAATCCTTGATCTATTGTTGCAAGTCATTCTTGGGTGGTGCCTTTTCTCTTTGAGCTAGTCCCACACCTGAGCCAGTGGGTGGAGGAGAAGGGATATAATGCTTTTATGTATGGTATTGATCATATATGTGCTCATATGGAGGAGGAACATAGTTATAACTTGTATATGGACCACTTGGTATGGTGTTGTAATGAGGAGCACTAGGTCTAGGTCGATACATGTCATGACCATAAAGATGAGAGGTATCATAAGTGTGATCTTGAGTATTGCCCCCAAATCTGACACATGATTTCCTCATGTCATGATTTTGAATATTTTCTTGAGTGTAATTATATGCATTGGTATGATCTTGGATATCATCATGATCATGTGTAGTGGTAGTTCTTCTCCATGGGAAAGGATGACTGCGAGGTTGTTCATGAGAGGTTCTATCATAACTGACATGAGAAAGAGTGTATGTATTTTGGAATTTCAAGTTTTTGAAATAGAGAGGAAGGTGAGTCAAGCACAAGACACTCTCTCTTATTACCACCATTATTAGGTCTCCTAAGTTGTCTTGTATTAACTTAATTTATTTGATTTGCATCATCCTCCAAAATCTGTGACATATCAAAATCACAGGGTAATCTTGTTCCACTTTGTTCCATGATTTGTAGGAAATATTGTCTATCCATCTTCATGATTTATTGAACCAATTTATTAAAATGAGGATCCATGATAGTTTCCCCAACTTCTACAAAATCCACAGATATATTGTCATTGTCATTATCATTTCCATTGTTGTTCTCATTATTGTCATTGTCATTGTCATTGTCTAGTATATTACTGTGATTGTCAAATGGATTGTAAAATTTGTCTCCAAACTCATAAGTACTCATGTTTAAATACTTTAAAGCTTCTTCGACTTCCCTTCTAGACCTTTGTGAATGAGTTTCAACCATAGACTAAAGTATCGACCAAAATGAAAGGTAGGATGAGAATGCAAAGACTATGGAAGACCAAGGGGTTTATGAAGTGTAGATGAATCTAGGGTAAACTTGCAATGTCCAAAAGTGTAAGACCAAAGTATGTATGTTTTAGAGTAAGGTGTGGCTTCCAAAGAGATGATGGATCTCTTGATGAGGTAAGTTGACCTTGACTCAAGAAGACCAAATGAGACCCTAAGATGATAGATCTTGATACAAGAATCACCTAGTGTTGTGTTGTAGTATGTTTGCAAAGTTTGATGAGGACAAGAAAAGTAACCTTTTGACTCAAATTTGGAAAATATGTTTGAGGGCAATGCAAGTGAAGGAAAATGATTGACTTTTTTTGACCAAGACAAGTTGACTAAAGAATGAAGCCCTATAGGAAGCAGCCTTAGAAGCTCTTTGAATCTGAAAACTTAAGTCCTTTTTCTCTTGACAAATCTTTTGCAATTTGTTAGTTCTAAATGCAGGTGCAGTTTAAGTAAACCCAGATGTGATTTTTCAGTAAGAACACTGTTATAGTAGACACATACGTGTCTTTTAGAAATTTTGACAGTGACAAATTTTATAAAACACAGACGCAATGCTGTCTGACACAGACGCGGTTTCTAACCAAAAACGTGATTAGATCTGATACAGACGTTGTTTATGAAAATGTGACAATTTTTTGCTGATATTCTATTGTAGGACACAAATGCAGTTTTGTACTACACAAACATGATTTATGAACACAAACAGTTTCAATAGTCACAGATGTGTTTTCTGATACTTTGTGAAATTTTGTCCAATTGTGAAGTTGTTCAATATGACCAAATCTCAGTGTTTTTGAATCTTTTCATGGCAAGAGGACACAATAACAGTGAAGACTCAATGTTTGAAAGTGTTTTGTCCAAAGGATAAAAAATGTTTCCAAATGTGAAATATTTTTGCATATACTTGAAAACACGATAGACACAATGTTTCTTTGTTTTTCTTAAAAATGTTTGAGTGTTTTTGATCATGCAAGCACAAATCCTAGGGTTGGTCGAGACAATAGTTGTTGAGTCTCACTTGGGGGGTTACCCCGAGCTACATAATTTAGAGTGGATACTTAGATGCTTGACCCCACTAGCTCCACCCTCGACACTCACTTATTTGGGGAAGCCAAGCACTAGTCCCCATGAAAAATCCCTATGGTGAACTTTGTAACTCTATTAAGAACCATAAGAATGTGAGCTGCTTAGGAGGTTCAACCTCTTGCGCCAACAACTAAAAGGTTTTTGGCTTCTAACATAAAAGGTGTCTAGTAAGGGCATGTGTTCGGGTGGCTATAATCAGTAGCATGTTATGCTCCATTAAATGGAAGGCCTCCCAACCTATAGAGGTTGTACTCTATAAGGTTTATGAGGAGTCATAACACTGTTATAGCAGCATGTAACACCCTTCGCTTGCAAATTTTGTCATAAGCACTTTTATTTATGGTGGGTTGGAAGAGCTTGGGTTTAGTTCGTTAGCACTTGGGTCATTCCCTCTCACTTGGCCTTATGGGCTACTCAGGAGGCAGACCCTCTAAAAGGTAAAACACAAAGAGCCTATTGCTCAAGACACAAAAGCCGCTTGTTAATTTTAGAGCACTAATTGAAGTGATTTGCTAGACTAAAAAAGACAAAGCAAGAAAATTTAAAATCAAATCTTTGCCAAAGGTCCTGCACCAAACTTATTAGTTGTTTTGAAATAATACCCTTCCTGCAAGCACACAAGTTAGGTAAATTTTAAAAATCCCAAAATACTATGAAATAGGGGCCTTTGACAAGAGGTTAGATCCAAAAACCAAATCTGAAAACCCTAAATAAAAGTGAAAATGCAAAACTGAAAAACACAAATGCAACTATACTAGACGCATACGTGGAAACATATCACAGACATGAAAAGATTGAACTCAAATGCACTTTCACAAAATCAGACCCTACAAATTTATCAAAAAACATTGACGCAAAATCTGGGTACAGACGTGGAAACAAAACTTATAGACATGATTCTAGAAACCTATAGCCTGCAAAACTGACTGAAAAACCTACAAAATAAAAATGCAACAAAAGGAAACACAAATGCAAAAAATAAATAAAAAATGCAATTAGATGTGTCACAGACGCGACTTTGGGATAAAAAATTTGCAAAAACAATTGGAAATCAAAAATGCAGAAAGAATAGTCATAAATGTGGAAAGAAAACATAGACGCAGAAAGATCGGTTGTAGACGCAAAAAAATGCACAATCGTTGCAATGTCGAACTTGCAACTTTTAAAAACACAAAATTTGCAAACAAGATGCCAAAATAAAAAGGGACAAGAGTCCCATTGGGCCTACCAAAATATATATGGTGAAAATGGATTAATGGAAACAACAATATTGAAAGACTAACAAGGATCAACCACAAAAACCCTAGCGTAACAATGAAAATGATCCACCATACACAAATGAAGATACCTAAGACTATACAAATAAACAAAATAAACCAAGATATACGATTAACATGTCTAGTAGGGTTTCAATCTTCATTTCTTCCTATCTCCATTTCCTAAAGCATCTTCTATATTCTCCTATAAGGCATATGGAGAAGTTGAGAAAATATAACTTATGAGATCCCAAGAGCACCTACAAGCAAAATACCCATCACAGGAGAAGATTGGAGACAAAAACACAATAATGGCTCTGAAGAAAAAGATTATCATTCAGAGATAACAGAATAGAAAATTACAACACAATTCTTATGAATGAGAATATGAAACCCTAAAGATGTGCAACCCTAAAGAAAACCTAAAGGGATAATGTGTATTTAATAATTAGAATAATTATTAAATACCTACAATATTATTAAATGCCTAAGTTTAGCTTAATTGTAGAGTATAATAGACTAATAATTAAATAAATAATTATTAGCTAATACAAGATAACTCTAACACCCCCCTTACTTGATGAACTTAGGGAGTAGCTAAAAACCTAAATGCAGGAAAGCAAATTGCAACTACATGAAGAAGACAAATTTGCTATCCGAGCAACAAGGCCTCATGAGGTACCCAATCACAACCAAATCTCTATGAATCGGAGAAATAGAGTAAACCACATGGGAAAAAAATCTACTCCAAAAAGAGATGGGAAAAACATGCTATATAAAAAAAACATGAAGGAAGGAAGGCCTCAATGAGACCTCCCGAGGACAACTTCCTTCACCCCAAGGATAGAGCGCAATGGAAGGTAGCACGAAGATGCAAAAGGTTTAGTGAAGATGTCAACAACCTGCTCCTCTGTAGGAATGTACTCCAAGATGAGAAAGACATCCTGAATCAACTGTCTAATGAAGTGCATGTGAAGTTCAATGTGTTTAGTCCTCTGGTGCTCCACTGGGTTGCGGGAAAGGTGAATGGCACTTTGATTATCAAACCAAAGAATAGTGGGACTATCAAGAGGGAACCCAAACTCAATCATCAACTTTCGAAGCTATAAAACCTCCTGACTAACTAACACCGCTACTTGGTACTCAGCCTTTGTAGATTATAATGCAATAGCAAACCGCTTCTTGCAAGACCATGTGATAGTACCAAAACCAAGGCAAAAAAAAAGCCAGAAGTAGACTTCTGATCATGAGAATCACCAGCCCAATCTGAGTCAGTGAAGCCAACAATGTGAGGGGATCCTGAAGTATAGTGAATGCCAAAATGTGTAGTGCCCCGAATGTACCTCAAAATACATTTGGCTTCTTGCCAATGAATCTCATGAGGATCATGGGAGAATCGAGAGACAAGAACAATCACAAAAGAAAGATCTGAGCGTGTATGTGTTAGGTACAAAAAAATGCCAACCAACTGCCTATATAAGGTAGGATCCACAGAAGGAGTAGAACAAGTGGCAGACAAAAAAACACCTAACTAAAATGGTGTGGGTGAAGGCTTGCAAGTAAGCATGTCAAATCTATGAAGCATATCAAGAGAATACTTTTGCTAAAGTACAAAAATCCCATCAGAAGATTGAATAACATGTAGGCCAAAAAAATAGTGCAGAAGGCCAAGATTTGTCATCTCAAACTGCTCCATCAAGGCTCTCTAAATATCCTAAATAAAGGAGGACGAGCTACCGGTAATGATAAGATCATCAACATAGAGCACAAGGATAACTATATTATCCCCTTGATGCTGAATAGATACTGTGGGATCAGAATGACAATGGGTAAAGAGTGTGGAGAGAAAGGAGTCCATCTTCTCATACCAGGCCTGACGAGCTTGTTTGAGACCATATAATGAACGTTGAAGTTTGCAAACCAAAGAGGAATCCTGCACAAATCCCTGAGGCTACTCCATATAGATCTCCTCATGAAGGTCTCCATGCAAGAAAGCACTCTTCACATCCATATGAAAAATTGTCCATCCCTGTGAAGCTTCCAGAGAAAGTACAAAGCGAATAGAATTCATCTTGGTGATAGGAGAAAAGCTCTTAGAGTTTAATACCCTCCACCTAAAAAAACCCCTTCACAACAAGACGATCCTTATACTTATTAATAGAACCATCTACAACCTACTTGGTACGGTACACCCACTTGCACCAAACCAAATTTCTTCCTTTTGGAAGAGTACAAAGATACCAAGTATGATTCTTCATCAAAGAAGAATACTCCTCATCCATGGCCCTATCCCACTCTGGGTGACCTATCACCTCTAATTTTTTTTGAGGATCATCGAAAATGGCATGACTCAAAAGACTAGAACTAGATGTCTGTGCATGAGTACGACGAGTATTAGAAGGATCGTCTGCCATAGAACCAACAATATCAACTGTAAAATGGGTCCACTTGGGCAAAAGCTGAGTTGCGGGTGGTGGTGGTGGTGGGAATGGTGGAACATCATCTGCATCATCCTCAAAGAGTAAGGAATCCTCAAAATATGAAGAAGGAGGAGGAGGCAGTGAGGAAGAAGTTGGTGATGTAGAATCCATTTGAGGAAGGTGCTCATCAAATAGGACATCCTACCTAAACAGAACCCTTCAGTAATCAGGATCAAAAAACTTGTATGCCTTAACATCCTCATAGTAGCCAACAAAAATGAGTGGTCGACTCTTCCTCTCCATGTCTTTTCTTTGTGCATTCGGAATAAATGCCCGTCTCACTACCAGAAACTCAGAATGATGAAACATTAGGCTTGACATGGGACCAAGCCTCCTCTAGAGTCAACTGGCACAATGCCTTATGAGGCAACCAATTTTGAATATAAGTGGCACAATTAATTGCCTCAGCCCAAAAGGCAGGCTGCATAGAACATGACTGAAGCATACAATTACTCATCTCCTATGGTGTTATGTTCTTTCTCTCAACAACACCATTCTGTTGAGGAGTGTGAGGAACTGATAATTGATGCTACAAACCATGCTCTATGTAGAAATATGTAAAAGCTTGGTTCACATATTCTCTCCCACCATTTGTGCGTATCCTCTTTATAGAAAAACCAAACTGCTTCTCTAAAAATGTCTTAAAGAATCGAAATGAATCAAAGACATCAAATTTGTACTTAAGAAAGTACACCCATGTACGTCTGGAGAAGTCATCAATGAAAGTGAGCACATACTTGGACCTTGAAAAATATGGAGTTGGAAATGACATAAGATCATGGTGTATCAAATCCAAGGGTGCCTTAGCACATGTGGCTCTACCTATAGGAAAAGGATCATGGCGATGCTTGCGAAATGCATAACCTTGACATACACCATTAGTATAGGATATCTGAGGGAGCCCAATCTTAAGTGCTTGTGTGCTCATCTGGTGTAAGTATCTGTAATTGACATGGCCAAAACGCTCATGCCAAAGTCTTCTTACTGAATCTGCATGTCCTACAAGAGAAACACCTGAACCATCTGGACTCTCAAAGCCATCAAACCGGTATAACCAAGAATTAGGATCAACACTGCTAGTAGCCACAACCAAATTAGGATCATGGAGATCTCTAATAACCACATCATGTGGTGAGAACTCAACTATTTTACCAGAGCCAGAATGACAAATCTGATAAATAGAGAGGAGGTTTGTCGAAATGTCAGGAACCAAAAGAACATTCTGAAAACAACCACCTGTCAATGGAACAAAACTTGAACCTGAAACTGAAAGTTGTCCTGAGTCACCAATTGAAATTTGTAAAGTATTACTGTGAGAAAGTGAGGTAACAAGCTGCTGTGAGTGTGTCATATGGTGAGAAGCCCCTGAATCAATAATCCAAGTGGATGCATAAGGAATAGCTCATGCAGAAAGAGCATGTCCTTTCCTAGTAGAAGAGGAAGATGGAGGCTGAGGAGAAGAAATATGCTGCTACTGCATGGCTTCCTCCAAAGCCTCTAATCATTTCCAACATCAGGAAATTGGATGACCTTCCTTGCCATAGAAACTGCAAAGGTCATCTGATTTCTTCTTAGTCTTGGAGGAAGACTCACCAGACTTAGAAGATTGCTCTTGTTTGGGATAGGACTTTAGTTTATAATCAGACTTAGGTGGTGGCTTGGAGGGATGCTCATTGCCAGCTGAATCCTTCTTAGGCTTTGGTTTCTATTTCTTGTTCTCTTTAGATGTCTGAGCAACCAATACTTTGTGCTTTGATCCCGTGAGAGTGTCCAACTGAGATAGGTGAGCCTGCTCACAAGTTAAGTGATCACATAACACACCAAAAGTAGGCATGATGAAGCATGTACCCAAGGCATCCATAGTAGAATAAAATATGGAAGCAAATATCTGATAGGGACCTACAATCTTAGAGAGAATCAGGTAGATACACTCTGTGTCTATCTTATTTTTACCACAATTGTGTAGGATAGATATGATGGTTTCAAACTTGTCCAGAAAGTCCTCAATGTGAGGAAGGGACTCAGGTAACAAGGAAGAGAGCTCCGCCTCAATCTATAATGCTCTAAACTCATTGATAGTACCAAAGAGATTATCAAATTTGGACCACATAGCCCAAGGAGTGAGCAAACCATAAAGGTGAAAAAGCAAGCTATCTGAAACATGTAAGGAGATGACACCCATAGCCTCATCCATCTTATTTCTGTGCTAAAGAATCTCAAAAGGATGATGCAACTAAGGCTGATCCGCATACAAATAGGACCACAACCCTTGTGATTTGAGAAGCCTCATCATACGAGCTTTCCAGAGGTGATAGTTCTGGGATGTAAGAAGCTCAACTGAAGAATATTCCATGTGTACCTGTACCTGTACCTGCTCTTGATTTTTTTCATTAAGTGATCTTTCAGACTAGACAGAGGATGCATAAGGGTTTTTTTGTTTTTTTTGAGTTTTAGGTGTTTAGATTTTCTGAAGTAAATTACATAAAGTAGTAGAAAAACACCCCCAGAAGATGTAGAACGAAAAAACCATTACAATCTGAGAGCCAGAAAAGAAGACAAGAGCTAAAAAATGTGTTAGACAATATATTATGTACCTGGTCATTTTTCTAGAAAAATTAACCCCAAATATGAGTAGGGCTCTCCAAGACCTTTCCGACACCTACTCGTTTTATGAAAACGAAGTCCGTTTGCTCAAGTTATGGCTCTTAGAGTGCAGAAAAGAGCTCAAAATTTGATGATAAAAAATAGGTATTTAATGAAAAAATCGGCAAATCTCACCTCCAGATCTGAATAGAGCTCAAAAATATCTTTCTGATGCCTATTCGTTTTCGAAAAACCGACTCCGTTTGCCCAAGTTATAACAAAAAAACCTCCCACCTGTCAAAAAGCTTTCAAAGAGGAGCAAGAGGAGGTGACTGGGCGAAGGTGGCTCTCTGGGTGTGTGGCGATGGAGCGCCGGGTGGTGAGAAGATTTCGAGCAGCGGGCGGATTTTGGGCGGCAGGTGGCGAGGAGACTGTAGCGGCTGGGCGGCAAGGAGACCTCAACTGGAGACCGCCTGCTAGTTTGGGAGACCGTATCGGTGTGGAGACCACCTGCATAAAACTGCTGAAACATTTTTAAATATTTTTTCTTTTCTCAAAAACCGTGCCCTGGAAGGGCCAAAATCAATTTTTTTTCCCAGAGCCAATGTTGTCCAAATTAGACAAAATTTATATGAAAATGGATTTTTTTTGGTATTCTGAGCTCAAAGTGCCCAAAAACAAAGAGGTACCCTAGATCCAAAATAAAAAGTCTGAAAAAAACAAAAACCCTTGCCTCCAAAGAGAATCTTTTGAAAAAAAATCAAGAACAAGTAGTAGAAGATGTAGGCTCTTATACCATGAAGAAGTTGAGAAAATACAACTTCTGAGATCCCAAGAGCACTTGCAATAAAAATACCTATCAGAGGAGAAGATTGGAGACAAAAACACAATAATGGCTTTGAAGAAAAAGATTATCATTTAGAGAGGGAATAGAATAGAAAATTAAAATACAATCCTTATGAAAGGAGAATATGAAACCCTAAAGATGTGCAACCCTAAAGAAACCCTAAAGAGATAATGTGTATTTAATAATTAGAATAATTATTAAATACCTACAATATTATTAAATGCCTAAGTTTAGCTTAAGCGTAGAGTATAAGAGACTAATAATTAAATAAATAATTATTAGCTAATACAACATAACTCTAACAACATATATTGAGAAGTTGCTATCCTATGAAAATATAAAATCCTGAAAAGTTATAGTTTGATCATTCATACATAATAAATTGAGTACACAACAAAAATATAGTATGTTATACATATCTATTACATTCTTTTTCCTCGTGGATATTATAAAATAGGAGTAAGAGGATCTACCTATTCTTCTAGGTGTTCATGTTGGTCATTTTATTTATCCTTCTCTAAATTTCCACTTAGCCCTCTTCTTCTTCTCCTTCATCTAGTCCTTCATTTTATTCTTCAACATGCTCATCTTCCTTCCTTTCAATATTATAATAAAAATGCTTATTTTTACTTAGTTTTATCCTTTAGATGTTGAAGATTTGAAAATTCTCTAAACTCCCTTCAAATAAGATTTGTAGAAAAGATCATGTTTTTGGTTAGTGGATTACAAATATTAAAATAATAAATATTATCACTATTTATCCCACAAATATGAATTTATATAATTTTAGATCTAATTTAGATTAATTTATTTTAGGCACATGAAAATAATCCTCACAACAGAATATCCTTACATGTAAACCATGGGTTTTACTACCTATCCATATTTCATGAGGAATTTTATGGACAAGAGGTTGAAGATGAAGATCAAATGATAATAAATACCTACAAATTCTTTCAAAAGACATGATCTAGTTACATACAACTTAGGATATGTCTACCTCTTTCTAACAAGAATCATTCACACTCTTTACCACCTCATTTTTATAAATTGTACATGGTGTAGTTTTATAAATATAAAAAATACCCACATGCTTATAGAGTTTATTGAATTTTGTAGAATAGTATCCACCCCTATCATAAATTTTAATACCCTTATCTTATAATATGTTTAATTTTCAACCATGGATTTACACTCCTTAATCTTAGCGAAAACATTAAAGTTTTAGAATGCATAAAATAAATCTAGATGTATCTGAGGCATCATCAATGAAAGTACTTAAACAACAAGAATTATCGATTTAGGTTTGGAATGTACGTAATAGTATTAATTTCAACTCAATATTTTACTAATACTATATTTAGTGTTTTTCAAAACTACTAAACTTGTTTTTAGAAATTAGATTGGTCTATTATTTATTTCTTGTAAATATTCAATGTTTATAGATTTAATCTTTTGTTAAAGTAAGAGGAATACATTTTTCATCCTAGGGTTATAGTGATACTCCATAGAAATCTCATGTCAATACACTTTGAGGTGTTTGTTTAGAGTCCTTGTTGTGCTTTGTCTACGTCCATACTAAATTTTGAAGCAAAGATAGTAGGAAACTTTTATTACATAAAAATATACTAGGCAATCAACATAACTTGAGAAAAATAGAATAGTTTATGCTCTAGAAAAATTATCCTTTCTATATTGATAAGAGCGTAAAGTGTCCTTTCAATTATTAGAAATATAAAAAAATAAGAATATTAAATTTTTTAGAATGTGAATCTTCATGAACAACCTACAATTCATATCTTATATATTTTTCTTAATTATATAAGAAATTCTTTCTCAAACCAAAAGCCTTGATATATGAAACTAGATAAAAGACTGACTAAGATTAAATGGAGATACTTCATGAGATAAAAAAAGCCTAACTGCCCTTTAACTATGTGCCTTAGGATTCATTATTCCCTATAACTATGTGCCTTAGGATTCATTATTCCCTATAAGATCAAGAAAGAAAGTGAATACTCTAATATCCCTATTGAAATAATTTAATCATGAAAAAGATTAATATAGAAAATGGAAGTCTTTATTTCTACTAGAGTATCCTCAACCCCTATTGTTGCTACTTATATACTACTAGTACCAACAACTCCCATACAATTGGTATTTATTCAGTCACCCTTAATATTTTTCATTGTAATTCTACTATCTAGTCACCATAGATATAACCCCTTTGAATTCTACCCCTACCATCAACATCTTATGAATAATTTTCTAGTCTTTTGTTGGCATGTCTTCTTTAGTCACCATAGATATGACCCCTTTGAATTCCACCCCTACCATCAACATCTCATGAATACTTTTCTAATCTTTTGTTGGCATGTCTTCTTGGACTTATACAACCTTACAAAATGCTCCCTAGTTCTAAATATCTCCTTTGTGGAGCTTCACAGTTTTAGTGAATTTGAAAAGAAGAAAGAGGCAACCTATGAATTCGTTGTACTTTCAATGTTTAATTTTACACAACATCTTCCAAAAATTTCTATGATACCATATTTATGTACAATTTGTTGACTCTAAAAATTAAGCATATATTGCTACTAAGAATTGCCATGGAAATGATCAATCCTTGTACTATGTATAAAAAGAATAGAGGTTCCATAAAATTGGATAATGAGAAATATGCAAATAGCTATTAGATTGATTAATTTTAATACACATCAAAATGTGTAAGGTCCATGCATAATATTTTGTAAATGTTCTACCATATACTTAGTATCTTATAATATGTTTAATTTTCAACCATGGATTTACACTCCTTAATCTTAGTGAAAATATTAGTTTTAGAACGCATAAAATAAATCTAGATGTATGTGAGGCATCATCAATGGAAGTAGTTAAATAACAATAATTATTGATCTAGGTTTGGAATATACGTAATAGTATTAATTTCAACTCAATATTTTACTAATATTATATTTAGTAGTTTTCAAAACTACTGAACTTGTTTTTAGAAATTGGATTGCTCTATAATTTATTTCTTGTAAATATTCAATGTTTATAGATTTATTCTTTTGTTAAAGTAAGAGGAATACATTTTTCATCCTAGGTTTATAGTGATTGTCCATAAAAATCTCATGTCAATACACTTTGAGGAGTTTGTTTAGAGTCCTTGTTGTGCTTTGTCTATGTCCTTGATATAATACATATGTTATTTGGCTTTTGAATTATATTGCTTAGATGATATTTAAATTAGTTTTATTCTTTTTCGATATAATTTTGATAATTTTTATTTCACATTTAATGTCTATTTTTTATTTGTTGCATTTACAATAGTAAGAAAGACTAGAATGAATGAACAACGTTCTTGTAATCATTATACTTCATACTTTAGATTGAGAGTTTCAACAATGATCATAACATTTTAATTTGCATATAATTATTTCTAACAACTTATCATTCTACGATATAAATTAAATAGTTATTACTGAAGAAAAAAGTATAAATTAGACAAATTTGAAACATCATGCCTTTCTAATGAGTGTAACCAATGTTTGAAAATTTAGATAGCTATCTCTTAAAAAAATAGACAAATTTGAAGAAAGATACATGCCTTTATCAAGCCATCAAATTAAGAGAACAAATATTTAGAAATTTAGATGACCATGTTTAACGAATATAGATATATTGTCATGTTTGTAGATAAATTTGTGTAAATACATATATGCTGTGAGTGGCAAGCAGCTAGAGAGTGGCTGCAGTTATTTTGGTTCCAAAACTGCAGTACAGAGTCAATAACATGCAGGTTATCGATCGTTATACACCGTTGATTTTAAAAAGAATGGTCACGATTTTTTAAGTTGCCAACAACATGATGTATGAATTGAAAGTTTTGGAGCCAGAATAGACGCATCCCTAGAGAGGCACGTGAGAAAAGGAATAGGCAAAATAGTGTGGTAGAAGAAAATAATGAGGTGAAACAGAAGAGAACAGGCAAGCAACTGTGTATACATCAACACTTAAGTGGTCCATGCGAATATTACACACTGCATACTATGGTGAAAATTTGCCAGTGCCATCATTGCAGTTCATAGTTTGTTCATTTCATCTTGCATGGATTTTTGGTATCTACACACGCATTTGACATTGTTCATGAATATAAACCAAAGGTTTGCATGCATGCACAACGTTTATTAAGATTGAATCGCTTTCAAATCAACTATATATCAATCCTGAGATGCCACTCGAGCACTGGCGTGACTGAGGGCTAGAAAAGTAGATGAGACAACCAACATTTTCTTTGTATGAATACTTCGTTGGCATTGGGCTTGCTTGATGATGAAGCACAATGGAAGTAATGGCCATTTGAGGTGTAGACAATTGTTAATGTATTAATCTTTAGGTTAAAACTTAGTAATTTTAGGTTAATTTTAGTTTTGTTTGATTTTATTAGTTTTTGTACAGTTATAACTTATTTGTTCCATCTGACAGTTTTTGTGTAACTGTGCAAACTGTTCGCTGCCTTTATTATGCAGCAAGTACTTCTTGAATACTGATGGAAAAGTGTTTCATTTTATTTTTGTCATTTCATTTACATTTATGCCCTAACAGTGGTATCAGAGTGGAGAAATAAGAGCAGAGAATTCTACAGAAACAATAAATTGATTCAGGTGATATCAATTTATTTATTCTCTATTTTTAAAGGATTGAGAAGTTATTTTAAAGTTGCAGGCCTTGCAAATTGTGTTTATTTATTTTAAATTCAGAATGCAGTCTATTGTTTCATTGATTGGAGAAACTTTAACAGGAAAAGATAATTGGATGGAATGGCATAGAAAAATTGAAAACACTCTCATTTTTAATGATTTATGGTCTAAAATTTGTGATGGAAATGCCCAACCTACAACACCAATTGAGGCTAAAGAAAAAGAAATTTGGCAATATAAAAATTCCAAAGCTTTGGCTTTGATAGGAGCTTCTGTTAATGGAGATGTGTATCGACATATACAAGGATGCACATTTGCATGGGAAGCCCTTCACAAATTAAAAGATTTATTTGATTCTCATTCAGAATTAGAGTTTATTCAGTTACAATTAAAATTGTTTAATCTTGAATTGAAAAATGGTGATGTTATGAGTTTGGCTTCTGAAATCAGAGCTATAAAACATGATGTTGATGCTGCGGGTGGAAAAGTTGATATCTATCTCACTGCTTTCATCAAGGCACTTCTTCCAACACATTCCACTTATCTAGAGTCTCTTCAAGCAAGTAATCAATTGAAAACCATTTCATTTGATAAATTAGTTGAAAAGTTAGCAAAACGTGAAAAAGCTTTTGGAAGGAAAATAGATAATACTACTGAAAATGTTTGTTTTGCTCATCAAAAAGAAAAATCTATCAATAAAATCTCTTCAAAGTATAGTTATAATGATAAAGGAAAAACTAGAGGTCAATGGAGGCAACATGATAATCAAAATGATAGGCAGTATTTATATTGTAAAAGATGTGGTAGAAAAGGTAGTCATGAAGCACATGAATGTAAGCTCTCATGGGACAAGATAGAAAGTTTTAGAGAAAATTCATTTAAACAGAAAGATAAAACAAAAATGCACAGTGATGATAAAATTTCAGAGGATAAAATTTCAGGAGCAGCCCAATTTGCTTGTGACAGTGATAGTGATCAATATGTGCTTTCTGTTTCAGATTTTACATCTAATTCCTCATGGTATGATTCTTGGATCTTAGATACTGGAGCCACACAACATATGACATTTCGGCGTGATTGTTTTGAAGAATTTCATGAAGGTGCCTATGGTCCAATTTATTTAGCAGATAAATCTAGTCTGAAACCTCTTGGAAAAGGAACTATTCGATTTAAGTTGCCTAATCTTCAAGACCTTGTGCTTCATGATGTATTATTTATTCCAGAATTACAACGAAATTTGCTATCATTAGTATTGATTCGACAAAAAGGCTATTCTATTTTCTTAAAAGATGGGCAGGTTGTTGTAAGAAAAACATCTAACAATCAAATTGTTTTCACTGGGTGTGAAGATGGAAGATTATTAAAATTAAATGGTGCATCTACTTCTAAAATTTTTGCATATCTTACTGAAGAAGAGAGTCTATCACCAAGCCTTTTATGGCATGCAAGATTGGGGCATATTAGTTATGATAGCATTCATACCATGCAAAAGAATGGTGTTGATGGTTTGCCATTTTTTTCTAAATCAATTGAAAAATGTGAAGCATGTATTCTTGCCAAACAACATAAAAATTCTTTTCCTCATTCCACCTGGAGAGCACATAGAAAATTGCAACTCATTCATTCAGATTTGTGTGGGCCTTTACCAGTAACTTCTATTGGAGGATCTAAGTACTTTATGTTGTTTATTGATGATTATAGTCGCATGACTTGGATTTATTTTTTGCAGCAAAAATCAGAGGCTTTTGACACTTTTAAAAGATTTCGTGTTATGATTGAAAATCAGGCTCAATCTCAAATTGGTACTCTTCGAACAGATAATGGTGGAGAATTTACTTCTCTAATTTTTGAGGATTATCTTTGTCAAAATGGTATTCAGCATCATCTCACTATTCCAGGCACTCCTCAAAAAAATGGTGTTGTTGAAAGAATGAATAGAACTATCATGAACATGGTTCGAGCAATGTTATATTTCAAAGGCATCAAGTTATATTTTTGGGCTGAAGCAGCAAGAACAACAGTCTATCTTCGCAATAGATCTCCATCATCTGCTCTTCACCAAACAACTCCATATGAGGTTTGGTTTGGTTATCCTCCAACTATTCGACACCTTCGAATTTTTGGTTCTATTTGCTATGCTTTGATTCCTAAAGAAAAAAGGAATAAGTTGCATCATCATAGTTATAAGTGCATTTTTTTGGGCTATTCTGAAACTTCAAAAGCCTATAGATTATATGATGTTCATAAAAAGTTTTTTATTGCTCGTGATGTTGTATTTTGTGAATCTTTCAAAAGTGATACACATATTGAAAATGAGTTAAAACAGCTTGATAAATTTGCCACATCTTCTCCTTGGATAGAAAATTCTTGTGAGATTTTACACTCTGGAGGAATGAATACATGTGTAGAACCTGCATCTCAAGCTACCTCAACTCATGATGCTCCACCTCTTCATGTACCAGAAGAAGCCCCTTCTCATAGTGATGTTCTCTCTAATGATGAGCCTGACTCATTACCTCCCAATGAAGATTCTAATCTACAAATAGAAACATCTATTGTCCCACAAAAATCCTCTCATAGGTGGACCAAACAAGTTCAACAAACTTTGAAAGATTTGCGACCTGATGAAATAGGTAAAACAGGTACAAGAAGTTCTTATAAAGCAAGGCTACAAGCTCAATCTAATATTTCAGATAACCTTGAGTCTATTGATGAGCTCAATCTCACAATCGATTCAACACCAAATTCCTATAAAGAAGCTCATCATATTTCATTTTGGAGGCAAGCTATGCAACATGAGTATAATGCACTTTTGAATAATGGCACATGGGAGTTGGTTGATCCTCCTCTTTATTGTAAACCTATCGGTTGTAAGTGGATTTTTAGAAATAAATATAACGCTGATGGTTCACTTGATAAACACAAAGTACGCCTTGTTGCCAAAGGTTATGCTCAAAAAGAGGGCATAGACTATGATGAAACATTTGCCCCTACAGCAAAATGGACTACTATTCGTGTTTTGTTGGCTTTAGCAGCCCAAAATGGTTGGAACATCCATCACATGGATGTTAAAACTGCATTCTTGAATGGTGATCTTAAAGAAATAGTATATATGACTCAACCTGAAGGCTTTGAAGTTCCTGGTAAAGAGGACAAGGTATGCAAGCTTATAAAATCATTGTATGGTTTAAAACAAGCCCCACGAGCCTGGTATGAAAAACTTACTGAGCATCTCTTGCAGTTGAATTTTCATCACTTTGAATTTGATGATGCAACTCTTTTTGTTAAACAGATTGATGGTACTATTGTCTATCTTATTGTTTATGTGGATGATTTATTTATCACTGGAACTAGTGAGGCTAATATTCAAAATGTAAAAGAAGGATTGCAGCAAGGTTTTGATATGACTGATTTGGGTCATCTTCATTACTATTTGGGAATTGAGGTGTTTCAAAACCCCCAATCTATCTTCATCAGTCAACAAAAATATATTGGTGATCTTCTCAAAAAGTTTGGTATGGCTGATTGCAAGCCTCTCAGCACTCCTATGGAGCAAAATCTCAAACTTTCATCTAATGATTCCTCTGATTTGGTTGATGCAACTTCTTATAGGCAACTAGTTGGCAGTTTGATTTATGCTACAACTACTCGACCTGATATTTCTTTTTCTGTTGGAGTTCTGTCATGATTTATGCAACAACCTAGAGAAACTCATTGGTTAGCAGCCAAACGGGTTCTTCGATATCTACAAGGCACTCAAAACTATGGGCTTAAATACTCCAAGATATCAAAATTTTCTTTGCTTAGTTATTCAGATTCAGGTTATGCAGGTGATATGGATGATGGAAAATCTACATCTGGTTACTTAATGTCTCTTGGTTCTGCTGTAATCTCTTGGAAATCTAAAAAACAACCAGTCCCAGCTCTCTCTTCTGCAGAAGCAGAATATATAGCAGCATCTGAGGCAACTAGAGAAATCTTATGGCTTCGAAGAATTCTTGCAGATTTGCAGGCACCACAAGCTTCTTCCACACCACTCTTTATTGACAATCAATCTACTATAAAAATAGCTAAGAACCCAGTGTTTCATGATCGTACCAAACATATCAACACCAAGTTTCATTTTATTCGGCACTATGTGAAAGATGGCAGTATCTCCCCTCAATATTGTGCTACTACAGACCAACCTGCAGATATACTTACCAAAGCATTGGGTCGTGTTAAGTTTGAAAAATTTCGTGAAATGATTGGTTTAACTCCTTCAGATTAAGGGGGAGATGTTAATGTATTAATCTTTAGGTTAAAACTTAGTAATTTTAGGTTAATTTTAGTTTTGTTTGATTTTATTAGTTTTTGTACAGTTATAACTTATTTGTTCCATCCGACAGTTTTTGTGTAACTGTGCAAACTGTTCGCTGCCTTTATTATGCAGCAAGTACTTCTTGAATACTGATGGAAAAGTGTTTCATTTTATTTTTGTCATTTCATTTACATTTCTGCCCTAACAGACAATTGTGTGTCTCCATTGCGCATTTCTTTTTTATTTTTATACCTAAAAAAGCGCACCTTTCAAGTCTTTCAAGCTTAAAATTTTCCATTTATAATCTGTTCTAAGATTCGCCCCTCAAGAGTAGAGCTTTGGTTGCATGGTGATTATACTTTTGTATGTGTCGACTAAAGGTAATAAGGTATGGAGGTTTTGGGAAAAGCAATATGAGTGGGTAATGCGTCCAGAATCTCATGCTGAAATGAAAAACTCAGCTAGAGTTCGTTTGTAATGGTCATCGGCTCATCCGTTAAAAATATTTCAATAGATCCAGAGAAGAATTAGATATAATTGATTTATATTTTAAGATTTTTGCTTCTCTTAGTAAGGATGAATTTCTTTCGAGTTCAACAAGGATAATAAAAGAGGCCCGAAAGAAATTCAAAGCTGCTTTCGAGTGCAAGGAGGATAATAAAAGAGGCCTAAAGGAAGTGTAAAATTGTAGTGGATATCATTAGCTGAGAACACGAAGGAAGCTCAAGCTGTTGTAAAAATTGATAACCAGATTGAATTCAAGAATGCAGTGAAAGAGAAATTTAGAATTTATATATTTTTCTCGAACACAAATTTAAATATCATCATCAAGCGTCCAAATGAATGGAACCGATCTCATAAATTTATATGACCATTTCTAACATCTATACATATATTCTCATATTGGTGAATATATTTGTCTACACACATTGCATGTAGAGGCTTCTAGAATTGATCCAGGTGGATCTAGAAAAACCTAAAAAAATCACAGTCTCAAAATCTCATGAAAATGCCATCATTGTGTAGGGCTCATCGACACGGTTCTAACACAACTTGAACGGGCTCAAGAGAAGTTCGTATGTAGAAGTTATGACTAGTCAAACTAAGCTAGACAACAAAAGGAGTCATCTTGGTCTTCATGAAGAAGTGGCTATGGTAATGCACATATATATATATGATTACTGTAATGCCCTGCCAAGGAACCCCAGCGTATCTAACTAAACTAACTCAAATAAGAGGTAAACTATATATTTTTTTAAAACATTTAGTGTACAACCTATAACAATTTAGGAACAATTCGAAACTTAATTGCACAAGAGAAATAAATATTTCTAAACTTTTCCCTAAGGTTCCTCAACATTGTTACTTAACCACCGATAAAACATAAAAGAAATTAAATCTATTCTAAGTTAACATTTGATCTATTCATTGAACATAAACGAGAAGGCTAACATAATTAAACCATCCATTCACATTTAATTTTACTCAATTAAGAAATTGAATTGCATTCCCCTAACTTCTAAGGCTAAATTCATTTTTAACCCAATTCCAAAATTTCCTACATCATACAAGATAATGAATAACACGCATATATGTATTTCAAGTTACATAAGATTAACATTTTTTTTACTAACATGGATCCTACCAAATCATATCACCTAATTTACTTCACAATTACATCATACTTACATCATTTTCCTAGAAGGTGCATCCATAATACAATTACATTTGATATAAACATAACTACAATATGAAAGATGAATGAATTCTTCACCTAACCTACTAATTTGACCATATCCAAGAGAAACCACTTGAGAGAGAAGTAAAGCTAATCCATGCAAAAAAATAGTCCAAAGTACTTGATAGAAGTAGGCAACTACCACCTGACTATGTGGGCCCTAAAAGACCAACCCTCATGCTAGGATATAGGCATATGGTCCACAACACTCAAATATAGGATAAAAATTACATGGCCTTAAATCACTTCAATAGGGTAAGATAAAAAAATCAAGATGAACACAAAGATGAATCTCATAATAAGGATACTCCAAAGGCTAACAAATAAAACACAAGAGTAGGACACTAGTGCTCGCAAGGGGAGAGTGTCATCACATAGCTTGATATGGGTTATCTTGGCGGTATCCATAGGCCCCGACCCCCATCTTGGGTTATCCTAGTAGCCTCTCTTGATCCTCGGTCCCCATACAAGTCTCATGTGGAACCAAGATACCTTTCAAGAGGATGAGGTAGTTGATCTTTCCAATCTAGGCCTTCCCACCTCATCTTGAGCCTAAACGAGCACTCAAGCCATGAGTGGGGCATACATTATATTGATTAATGTAATTAACCACCCAATCTCCCAATTCATTATTAAGGTTGTCACTTATTAAGCAACTCCCCCAATAGGTTATCCTGGCGATCACTTTAGGATCCCGATCCCCATGGAGAGCCACTCTCCCTTATGACACTATGCTTACTTCAGCCCAAATTAAAGAATATTATGAAACATGAATCATCAACAATAGAACAATATAATCTAACTCAAATAAGTCTCTCAGAAGATATCTAAAACATCACTGCATTCATATAACATTATAATCAACATCTCACCATGGGAGCACATAGGGCTCAAACCAACATAGGAATACATAGAGATAACACCATGAAATAATAAAAACACCACATACATCCACAAATAAATCAACTTTAGTCAATCTGATCCAAATTCGACCGGAAAACATACCATAAACTTCACACTAAGCCTCTGGAGCCCCCGGGAGACACCCGAACTGATGAATGGAGTTAAACAACAAGTACATAACTCAAATTGAAATGTCCCCAAAAGCATTAAGGATTTTTTTTCAGATTCTAATCTTCCCTCAAAAATATATTAATGATTCGTTTCAAGTCTGAAAATGAATTCACAATAAATCTTGCTAAATTAATTGAAAACAACAAAACTGATCAACTAAACTTGCACAAAGGAACACCAAATTGAATGCAATCTTGTAAGACATCATGGGAATGCATTTTTTGATATTTAACAAAAAAATAGAAGGTCTGAAACATAAATTTATATAGCAAAAAAAGACATATTTTATTCCCAAAATCTCTACCAAGCCCACAAAACTGTGATAAAACTATACTACCCGGTTCACCCAAATCACCACAAACTAATTCCATTTAAATTGCAAATGGAAAGAAAAACATATAAATAATATTAAAAATAGAATAGAAATTTTTTTCTTAATAATATCAAAAAAATTCCACTCAACGATAAATAAAATCAACTATACTTGAAAATCATTAAAAACAACATAAAGATTTGTACAAAAACAACCTCTAAAACTCATAAAAAACTTAGCAGAATGGAGCACGGAGGGAGAGGGAAAGGCCAGAGTGGTGTTGGGGTTCCTGTTAGTGGAGATTCTATGGGAGGCAAAGATTATCCATATCCAAACGATTGGTGGGGGTTCTTCAGTGGTGCATGCCCTCTATTTTGGCCTGTTACGTGCTTGGGTTGGTGTGGGGAGGCGACCTCTTTCTATGGTTACCCATTCTTCGATCCCTGGTGGTGGGTACCCACTGCAGTTGAGATTGGTGGTTTATTCTCTATGGGGTCTTCTCTTAGCGTGTGGTGGTGGGCTCCCATTTCTGTCACGACTGCTGTTGGCTGATGTATGGGATTTGCGCTTAGCGTGTGGATTGACCCTGTTTGTGTTCTATGGAAGGGAGTTGCTTCTATCGATGGGGTACTCTTGATTCCTTGGAAATACCCTCTCTGATCGACATTTTGGCTTTGTCTGGGCCACCAGTGGTTGTTGCTTCGCCTATCAAAGGAGTAGTGGGGTTTTTTGTTTGGTTCATACCCTTGAGTTTTTTGGCTAACTTGTTCATTTTGTGGGCTTTCACCATCCTACCTTTGGTTTTTCCCTCTGCATCTTCGTCGGAGTTGTTCTACCTTCCTATATATGTGGAAGGGATTGTGGGGAAAAGGCCTAGGGTTAGGGTGTTTGGAGACTTCCATCCTCATTCTTTGCGGTTATCTTGTTGAATATGTCTGCTATTAAGGTGGAGACACTTTTTGTGGGTAGAGATGGTTGTTCCTTTTTTTTGGAGTTGTTTCTGGACAATGGCTGCTCTATTTTTGGGTGGCTTTAGGTTTGGTTTCTCCCTCAGTGGATTACTATCTTTATTTTGGAGGTGGAGAAGTTTTTGGCCTGTTTGAGGCATATTGCTTTGGGGTGCACCCTCTGTGCTTTTGTTGCTTATTCTCTCGTAGGGGTTTCTTCTGTTCCTCTGGCCTAGTCTATTAGAACCTTTTTTTTGGTCTTCTTCTCTCCTATGGAGGTGGAGAGGCGGGTATGTGCAGGATCATGGTGTGCCAAAACAAACCCTTAAGTGGCAATGAAATTTCAAAAAATCAGAGCTATGCAACTTGACATGAAAAATTGAATAAGTTATGAACATTATTTTTAAAATATGTAAGAAGAGAATCTATAGAAAATTGAATGTAGTTTCTAAGATACTAGTTGTTTTTTGAAAAAAATAAAATTTTATTGATGAAAATTTCAAATTTCAATGCAGTGGTACAAAAATTTCAGGAAAAAGATAAGAAGTAGGTGTATGTCTGACCACCCTAATCACAATCAAATCATAATATTTTTTTATAAGATTTATAATATAATTATTAGACTCATTTCTGGATGTGACACATATTTTTTAATAATTTTTTATAAAGTAAATAATTATTTATGAATTTTTAACTACAACTTTTCAGAAATTCAGAAACTCCTACGTCTAACCACCTTAACTTGGTCAAAACCTTATGAAATTCATTTTAATTTTTTTTTTTCCCTATAGTAGATGAAGCATAGGATGTGACGAATGTTTCGGATTCAAAAAATGTTATGTGGTTTGAAAGTTATGAGTGTTTGTCAACTAGTCTATCAATCAGAACTTTTGTTAGAATTCAATTAGAAAATGAATAATAATTATTTATTAAAGTCGAAATAAGACAAGCCTTATATTGTTGGAAATCTGAGAACTTCCTTAAAAAACTCTTTTTCATTTTATCAATTTTGGCTATAAAAAAAGTCATCAGCCACCAGTGTAAAGTTTGGAAAATCAAGGAATACTGAAAAACACGTTTTTTCAGTTGACTTTCTAGGCTTGTCACTTCCAAGCCAAATCCCAAAGAAGACCCGAATGAAAAGATGGAGGGACAAAAATATGTTTTAAAATCGGGTATTTGTTAAAATCGGATGTCCGTTTTTTGAAAAAATAAAAAAATATATTTTAGTAAATTGGGCATAACTTTTGAATTTTATACCAAAATTTTGATTTTTTACAGGCGTTGGAAAGGTAATTAAGAGCTCTATGATATGGAATAGGTAGATTTTAAATTATTTGTTTTAAAGAATAATTATAATTCATTTAAATTCATCCTTCATTTTTAAAACATAAAAAACTTGTGACTTTTTCATATGATTTTCCTATTGCATGAATTTTTGTAAAAATCATCTCAAAACAAACTAAATAAGTAATTAATTAATAATAGAAAATGTATGAATTTTATTGAGTTTGATAAATTTTGATAAATCATGTTATCTATGTTTGTTCCTTTCTCCACGTCTCTCCCCTAAACCTATCACTCCACCTGTTTGTTTCTTCCTCCCTCTCTTTTGTCCATATTTATACATCTCTCTCTAGATCTATATCTCTAACTGTCATTGAATACCTCATTCATTCTGTTAAGCTCTACAAGGTGCTTATATTTCTACCTCTTCATTATTTCCTCCTCTATGCGACTCTCTCTTTCCTAAGATCTAGACTAGTCTCTCTACATTACCTTCTCATCTCTAGCAACAAAATTCAAAGGGGACAAGGAGAGGCATAGGGAAGTATCAAAAAAAGGAGAGGGGGAGAGAGGAGATAAGGAGAGATTAATTGGGAGAAGAGAGAGTGTGTCAGAGAGGGGGAGAGGGGAAAGTATCAACAAAGAGAGAAGAGTGATGGGGATAGAGGTGAGGGTGAACTCACAATACTGGTTCCCACTTTTTGACCAACTTTGACACTTAGATGAACATTTTGCAAAAAACCTTCACTTTCTGACACCTATAACTTTTAAATCATTAAGAATTTGAAGATGATGTAAACTAGTGATTTGTAGCATCCTTTTTGTAGATTCTAAATATATTTTTTAAAATTTTTTTTGAATAAAATTTTATTGATTTTTCCATCTCCCTCAAAAGTAGTTTTTTATAGGAAACAACATTTTTTAAGAGTGATGTGGATCCCGAAATGTATAAACTTTTTTCTATAAATGATAAAAACTTATCTCTTTTAAATTTTTGTTTGTAACATCAATACCCAGGGCATGTAGTTAGTTTGATAGTGATATGTTGAATATTTTTTATTTTATTAAGTTTTGAAGTCCGACTAATTATAATTTAGATATAGGTGTACGTTTGAACACATAACTTGCTCTATATATATCAAAATTAAGTTTTATTTTTTTTGTTAGAAAGAAGACATCAATACCTAGGGCATAGATATTTTTCAGAATTTTTTGAAGTAGTTTGCTATTTTTCCCAATGCATTGAAAAAAAAGTTCATGTTCGGTGAAAAACTTACATTCATAAAAAATAAAATTAAAATATATTAATAAACTTAAATATATTAAAAATTATACTATTTGGAAAGCTTATAATAAGGACTAAATCCTCAAAAAAACAAAACTTCTAAATAAATTCGTTTGACCCCTCAAAAGCTAATGTAAAATTGGTTTTTTATCAGCATTTGATAGATGCAAAGGAGACTCCATTGCAAGTATGATTTAGAAGTAGAGAGGTTCTATCCAAGAAATTTTGATCTAAGAGCCTTTGATCTAACTCTCTTCAATTAATTACTTCAAATGGGACCTCTTAAAGCTTAAATAATTATGTTTTCCAAAAAATGTATGATTTCGGCAAAAATCAGGATGTACCAAAAAGTGGGAACCAACTTTGTGAGTTCACCCGTGAAGAGAGACATAGAGAGTAATTAGGGGGTGGGGATAGGGGGAGATGGAATTATCTATAAACCCATAGGAGGAGAGAGGTGATCAAGGGTAATTAAGGGAAAGAAATAATGTGAGAGAGAGTTGGGTGTGATTATCAGATAAGAAGAGAGGGAGAAGAGTAAGTATCAACAAAAGGAGAGAGGGAGAGATGTGGAGAGAGGTGAAGAGAGTTGCCATTAGTTTTATGTTCAAAGTTATTCTATATACTCTAGTCAGTTACTACTATTGAAATATTCAGTCGGTATGAACAGTCCAGTCGGTTATAGAAGAAAGTAGTCACAGAGCATAGTATGCACCAAGCTGTCTACCAAGCAACAAAGATGACACACCGAGTTGATATACACCGAGTGAAATGTGTTACCAGATTCATTGAACCTGGACATACATATGGAAACGTGTTACAAGATCAAGGACATTAGAACCATTATCACATTGGAAATTGCACTTAAAGATTGTGTATGATTTTGAGGTCATCTAACCAATGAAATATTTTGCATGGTTATTCATTCGATAAAACATATTTGTAAGATCAAAGCAATGAATGGATCACCGACATAAGAGATCTATTTATACAACATGGATTATGATAAGACATATACATGTAGCATGACAGAAGGGAAGATATAGACATATATGAAACAAGACATGTGAAAGCACTAAGTGTTATGATTGTTACAGAGACACAAAGGTCACCGAGAAGGATTTCAGAGAACAGTCAAAGAATAGAGTAAATAGAAGGGTTTACCGAGTTACTATATGGGTTACCAAGGTATGCTATAAGCAAGGTAATCTTATTCTGAGCACATAGAATCTACTATAACATTCCAGATGTAAAGTTGCAGATATTTGTAATGATTTTATTGTAATATTTTGAAGTTGTAAGAGAAACCTTTAACAGGGTAAAAGACTCTAATCAAGTCTATAAATTGTAAATTATCTAACTAGGTGCAACATTTAGATTAAGTGTTGTAAAATCCTTTAGCAAGGTAGATCTAACAGATCTTAATACTCCTAACAGGGTAAGCTATCAGAAATAGCTAAACATGTAGCTCTAACCGAGCAACCTTTATTATTTCAGTGGTGAAGTTGTGGGTGCCATCCCCACCGCAATTTTTCTCTCTAACCAAGAGTTTCTGTGTAACCAAAATATATGTTTTATGGAGTGAATCATGTATGATTGTTACCTATTTGTTTTAGCTTTATATTATGTTACTGCACTATTCGGTTTATGCATAATAGTAAAGTTATTGTTTAAGAAAAGTTTTAAAGTACTAATTCACCCCTCCCCTCTCAGTACATTAGCTTTCCATATTGGGCCTAACAATTGGTATCAGAGCTTGAATCTTGGAAAAGGGTTTAACTACCTCAAGAGAAAGATATTATCAATGGAAGGCTATAAACAATCTTGGAGGATTGTGTATCTGCAAGAAGAGATCGATCATGCTAATCAAGTAATTGCAGACATGCAAAGGCAAATGCAAAAATCTCTGAAAGTGAGAAGAAGATTATCTGATGATTTGCAGGACTCTCAAGAGTTAGTGGAACAAATTGAGACATCATCTGAGAATAGTATATATGAAGAGACTGAAGAAATGATTGGAGTATTGAAAGAAAAGAACAAAGCATTGGCTGATCAACTAAAAGTAATGAAAAGAGAACATGAACATTTTAGCACACATATGACTAAAAATCTTGGTGCATTGGGGACAACCAAGGATAAAGTAAGAGATCTAGAAAGAGAGAAATAAAATCTTGAAATCTTAGTATTTGATAAGAATGATGAAATCACAAGGATGACTGGAATTCAACAAAACCTGTCAGATCAACTAGGTTATGCACATCATGAAGCAAATCTGAAAGATGGTGAGAATCAAGCATTGAAACTTGAAGTATCAAGGTTGACCGATGAACTTGAAATAGAGAAGAAATCCAAAGAAACATTGAAGAAGAGTTATGAAGCATCAAAGATGTTGGATGAGCAACTGAATATAAGACGACCCAACAAAGATGCAGGACTCGGTTACAAAGGAAAAGACTCTACCGAGAAGGGAATTCATACTACCGAGAGAGGAGAATCATCAAAGAAAGTTGGAATCAAAAGAAAGAAGCCTATTTGCAACTACTATGGAAATCAAGGTCACACTGCCAAAATGTGCCAAATCAGAAAAGGTAAGCAACCGAATGTCACTAAGTCCAATGGATATTGTTACAATTGCAATAAATATGGTCACACATCTAATCAATGTAGGACAAAGTTTGTTAGCAATTATCAGATGGCAAAATTCAAAGGGTTTTGTAAAAACTGCAATAGATATGGACATAGTATCGAGAAGTGTTGGTTTAAGTAAAAGAACTATATGTGGTATGCACACTGAGCAAATGCTAGAGGTTACCGAACTCACACAAATCCTTATCAATAGTATTCTGCAATACCATGGGATTACAATACAAGGATATGGTGTGAATGTTGTGGAAGATATGGACATATAAGTACCAACTGCTTTATAAGTTTTGGGATGAACAACCGAAGATCATGGAGAAATCCTGGTATGGCATGTTTTCATTGTCACAAAGTTGGACACTTGGCTGGAGATTGTAGAGATCAACCTAGAAAAGACACTGAAGAAATAAAAGAAAAATTAAAGATGATTTGGAAAAGGAAGGAAATTGTGTCAAATGAAGAAAGCACCTTACCTACCGAGTTAGGTGCTCCTATTCCAAATTAATCAGTAAAGGTATGAAGGGACTGAATTCTCTCAAGATTAAATCTTAACAGTTCCTACTTTATTATGTACTTAATTCAAAATCTGCATAATTAAGATGTAATAGTAAGTTTGAAATTCTATCAAAGTCTTTTGAAGCACTTTACAGGAAACCTATCAAGTCGGTGAATACAGGAAGCCTGTCAAGTTGGTAAATGAAGGAAGTTTGGTTACTCGGTTAAAGCAAAAAAGGAAAGAAGGTTTAGTGGAACCGAGTGCATTTAATATTTTTAACCTAACCTGCATGGAGCCCGATAAGGTATATTATGTACTTAAAAGCATTTTCGCGGTCATTTTTTTTACTTACCAAGTTTTCGAGAGAATAGAGAAAAGTGAATCTAAGGTGATCAAACCTCCTACAAAGAAAATTCAAGGTATTTACATCAATCTCAACGCATTGTTAAGCTGGTTTACCAATCTTATCTAGTTGATATTATCTGCAAAGTGTGAAGTGTCAGTCATTTGAAAATCCTCAAACCCTAAGGATCTTTTGTTAGTTTTTATCTGAAATCTACAAATGGCACCTAAGATCCAAGATCCCATCATTGTCAAGAATGTAGAAAAGCCCTCACTAAAATACTCATTGACTCCCAAAGTTACATCTGAACTAGATGACAAAACCACTTTTTCACTCATCTCAGACAAAGTGTTATTAGTCGAGGATGTGAGATTCTTCACCAAATGTCATGTTGAAGAACTCGGTCATGTTGAAATCAAAGACACCTATGATGAACTCTGCACCGATGGTAAATTGGTTAGCAAATTTGAGCACATTAAGATCAAGGGATTAACTTAAGCCCTAACCTATCCCCGTGTGTTCAATCCCAAGTGGGTCAAGTTTGTTCTGAGCAGAGTTCACGATGACTTCATGTGGCTAGAAGAGCAACCATTTAATATTACTAAGGAAATCATTCATCTGATTATCGGTTACCCTATTTATGATCACGCCCGAGCTCAAAAGATGATATCACAGAAGGAATTGATCAGTTTAACTGGAGTGGAATCAGATTGCAGAGGATTGAAATCGAACAATGTCATTGATGAAGAACTAAAATTTTCCATTAGAGTAATAGGTTACTGTTTCTTCCAATTAGCAAGGGAAAACAGTGTACCCTGTGCTGCAGTAGACCTAGCATACAAAATTGTGAAAAAGAGAATGAAAATTGATCTATGTGAGGTGTTGCTGAAGAACCTGTTTGATAATTTGAAAACCATCAGGAAGCCAAAGAAGAACAACTCAGCTAATACACTAAAGTTTGGATCATTACTTGTATGCATGTTTTTCTATTTTGAAAAATTCTTTCCATCAGTCGGTAAAGTTGTTTGGGAACTACACCGACCAATCACCCATCAGATTAATGACTTCATTAAGAAGTTAGGTGATAATTTTAATGATATTATGGATGATTACTTCAGTAAGTTTCAAGAGAAAATGCATAACGGGTACCGGATTCCACCCAAGCTAGTGGAGAAATACAAAGATGCCATATGTTTTGAAGTAGACATCGTTTACTATTATGTGAATGCTATGGAACCAAGAACTCAATCTTTGTCACCTATGGGCTATAAGATTGATTTTGACATCACACAACAACAAATTGATGCATTTCTTAGATTGCCAAGGCATGCTACCGAGCTGAGGTATGGAACATATGAAGAAGTGAAGGAAAAGTAAAAATGAGCATTGTAGTACCCAAAGCTACAAGAAAGGCAACAAAGATGATAAAGGCATTATCAGAGAAATTCGAAGAAGACTCTTCCTCCACACCTGTCAAAGGCACTTTAGCGATTACCGAAGAGGAATCTACAGCCCAAGAGGCAGCTATAACACTAAGCATCGAATTGCCTAAGGGAAAAGTGTTGAAAAGAAAGAAACAGGACACATCAAAGGCCTCACTGACTCCTCTAGCAAAATGACCTAACACTAGAGCATCTGCAGCTTCACTGAGTAAGAAAGAAAAGAGTGTTACTATTCCCAAGGTAACAAAGACCTACAAGAAATCTACTCGGAGACTCTTTTTGGCAAAAGAGTCTAGTGACATCGAATCTGAAGATGCTAGCAAATTTCAAATTGTCAAGAGCAAGAAGGTAAATGTACAAAGTGTTGAAAATTTCTATGCTAATCTGAAAGAATATGGTGGATTTGGATCATTCAGATATGTTAAGTATGAAACCAGAAATAATGATGAAAAGAGACAAATTGAAGAAGCTATCATCTGCACACTTCTAAAATTCCAGTTGGCTCCATTGGAACTATCTAAGTCACTTCCAAATGAACTTTATTTGCATATTGATAATAGGTGGAAGTATGCAATGGACTCGAAGAAATAGATCAAAGAAAGAAGTTTGGTACATCGCTTTCCTGACATGTCAGTAGCTGAAATAAAAGAACATCTGACAACCTACAACTCAAAGTTTCTCATCAAACAAAGAGCCTTAAAACTGATGAATGGGCTGTATATTGAAGTAGAAAATGAGACAAAAGCAAAGTGGCAGGAAATCTTTAAAGTCAAGGATGCTGGTGAACAAGCTACAGTTGAAATTGTTGATGTCACCAAGCAAGATCCTGATGTTACCGAGCAAGACCCTGCTGACACCATTCAGATAGATGAAGATATCATGGATACAGAGGCACCGAAATAGGAAATGATAGAAGGCAATGCATATGCAAAACTTGTATCTAGTGAATCAATCTTGGAACAAGTTTAGCCTTATCCACCGGTCAAATAGCCTGTCTCAACTGAAACCCCTCAGGATACAGATCAAGGCATCGAAGGTCACAAGTCTACAATAGGAGAAGGTACTACTCAAGAACAAACATCTCAAGCACCTTCTAGCACTGAAAATGTTGTAACTGAGACACCGAGTACCAAGACACCAAAGGACACTACAGAGGCTAAAGAAACCGACCAAAGTGTTGCCTCTACTAAGCAACCTACTGAGGGTCGTCAAGCCTCACAAGCCATTGTCTTAGTTCAATCGGTGAAAGGTAAAGAAAAGAAGATGAAAAAGCATAGTTTTAAAGTTGATTTGTCAAAACCAATAGTGTTGCCCAATGTAGATATATCAAAATTAAAGGGGCAAGCACTCATTGATTTCAGTGAACTATGCAAAGCAAAGGCCAAACAAGAGAAGCAAATGGCGATTCAAAAGAAAAATAAGGTACTTCAGAAGGTGAAAGCACTCTTAATAGATATGCTACCTGAAGCTACAATGTCAACAGATGCAGCCATCCACATTCAATTGGATGAACTCCTAACAAAGATAGAGACATCTGGAGTAGATGCATCGAAATATTTGAGCAAGGTAAGAGACAAGGAGCTCACTACAAAAATGATAGAAGAGGTATAGAAAGCTATAGCTATTGGAAAAGTTAAACTTGTCAAATTTATTGCTGAGTTGACTCCTCAACTCAAGCACAATCATTATTTATTTTAGAAACTCTGTACATTTTCTTTATTCATTAAAGACATCAAGAATAAAACAAAAGCAATTGAGAAAGAGATCACTGATATCTCAAATAAGTTGACCACAGAGCCAAATTCAGTTTAGAATTTCTATACAAAGCTACAACAACTCATGGCTCAACAATTGGCCTTAAGAAATGAAGAACACAAGATCAAGATGGACATAATGACACTTGAGACATTATTCCATCCTCATATTTCATCCGTCCAAGAACAGATCAACCGAGCCACATACCTCTCTACTACACAAGAGGGAAGCACTCTAGATGGCTTAATATCATTAATGGTGGATATTCAAGTGCAAAATTCTTTAATGGACAGTGTAAAGGATGCCCTCTCTGTCGCTCTCACTGAAGCACAGACAAAGTACAAATCCATTTTTGACCAGTTGCCACCACCGAATGGTAACTAAATTTTGATGTTTGTCAAAAAGGGGGAGTGATATAGTATTCAAAGTATAGTATCAAACAAAAGGAGTATAGTATACAGGGGGAGTATACCAAGTAGAGAGAGCAGTGAACCGAGTAGTGAATAGAACTACATGCAAAATCAGAGTTTTGTATAGTATATCAATAAGGGGAGTATATCTGGATATATTATTTCATTGACTAATGTATATACTGTCAGTATAGTCAAATTTTGCAAGTATATAGATTATTGAGTTATAACTTTGAAAGTAGTTTTTGTCAAACATCTCAACTAATGTCAAAAGGGGAGATTGTTACTACTTATCAAGTTACCATTAGTTTTATGTTCAAAGTTATTCTATATACTCTAGTCGGTTACTACTACCGAAATATTTAGTCGGTATGAACAGTCTAGTCGGTTATAGAAGAAAGTAGTCACAGAGCATAGTATGCACCGAGCTGTCTACGGAGTATCATTCCATGTCTACTCAGCAACAAAGATGACACACCGAGTTGATATATACGGAGTGAAACGTGTTACCAGATTCATTGAACCTGGACATACATATGGAAATGTGTTACAAGATCAAGGAAATTAGAACCGTTATCACATTGGAAATTGCACTTAAAGATTGTGTATGATTTTGAGTTCGTCTAACCAATGAAATATTTTGTATGGTTATTCATTCGATAAAACATATTTGTAAGATTGAAGCAATGAATGGATCACCGACATAAGAGATAAATATATACAACATGGATTAAGATAAGACATATACATGTAGCATGACAGAAGGGAAGATATAGAGATATATGAAACAAGACATGTGAAAGCACAAGTGTTATGACTATTACAGAGACACAAAGGTCACCGAGAAGGATTTCAGAGAACAATCAAAGAATAGAGTAAACAAAAGGGTTTACCGAGTTACTATATGGGTTATCGAGGTATGCTATAAGCAAGGTAATCTTATTCTGAGCACATAGAATCTGCTATAACATTCCAGATGTAAAGTTGCAGATATTTGTAATGATTTTATTGTAATATTTTGAAGTTGTAAGAGAAACCTTTAACAGGGTAAAAGACTCTAATCAAGTCTATAAATTGTAAAGCCTCTAACCAGGTGCAACATTTAGATTAAGTGTTGTAAAATCCTTTAGCAAGGTAGATCTAACAGATCTTGATACTCCGAACAGGGAAGCTATTAAAAATAGCTAAACATGTAGCTCTAACTGAGCAACCTTTATTATTGCAGTAGTGAAGTTGTGGGTGCCATCCCCACCACAGTTTTTCTCTCTAACCAAGAGTTTCTGCATAACCAAAATATATGTGTTATGGAGTGAATCATGTATGATTGTTATCTATTTGTTTTAGCTTTATATTATGTTACTGCACTATTCGGTTTATGCATAACAATAAAGTTATTGTTTAAGAAAAGTTTTGAAGTACTGATTCACCCCTCCCCTCTCAGTACATTAGCTTTCCATATTGGGCCTAACAATCAAGGGTAATTGAGGGAAATATATAATGTGAGAGAGAGTTGGGTGTAATTATCGGATAAGAAGAGAGGGAGAAGAGTAAGTATCAACGAAAGGAGAGAGGGAGAGATGTGGAGAGAGGTGAAGAGAGTGATAGAGAGAGGATAATTAGGGGGAGCAGAGGGGAAGAGGGGAGTATTAACAAAGAGATAAACTAGAGAGAGGGTAATCAGGGGGCTCTTTCCCCATCTCTCCCCTCTCTTCCTTTGTTGATACTCTCTCCCTCTCTCTCTGCCCTCCCCTTCCCCTAATTACCTTCTCTCTACATGTCTCTCTTTGAACCTCTCTCCTCATCTCTCCCTCTCCCCCTTTGTTGATACTTTCCTATGGGTCATATGGTTTCCTAAGGGGTCATATGGTGTTCTATGACCCCTTAGGACACCATATGGTGTTGTTATGGGTCATACGGTCTGCTATGACCCCTTAGGACACCATATGACCCCTTGGGACACCATTTGGTGTTGTTATGTGCTATATGGTGTCCTAAGGGGTCATGTGGCATTCTCTGACCCCTTAAGACACCATATGATCCATTAGGACACTATATGGTGCCGTTAGGGGTCGTATGGTGTGCTAAGGAGTCATATGGTGTCCTATGACCCCTTAGGAAACTATATGATCCCTTAGGTGTTGTTAGGGTTTATTTTGTGTCCTAAGGGGTCATATTATTTCCTAAGGGGTCATATGGTGTCCTATGACCCCTTAGGACACCATTTGGTGTTTTTATGTGTCGTATGGTGCCCTAAGGGGTAATATGGTGTTATATGATCCCTTAGGATACCATATGACCCCTTAGGACACCATATGGTGTTGTTAGAGGTCGTATGGTGTGCTAAGGAGTCATATGGTGTCCTATGACCCCTTAGGAAACTATATTGCTGCTTAGGTGTCATTAGGGTTTATTTTGTGTCCTAAGGGGTAGTATTGTGTTCTAAGGGGTCATATGGTGTCCTATGACCCCTTAGGAAGCTATATGACATAGTTAGGGGTCATATTATGTCCTAAGGGGTCATATTGTGTCTTATGACCCCTTAGGACACCACATGGTGTCGTTATGGGTCGTATGGTGTTCTAAGGGGTCATATGGTGTTCTATGACCCCTTAGGACACCATATTATGTTGTTGTAGGTTGTAAGATCTCCTAAGGGGTTATATAGTGTCCTATGACCCCTTAGGATACCATATGGTGTCATTATGTGTCGCATGGTATCCTAAGGGGTAATATGATGTTCTATGACCCCTTAGGACACCATATGACCCCTTATGACAACATATGGTGCCATTAGGGGTCGTATGATATGCTAAGGGGTCATATGGTGTCCTATGACCCCTTAGAACACCATATGACCCTTTAGGTATCATTAAGCATCATTTTGTGTCGTTAGGGGTCATATGGTGTCCTATGACCCCTTAGGACACAATATGACCCCTTAGATATTTTTAGGGGTAATATTGTGTCCTAACGGGTCATATGATGTCCTACAACCCCTTAGGATACAATATGGTGTTCTTAGGGGTTGTATGGTGTGCTAAAGGGTCATATTGTGTCCTAAAGGTTCCTAGGACATCATATAACCCCTTAGGACATTGTATGACCCCTTAGGTATCGTTAGGGCTCATATTGTGTCCTAAGGGGTCATATGGTGTCTCGTGACACCATATCATGTTGTTATGGGTCTTCTTGTGTTCTAAGGGGTCATATGGTGTTACATGACCCCTTAGGATACCATATGACCCCTAAGGATGATAGGGTTCCACTAGTTTGCTCACACTTCACCTAGTTGGTGTTGCTCAATTCCACCAACCTCACGAGGTCTAGATATGCTTCAAGACCTCCAAGTCCTCAATATCTGCTAGGACTCTATCTTTTCCAATCTTAAGGTGTTTGCAACAAGTGTTTTGACTATGAACTCTACCAATTCAATATGCTTCTCATATATCTAATCTTGCAACCTTGACAACAACTTGTCAACTTCTCACTTTTCACCCCCATAATGTTATGAAACATTGCAAAGGTGTGGAGGTGGTATTTACCATAAAATAAGATCAACTAGGTCCATTTGAGGTTTTTCAATCTTCAATTCCCTTACCAATTTCATAAAATTTCTTAAAAATAGGGCTACAAGGACGAGCCCCAATTAGGCCTCCTAAATCCAGTTTTTAAGGGTTTTGAGTGTATCGGTCTAGAAGACCCTACAATAAGTTATATGATTCTTCAATCGCTCATCAATCCTAAAAATATTTTTCTGGGTTTAGTCCCCCAACTTTCCGTACAGTGCTCGAACCCAAAAATGGGGTTTTGTTAGGGTTTCTAGGCTTCAACTAGCTGTGACTGTTCAACAAAGGGCTAAGGCTATGGAATAGGGTTGTCAAATCTTCTCCTCTCAACTATAACTTTTAATGGACCTATCCTTCAATTTCAAATGCTAGAGTTTAGGTTTTGAAGTCACCCCTGCAATATACGTCTAGTTTACACCTTATTTTCTTTAGTTGGGTTTCTCTTGGACTCGCCTAAGGTAAGGTGGTAACAATAGTTGCCTTCATTTTCAGTGCTCCTCTCTACATATATACAATAAAAATTTGGTTTCCAACCATGTACCAACATGCTATAAAGTTTCCATAGTGGGATTTTATGGGGCACCCATTTTTACATAGTTTTCTATTTACAAGCCAAAACTGGCCGTCTAGGAACAAAACAATAAATACGCTAACAGAAAAAAAAAAAAGCATGAAATTGATAGAACAGTACTAGGTCACAACAAGGAACCCAAAAGAAATCTTGGAATAATGGTTTTAATCCCTTTTTAGTGACTGTTCAAAGCAGAAACAAAAGATAACAGTGTTAACAGTCTGAAAATGAATAGTTTCAGATTGTCAAACTCAAAATACCATGCAACTAACCCTTGTCTCCTTACAAAATAGGGTTTATATAGGAATCTCCACATGTGGAGGCATATTAGGGCAATGATTCAACCCCAACTTCACCGCTAGCTAGTTTAGGACAAATTTTGTCATGACAACTTGAAAAGTTATCATGACATCTTTTACAATTGTTCAAATCTTGCCTTTCCAACTTAGGCAACCTATCACATATCATCATTCATGTCTTTTTCAACATTCCTAAGACTATTTTAAACCTCTCTAATGCTCTCAATAAGTTATGCTTCTTTTGACCATCAAGAAGGCAATTTAACTACTCAAACTAACATCTACTCACAAAGTACAAACCTAGAAAGAAAACTAACTCAACTAGGCCTAAACTTGACTCAAGCCAAATATTACATGCACACTTTGGACCCTCATGGAGTCCTTATTATAAACCTGACTTGGCTAAGTTCAGTACAAGCCAAAATTGTAGGAGGACTATAAGCCTAAGTCTTAGGTGCTCCTGCACCATTCTCCCAAACAAAAAGAAGTTAGGTTACCTCTTTTCGGATCAATTTCTGATCAATGTTGAACTTTTTGAAATCTATCTTAGGCACCCATGTAGCCTTTGCATCATCCATCCCATGCCACTTATCTAGCTGCTCCCAATAAGTTTGGTGTCTAGTCTTTTTAGCGACCCTTGAACTCATTATCTTCTCAGCCTTTGGATTTGGTTTTGCTAGTACTTGAAGGTTATTTACATCATTTGATACCTCAGAATTGTAGGTTCTTCCTTCTCTCATCAACCTTTTTCTTGATCTTACTTATGTTCTCCATCAATGCTTTTTTGACTGATTTATGTACCTCTTTCATTGATTGAGCAAAATCTTCAGCATATCCACTCATTGTTGCTACATTTCCTAAGCCCCTTAGCTCTAGAATACCCCTTGGGTGAAGACCATATACCACCTCAAAAGGACTCTTGTCTGTGGTTCTATTTATAGTTTCATTGTAAGCATATTCATCTTGTGATAACACTTGATCCCATGTCCGACCATACTCCTTGGTAAGGCACCTCAATAGGTTTCCTAAGCTCCTATTAACCACTTTGGTCTGCCCATCTATTTGTGGATGGTAGGTTGATCCAAAGGATAGGTTGGTACCGAGTGTTTGCCAAAGTGTCTTCCAAAAATGACTCATGAACTTTGAGTCCCTGTTTGCAACAATGCTCATTGGTAAAACATGTATCCTTATCATTTCCTTGAAGAACAAATGAGCTATATGACATGCATCATGAGTGGTCTTGCAAGGTACAAAGTGGGGCATCTTACTAAACCTATCCACTATGACATAAATGCTGTCAAATCCCTACTTTGTCCTTGGCTAACCCACTACAAAGTCCATACTAATGCATTCCCAAGATCGATTTGGTATGGGAAGAGGTTGGTATAAACCATCCTTTGAGGACGTACCCTTGGCCTTTTGACACATAAGATAAGTTTCCACATACTTTTTGACATCTTGAGTCATCCTAGACCAATAGTAATACCTTTGGACTAACTCTTGAGTCTTGTTGACTCCAAAATTACCACAAAGGCTGCCATTATGCTTCTCTAGTATAATATTTTCTCTTATTGATCCTCTAGGCACAAAGTTGCCCTCCCTTAAACAATAACCCATTTTGCAAGGTATAATCAGAAAACTCACTATGGAAATGGTTTTGATACTCTTTGCATACCTTGTAAGCATTAGAGATATCTTCATCATCTAGGTATAGGTCTTTAAAACTATCAACACCTATGCTTCTCAACTGAATTTCTTGGATTGTCAAGAGTCTCCGACTCAATGCATTAGCAACCCTATTTAGTTGTCCCTTTTTGTGCTTAATTGTAAATGTGTAGGCTTGCATGTATTATACCCACTTCATGTGCTTGTGACTAAGCTTACCTTGTGAGTTTAGGAAGCTTAAATCTTGATTGTCTGTGTAGACTACCAATTCCTTAGGAAGGAGATAGTGTCTCCACTTCCTCAAAGCCTACACTAATGCATATAACTCCAAGTCATATGAGGAATATTTCCTCTTAGCATCACTTAACTTCTTACTATGTAAAGCTACTGGTCTTTCTTCTTGACTTAGAACATCACCTATTGCACCATTTCTTGCATCACATTCCACTGTGAAGAGTTTCTCAAAACCAGGCAACACCAAAACCGGTTGAGTGGCTATCCTTTCTTTCAAGGTTTCAAAACCTTTATTTGCTTGTTCATTACACTGAAACTTTGCCTTCATTCCACCTCTAATAGTCTCCAAAATTGGTGCACATATAGCATTGAATTGCCTAATGAATTTCTTGTAATATTGAGCTAGACCATGGAAGCTTCTCACCTTTGTTGGGAGAAGGCCAATTTACTATGGCTTCAACCTTGCTAGTATCCATCTTGAGATTTCCATGTGACAACACAAACCCAAGGTAAACCATCTCATTCTTAAAAAATTAACACATGTCCAAGTTCATGGTTAGTTTCTCCTCATACAATCTTTGCAGTATAATTTGTAAATGCTTAACATGATCTGCCTTATTCTTACTTAAAATAAGAATATCATCTAAATATACCACCACAGATTTACCTATGAAGTCCTTAAACACCTCATTCATGAGTCTCATGAAGGTGCTTGGGGCATTTGATAAGTGAAATGACATTACTAGCCATTCATAAAGACCCTCTATTGTCTTGAATGCCATTTTCCATTCATCACCCTCCTTAATCCTAATTTGGTGGTATCCACTTTTAAGGTCAATCTTGGTAAAGTATTTGGCTTCCCCTAAACAATCCATTAGGTCCTCTATTCTAGGAATTGGAAACCTATATCTAATGGTGATCCTATTTATAGCCCTAGAGTTAGTGCACAATCTTCAAGTACCACCTTTCTTTGGGGCTAAGACAGTAGGTACAACACAAGGGCTAATGCTTCTCCTAATTAGGCCTTGGTCTAAAAGCTCTTGAATTTGTTTAACAATTTCAACATTTTGTTGGGGAGTCATTTTGTAGACCGCCTTGTTGGGTAGGGATGCTTTGGGTATGAAGTCAATTTGATGGCTTATGGCTCTTCTAGGAGGTAAGGTGGCTGGCTGTCCATCACTCACTATCTCTTTGAATTGTTTTAATAGATCTTGAACCTCTATTGGCAAATCTAGTTTCTCCTTCTTGTCTTCCTCTCTAGGTTTCATCACTAATGCAAAACCTATTCCTTCACCTTCCTCAAGTGTCTTCAAGAACTATTTTTCACTCACCAAAAGGACATTAGGACCTGTTTCTCTCTTTTCACCTTCTTCAAGGATAGATTGTATCCTGAATGTAACTCCATCTTTCTTGAATGAATATGCATTCTTGGCTCCATTATTGATAGCTTGTCTATCAAATTTCCATGGTCTTCCTAATAGAAGATGGCATGCATCCATAGGTAGGACATCACATAGCACCTTGTCCTTATACCTCCCAATGGTAAAATCCACCCATGCTTGTTCATTGACTAGGACATGTTGGCCTTTGTTCAACCAAGTGACCCTATATGGGTTGTTGTGAGGTATCCTTTGTAATTTAAGCTTACTCATTGCCTCTTCTGACACAATGTTGTCTGTTGACCCCGAGTCAATTATCACTTTGCAAACTTTGTCCATAATCTTGCATTTGATCCTAAATAGTGATCTCCTTTGGTTAGGCTCTTTCTTGATAGGTTCTTTGATCAAAGTTCTTCTTATCATTAGGTTGTCACCTACTTCTGATTCTAAAGCCACTTCTGAGGTCTTGCTGCTTGAAGACTCTTCTTGAAGGTAGTTTACCCTTCTCTCACCACTCTGTGATGAAGCTCCCTTCTCTGGACATCTATATGTTGGATGACCAAGCTGATTGCAATGGTAACATTTCATTGAGGCAAAATATGATGAACCTCCACCTTGTCCACTAGTTCTTCCTCTAAAACCACTATTTGACCCCCTTCCTCTACTAGATCCTCCTCTATTTGAACCAACTTCTTGCTGCTCAGTGAGTTTAGACTCACCTTGTGTTGTTTGCTTTGAATTTCTTCCTCCAAAACCTCCCCTATGGCCTCTATTTTATTTTCCTCTACCTCTGCCCTTGCTACTACTTGAATCATGTTTCCTTTTCAGTTTTTCTTCCACTTTAAGGGCAAGCTAATAGCTTTGATGTACTGCCTTTGGGCTCAATAGACTGATTTCTTCTTGGATGTTCCATCTTAGTCCATTTAGGTCCCTAGCTACCTTAAGGCTTTCTTCTTCCACCACATGAGACCTAAGACTAAGTTTGTGAAACTCCTTTGTATAACCACTTACATCAAGGTCTTTTTGTCTTAGGTTTTGTCTTTTCCTATGGATCTACACTTCGTAGTCATCAGGGAGATAGGCTTCTTTGATTTTGACTAGCATCCCTTTCCAAGAAGAGATGGGAGTTTTACCCACTTTCTTCCTCTCATCCTGCACAAGTTTCCACCGTGTGAGAGCGACTCCCCTCATCCTAGACTTGGCCTCTTTGACTCTTTGAGCTTCAGTTATGCCTTCACATTCAAAATGGTTCTCCATGCCCTCTATCCATTCTAGAACCACTTCTACTTCCATCTTACTAGTGAACAATGGCAATCCTTCTAGTGATTTACCACTTAAAGCTTTCAATGCCATTAGGAAAGTTTCTTGTTCCAAAGCAGGATCAGGTTCAGGTACTTTGTCTACTTTTGATACCTCTTTACCCTTCCCTCCTACTCCTTCAACCTTTACCAACACTTCATCTGCCTTGGTTTCAATTTCACCAAGCTTACCTTCCAATTCTACCAATTTTTCCTTCAGGAGCCTATTCTCTTCCTCCTGATCATCCACTTTCTTTGCCAACTCTGCATTGGTCACCATGTTGTCTCCAATAGATGCTTCCAATTTGAAGGACATCAACTTTCCCTAGCCCAAATTTTATAGGCTCTGATACCAATTTGATAGGGTTCCACTAGTTTGCTCACACTTCACCTAGTTGGTGTTGCTCAATTCCACCAAGCTCACCAGGTCTAGCTATGCTTCAAGTCCTCCACGTCCTTCCAAATCTCTACTAGGACTCCCTCTTTGCTAATCTTAAGGTGTTTGCAACAAGTGTTTTGACTAGGAACTCTACCAATTCGATATGCTTCTCATATACCCAATCTTGCAACCTTGACAACAACTTGTCAACTTCTGACTTTTCACCCCCATACTGTTATGAGACATTGCAGAGGCGTGGAGGTGGCATTTACCATAAAGTGAGATCAACTATGTCCATTTGAGGTTTTTCAATCTTCAATTCCCTTACTGATTTCATAAAATTGCTTAGAAATAGGGCTACAAGGATGAGCCCCAATTAGGCCTCCTAAATCTAGTTTTTAAGGGTTTTGAGTGTATCGGTCCAAAACACCCTGCAATAAGTTATATGATTCTTCAATCACTCATCAATCCTAAAAATATTTTTCTGGGTTTAGTCCCCCAACTTGCTATACAGTGCTCAAACCCAAAACTGGGGTTTTGTTAGGGTTTCTAGGCTTCAACTGGCTGTGACTGTTCAACAAAGGGCTAAGGCTATGGAATAGGGTTATCAAATCTTCTCCTCTCAACTGGAACTTTAATGGACCTATCCTTCAATTTCAAATGCTAGAGTTTAGGTTTTGAAGTCACCCTTACAATATACATCTAGTTTACACCTTGTTTTCTCTAGTTGGGTTGCTCCTGGACTCGTCTAGGGTATGGTGGTAACAATAGTTGCCTTCATTTCCAATGCTCCTCTCTACATATAGACAATATACATTTGGTTTCCAACCATGTACCAACAGGCTGTAAAGTTTCCATAGTGGGATTTTATGGGGCACCCATTTTTACATAGTTTTCTATTTACAAGCCAAAACTGACCGTCTAGGAACAAAACAATAAATACACTAACAAAAATTAAAAAAAAATCATGAAATTGATAGAACAGTACTAGGACACAACAAGGAACCCAAAATAAATCTTGGAATAATGGTTTTAATCCATTTCTAGTGATTGTTCAAAGCAAAAACAAAAGATAACAGTGTTAACAGTCTGAAAATAAATAGTTTTAGATTGTCAAACTCAAAATACCATGCAACTAACTCTTATTTTTATAGCTCTTGACAAAGTTTTGTGATGAATATTAAGATATCCACTTATGTTACTCATCATTCTTTTATTAGAAGTTGTTTGGCTTACTAAAGCTGTTGTTATTGCCCGTCGTGCCGTATTTCAATTCCACCATGCTCACCAGGTCTAGCTATGGTTCAAGACCTCCATGTCCTTCCCAATCTCTGCCAGGACTCTCTCTTTGCCAATCTTAAGGTGTTTGCAACAAGTGTTTTGACTAGGAACTCTACCAATTCAATATGCTTCTCATATACCCAATCTTGCAACCTTGACAACAACTTGTCAACTTCTCACTTTTCACCCCCATACTGTTATGAGACATTGCAGAGGCATGGAGGTGGCATTTACCATAAAGTGAGATCAACTATGTCCATTTGAGGTTTTTCAATCTTCAATTCCCTTATTGATTTCATAAAATTGCTTAGAAATAGGGCTACAAGGACGAGCCCCAATTAGGCCTCCTAAATCCATTTTTTAAGGGTTTTGAGTGTATTAGTCCAAAAGACCCTACAATAAGTTATATGATTCTTCAATCAATCATCAATCCTCAAAATATTTTTTAGGGTTTAGTACCCCAACTTTCCGTACAGTGCTCGAACCCAAAAATGGGGTTTTGTTAGGGTTTCTAGGCTTCAACTGGTTGTGACTATTCAACAAAGGGGTAAGGCTATGCAATAAGGTTGTCAAAGCTTCCCTCTCAACTGTAACTTTGAATGGACCTATCCTTTAATGCCAAATTCTAGAGTTTAGGTTGTGAAGTCACCCCTGCAATATACATCCAGTTTACACCTTGTTTTCTCTAGCCGGGTTGCTCCTGGACTCGCCTAGGGTAAGGTGGTAACAATAGTTGCCTTCATTTTGAGTGCTCCTCCCTACATATATACAATATAGATTGGGTTGCCAACCATGTACCAACAAGCTTTGAAGTTTCCATAGTGGGATTTTATGGGGCACCCATTTTTACATAGTTTTCTATTTATAAGCCAAAACTGGCAGTCTAGGAACAAAATAGTAAATACACTAGCAAAACTTAACACAAAGCATGAAATTGATAGAACAGTATTAGGAAACAACAAAGAACCCAAAAAAAATCTTGTAACAATGGTTTTAATCCATTTCTAGTGACCGTTCAAAGCAGAAAAAAAAGATAACAGTGTTAATAGTCTGAAAATTAGTAGTTTCATATTGTCAAACTCAAAATACCATGCAACTAACCCTTGTCTCCTTACAAAAGAGGGTTTATATAGGCATATCCATGTGTGGAGGCATCTTAGTGAAATGATTCAACCTCAACTTCACTGCTAGGTAGTTTAGGACAAATTTTGTCATGACAACTTGAAAAGTTGTCATGACATCTGTTACAATTGTTCAAATCTTGCCTTTCCAACTTAGGCAACCTATCACATATCATCATTCATGTCTTTTTAAACATTTCTAAGACTATTTTAAACCTCTCTAATTCTCTCAAAAAGTTATGCCTCTTTTGACCATCAAGAAGGCAATTTAACTACGCAAACTAACACCTACTCACAAAGTGCAAACCTAGAAAGAAAACTAACTCAACTAGGCCTACACTTGACTCAAACCAAATATTAAAAATAGACTTTGGACCCTCCTGGAGTCCTTATTATAAACCTGACTTGGCTAAGGTCAGTATAAGCTAAAATTGTAGAAGGACTATGAGCCTAAGTCCTAGGTGCTCCTGCACCATAGGACCCCATATGGTTTCGTAAGGGGTCATATAGTGTCCTAAGGGGTCATATGGTGTCCTATGACCCCTTAGGTGTTGTTAAGCATCGTATTCTATCCTAATGGGTCATATGGTGTCCTATGACCCCTTAGGACACCATATGACCCCTTGGGATGCTATATGGTGCTATGGGTCGTATGGTGTCCTATGGCCCCTTAGCACACCATATGATCCCTTAGGACAACATTTGGTGTTGTTATGTGTTGTATGGTGTTCTATGACCCCTTATGATACCATATGAGCCCTTAGGACACCATATGGTGTCGTATGGCATGTTAAGGAGTCATATGGTGTCCTATGACCCCTTAGGAAACTATATGAACTCTTAGGTGTTGTTAGGGTTTATTTTGTGTCCTAAGGGGTCGTATTATGTCCTAAGGTGTCATATGGTGTCCTATGACCCCTTAGGACACTATATGACATCATTAGGGGTCATATTATGTCCTAAGGGGTCATATTGTGTGTTATGACCCCTTAGGACATGACATGGTGTCATTATGGGTTGCATGGTGTTCTAAGGGGTCATATGGTGTTATATGACCCTCTAGAACACCATATTATGTTTTTATGGGTTGTATGGTCTCCTAAGGGGTCATATGGTGTTCTATGACCCCTTAGGACACCATAGGACCCCTTAAGACACCATATGGTGTCATTATGCATCCTATGGTGTCTTAAGGGGTCATATGGTATCCTATGACCCCTTAGGACACCATATGGTGTCATTAGGGGTCATATGGTGTGCTAAGGGATCATATGGTGTCTTATGACCCCTTAGAACACCATAAGACCCCTTATGTATCATTAGGTGTCATTTTGTGTTTCTAGGGGTCATATGGTGTCCTATGACCCCTTAGGACACAATATGATCCCTTAGGACACCATACAATTTTGTTAGGGGTCATATGGTATCCTATAACTCCTTAGGACACAATATGACCCCTTAGGTATTGTTAGGGGTCATATTGTGTCCTAATGGGTCATATGGTGTCCTACGACCCCTTAGGACACCATATAGTGTCATTAGGGGTTGTATGGTGTGCTAAGGGGTCATATTGTGTCCTAAAGGTTCCTAGGACATCATATAACCCCTTAGGACACCATATTACCTCTTAGGTATCATTAGGGGTCATATTGTGTCCTAAGGGGTCATATCATGTCTCGTGACACCATATGACCCCTTAGGATATCATATCATGTCGTTATGGGTTTTCTTGTGTTCTAAGGGGTCATATGGTGTTATATGACCCCTTAAGATACCATATGATCCCTTAGGACACCATATGGTGTCTTAAGGGGTCGTATGGTATCCTAAGGGGTCATATGGTGTCCTATGACCCCTTAGGACACTATATGACCCCTTAGGTGTCGTCAGGGGTCGTACTGTATCCTAATGGGTCATATGGTGTTCTATGACCCCTTAGGACACCATTTGACCCCTTGGGACACTATATGGTGCTATGGGCCGTATGGTGTCCTAAGGGGTCATATGGTGTCCTATGACCCCTTAGGACACCATATTACCCTTTAGGATGCTACATTGTATCATTAGGGGTATCATGTCCTAAGGGGTCATTTGGTGTCTGATCACCCCTTAGGACACCATGTGGTGTCATTAGGGATCTTATTGTGTCTTAAGGGGTCATATGGTGTTTTATGATCCCTTAGGACACCATATGATCCCTTAGGAGACCATATGGTCCCTTAGGAGACTATATGGTGTCGTTAGGGGTCATATTATGTCCTAAGGGGTCATATGGTGTTCTATGACCCCTTAGGACACCATATAACCCCTTAGGAGACCATATGTACTAAGTTTCAAATAAGGAGAGATATAAGGGTGAAGAGAGATGAAGAGCTAAAGAGAGGGAGAAGAACTAAAGGACAAGGACATAAATAGAGATATAGATATTAAGGAGTATGAAGTAAGAGGGAGAAAAACTAAAGAACAAGGATGGATAGAAAGAGGTAGACATATCTAGATATTGAAAAGGAGAGAGGAAGATAGAGATAAAAAAATAAAGATAAAGGGAGAGGGAGATGAATAGATATAGAGAAAGAGAGAGATAAAGACAAAGATAAATATATAAAGAGATGGAGAAAAATGGATAGAGAGGGGTAAAGAGAGTGAGATAAAAAAATGAAGAGATAGAGAGATATAAAGGAAGAGAAATATTGATAGATAGAGAGATATAGATAGTGCAAGAGAGTGAGAAATAGAGATAGAGATTATAGATAGTGATAGATAGAGAGGGAGAGAGAGAAAGAGGGAGATATAGAGATATATAAAGGCACTATAGAGAAGGATGTGGGGAGAGAGATAGAGATCTATAAAGATGGAGTAAATAAAGAGATAAAGGTAGAGAGAGGGAAAGATACTTTAGGAGGGCGATAGAGGAAGAGATAGAGAAGTAGATTAATCATGTATAGAGGAAGACATATAAAGATAGAGAAACATATATAAAGAGAGATTGATAGGGAAAGAGATGGAGATAGAGATAGATATGGATAGAAAGTGATAGAGAGAGTAAGACAAATGGAGGGAGAGATGGAGCGAATAAGTGAGATTTAGAGATAATGAGATATAAATATACATGAAGATAGATCTATAGGGATATAGAGATAGAGGGAACAAGATAGGGAAAGAAAGGAGGTGATAGAGACAAGTAATATATAAGTATAGGTAGGATAAGGTAGAGGAGGGAGATAAATAGAGAGAATAGAGACTATTAGAGAGAAATATAGAAATAAGGAGTGACAATGATGGAGTGGGAGAGGGAGAGATAGGAATAAAGAGATGGAGATATATGAAGAGACGCATGTAACTTGGGAATTTATTTATCTAGATGAGATGATAAAATAAGTGACATAAGTAGAGAAGAAAGATATAGATAAAATATATTTATATAAGTATAGATAGTCATGTGATAGATAAATGAGGTGACAGGAAAAAAATGAGACCTTGTATGCAAAATTTGTGAGTATTTCAAGTTTTAAAATTGAAGGAATAAATTCAAATGATTATAATTAATTTTTGGTCTATAATATCATAAAACTACCTTATTAATTTTATAGGTCTCTGAATTACCTTTCCAACTCTTGGAAAAAATCAAAATTTTGATAAGAAACACAAAAGTTATGCCCATTTTACTAAACTATACTTTTTATGTTGAGAAAAATGGATATCCGATTTGAGAAGTATGACATCACAATAGTGACATCACAAATCATATATCCGATTTGGTTTGGTATTACCAAACCAAATTCAAATTTTGGCCGACCCAAAAAAAATTCAAAGTGGATTTTGGCATGTTTGGAAAGGTTTAAAATGCATTTTTTCCTCCATTGCCACTTTTTGGCCCCCCATGAACTTGCACATACCCAAGCTGCATGTGATTTGGGTTGCGAGGAAGCTGGTTGGGCAAATGATCTTCTCTCTTTTCTAGCCTATTGAGGTGGGGAGATGGTGTGAGGGTGTTTTTTGGCTATTATTGCTACTGTTGGTGTTGGTGGTTGAGGGAGCCTATCAATGCCCTCTTGTTTCTTTTTGCAATTGGTTGTGGGTTCCTGATCTACACCCTATCTCCCAGATTGTACCTTCAAGACTTATTGTTGTTATCTGGGTTCTGTCTAGTTGTGGGAGCCTTGTAAAACCCACTTTTTCAAATGCTAGTAGTACCCTACCAGGTTGTGGGAGCCTCTTAAAACCCACTCTCATGGTTGAGGGAGCCTGGAAAAACCCTAGGTATGTTTCTTTTATCAAGGTCAGGCTAGATGTTGGCAGTTTTCAAGGGCCTAATTTGGCTAGTTTGTGTTTTTGGTTAGGCTCAAGTTTTGCTCTTAGTGAGCTGGAGATTCTATTATAGGTTAAGGGGGATTGGGAAAACTCTGAATTTTGGCTAGGGGTGCTAGATAAACCCTCATCTTTAGTTTATCAGATCTATAAGGTGGTTAAGATCTACCGTTGTGGCCAGCCTGGTTTGTATTGTTTTTCTTTTGTGTTTGGCTAGCAGTAGTTTAGTTTAGGCTTCTCTATTCCTTCTTGGTTGACTGTGGCTTTGTTGTTGTTTAGCTTTGTTTTATCTATTTATAGCATCCCTTTGTTGGTTCTGGATCCGTGAAAAATTTGAGGGTTTCAAGTCCCTTCAAAACCTATTGTATGGGGTTTTTGGTCCCCTCAAAACCTGTTTATCCTAATAAAAAACAACCTCTAAAACTCAAAGAATAGAAATGCACTCAAATCCCTCTTACCCAATGTTTTCTTAGAAATAAAATAAATTCAAGTAAAATAAAAAATATTTGAAAACAACAATCTTTAATTTCAAAACAAGAACATATTAATTCTCCTACATAATGGGGTTTCTAGATCAAAATTCCCAAAAACATGATTGAAAACTGGGGTTGACTTTGGGCTCATAAAACAACCATGAGACCATGTGAAAATAAAAATGTGGTAAATACACATTTGAGAGGAGTGAATCCCCTTTCCACAAATATAACCATTTAATCCCCATAGTCAAAATTAAATTCACGTGAGAGGAAACCGTAAAAAATGTTAAAAAAAAATAATCTAAAGAACACACCTATTTGCATTGTTTGAACACACAACAAACATTGAATGAAAATAACTTTTAGAATATAATAAAAATATAGAACACAAAAATAATACAATCTTTTAAAATTCAAAAAAAACATTTAAAACCATAGAATATAAAGTGGCATTTGAATCCAACCTGAAAAATGTAGAAAGTGTAGAAAGGTAGAAGAAAATCTTGCAATATCAACTCCTCAGGATCTATACTCCCAATCCAACACCATTCCACAGTAGCTATAAAGTCCAATAAATCTCATATAAACTTGCACAAAAACCCCTTTCAATTGCAGAAGAATAACGGAAAGAAAATTTCAACAAATCGATTAAATTTTTAATACATCGGGGGAGCAAAATGGTGGCGTTGGAAGGTAGCTGGATCGGTAGTGGTGATAGGAGCTGGTCTACCAATGTGCGAAGTTCTATCACTCAGGCCATGAAGGTTGGTTCATGGAGCGATGAAGCGGATATTGCATTTCCCATTGAAATAGGTAGACTTCAATCAAGTCAAAAACTAGTTAATGCTGGGAAAGTACACATGTTCTAGGGTAACAGATATTCCAAACCACTAATGAACTATGGAAATTCATATTCAAGTGGTAACTAGTGCCCTATTGACCTACATAAATTGAAGGAAAATGGTTTTATTTGGAATAAAAAAGGCTGGTTTTGCAAAGCTAAGCATCTTGCTTCTAAGGCCCCTCGAAACTGGTATCCATCGCCTAAATCTAGCATCTCCGGTGTGGAAATTGATAGAGGCAAGCCTCATTTTGAACCTACTCTGGTCCCTTTGAAAGCTCATGGTAATTTCCAAATGTGGAATGGGTGCTTTGGGTAAGATAACTCAAGGGCATACCATGCCAGGTCTTGGAGATCCAACTACCGTCCTAAAATTTGGAACCCTTGGTCGAACCGAGAGAGCTACCCTGACTTCCAAAGACAAACCTTCCTCCCTCAACGACCCCGTCATCCTAAACTGGTAAGAAAAACCTCAAGACCTACTATCTTTTTGGATGAAAATAAAATTAATTCTTCTAGGTTGAGTTTGCTTGAGTTTTTCCTTTTCATCAAGTGGGGTGGTGGAAAACGGGTTACGGACAACTTTGAATCCTAGTGTAGAGCACAATGGGGAAACGATATTAACATTAATATTCTCCCAAATTATTTCTATATGATTGAATTTATGAGCAATGAGGAGAAATGGCAAGCTCAAAAAAAAGGTCCATATATCTTGGATGGCATTGAAGTTCATATCATTGACTGGCAGCCCAATTTCAATCCCCAAACGCATGTATTATTGGACAACAAGGTATGGATAAGATTGTACAACTGTCCCTAAGATTATTGGAACCTTGATATCATTAAGGATATATGAAAAAACCTTGGCACCTTTGTATCGGTTGATGACATTTTGGAGGATAAATTATGGGGAAGCTTCCTCAGAATTTGCATTAGCACAGATCAAATCACCAAGATCCTCGATGAAGTCACAATTATTGGTGCTGGGAAGATCTGGATCCAAAAGATTGATAGAGAAGATCGGTTGCATATTTTTCCTAAATGATTCTCCTTGGATCACACCGACATTAGTTATGATGTTTTGGCTTCGATATAGTGAAGTTATTCCTGTATGCAATTTCCTATTGAAGAAAAGCTGCAACCGGAACCTCCTAGCTCCACAGATACTGGGGAAGATTTTTGCAAGGAAACTCATGATAATGAGATTTTTCCATTGATGGAGGAAACTCCTTGAACATAGCTCCTCCCTCCTCTGGACAAAGCGAGAGCCAACAAGATCTCCTCATGCTTCTGGAAAAGACTAAAACTTTACAGACAGATATTGAATCCAAATTAGTGGATTTACTTCCACCCTCTCCTCTTGTGCCCAAGAATCAACTGGTAATTGAAGATTGCAATTTTCACACTCAGGGTATGGAGGCTAGTACTCTGAGGGAGATGGGAGGGAAGATTTTCTCCTTGATAGGTATTGAATTGGAAGATGGTGAAATTGATTCTTCCTCCTCAGAGGATGATGAAGACTTTGAACCTGACTCTGAGCTTATATTGGAGGTTACTACAAAAGGTTTTGGGAAGTCGGATTCAACTGTTGACAAACCAAATTTTAAGTCAAAAGGTGTGCGTCGGTGCAAATAATTTTTTTTTATGCTAGCAGTGGTTGGTACTACTAGTGGTCAAACCAAACTTAATTTAGGGAAGGGAAATTCCCTTCCCCAAGAGCAATGAAACTCTTATCTTGGAATGCCAGGGGCATCAATGCCCCTGACAAATGGCACTTGATTAAGCACCAGATTGATGACACCAAAGGAGATATTTGGCTACTACAAGAAACTAAGTGGAGTAAGGCTGAGACTGATGCTAAAATGAGAGTTTGGAATCAGTGGAATGGGCTATTTAGGCAATCAGATGGAGCCTCTGGTGGCTTGGGAATCGTTTGGAATCCCATGATTGTTAGGATCTCTCTTATTGGGGAAGATAAGTATTGGCAACATTTGTTGGTAACTATTCCTGGTCAGAATGAGAATTTCAATCTTTTCAATGTGTACAGACCATCTTTTGCTGGTGATAAACGTGCTCTTTGGGATCTCTTAACCATCAGACTGAATAGTATTACCGATGGAAGTTGTATGGTTGTCGGGGAATTCAATTTGATCCTTTCTGGCATTGAGAAAAGTGGGGGTATTCAGAGGACTGGTATGTCCCAGAAGGACTTTTTGGAATTTGTTGAGAAGAATCACCTTCTAGACATTATTCCTAAAAATGGATTTTTCACATGGACGAACAGGAGAGTGGGTTTTACTAATATTGCTAAATGACTCGACTGGTTTCTTGTTATTGGTGAGTGGCTAGGATAAAATCTAGCTTTAGAGTTTTCAATTCTCCCGCTTATCGGATTAGATCATTACCCGATCTATCTGGGGGTCGCTATGGGACAAGCGGAGGGAGGTACTCCTTTCCGGTTTGAGAAAATGTGGTTCAAAGTGCCTGAGCTATATGATCTTATATCTATTTGGTGGAATGAACCAGTTCTTGGGAACCATTCAAGATTATTCATTCTTAATAAGAAGCTCAAGTATATTAAGGTTAAGATCAAAGAATGGAATAAGAGCCAATTCAAGAATATATATATGGAAAAATTAAGAATTAAGGTTGAGTTGGAAGAAATAACCAACTCTGTTATTACTCCAGGAATGAATGAGGATTTATTTATCAAAGAAAATGCTCTCAAATCTAATCTAAATGAAATTATTTAGTGTAAGGAGATCCATTGGCGTAAAAAATAAAAGGAATTATGGCTAAAGGAAGGTGACAATAACATCAAATTCTTCCACCGGTCAATCATTGCCATTCAAAATAGAAACACAATATCTGAGATTATGAGACCGAATGGAGTCACTTTCAGGAACTATGAGGATATTGCACAAGAAGCTGTAAGATTCTTTGATTCCTTGTTGAATGGTGATCACCAGATCGATCATGAAGCAAGAGCCATAATTCTTAACTCAATCCCATCCATAATTTTTGATAGTCAAAATACAGCTCTCTGTACTCCCATTTCAATTGATGAAGTAAGGAAAACTACCTTTCAGCTAAAACCTGATAAGACTCCTAGCCCTGATGGCTTTCCTTCTGCTTTTTTCCATCATTTCTGGGATATCATGCTCAAGAGCTACATCTTGCCGTAGAAGAATCAAGAAAGAAAATGACTATGTTAGGTGCTATTAGTCACACCTTTTTGACTCTAATCCCGAAGAAGCAAAACCCTCAACAGATGAGTGATTTTAGGCCCATTTCTCTATGCAACATGGTATATAAGATTGTAACAAAGATCATAGCCAACAAATTGAAGCCCCTCCTTAAACACATCATATCAAATGAACAAAGTGGTTTTGCCCCTAGAAGATCCATTGTGGAAGGCATTACCATTGCTCATGAAATTCTTCACACGACCAGGAAAACCAAGGATTCCTATATGATTTTAAAACTGGATATTTTGAAAGCTTATGATATGGTGGATAGGGATTTCTTATTTGATGTTCTTAATAAATTTGGCTTTTGCAAGGAATGGATCACATGGGTCACAAGTTGTCTATCCTCCCCCAAATTCTTTGTTTTGGTTAATGGCTCATCTCGTGGATTCTTTTCCTCGACAAGAGGAATTCGATAAGGTGATACAATATCACCATTTCTGTTTATCATAATGGCTAAAGCCTTCGGTTGATCAATTAGAGCTCTTCAGCTAGATGATCATTGGATTGGAGTCAATGTGGCAACAAGGGTTGAAAAAATGACTCATTTGCAGTTTGCCGATGATACCATTCTGTTTGGTTCATCTTCTAGGAGGGAGGTAACAACAATTAAATCATGCCTCGATGATTATTGCATGGCTTCTGGGCAGAAAATGAATTGGCACAAATCTGAAGTGTTTTTTGTCAATACTCCGATTAACTTGCAAGGTGTATTATCAAGGATTCTTAATCTCAAAGTTACAAACTTCCCAGGGAAATTTCTTGGAACCCCCCTATTCATTGACAGTAACAGAACTCACTATTGGAAGCATCTTATTGATAAGTGCAAATCCAAGCTTGCAATTTGGAAAGGCAAGTGGTTATCCTCTATTGGTAAACTCACTATGATAAAATCGGTCCTCTCTGTGCTATTGGTTTTTTCCATGGCTTGCCTGAGATTACTGATGGCAATTGAAGATGAATTGATCTCTCTAATGAGAAAGTTCTCATGGAATGGGTCAGATGAAAAAGGGATATTTCCTTTGGTAGCTTGGAAAAAGATCTGCCAACCAAAAAAGCCAGGGGATGCTGGCATTCGCCAAATATCGATTATGAATTCAGCTATGGGTGCAAAATTGGTTTGGGAAATTTTTAGTGGTGGGAAGAAAAAATGGGTAAGGCTTCTGAAACATAAATATCCGGAGTCCCTGGAGCCAAAAAGGATTCTCACTATAAACAACCCCCCCAGAGGCTCGGCCATCTGGAATTTTATGGTGGATAACAGGGAAATCATAAGTGATCAGGTTACCTGGGATGTTAGGAATGGTAGGGATGCCTCCTTTTGGGTTGACTCTTGGGCTGGTGAAGATGCCTTATGTCTCAATCCCTCATTGCAACCTATTATGGTAGAAACTTGTCACCTTTGGGGGCATAATGTCTGTGATTATGGTTATCTTATCCAAGAAAATGGTATTGCTAAATGGAAATGGAACTCCTTGGATCCCCTGGACTTGGATCAACATCAAAAAGACTTGTTTGCGGACATTCTCAGCAAAAGGATTATTTTCCCTTCCCTAGAAAAGGATATTATTAGGTGGTGCGGTTCCTCTGATGGTAAATACAAAGTATGTTTTGGTTAGCGACAAAAAAGATTTGCCTGTTAATCTTTTTTGGCATCGACACCTCCTTCCCAAAGTAGGCTCTTTTGCCTGGTTGGCTTGTTTGAAAAAATATCTTAACTAAAGAAAGGCTCTATTCAATGGGTATCAATGGACCCAATAGATGCACTCTATTTCTAGAGCATGAAGAGACCGCGGATCATTTACTTCTCCACTGTAAATTCTCTAGCCATTGTTGGTGGCATTTCATGGGAAAATTGAGAATCTTCGGCCCCTTCCCATCAGGGCTGGATAAGTGGTTTTTTCAATGGCCTAAACCGGCAGGAAAGGCTATTTTTGCTGATTTTCTTAATATCCTACCATCGCTTTTGATTTGGGAAATTTGGAAAGAAAGGAATCATAGAATCTTCCAGGGTAAAGAGATGAGCTTAATGTCTCTTTGTGGGAAAATTCAGATCCACCTGAATGAGCTCTTGAATGATGTTGCTCAATCCAAATCATTAAAGAAGAATTTGTACATGGCCTGGGATTGTAAGATTAAGCTGGCTCTCCCAAATTTACTCATTCCACCACTTTTTGGCTTGGGAACCCCGGTTGCTTAGGTCAATCCAAGAGTGGGGGTGAAATGGGATGCGCTAGAGCTTGGGTGGAGCAAGGTAAACTTTGATGGTGCTTCTGCAGGAAATCCGGGTCAAAGTGGTATTGGTTGTATTATGAGGGAGTCCGATGGTTTCTATATAAAATAAATCTCTGAAAAGATTGGAGTTGCTACTAACAATGAAGCTAAATTCAAAGTGGCTTTAAGAGGTCTTTAGTTAGGGAAGGAGCTTGAGGTGCAAAGAATTCATCTGGAGGGAGACTCATTAAATGTGGTTAATGCAATTTGCTTTAATAACATCCCTAGTTAGCACCTTAACTAGTGGCTTCAATCGATTCTGGTGCTGTTAGCCACCTTTGATGAATTTTGCGTTAGACATATCTATAGGGAAGTTAATGGAGAGGTTGATAGACTCTCTAAATTGGTGATAGCCATTGGTGACCCCCCCCGATCCCCCATCGGTGTTATGGCATGCTTATCCTGCAAAGCAATGATGGTTTCCAGTTGAGTTTGTCGGCAGTGGCTTCTACCGATTGTCTTCTCCTTATAGATGATGGTTCTTTGTTGGGCCGGTTGGTGATGTTGTATTGCCTCCACTGGTTGACATGGTATCCTCACTATCTCTTTGAAGGGGGTGCTCTCTGGTTGGGTCTCTTTCGGGTTGCACTCCTCTCTCTTTTTCTGATTAAGTTTCTTTCCTATTAATCACCAGTTGTGGTGCAAACTAGTGAATAGCTCCCTAGTTGCCGCTTTACTCCTTCTCAACCTAATGTCATGGTTTCTGGTGGATAGACCAACTGACTGAGTTGATACCCTGTTAAGGTTTCTTCTTGTCACCTAGATGTGACACATTGCCATCATCATTGATATGTGTTGGTTTGGGCCTTGTGGAAATTGGAAATAAGTGTACTTTAATTAATATCTAGTTACAACTAGATCCTTTCAAGATTTGCTCATAATCACCTGTTGGATAAAGTCGATCGACATTAAGTTGACGAGCTTTGGCTCAGATGTTGTTTGGACACTGGCATTTCACACGTGTGTGTATTCAATTGGCATGAACTACTTGCAGGGTGTCGTATTCTCTGGTTTGATGTCTTTCTATTTAACAATGGAATGCCCTCCTCTTTTCATCAAACAATTGCTTTCTTTTCTTGGTGCCTTGCTATGGAGACCCCAATTCTCCTCGAAGCTACTTGTCACCAGATGGCTTTCCTGGGAGAAATCATGGACAAACATCTGCAGGAGGTCCTCTTCTCTTGACATCCTCTTATTCTCCACAGCCTTAAGAGGATTCTGGGAAAGGAATTCCTTATGGCTTATCACAGGTACAGAGCTAATGCCGATATCCCAACGTTTTTCCTTGCAATGATATTATACATGGGTACTAGCAAGCAAAGAGAAAAACTGTTAACTCAAATGATGTTTAAACATCTCCTTTTAGGGGAGATTGATGCTGCATTGGATAATATTGATGACAATCTACGAATTTTGCTTCCCCAAAATTACTATATGACCTTAGGCAATGGGGTGGAGGTGAGGAAGCTTGTGATTGTTAATTCCCTGGACTTCAATTCTCTACAAGCACCTTGGCCTGTCATTACCAGGAATATTGAATTCTTGCTTAAAGCGTCTAGCATTCAAAACAACTTCACGTCGGAATGGAGGGCAAGATTTCTTCATGATGAAGAGCTAGTGGGTGTTGATGATTTTGGGATTTTGGAGAATGGAGACTTGGTGGTTGGTAACAATTGGGGGTTTGGGCTTGGTGAGGAGTGGTTCCTAAATGACTATCAACTCCCTAGGGAGAAGGCAGAATTAGTGGCTCACTCAAACTATGGCACTAAATGCCCTATTGTCCTGGATGTGGCTCATGCTCTTGTGGATAGTGCTTCTGAAGACTCCCTTTGACTCCGATTGTCATTGTTTTCTCCAGTTTCTCTGATTTTGTTATTATCTATTTTTGTTTTAAAACCACTGTTATCTAGCTTTAAGAGGTTGGTTTCTAATGTCATGTACTCATCCAGCCTTCATTGCTGGTTTTTCTTTGTTTAAGGAATAGAGCTAAGGTAGGGGGTTTTCTTCCTGGTTCTTTCCCCCTACCGCTCTCACTAAATCAGGCCTTGTATTCTCTTTTTTTTATTAATACAAGGGTGCTGCCCCTCCGCAGCTATTTACTTATTAAAAAAAAATAAAAAAATTCCAACAAATCTATCTCTTTTCACACCACAATCTAAGCCTCTCAATTTCAAGCAAAACCAAAATTCATGTGCATCAAGTATTCCCCAAATTGAAAAACCAACTCTCAACCTCCAAAACCATTAATTAAACTTAATAAACTTTAACTCTCACATAACCAATCAAAATTCAAGAAACATTAAAACATACAACTATCTAATCCAAAGTTTAAATTCGATGGAATTAGAGGTTTCTTGCCAAAACAAATTCAAACATAAAAAATTACAATTGCTAGAATATAGATTCACCTCCTTAAAAATAGCCATCATAAAATTTGAATCGTTAAACATTAATAAGAAAGAAAATAATACGTTATGCTCATAAATATAAGCATCTATAATATTTATATATATTATCAACACTTATTAATAAAATATAAACCATATAATTAAAATTTATAAACAATAATGAATACAAATGACAAAGATAAATAATCACTTGCACACTCACATACACACATAACTAGGGTTATTGGATATTGCCTTAATGGCATTCTGATTAGGTAACCATATGACACGTGTTATTTCCCTTATGTAGAGAAAAGGTTATAGGTTGGATTAATTGGGCCAATATGCTATCTCCCACAACCACCATCTGGATTATTTAGGCACACTCTGACATATGAAACTAGATGGAGTTGATGCCCTATACCTGCAACCTTGCATCATAAATGCACACATAAATAAATATAATATATGCAACTTGTACACATACATCGGTGAAGAGAAATCAAGATATCATATGTCTCTCCTAAGAGAGTGATAAGATATCAACCCCTCATACTACAATCAAGAACACACACATAATACATGAATCCAATCTCAATGCATTTTAACTATCATAATCAATCAAATCTCAGTATCTAACTAAATTAGTTAGAGCATGGGTTAGTATCCATAAAATAATATGCATCACCTATTCACAACTTATTCATAAAGGAAGACAATCAAAATCCATTGCAACGTAAACATGGACATGGCATATATCAAGTTTAACATCATAGAAAAGTCTCATAAGGATAAACCATAATCCATACCTAACGAGACCACTAGAATTAGGGTTGGTACCTGATATCACCTCACAAGTGTATTAACCCACCATAATTAACTCAACAAAATTGAGTATTCTTTATGGAATAACCAACTCCCATTTTTGAAAACTTGCATATCATTTATAAAAAAAATCCCTCTATTCCACTATCTATAATTTTAATTAAAAAAAGAGATTCTTTCCCAATTTTGGACTTCATGCAAAATTGATTAGACTTAGTGGGAGGAGTTACATGCAAGGTGGAGGAAAATCCTCTAGAAGCTTCTTATTCTTCCTACAACATGTGCCATAATTGGATGAGGAAAACTAAATAAATAATTAAGAAAAAATGTATATTTTCCATGTGTGTGTGTGAGTTTTATTATTTATCCTTTTATAATATTCATTCAATCATTTAAATAGCTTATCCAAAAAAATATAATAGAGTTTGTATTTTAAATCCAAAAGTGATAAAGGAGGGTTGTGACATCCTCCCCCCCTTAATTTGTGCATCGTCCCGATGCACTTATTGAATGCATCCAAAAGAGTCTATAGTTCTTGATTAAAACAAAAAAGGAAACAACTGCTGCATCTCCTTAGTATCTTCCCACATGGCATTATTTTCATCATACTGGTCCCATTGCACTTTGCACTGATCAACCTCTCTGTTGCGCAATTGGCACTGGCGTCTCTCCAAGATTCTGAATGGCTCTATCATTATTCCTCCCATTTCCTGGACCTGTAAAGCATCCCAATTCAAAATGTGTTTCTCATCAGGTACATATTTTTTTAGAAGAGATACATGGAAGACATCATGGATTCGGATCAACTGGGGAGGTAAGGCCAACCGGTATGCAACTGGATTAATCCTTCCCAATATTTCAAAGGGTCCAACATAATGGGGTGCAAGCTTAGTCTTTTTCCCAAATCTTATGGAACTCTTGTGTGGCCTAACCCTTAGGAAGACTTTCTCTCCTACCTCAAACTCCCTTGGTGTTCTATTTTTGTCTGCATAACTTTTCTACTGATCTGAGGCTTCCTTCAATCTTTGCCTAATTTCCTTAGTTTTCCTTTCCATCTCCTTCAACATATCTGGTCCAACAATTACTCTATCTTCAAGACTATCCCAACTCAAAGGTGTTCGACATGGTCTACCATACAAAGCTTCGAAAGGTGCCATTCCCAAAGATGTTTGATATGTATTATTGTAAGCAAATTCTACTAGAGGTAGGTATTCTTCCCATTTCCTCTGTTGGTCCATGCAATACATGCGAAGGAGGTCTTCCATAATTTGATTTGTCCTTTCTGTTTGACCGTCGGTTTCAGGATGGTATGCAGTGCTAAAATTTAGTTGAGTTCCTAGAGCTGATTGAAGAGTGGTCCAAAACCTTGACGTGAATCTAGCATCACTATCTCATATGATTTTCTCTGGTATTCCATGCAACCTAAATATTTCCTTAACAAAGCGCCTAGCTAAGGTAGGTGCATCATCCGTCAGATTCCCTGGTATAAAGTGTGCCACCTTAGTGAGTTTGTCAATTACCACCATTATTGCATCATGCCTAGAAGGTGACATGGGTAACCCTTGTACAAAATCCATGCTAATAACTTGCCACTTGTGTTGAGGTACATCATGCAATTGCAACAATCCAGCTGGATGTCTATGTTCTGCCTTTACTCTTTGACACTCCAAACATTTAGCCACATAATTGACGCATGGAGTATCAAGGGTACAAACAAACTCATAAATATCTTACACATCCAATCACAAAGGAGGGATTGGGGAGGGGCACTACAGTTACACCATAATAAAGTAGTAATGAAGTCATTCTTAAAGGCTTTAGTGCCGAATGTTAACATATGTTCATTATGAAGATATTCTATTTTAACATCTCTAAATTATTGAGATATTGAAGAGTAATATAGTAGATTATATCATTCCGGTTTAACAATTTTTACAAATATAGATAGGCTTCTAATTGTTTAGTTATAAATATGCATAATATATAAATTCTTTTCAACTTTATATACATATATATATATAATTGTTCATACAACAACAATCTATTTAGCTCAAATTTTAATGTTTTGATATGCTTGTTTTTATTCTTCTTTTTTCCATCTTTATTTCAGATGTTTTCAAAATTTTAAAAGATTTTTATGGACATATCTATCATATTTAACAAATCAAGGTTTTGTTTCACTCAATGTTTATCAACATACTATTCAATATTATTCAAATATAATTAATTTAATTTTCAACATTAAAATAAATCATTAAAGTTAGAAAATTCTTATAAATATTCAATACTTGTGGACCATTATTTTTTAAGAAAATATATTTCTTATTTTGAATCAATAGTTTAGTTATTTTCCTAATAAACAAATGTTATATTATTATATATTTTTAGAAATTAATTTAAAAGTTTTGATGTGTTTTGTCCAAGTGTTAACTATTTTTTTGAGCATCTATTTTTGAAAAAACCTTTAATCGCACAATAATCAAATGCAATGAATTAAAAAATAAAATATTAATTTAAAAAAAATAGTATATTACTTTTATTTAAATTTATGAATTATATATTTGAATTAAATAATAATTATAATTGAGTTCTTAATTTTGCAGAATATTTAGTCCTTGCATTTTACAAACAAAATTATGTACCCATATTTCCTATACCTTTTTCAAATATTTTTATAACCTCTCATATTATTACTTTTCATTCTTCCACTTAAAACAAATATATTTTATTACCAAAATGTTCCTTGAAATGGAGGACCAAATATAGTGATAAATATTAAGTGAAATGAGTGTACAATTTGAAAGTCCAAAGTTGATATAGAAGATCAAATACTTTCTTGAAAAATATTATAATGTAGAGAAAAAAAATGCATATTTTCTCAATCAATTAATGTTCATTTTGTCATATAGATGTATCTATGAAAGATTAATTGAAAGGTTGCAAGTTCACTAAAATATAATTACCAACTATTTTTAGAGATGTACTTGTGTTACTTAGTCATCATTTAAATTTTGAATTAGGCTTTATTTGGAATAATTTTGAAGAATAATGTGGTTGCACATTTTTTTTAAGATAGGTTATCCTTTTTAATTCATAGCTTGAATTGAATGCTCATATATGTTTTAAAATTCTAATATTTATCCAAAAATTAGAGTTTCAAGTCTTTACTCTAGCACTTTCTTCCAAACTGTTATTATGCTCTTTGTTTCAAGTATGTTATAGATCAATAAAGAAATTATATACTAGATAAAACATATACATTTTTAAGTAAAACAAAACTATGTCAATTAATACATTGTTAACAAAATAATTATAAAACACTTTGATAGCAAGTTTAAATTTTATAGATAGAGTCATATTCAACAATTACTCTTGTTAAGATTCTAGACATTGTTGGTGTTTCTATCTCTATGGTTTTTATTGGTGCCTCTAGTTGTTGCTAAAAGTTGTTTAGATGTACAATTGTAATAAAAATTGTGTCCCTACTATGATTGTTTATCAAATGATTTTTGTTGGTTTTCATTTGTCTTTCATTACATATTGATATAGTTATAATGTAATTATTCTAGTTTAACTTACTTTCTTTTTTTAATCCATAACCTACATTAACCAATAGTGATATTACTCAAACAATTCCTTTCATAGGTTTTGCAATATTACTTTCTTTCTTAATCAACTTATGATGCATTTGATGCATGTGATTATCCTAGAAGATATGAAGAGAGGACCAATGCTTAATAAGTGAAATGGAGGAAAAAGGAGCCTAGCATAAGAATGTAAACTAAGAACCAATTCTAAACTCTTTAATCGGGGAACAACCAATTGGGCTCAAATTTTGTCTTATAGGAGAGTTGAGTATTATGACTAAGTGTTATATTTTGAATGTTGATAATTGAATAATGATTTAGACATGAAAATGCAAGAGCTAGGTAAAAGGATGAAATAAAGATAATAATAAACGTAAATAGAAAGGTAAAGAACTGAAAATCAACATAAATGTAGAGATTTATAATTGAGGTGTAGAGAGGAACTTCTGTCAACGAGAAAAATTTAGAATGATTGGTAAGTGGAGCTAGGTGCTATAGACTTGAACAAAATTTTTCTTATCCCAAATGTTTAATGCAAGAGCATATTGGGATGTGAGAGTGATCTTTCATTTATTTAATTTTTAAAAATAGTTTAGTTTCAAATATTCTAGTGAGTAAATTTAATACATACTAATTTCCCAAATATTTATTAAATATTTATACATTTTCTATTGTATTTTCATATTTGAGGGTTGGACACATGGTCCAAAAGTGGTTAAAAGACATAACGAAGGCATCTCTATCCTAGGTGCACACTTGGGGAAGTGGAATGTTTTGTGGACAAATGTCAGTATTGGTTGTAATTCATCTTTAAAAAATCTCTTTCCTAAGGGTCCATTTTTTAAGTTAGCGAGTTTGTCTTGTATCACAATGCATTTTGACACATGCCAGTTGCATGCTACCTAGAATGGGTAGCCCAAGTTTGCATGTATTTGCATGTACTATTTTTAGTGTTTGGAGGAGTCACAAAGTATATTTATGACACCCACCTAATTGAAATAAAAAGTGGTGGTCATGTGGTAATCTTGTGAAGCCATTTATTATGTTTCAAACATGCCAACCTAGAATGGCATGATTTTTTAGGAGGTGGGTTTGTTGATGGTTTTGGAATGACTAGGTGGTATTTGTCTTGCTTAATGGTAAAAAAGGGATGAACTAAACTATTTATCAAATCAACTAGGCCCAAAACCTCTTTCATTAAACATTGGAATACAAACCTCTAAGGGGGATTTATGCTTGACTAACTCTTACTCAAAGAGATTCAAGCAACCCTTGGATTCTATTCATTTTTTTCTTGAAAGATTGCTATTTTGATACAAAATGCAAACTAGGTCTTAAGCATGCATAAATGAGCACATAAAATGATGAATTTATGTGATATAGAGACTAAAATTACATAGAAGATACAAAAATGGAACAAACACTCATAAATGCATTTGTGACTTGATCCTAATTGGCTAACAACTAAGCACAAAGGTCTTATCTTAAACCTTGAGATATATAAACTATATTTCTACTAAATTTGAGATTAAGCTAGGAGAACGATGGGGCTAGGCACTCTAGTCTTGATGTTAGTGTCCAGTCACTTTCAGATGAACTTAATAAATGTCTATTTTTGGATCTTGAGAAATTTCCTATCTTTAAACTCTGATAGAGACTTCTAGCTGAACTTGCAAAATAGAGAGAAGATAGTGTTGTGACTATATAGGAGCTTTCCTTGGGCAAGCCCCCATTTAGATGATTTCCACCTCCACAAATTACCAAGTTGAATCTAAAACAGTAGTATGTGTCCTGATTCTTAATTGTGTCTAAGATTGTAATGAGCCTTAATGCATATACATTTAAAATAGAGTCCTACTCTAGTAGATTTTGACTAAACCCTAAATGAAATAATCAAATATGATGCATGAATTAGCTCAAGAATGCATGAATCACATAACTCAATAATAAAATTCATATTTGAAGCTTAATTGCAAAATTGTGAGAATAACATGAAATTATATCCAACCTCTTAGGGAGACTTACACGTCAATCATCAATCATTGAATCCCTATTATCTTCCAACAGTTTTTCTTGACTTGATATGTTATTTGATTTTTTAGTTATATTGTTTAATTGACATTTTGATTAGTTTTATTCTTTTCATAATATAATTTCGATAGTTTTTTATTTTATTTTTTATGGTCATTTTCATTTGTTCATTTTAGAATCAAAAGAAAGACTGCATTACATTATCTATCCTCTTGTAGTCACTACATCTTTACTTTTTAAATTGATTGTTTTAATAATGACCATATTTTATATTCTAATTTATAAATAATCAAAAGTAACAATTTATATCATCAATTTATATCATTTTATGATTCCATTCAGAGATTGTTGAAATGTATATATTTGTTTTCAAGAAACAAACATTTTGTAAAGCATAAACACCATAAACAAACCTTCCGAATGAGGGAACTAATGTTTGCAAATTTAGAGACCATGTCCTCCAATAAATCTACACATTTTCTCATATTTGTACACACAAATAGTGGCTGCTAGGGTCATGCATATATGCTCGAACATAGTCCGGTCTTCATGCATATATGCTCTAGGGGAAAGCAGCTAGACAGTCCGTGCAAAATAGAATCGCCAAAATTAGCGTGGCTGAAGGAGAAGAGAAGAGACAACTGACCGGCAATTTCAATACTCGAATTGTTCCATGGGAACGGAACGAAGGTACAGGAATATTTCTATGCTCGATATTCGCCATTGCCATCATTTATGTTCATGGTTTATTCGTTTCATCTTGCTTGAAACTGTTGTACCTGCACACGCCTTTGACATTGTTCATGAATGGATACCAAAGACTTGCATGCATGCACACTGTTTATTGAACTTGAATCCGTTTCAAATCAACTATTTACCTATCCAGAGATGCAATTTGAGCAGGGGCCTGACTGGGGGTTAGAAAATGGAAGAGCAAACCAACATTTTCTTTGTGTGAATACTTCGATGGCATTGGGCTTTGTTGAAGCACAGTGGATATTGTGAATCAAGCAGAGTTAATGGCCATTTGAGGTGCAGACAACCGGGTGTATCCATTTTTCAGTGCTTGAGTATGTGGCCACTAAAGGTAATAAGGTATTGGAGGTGTTGGAAAAAGCAACAAAAAAAGGTAACAAGGTATTGGAGGCGTTGGAAGAAGCAACAAGAATGTGTAATGCGTCAAGAACTTAATGTTTGAATGAGAAGCTCATCAAGAGGAGCTCTTTTCTTGAGATAATTGTGTGCTTCGTAAAGGTTCTTGTATCCTATATCAGGATATAGGTGACCTCGAAGCCCAAAAAGCTTTCCCACGGAGATCATGAGCTGAGAAACATGAAGTTCATTAGCAAGATTAATAGAAAGGGTCCAGTGGAACTGCAAAGCTGTAGTGGAGATAATGAGCTGAGAACATGAAGGAAGAGCTGCGAAACATGAAGTTCATTAGCAAGATTAATAGAAAGGGTCGAGTGGAACTGTAAAGCTCATTAGCAAGGTTAATAGAAAGGGTCGAGTGGAACTGCAAAGCTGTAGTGGAGATAATGAGCTGAGAACATGAAGGAAGATCAAGCTGTTGGGAAGATTGATAATTAGATTGAATTTGAGCACACTTTCTCAGCAAAAAAATTGTTAGAATTTTTATTTGCTTCCAACACAATTTCGAAGAACATAAATCTCATCATCAAGCCTTCAAATGAATAGAACCAATATTTGTAAATTTAAATGGTCACACTTTAACATATACATATATAGCCGTACACACATATTGCATGTAGAGGCTGTCAGAATTATGCATATATGTTCACGAACAAAATTTTTCCATATTAGGGGTGCCCTTTAAGAAACATATTGGAAAGCATCCATATAAAATGAACTATATAGCTTTTTTTATTGATTATAAATGTCTCCATCTATTTATTTTGAGTATAAAAATAAATTCCTGAAAGAGGTTTTATTGTTTCCATCTATTTATTTAGACTTGTTGTTCTTTTTCATTTATAGAGAATCAAATGCTTACAAATATTCTAAAATCCTTATATTCATCTAAAATTTATAGTTTCAAGGATTTAGTCTTGTATTTTCTTCCAAATTGATGCTAATCTCTTTGATATAGATTATGTTAAGAACAATATGAGAGTTAATTACTAGTTAGAAAAAACTTGTTTGCAAATAAACCAAATCCAAGTCAACTAACACTTTGTTAACAAAAGAGATGAAACAAATTTAGTAGCAAGGTCAAATCGTCTATATTCTTTCTAAGATTATATAGTCATAATTTTTTCCTCTATCTTCCTAGTTGTTATTGATGTCTCTAGTTGTTCCTGAAGTTGTTTAGATATACAATTTGAAGAAAAAAATCGCCTCCCTATTATGATGGTTGATTGCATGTTTTTTTGTTGGTGTTCACATTTCCTTCATAACATATTGCTATTGTTATAACCTAATCTTAATGTAATCATTATAGTCACATTTACTTATTTTGTTATGGCCTACTTTTCTTTCATTTATTATAGTTTTTCAAAATTGTTGGTAAATCTTTTTTATAAAGGCATGAACTAGTGAGGTCATGAATGGGGGACCTCATTTGCACTAAGAACACACAACAATAACAACCTAGTAGGGGTTTGATAGGTTTTTTAATTTCATATTTTATGTTCATATCTATATGTTGGATTTATTGTAGTAAAAAAGACTACAATTAATGAGCATGTAATCACTACATCTTCAACCTTTAAATTGATAGTTTTAATGATTATCACACATTATATTCTAATTTGTATATAACTAGCATACCTATATTTAATAAATAAAATTCATATAGAGGATGCCAAGAGATATCAAATTTAAAAAACTTTAGCATTCATAAATATAAACAAATGACAAGAGTTACCATTTAAAACAATTAAATAGGTGCAAGGACCATATTGCATTGATGAATTGACGAGACATTGATGCCTTATTTACAAGATAGATATACATAGAAATTGAATGTAAACAAACTTATAACTTAGCAATAGAATCTAAGAAAATATTGCTTTTAAATGTATATAATTAATCAATCTTAATTCATTAAAATCATTATGCTCTATGCTCTTTCATTGTCAATAATATAATTGTACTAATATATTTGATTATGATAATTATTCAATCTTAATCCATGATTCAACCATATCAAATACAAAATAAAATATTTTATCATTTCATTTATAACATGATTGTATATGCTACTAAAGATGCTTCTCAATAGGTCATCTAGCTTTGGATTGCTCATTACCACATCATAAAGGTGGTGCAACTTGGTGGAAGGATGCTACTTCAGATCATTTGACTATCAATTATTCTAACTAAGATTCTCTTGGATCCTCTCGGGCGGATGATGTCTCCCCCCAGGATGAAGTTGTACCTCTCACTGCTCCCAATATTGTGGCCCTTTCTGTCCTTGAGCATATGTCTCCTATTTCTCCTATAGTTTATACTCTGAAACTCAGTTCTGCCTCTACTGAATCTACTCCTAAAGCTATTTGGCTGCAACACCCTGTTGTTGTTCTACAACAATAGTCTGTTGGTGTTGTTGATGGTTTCCTTATAGGCCCCCCTCACTTGATCCTTCTTTTCATGGTCGTAATGATAATATTTCTTAGACTATGGGTTGTTATAGGTGAAAGGGGAAGTCTTTCCCCTCCCCTAAACTCCTCCTTGTCAAGGCTTAAGTTTTTCTCTCCTTCTTTGATTTTGGTTTGGGTTGTTGCTGGTTTGACAAGTTTTCTCTTTGCTTGTCCAACATTGTTTTTTATGGGGCTCTCACCCTTATTTTGTTTTCTCTTTTTCCACCTAAGGGTTGTTGTATTAAGGGCCAACACCCTTGTCTTGCTACGTTTCTAATAAAAAACATGATTGTATTTTTTATTTACTATTACGTAATTAAATCTGACAAAATTTAACATGGGAATATATTTTAGAAAGCCAAACATTTTAAACCTTAAAGTAGATAAGCTTGATGATGATGGCTTTAATATTTAGCATTATAGTTTAATTTAATGTTCAATTAGGTTCTAGATTAGTGTTTAATTTGTATTAAGGCTTTATAAGTTTAAGAGTACAATTGGATAATTTTGTATGTGTTGCAACAAGTTTGGCTACTGTAGACTCATTGAAAAATTATGAGCTTCTTCATTGTTATAGAGGGAAATATCCTTCCAGATTGGTTAATGAATAGGGAGTGCGCTCAATCTGATCCTATCATCAAATTCTCCATGGACTCTCTACTCTAATTTGATGAGGCCTCATTTATTATCCATAAAGAGGCCCTTGGCCCCTAAATCATTTAATGTGCTTTAAATATTTTAGATCCACTTTTTGCATGGCATTTTGATTTAGGAAGGTGTCTTTTAAGTAATCACCCTCGATTTTGTAGATTCTTCTTTTTTCAAAATTGTCATAGTTCATGTGCAAGCATGCTTCAAAGACTCTCAAGTGTTGAGGAGGTGCACCTTGGAGCTTATGAGTGGGAAATCCCTTGGTGGGCTTCCCTTGGAGGGGTTTGATTTTAGTACATTCTTGGGCTAAGGATTTTATAAACTTTGAGAATATCTCTAACATTCTCAATAGGTCCAACAAATTGGTTTTTTCACAAGGTATAAAATTGTTTCTCCTACAATAGTATGCTGGATTGAGGGGCATGAGAATTCGATTGTATGTGTGACTATTGTATGCCTGGAATGTGGTGTCAACCTGCAAGAGGAGAAAATAATTCAAACACACATATGAAACATTGCATTAGAGGTTAGAAATCCAAACAAAGCAAGTTAAATGAATCTAAACTCTTTAAAATTATTCCATGTTCCTCTATCTCCAAGGATCTTCAAGATTCAAGGTGGCTCCCAGCTTGGAAGAGCACTTGATTCTTTAAGATGACAACCTAAGAAACAAGATTTAAATGAAATGCAACCAAGATCCTAGTGATGATTTAGATATGAAACTAGATGATGATAGGATGCAAGATATTGATATGAAGTTTAAACTAGTATGAAAATGATACTAAGATGAAGTTAACATGATATGAGATTAACATGATATATCTAAGATTATAATGCTATCAAAATGATCTAAAATTCTATTCTATCAAAGAGAGATAATATGCTTAATGTTATGAGACTATAAGTTTGACACACAAAGACTTCATTATTTGAAGAAGGGCTCTATTTATAGAGAAAATAGGGCAATGGATGGTCAAGATCAAATAATCTTAACAAGGTCCAGGATTGAAAGTTAATCAATCCATGTTTACAATTCTCACCAATGAAATGGTGATAATTGTCAACAAGAGGTTGCTTGATAGGAGATGTAAGAGGCATTAAATACCTGAGAAGACATGAAGGTTACCTTAGGAGGTAAGGGTTAAGGTTAGGTTAGGGCTATCCATTGGACAAAGCTTTTATCCAAAGGATAAACTCTTTTGCAAGGATTAAAGAGATAATCAAGGTTAAAGCCATGAATTCTTGATGAGACCCTTGGGTTAGATGGGGGTTGAGTTAGAGAGAAAGTCTCTAATCATGCAAGAAGGTTGAGTTAACCATTAATGATTAGAAAGACTTTGAGGGTTAGCTTGTTGAGGACATAAAGCCTTTAATGGTTTTCAAAGACTTTGGAGGCTTTGAGAAGTGACTTCTCTTTTCTTAGGATTGTGACAATATTTAGGAGACGGATTAGGCTATATTGGAAGTGATTAGAAGAATCTAGAAGGGGGTTAAAAGGCAAGTGGGAGATGTAGGAAAATGCAAGTGGATGAGGGAAAATGATTTTAATTAAAATAAAATTAATTTATTTCAATCAAATAGATGCAACTTGCATAAATACAAATAGGATATTTAAAGAAAATAAATTTGATTTATTTATTTGCAAAGATCAATTTAATTGAAAAGGGGGAAAGGGGAATTGATTAAATAAAGTGATTTATTTAATTAAAGGCTAGAAAAGGCTTAGGTGAACTTAATTAAATAAATTGAGTAATTCATTAAATCAAATAGATGAATATGAAGAAATTAATTAAATAGAATTTAATTAAGAGGAGGAAAGAGGTTAAAATAAATATTAAATATTCATTTAGGAAAGTGGTCAGATTTATACGTCTACATTTTTCCCCTCTTTGAAGTGACATGTGTGCACATGTTGATTCAAAGAAAAATGCTCAATTTGTTGTCAAATTTTTTGATATGATGCTGTGGATATGAAAAATTGATTTGATATGAAAAGTCGATATGATGCCCCAGATTTGATGAACGATATTGATGATGCCCCAGATATGAAGAATTGATTTGATATGAAACTGATGTCGATATGAAACTGATATGAAATTGATGTCGAGATTTGATATGATAATGCCCCCTTGGGAGATCGGTCATGCACAAAAGGCATGAATGATCTCTCGAAAGAAGAGGAATTCTATTTGAAAGATAGAAGAGTGGAAAATGATGGAATGCATGGGTTTGATAAGATTGATTAGATTTATTGGATTGAGATTAAGATTGATTAGATTGAGATTGAGTCTAGTTTCAGGTATGACACCTCCTGTATAAGACAAAGATGATTGAAATGTCTGGATTCAAGAATGACACCACTTGTATAAGACAAAGATGATTGAAGCATTTGATTTCAAGAACGATACCACTTGTATAAGACAAATATGATCGAAGCGTTTGGTTTCAGGAATGATATATCTTGTATAAGACCTGATCAGGATGTCTGGTTTCAAGAACTATATATCATGTATAAGAGCTGATCAAAACCTCTAGTTTGAGGAAAGAAACATCCTGTATAAGACATGACAGATGAGAGTTGGATGAATGATCAAGATATGAAAGTGAAGAAAGATTTCATGTTGATACGATAGATCTGCATGTGATGGATGTAATGATGAATGTGATGATGATGAGATGTATCTTGAAAATGAGATGTAAATGATAATGATAATGAAATGATACTAATGAAATATTAAAATGACATGCAACCTAATGCAATATTAAGATGATAATGATAATGAAATGATACTAATGAAATATTAAAATGACATGCAACCTAATGCAATATTAAGATGATAATGATAATGAAATGATACTAATGCAAGATTAAAATGATATGCAACCTAATGCAAGATTAAGATGATAATGATGTGCAGCTAATGCAAAGCTTAATATGCATTCTCGTTCTCAATGTTGCCATCTATTTTGATCAAAGTGCCAGTGCTTCTTTTGTTTTCATCATCGGGCCTTGATTTGTCGAAAGTTGATACAAGCATCATGGTATAATTGAACCATAACGACATGAGCATAACTTACATGGATTTTGATATTGCAAGATGACACAAGCATTGAGGTATAATTGAAACAAGATAACCTGAATTTTTCTTCCGTAAAGTAGACACGAGTTAACCTTTGTCCCATACAAATCTGAAATGTCCTCAGCAATATGCCACCTTATTGCTTCGTAGGATAAATTTGCATGATAAAAGACTTCACTCACAGATAGCAGCCAAATAAAACACCACATTCTTTCCTTGCTTCTATAGTCATAGAGACATCCTTGAGTTGCTTAGGAGATATGATGAGAAAAAATTAACAACCATAAGTAAGCATGCATGCTATTTGGAATGTATTCTTGTCAAATAAAAAATTTCTAAATAGATCTTTTATTCAGTTGAAATCAGTTCAAGTTCACGATGTCTAGCCTTCTTGCATTGCCATTTATCATTTGTTGTTTATTTCGATCCTTGTTGTCTTGCTGCATGTTTGGTGTAATGTTGAAAACTCTGAAGGCAAAATTCCCCCAACAAGGTCAAGATTTTGCCCCTTTCTTTTGATACTACTTTGATATGGATATGTACACTGATCACAAGCCCTGGTAGGATATGATTTAGATAACTGGTTCAAATAAACCAAGGATAGTGACTACACTAAGTATGTCTAGGATTGATAAGCATTTGTGAATTTATGGTGATGTCTTAGATAGGTGGATATGATATGTACAATATGATTTGTGAAACATGTATTGCCCTCAATTGATAAAAATAAGGCTAACTAGAATAAAATCTAGTAGTCATACTGATCTATGTCATTGTTTTGATTTGTTCGATGATTGATAAGAATGTCTGGTTTCAAAGAGTGAGTACCCCGTATAAGACCAATCTATCTGGTTTCCAGTGTACCTATCCATGTATAAGACATATTGATGTTGACGTTGATAGATGGATTGATTATCAAGACTTGATGATTGATAAGAATGTCTGGTTTCAAAGAGTGAGTACCCTGTATAAGACCGATTTGTCTGGTTTCGAGTGTACCTATCCCTGTATAAGACATGTTGATGTTGATTTTGATAGATGGATTGATTAACAAGACTCGATTATTGATAGGAATTTTTGGTTTCAAAGAGTGAGTACCTCGTATAAGACCAATCTATTTGGTTTCAAGTGTACCTATCCCTGTATAAGACATGTTGATGTTGATATTTTGAGTCATGAATTGATTAATAGGACATGTGATCTGTAGTACTCCTCCTCGATCAAACTCTTTTGAACTTATGTTTGACTTCAGTAGACTATTCAGTGGATACATTATTGTGTATTGATTCAGACTTTATTCGATGTTATTTTATGCTTTAACTGGATATGTGGTGTATAATTTCATGCAGTATTTCATTACTTATATTTAATGATATTTTTATGGATTACTCACATGGACTGATGCATTTACTTTATATGTGCAATGTGTTATTTATATGTTGCATGTTTGCAAGTGTATAGGATGCGAGGGGATGATTTTCCTTCACTCACTCTAGTGAAACACTGAATGTCATGATTCTCCTTAATTGATGTGTGTGCCATGTCAGTTATATACTTGTCTATATGCATGTGTGGTTTATTGGTGCGAGACATTGCAGGTACAAGTACCGGGTAGGTATGAGGTATTGAATCCACCTGGTTTCATAGGTTTGAGAATGCCTTATTTATCTGATGAGAGTGGAGGAGATAGTTGTTGGACCCTATCTTGACCCACAGTTACACTCGTGTAAGTATTGTTAGTCGGTCATTTTTTCCCATTTGACTGGTATGCGAGTAAGAGTGCTTTGGTATTGTTGTTTTGTGAGTTGTCGTTGATCATTCCTCATTTTGCATGCAACCGATTCTTTGAATGGTTGTTAAATTGAGTGAATGATGCTATTTTGTGTTGGCGTGATTAGTTAATTATTATGCTCTTGAGTTTATTGATTTAATTAAATAAATGAGTTGATAGATTTAAATGGTTAAATTTGCTTATTATATATGGTATTATAGTTGTATTAAATGTTGGCATTCTACACTCTAATGAGAATAGTTGATGTTGTCACTGATGGAAACCAACTGGCAACTAGCTGGCAACGAATTGGAAACCAGCCGGCAATAGGTTTCTACACATGAACCGACATCATAGATATCATACACTAGCAGGCACCGGCACTGGCAGGCACTTTCATTGGCATCTAGATTACACCGGAAATGAAGTATATCGACACTTAGGCCGACATGGGATAAATTTTTATTTATATGAATTGTTTTGTAAATGTAATTAACTATTTGTAAGCTGACTTGGTATATTGTATAGACTCATATATGTATGAGATCTCATAGGTCATTTTGAAGGAGGTAGTAATGAAAGAATGTAATTAATAGGAAATTATTGTATGAGGTGATATAGTGGACAGTGAAGGTTTTGGTTAAGGCATATAAATGACCTTAAACTGGTACTGAACCAGGCATTTGAGATGCTATTTTGAGTAGTACATTGTATTGGATTTAATTATCCATATTGTAGTCAGTGAGACTCTTTTGAGTAGTGCGCTCCAGGCAGTTGGTTTTCCTGCATGTGCAGGCCCTTATTGTAAGTAGTATTTATTCATTGGCCAGTAAATATTGTGGGTCACAAATCCCACTGAGGTTTTTACCACACCGGGTTTCCTCATTAAAATATCTTGTGTTATGGTGTGTTTCTATGTTTTTTCTATTATTTGTATTTACTGCATTAATTCTTGTTGACCGGTACACTATTTTGGGTTGCAAAGTTATAAATAAGTTTAAATATTCAATTAACCGGTTAGACACTGATTCACCCCCCCTCTCAGTATCTTTGGGACTGTCATTGAATCTAACAATTGGTATCAGAGCCTGGTCCTCTATATGCAAAAGCCTAATAGCTTGAGGAAGATTCTAAAACCAGTATTGATGGAGAACTTAAGAAAATAGTTGGAAGGAGCTTTTGAAGATTTTGATGTAGAAAAATTGAAGAATATAAAACTTGAAGATGATCTGAGGATTGCTAAGGAATTCATTAAAGGACTTCAGGAGAACCTAGTTATAGCACAAAATAAGAGAAAATAACTTCATGAGAAAATGCATAAACATGATGATGAAAAGGAAACTCTTAGTGATATTATAGACAAGTTGAGGCAAGAGAACACTAACATGAGAAATGAAATGCAAGACTTAACCACAAGGCTATGTAAGGATCTTGAAGATAGGAAGAAGAATGAAGAAGACTTGATTAGGAGACTTAATGATGGAGGTAATAAAAATCTAAGACTTTGTCATGAAATTGATATGCTAAAAACAAATTTGATTCACATGCAACATGATAAAGATGACCTTGTGAGACAAGTTGGAATTCTTGAAAATGAGTTGATCACTACAAATGAACACAAATACAAATTCAAGAAAAGTTCAGAAAGACTTGATGACATGATGAAAAGACAAAAACCTGATGGAGATACAATTGGACTTGGATTTGAACATGGAGAAAGTTCTGGGACTGCAAACAATCAAGATCGTAGTAAACTGGTAAGACAACCTAATGCTTATAAATTCAATGGGAAATGTTTCAATTGCAATAAATTTGGTAATAGAGAAAATCAATGCAGATTTAGAAATAATCAGAATACAAATTACCCATCAGTCAATGTTCCAAATGCAATAAAGTTGGTCATAATTCAAAAAATTGCAGAATGAATGTGAAATGCTATGTTTGTGGTAGATTTGGGCATTTATCTAATCAATGTAGAACACAAACTGGTCAAGGATATGGAAAAGCTATTCAGAGGAATAATGTAACTTGTTATGCATGTAACAAGATTGGGCATATTGCAAAATGTTGTAGAAGCAAGACTATACTGGTGAACAATAAAAGATCTAGTGTGAAGGGAAAAGAAAAGGTAAATGAAATAAAGCAAGAATTTTCAAAACAATGGATTAAGAAGGGATATTAGAAAGTTGACGAATTTATCTCTGCACCGATAGAACAGAGTAACCCTCCACCGGTAAGAGATTCTTCATCTAACTAAGGAATAATCCTTAGGGGATATTGCAAAAAATTGAAAATCATGCATTTTACCCTCGGTTGATGGGAAGAAGACACATTTCTACTTTACCGACATATATGTTAAGTTTTCACTTAACCTGCAAGCATTTAATGCTGTTTTAAAGAACCTTTTTGGCTATAAAGCACCAAAAAATCCTCATTTCGACTCACTAAGCATTCAAGCATTCAAAGAGCACGAAATTGAGCAAGGGCATTCTAAGGCGAAGCAATGAAGTGATTTTTCAGACATTAAGAGAATTTCAAGTTAAGAGGTATTTATCAAAATGGCAACTTCATCTTCTGTTCCTGAGTTTATTGCAAACCCTACCATTGTTGAAAACATCAAATGCCCTAGACCCATGTTTAAGATTATTCCTGAGATTGCAAAGCAGGATGATTCTATTGGAGCTTTTTCAAAAATTCTGAAGGGTGTTGCATTTGCCAAAGACCCTAGAATCTACATCCATTGCAACATAGAAGACCTAGGGACTAAGGATTTGAAGAAAATGTTGAATGAGGTTATTACTAATGAACAAGGTGTGATTAAACTTGAACATAAGATTGTGGAAGACTTAGGTTTTGTAGAAATACTAAACATTCCTAAATTTCCAAAGGAAGTTGTACAACTTGTATTGAGCAGAGTCCATGGAGAGTTCATGTGGTTAGAGTCTGTTTGCAAGATAACCAAGGAAGCAATTAAGGCAATTACTGGTTTACCCTCAACTAGTAGTAGACCTGATAAAACCAAGACAATACCTAACAAGAGTGTGACAAGCTTAACCAGAGCCACATTTGATAGAAGATCACTTAGAGTCAATGATTTTAAGGATATAAATGTGAGATATGTAAGTATGCTACTTGGATATAAAGCAACACATGCAAATAGATTGAATTGAATTTCTAGCCTTTGTATTCACAGTGCATATGAGTTGGTGAAAAATAATGCTATGATTGATGTTTGTGAATGGCTTAAAGATGAACTAATTGACAATTTGAAGAAGATTAAGGGAGATAAGAAAGGTACTTTGTGTTTTGGGAACCTACTAGTATGCTTAATCCTATACTTTACCAAAGAGATACCTGGCACAGGTCACAAATATTTTGGTTATGACATCCCGGTAGGCAAACAGATGCAAGAAGCTTTCATAGGTATGGGCACTAACTATGATAAGAACATTGCAAATTACTTTAAATCTTTTCAAACTAAGATGAGAGCTAGAGAAAGGTTACCACAGAGCATAGTTGATAAGTATGACAAGAAAATCTTCTTTGTTATTAAAAGAGATGAGACTTGGATGGAAGTAGTAAGCCCTAGAACTATTTGGGTTACTGAGATGGGTTATGAGGTAGATCTACCTGTTCTGGAAACATATGCAAAAGCCCTACTTGATGCACCTAGGGAGCCATCTGAAAAAAATATTTGGTAATGCTGCAACTATTGCAAGTAATGTATCTATGTAGAAAGAAAGGAAGAAAAGAGACAAGTTTATCAGAGATGCCTCTAACAAGGCCAGTGAAATTAAGGAAAATGTCATGAATATTAGTGGTATATTAGCTAGTGAGCTTAAACAACTGCAACCGGAAGCACATGTTTCACCGGTTGTGACATCTTTTGATACTAACAGTAGCAAGGATTTTGAGTTTAAGAGAGTGCAAAGGAAAAGGAAAACCCAACCGATACCTTCTCCTTCTCAAAAAAACAAAACATAGAGAAAGAAATAACAGGCAGTTAGGGAACCACAGAAGAAGCTTACACCAAAGAAGAAATAGACATCGGTTAACCCTACACTGGATGATCTACTAAATGAAATAACACAAGAAGGTAATCTGGTAAATGTAAATAAATGGTATCATTCTTTTAAATATTCTGACAAAGAAACTATTGAAGAAAGCATTATTCTACATTTGGATATTTACAATAAAGTTTTGATTGAGGTTGTGGATATTTTACCTAATGATCTCTATCCGAGACTTGAGGCTAAACAAAAATCTGTGATGGAACTTGACAAGAAATTGAAAGTTGAAGCACTTTTGGCTGTACATCCGGTAAACTCTAAGGAAGAGATAGATGAGCTTATATCTGAAGCTAACCGGTCAGTATTTATCAGTGGAGACTGGCAAGTAAGCCTAATGGCTGGAAGGGTTAAGGAAATTGCAGATGAGATTGTAGACAGTTGGGACATAATTTTTCTCGAGAAGGAAAAGAAAGAGGAAAGAAATAGATTGAAAGTGGACGAGAAATTCAAGGTATATCAGAAAGATAAGGGCAAAGGTAAAGTTGGTGGTGTTCCTACTATAAAGATTACAGATAATCTTCCACCACCACCTCAGGATACCCCTCCAGTACACACAGCTAATCCACTGGATATGGCTACTGAAGGTATAACTCATGATGATACTAACCCGAAGTTTGAAATACTTCTCACAATGAATATAGATACACAAGATATAAATATTGTTGTAGAGAAGGAACAGGTAGCTGATAGTGAAAATATAAAGATCTCGGAGAAACCACCACACATTGTAGACTCTCAAAAAATTAAGATACAAGCTCAAGAAGAGCAACCAGAAACTAAGAAACCTACAGAGGATAAGACAACTAACATAGAGCAACATGAATTAGGGAAACTAACAATTGAAGAGGTACTTGTATAGACTGAGAAACCATCAAAGGTAGAGGTACATACACAGACATATCCACTGGAAGAAAATTTAAGTAAAGAGCAACAAATTTTTGGCAATAAGGAACAAATAGTAAAGGTAGTTGGAGAATATAGCACATTAGCAGGAGAATTCAAACAAACTAACATCACAGATGTTCTTTTGGATTCTATCAAGAGGATAATAGATTGCAGTTCCTTAGCATTTAAGGGTATTGATTATACATTACCTATCTTGAAAATGATTGCACCTACCTGTAAGATGGATCACATTAATGATTCTTTAGGTAAATTGGACACATTGTCCAAATTTATTTTTGAAAATGTTCTAACTCCAGATACAATTAAGGAGAGAGTTGACAAAGAGAAAAATACATTCTTTGAGAACACTATAAAGAATTGTATCAATCACTTGGACACACTTTTACCAGTACTTAATTCTACAATTTTGGAGTATAAGGAGGTATATAGAGAATCATGTAAACCTCACTATTTGACAGAGGATATAGATGAGGAAATCAAGAAGACACAGAAAGAGATCGATTATATTGCAGATAATTTGATAGGTTCTTCAGGACTTATCTTAGTTTTTTAGCAGGAAATGACAGTTTTGAAAGAGAAGTTAGAGAAACTTGAGAAAGAGAAAGCAAGGATAAGGTCAAAATCCTGGGAACTCAAAAGTAAACTTTGTCCAAAATTGGACAGTCTCATTACTCAATGGGTTGAATTATCAAAGGCAACAGTTCAAGGAGAATGATCACCAGAGCAACAAATGCACTATCTAACCGGCATGATCTAGCAGATTGAGACCATTCTCTCCAACATCAACAAATTCATGCAGAGCCTAAATCTCATTTCGACAGACATTTTTCAGATTGTAATCAACCGGTTACAGGCGATGAGGTAGCATTTTTGTATTCTTTGATTCTTTTTGACATCCTTTTTCATTGATGTCAAAGGGGGAGTAGTAGTATAGAGAAAAATAAGGAGTAGTATGGAGAAAATAAATGCACAGAGGAGATCACTTGCTCAGGGGGAGCACACTTCTTTTTGGATTTCATTTTTGTATAGCAGTTTTGGATTTTTCTCATGAGTGTTGCCATCAATGCCAAAGGGGGAGATTGTTGGTATTCTACACTCTAATGAGAATAGTTGATGTTGTCATTGATGGCAACCAACTGGCAACCAACTGGGAACAGGTTTCTACACATGCACCAACATCACAGATATCATACATCGATAGGCACTGACACCAATAGGCACTTTTATCGACATCCAGATTACACCGGAAATGAAGTATACCGGCACTCAGGCTGACATGGGATAAAGTTTTGATTATATGAATTGTTTTGTAAATGTAATTAAGTATTTGTAAGTTGACTTGGTATATTGTATATACTTATATATGTATGAGATCTCATAGGTCACTTTGAAGGAGGTAGTAATGAAAGAATGTAATGAATAGGAAATTATTGTATTAGGTGATATAGTGGACAATGAAGGTTTTGGTTAAGGTATCTAACTGAGCTTAAACTGAGCCTGAACCATGCATTTGAGATGCTATTTTGAGCAGTACATTGTATTGGATTTAATTATCCATATTGTAGTTAGTGAGACTCTTTTGAGTAGTGTGCTCCAAGCAGTTGGCCTTCCTGCATGTGCATGCCCTTATTGTAAGTAATATTTATTCATTGGCCAATGAATAAATATTGTGGGTCACAAATCCCATTGAGGTTTTTCCCACACCAGGTTTCCTCGTTAAAATATCTTGTGTTATGGTGTGTTTCTATGTTGTGTCTTCTATTTGTGTTTACTGCATTAATTATTGTTTATCGGTACACTGTTTTGGATTTCAAAGTTATAAATAAGTTTAAATATTCAATTAACCGGTTAGACACTGATTCACCCCCCCTCTCAGTGCCTTTGGGATTGTCATTGAATCTAACATTAAATATTGTGAAAAGAAATAAGCAAATGCCTTTCCATTTAAATGTTAAATGCTTATGTTGAAATAAAGTATCATGAAAATAGAAAATGAAATTAATAAAGGTTTTTTTTCCTTTTTACCTTTTTATTAGTTTTAGATTTTATTTATTTGAAAATAATTGCTTATGGAAAAGGTAAATCTGATTTCCTTTACTATTTAAAATAGTTTATTCTGATTGGTGGAGAAAAATTTTAACCTAGAAAGTTTAGGTTGAAAATAGATTTTTCCCATATATTCCTGGGAGTTCATGGGAAGAAGGGAGGCAGATTTTTGAATGCAAAATTTGTAAAACCATTTGGAAGAAGGAGTTTGGATTTGGAATTGTTTGAAAGGTTGAATCTCTTCCACAAATTTTCTTCCTGGATTGCTTTGCAGGTTGGATAGTTTTCTTCTTGTTTTGCAATTAAAATTTGAATGTTGAGTTTTCTTTATGTGTGTTTGTTCAAAGTTGTGAAAATCTTATTGAAGATTCTTGTTGGATGTTTGATTGGAAAAAAAGAGTAGTTATTATTTAATTTTATTGAATTCAAATCAAATGTGTGCATGTTGAAGGAAATGGTTCAATTTTCTATTTGTTGTGTGTTGTATGTTCTTGCAAATTCTAAGTTCTTGGTTTACTTCCTCTATTTTGTATAGAAAAAAATAGATTTAGTTTTCTGGGTGATTCTTAGTTTCTATTTGCCCAAGAATTGGGTTTATGTTGGCAAAGATTGTTAAATTGCCTCTTGCATGATGCAAGGATTCTTCCTGTGTGAGAAGAGATGAATAAATTAATCAAATCTCTCCTATCTCTCTTAAATTCTTCTGATTTTGCCTAAGATCTTTATGTATTTAGAGATTTTGTGTTTAACTAGTTTTTTAAAATCTCCTTATTAAAAATATCATGCCAAAAATTTGGAAATGATGTGTATTGGGTCTTTTTACTAGTAAATGGATACTGGGAATGATTTAATTTTTAATTAAATTTTAAAAAAAAATTAAATAAATAAAATAATGTTTTAATCTCAGTCTACGTGACAGGGTAGTCACACCACGTGGGATGGTAGTGTCTGCTACCCTGGGTAGCAACACTATCAGTCGGTAGTGGTTGCTATGCGAAGTAGCAACACTACTGGTCAATAGGGCTACTACCGATCGGTAGCAGCACTACTGACAGGTAGTGTCTACGGCCTTCCGATAGTAGCACTACCCACAGGTAGGGCTTTACTCACCGCCGTGTATCATTCCTCCGCGGGGTATGTAAAACGTGTTGCTATGTTTTTATATTAACATGATTTGAATTTATATGTTAGTTTTAATTTTAGTTTCTAGAATTTTCTTGTAAATAATTATTTATATATATATAGATTTATTTTATTTTCTTGTAATTCAAGGCTTGGTTATATAATCAGATTGATAATTTTAGATTTAATTTTAGAAATAGATAATATGTTTTATATAATTCATATTTTATTTATTAAATAGTTAATATGGATTTTATTATTGTGTTGGAATATTGTTTTGGAAATATATAGAATCAAATGACGTTTTGAATAGTATATTGAATGTAAGGTGTATTTATTTAATTTTTAAATCAATGAAATTGCAAGTGTTTATGATGATTTTCTCAAAGATTGTTTGTGTTGGGACTTAGTGAATTTAGCTTTTCTTTCAAGGGGTTTAAATGGTTGTTATCCCTAGTTCTTTTTAATTGTCTTGTTGTGGCGTATTTTGTATCTCTTGACCAAGTAATGTAGTATGACCTCATTGTCTTAACCATGTAGTGCTTATTCCTTATGGTTAACCAGGGGCTAGTATGTCTTGTTTTTGGCCACTTGTATTTGGATAGTGGTGTTATGGCTATCTGTTTCACCGTAGGGTCCTTGTAGAGTGACCATGTTCATTTAGTGTCCTATGAGAGAGTGGCTTTCAAGTAGGGGCCGCACCTGAAGTGGTTGGCAGGATAACCTCTCGAAAGTCAGTTAATAAGTGATAACCTAATAATTGATTAGGGGGTGGGTAGTTTTAATATTAATTAAGATATTGTACCCCACACATGGTTGAGTGCTCGTATAGGCTCAAGATGTAGTGGGAAGTCTTGGAATGGCAAACCGACCACCTTATCTTCTCAAAGGGTTGGTAGGGTCCGCATGAGGCTTAGATGGAGCTGGAGGTTTGGGAAAGGTTACCAGGACAACCCAGAATGGGGGCCGGGACCTATAGAGGCCTACTTAGGGTAACCATCTTAAGCTATGCAATGACACTCTCTCTTTAGGGTCACTAGTGTATTGTGATGTCGAGTTACCTGGAATATTATGTAGTCATAATGTACTATCATGGAGTCATTTATTCTATCATCCATGTCTTACTTATGCTTTCTTGAGGGTCCTTTTCTATCTCCTAGCATGGTGGGGTGATTCCATCTTGGGATTACATGGTCGGGTGGTAGTGCCACTTTCAATCAGATGTTCTTGTTCGTACCTTCATGCGAGGATTGGCTTCACAGGTGTTCCTGTGGTTCATGACTCATGCTCTACCTCATGTTGGAGATTATTTTTCTTTGGAGACCTATGTGGTCAATTGTATCAATGATTTATGTAACCTTGTATTTGATAAAGTTGTTAACTTGAATGTATTATTGGAAGCCATGTATTTTATGGTCAATATAATCCTAAGATTTGGATGTTATTTATCAAATTTCTATATGATTTGTGTAAATGCTTAAAATTAGAGAAAATTATATTGTTAATCTTTCAATCTTTAAATGTTGTAATCTGTTATTGTATATGGTTTATTTTGTTCATTGAGTAATGATGGATAATTGGATTAATCATAATTATGGAATTTAACTTTTAGTTTAATTCTTCATTTGCAACCCTTTAGGAATTCTGGTGTTAGTCTTCCACTTGTGTTATTATTGCGCAATGTAGTAATTAATGCACTTAATGTGATTTATACTTTTAAATTTTTATTATTTCACCCTTAGTTGCCTAGATGTGTGGTTATTCCTTTGGGCTTCCTGGTGGGGCGTTACATAATCAGTTTGATTGCAGACTTTAAGAGTTTTCATGTTGTTGATTTGATTTTATGGATGGGCCATGCGTTCATGCTTTGATTTTAAATTTTAATTTGATTTTGTCAATTTTGTCGATTTTTAGTTTTTGGATATTTTGACTTTTGGAGTTTTTTTGGATTAGAAGAAAGATGTATTTGGTTGCCCTAATGTATAGAAAGATAAGGATATTATGAATGGATGATTGAACTGTTGAGGTGAAAATGGATAGGAGAGAGATATAGGTAGCTTATGAGGAGACACGTCAAGAGATTTTTGAAATCATAATTTTGTCCTTAGTCTTAATCAAGATCGAGGATGGAAAAGGGGATATGGATAGAGATAGGATATGTATAGAAGAAACAAGATCATAGATAGTGATAGATGATGGAAGAAATGAATAGATAGGATAAGGGATATGGATAAAGTGAAGCAAGATTGTAGATAGCACTAGATGATAGAAGCAATGAATAGATACGATAGATGGTATGGATAAAGGGGTATGGATAAGGTGAAGAAAGATCATAGATGGCACTGGATGATAGAAGAAATGAATAGATAGGATAAGGGATATGAATTAGAGGATATGGATGGGGTGTAGCAAGATTGTAGATAGCACTTGATGATAGAAGAAACGAATAGATAGGATAAGGGATATGAGTTAGAGGACATGGATGAGGTGTAGCAAGGTTGTAGATAGCACTGGATGATGGAAGCAATGAATAGATAGGATAAGGGATATGGATTAGAGGATATGGATGAGGTGTAGCAAGATTGTAGATAACACTGGATGATGGAAGCAATAAATAGATAGGATAGGGATATGGATAAAGTAAAGAAAGATCATATATAGTGATGAATTTAGATAGGGTAAAAGATATTGGAGGAAGGATAATGGGAAATATGGTAGGAAGAATAAACTGGATGAAACTTTTCTCCCAAGCATAGAGGTTTCTATTTGCGAAAAGGTATGTAAGATTGTCACAACATCTAGCACCACCCAAATAAGTGTTCTTGAACTTTTGAAAGATAAAGACCCAACCCACACTTAGAATCTCTGAAAAATTCAACTGAAGATATCTAGAAACTAGGAAGTAGACTCAAAAGGGAAGAAGAATCCCAAACTGGATCAAGGTACTTAGTCTTTGATTACCCATGTGTGTGCAAGTGGGTTCATTTTGGCTCATATGATCACTATAATATTTAGAATCCAACGTGGATAGCTACATGAGTTACCTTGACTTCAAAAGCATCCTAGATAGAGCCTCACTACAAGCGAGCGTCCATAGCCCTGATGAGGTTATCGTTGTAATCTCACAAATATTGCTCCATTGCTAGCCATGCATTCATAGCCATAATTTTATGCGGGAAATGAGCGTGACATAAATGTAAAAGTCAGTTTCAAAGGGTCCACACATCAATGGGACTCTTGGAGCATGTTATAGGAACTATATTTAATACCTCAACTTCCCAAGGGGGTGTCCCATTGTTCTCTATCGCATAGGATCCCTAAAGTCAATTCTTTTGCTCTTAGATCACTAAGCAAAGTGACTTAGGAATGACAACCCCAAGAATGAGTGATGTTTGATTATAAGCATGAATGCATTCCTAAATTGTATATGATATTGAAACTATGATGTTTAAACTAGCATAAATATGATGCTATGATAAACATTAGTTATCCTATCCTAACAAGATATACTAGTTTAACATGGATATGCTATGATATTGAAAATACTTCTAAATGCTTAGTATAATTTAACAAAGAGAGGCTAGCTGCTTAGTAAAATGACTAAAGTTTTATGCATAAAATTGGATCTATTTGAAGAAGGAATGGGATCTATTTATAGAGAAAATAGGGTAATTGATAGTCAAGATCGAATAATCTTAACAAGGGCTAGGATTGAAAGTTAATCAATCCATGTTTACAATTCTCACCAATGAAATGGTGACAATTTTCAACAAGAGGTTTCTTGAGAGGATATGTAAGAGGCATTTAATTCCTGAGAAGACATGAAGGTTACCTTAGGAGGTAAGGGTTAAGGTTAGGTTAGGGTTATCCACTGTACAAAGATTTTATCCAAAGGATAAACTCTTGTGCAAGGGTTGAAGAGATAACCAAGGTTAAAGCCATGAATGCTTGATGAGACCCTTTGGTTAGATGGAGGTTGAGTTAGAGAGAAAGTCTCTAATCATGCAATAAGGTTGAGTTAACCATTAATGGTTAGGAAGACTTTGAGGGTTAACTTAATGAGGACATAAAGCCTTTAATGATTTTCAAAGACTTTGGAGGCTTTGAGAAGTGACTTCTCTTTGCTTAGGATTGTGAAAATATTTAGGAGATGGATTAGGCTAAATTGGAAGTGATTAGAAGAATCTCGAAGGGGGTTAAAGAGGCAAGTGGGAGATGTAGGAAAATGCAAGTGGATGAAGGAAAAAGATTTTAATTAAAATAAAATTAATTTATTTCAATCAAATAGATGCAACTTGCATAAATACCAACGAGATATTTAAATATATAAATTAGATTTATTTATTTGCAAAGATCAATTTAATTAAATATAAATTTAATTAAAAAGGGGGAAAGAGGAATTGATTAAATAAAGCGATTTATTTAATTAAAGGCTAGAAAAGGCTTAGGTGAACTTAATTAAATAAATTGAGCAATTCATTTAATCAAATAGATGAATATGAAGAAATTAATTAAATAGAATTTAATTAATAGGAGGAAATTGGTTAAAACAAATATTAAATATTTATTTAGGAAAGTGGTCTAATTTATACGTCTACAACTATCATAACTAAGGTAGTTGTAAACAAGGTGTTGAAGTCGATAGTTCCTGCATTATTGGAGATGAACATGCTCAAGAATTTGAATGGATCTCTAAAGGCCACTTCCATGGAAAGATTCACACTGGCAAAATATTGTTTTTCATCATATTAGTCTTCTTCTTCTAATTGTAAGGATGTGAATATTTCATTGTAATCTATAACAATATGCTATGGGTGTGGTAGGTATTATGTTGTGGTTTCTTTTCTCTTTAATTGGTTTCAAGCTCTCTTTTGGCTCAACCTTATGTTCTCTATGTAACTATTTGTTATCTTTATTATTCTATAATATCAGTATATGAAGTTCTCCTATTTGCCAAAAAAATATATATATATATCCCACATAATATTTATTTGAGTTTATCTACCAAATTTTAAGCCCTAATTGTAAATTTTAAATTGATTACTTATCCCTAATTTGTAAAACTCATTTATGAGATATCTTTCTTTCAAGGAAATTTTAAATATTACTCACCATCATGAAAAAGATTCATTGATTGCTCTCAATAAAAATGTCAATGGTTCAAATATTCCTATTCCCATTAAATGGAAATTAAGAATTATAGTGCACTGAAATATTTTCTAGAATGCTTTCTACAACATTAAAATTGTTTGTATATTAATAATATCAAATATTATATTTATTCTTCTTTTTCATTTCAAAATATTTATAAGAATTCAAATAATGTTATTTAAGTATTTTTAGGAGAATAAGATTCTATTATGATAGATTTTTAATATTTACTCTAAAATCATGTAGGTTGTATACAATTTATATTTGTAAAATTAAGCATATTTCTTGTTGTTATTTGTGGGGAGCATAAACTTGTTGATGAATTTTGCATTTTGTTATTTTATTTTGTGAATTATGAACTTTGTGAGATTCCATGGCCACCACCTTTTGGCTTCACTTATATTATATCTTTGTGCTTTTGTTAAATTTAATTTTAAAAGGTTTATTAATAACTTCTTTTGAGGTTACATGAATCACTTTTGTGTATCTTCAATTTACGCGTTATCTTATTTTTACCAAAGGATACTCTAATTGTATGCAATGCTCAATTTTTTTTATTATTACTACAAAATATGAATTCAACTTGTTTTTAAGTAACAACAATCAATTCTAAGTCAATGTCATAATTGAATCAAAGTAGTGGAAAGATATGGGTTTTTTCTTATAACTTGTGTAATCCAGTATGACTTAATTTAAATTCACTATTTTAATAATATAAAAGTTTGATTATGATCTAATTTTTTTTATTGTAAATAATTAATGTTCATGAATGATTTTTTAAAGAGTGTATGTTTTTTATTTAAGATTAATATTTAAGTCATTTTTATACTAATTAGATGTTATACAGTTTTTAAATTAGGTCAATATGAAGTTTTTAGTTTGGATTATCATTGAAAAGATTATTTTGAATTTTTGTGATAATTTATCTAAGTTTTAATTTTTTTTTCTTTTTAATAATTAAGAGAAACCTTTTATTATATAAAAATGACAAGACAATCAACACACATTGATAGAGAAAAAATAAATTATGCTTTACATGTATCAATTATATCTATGCTTAGTGGATGGGATCCTATTGATGACACTATCCCTGCTATTGTTTGGTATCAAACTTTTGATGATAAAGATCCACCTAGTGTTGGAATTGCATGAACTACAAGTAATTGTTTGTTTTAATTTATGACTTGGTCACATTAGACTTTATGGTAGTCCCCTATTTTTTCACGTAGAGTACTAATCAATCATCATGCTATATAGTACCCCATTTTACCATTGAAGCTTCTAAAGAAAACAAAAATATTATATTGAGACCTTGAAATCCACATCTTAATTTTTATTTTGTTACTTATTATATGTTGTAATGTATTTTTTCTATAAAATGCGACCTCATTGTGAGAATATTAAAATGTTTTAATTTTGTGTTGAATTACTAGGTCCTACTTCATATATTCATACTAGGGAGGATCATTCAACCTAGTATATTAAAGTTTTTGTTTGGGAACTAATCAACTATAAATTTTGCACTCTAATTATCTCCTTCATAGTGGGAGAGATTTACACATTAAATTTTGGCTTGCCTAAATTTCTCAATAGATGGTCTTGGACATTATGTGCCCCCTCTTTATCTTATGGAGAACCTTTGCATCTACCTTGAAAATATTACATAGAAAAATAATTTGGGATCTCATTAAGAAAATAATCACAATAGAGTCTCCAAAAAGGTTTTATAGTATTTTATCATTTTTATACGGGGAATGGTAAAAAACCACCCACTACCCATCTTGAAAAAGTTCCTTTTTCCTTTGTGTTGGCACCAATGAATAGGAAATTTGTTGCAACTTCTATGAAATGGTGATTTGATTCTCATATCAATAAATAATGTACATGATAAACCAAATTTCATTTTTTTACCTTTTTAATACAATATATAGTATAATTTTTATACTTTCTCCCTATTATTAGACCATATATTTATTTGACCACTAATAGAATTTATATCAAAAAATAATAGATAAACCAATGATGAATGGAAGGTTTCCCAATGTGAATTAGTTGCATTAAATTTTTTCAAAATATCAATCAATATTTGGAATTCATTTTTGTTTATTTCAATTAACCAAATAATTAATCTTGTGTGTGATAAGGAAGTCTAGGGATAGATGAAAGAGTTTCAAAAGGGCTAGGCTCTAATTTCTTTTAAAAGGAATTATGTCCACATAGTTTAGAGAATATGTGTTTAGGGGCGTTGAGGGATTTTCAATTTTTAAAATTCAAAAATCATGAATCAAAACAAATATAAGAAATTTTTATTATATTTTAAAATACAAAAAAGCTAAGAATATTACCTTCTCAACCTTGTTCATATCACATCATGGCAACATTGTCTTTTCTTTCCTACTATTGAAGATGTCACAAATGTGCTCATACTTTATGTCACTTGCATTAGGGCTTTGTAGATATGTGGTTGAGCTTAAATTAGATTGACCCATTTTTTCTCCCTTTAACTAAGAAATAACATGAGTGTGTTAAAATACAAAGTCACATCTTGATTTCCACAAACTATTAAAATACAAAGTCACATCTTGATTTCCACAAACTATAAGGTGGATGTGACCATCTTTTAGTTCCCCATCTTTGTGCACATGTCCAATGAAACAATTATAATTTTTTCTTAATTAGATATGTTATTTGGTTGTTGACCTATATTGTCTAGGTGATATTTCAATTAGTTTTATTTTTTTTTTCAATATGATTTTGATAGTTCTTTATTTCATGTTTTATGTTCATTTTCATTCTTTTATTTGAAGGTAGTAGGAAAGAGTACAATAGATGAATAGTCATCTTGTAGTCATTACATCTTCACTCTTTAAGTTGATAATTTTTAATATAACTATATTTAATATTCTAATTTATACAAAATTATTTAAACAATCTACAATTTATAATACAAATACAATAATAATTATTTATGAGTTATCCCTTATATTCTTAATTAGAGATTGTTGAAATTTATATATGGTCTTGAAGAACTTAAATAGCCTAAAGAAGCATTTGGAACCAATGTTTGCAAATATAGATGGGAAATATAAATATAGTCTAATGTTTGCTTACACATGTATTCACAAATAGAGACCGCTAGGGTTACGCATATATCCTCTAACACAGTCCGTTCTTCATGCAAGAGAGGCGAGTGAGAAAAGGAATCCGCAAAAATAGCGTGGTAGTGCATGGAGAAATGGCTATGGTACTGTGCATACATAGTCCTGCTGATTCGCATGCCATTCACATATATGTGATGAATTACTTGAAGTGTGCCCAACTTAAACGAAAGTCTGGTACATCCTGCATGGAATGTCTCTACCTGCACACACCTTTGACGTTGTTCATGAATGGAACTTGAATCTCTACTATTTATCTATCCTGAGATGCCATTTGAGTGGGGGCGTAACCGGGGGCTACGAAAATAGAAGAGGCAACCAACTTGTTTTCTTTGTATGAATACATAGTTGGTGTTGGGCTTTGTTGATAGTGAATATTGTGAGTCAGGGAGGAGATAATGGTCATTTGAGGTGCAGACAACCGTGCGTCTTTATTACCCTGCGCAATCATTTCTATTTTTATATTCATACTCTTTCAAACTATAATGCTTAGGCTTTGCCCTTTATAAAAGCATCGTGATTATTGCGAGTGTGTGGCCACTAAAGGTAATGAGGTATTGGAGGTTTTGGAAAAAGCAAAAGATCAGGTAATGTAATGCGATTTTAATTAGTTATTTTTAGAAATTATAATTTCTTTTAATAAGGAACAGGTCGACAATTGTAAATTTCTTCAACATTTGTTTATCTGACTCAAATGCAGAACCCAGCGCACAAAGGCTTGATATAGGGGAGATTGTGGTCTAATCGTTCTTTTATAAGAAAAAAGACTGAGTTCCATGACAACAGTAATGACAAGATTCTCAAAAGAAGAAAAACTGTTAGAATTTATATAACTCTAACAATAATTTTGAAAAATATAAATACCATCAAATTTTCCAATATATTGATTGTTATCTAGGATAGCACGTGCAAAAGGTTCCATTATTTGTTCATTGAGGAGTTTTTTGTAAACCCAATATACATCGACTTTGGTCATCCTTGTGACCATTCTTTGTCTATCGCTATTCAAAGATTTTTTAGGCCCAAGAACAAGGAAATCAGGGTGGCTTTGAGCGAACCCCGTATTTTTTACCAATAACTATTCTTGATAAGGTGGCTTATTTGGAGATTGTTAGGCTATTGGCATATTTTGATTTTATGCATTTGAGATCTCATGTCAAGCAATCTCTATTATCAAACACATTTTGTTTTAGAGTTTCATAGTTTGTATTTCAAAAGGGTATTGTGAATTAAAAAATTGAGTACTATTGTCTGGCATTTGGCATAGTTAGGCAAGGGTTTAATCCCAGGTATTTCATCAATAATGCTAAATTGGCATAGAAGATTAGTGGTTATCATCATGTGTGTTTTATTTTGTGGATGATTATTTTATTCAAGAATATGGATGAACAACATGTCATGTGAGGAATTGACTTGTATAATAAAATCATGATAATTGAGAGTTGTAAAATAAGGTAATGTCCTTCATACCAAGGTGATTTTGCTAAAGAAGAAGACCAATTGGAAAGAATAGAAATGATGTTACAACATGAGGCTGAATTGACTAGAGGAATTCCCCCTCATGTTTTTAGAAGAGAGAGAATTTCATGATGATGATATTAAAGTAATGGAAGTGTAATGTTGGAAAAAAGGTGAAAGAATGAAATCTAGAGGAAATATTTTCTTCCCTCTGAGGAGAGATGAAAGTTTCACTTCAGATTTCCCTTCAAACACTTTTCACGCATTACACTAGAAGAGGGGGGAAATATACTAGATTCAACCTCTAGTGAAAGACATTGAATTCTGAGTGATGCTGAGTTGATCCCCTCTCCTCAGATTGAGATTTGAATCGATTGAATTGTGTGCTTATGACCAAGTGAAAAAGCGACAAAGATCTGATTATAACTTGAGATGGAAGAATAGAATGAAGTTGTGCACTTGGATCTGGCAATAATATGTCGAGACGAAGCCGTCCTGTGAATTTGAGGAAAAGTTGCTTGGATTGTGGCGGGAGTGTACATGGTCCTCCGAAAAATCCATGAAACAAAAAGGGGTTTTTTGCCTCTGCAAATGGAGTCCAAATTTGAAAGTACAACTGCACACCTACAACCTACACATAGAAAAGAGAAGAAAAGGGGGTTGGGATTGGGGGTTTGCCTTCAAGTCAAACCCAAGTTTTGGAATTAGCCAAATGATGAGAGAAAGTGCTTGCAAGTAAGTGTAAATGAAAGACTGAAATGTAAGTCACCTCAAGGGAGGTTTTGATAGAAATGTTGATAGAATTGCTTGTATGAAGTTGAATGTTGGAATGAATCTCCTCTTCAAAGATTGAATCCTTGACTTGAATGCAACACCTAGCATTGAAAGGAGACTTGAGAATGCTTGAATGCTCTTGAATGCTTGAATGTGTGATCTCATATATTTGTTTTAAGCCAAAATGGAAGGGGAAGTGCAACTTATATACTCATAAATTAGGGTTAATTAACTGATTTTCCGTCGCAAGCCAACACTAGGGGAGTTTTCCCACTCAATGCACAACCTCCAAAGCACAATTTGAAGGGTCCTGCCCCAAAATAGGGCAGGGATAGGGCTGCCATGCCCCTGTCTTGCCCTTTTTTCTAGGATAGGATGTTGTTTGGGCAATGCAAAGGGAAAGCAAGATGCAGTTCTCAGGTGTTGAGCATGTCTCCGGTCTCCGATTAGGCTTAGTGATTCGAATCACATGCATGAGGACCCTAATGTGGTTGACAATTGCAAGGGTCGTAATTTCATGACACTACAGGAAGATAAAAATATTCTTCCCATTTTCCATATGTCTCCATATTAATGCAGACCCTTATCAAGTCTTTGAGCCCCTTAATTGATCATCATCATTTTTATGACTATCCTAAAACTAGGTATATTGCTATCTTGATGAATTGGTAACCTGATATTTTGTGAATATGAAGCAAAGAAAGGGTTTGGTGAGTGGATAACACTTGGGAAAGGTGTGTGGGGGTCCTTAGTAATCTCTAAAGGTGATAGGAAGCCTTGGTGAGAGGATTTGAGACAAATTATTATGACTATCCTAAACAAAGTTTTGGTTGCCACAATGAACCAATGATATAGCAGCAAGTTTTGTTTATGGTCTTTAGCTAGGGTGGGTGGTAGGGTGAAGGATGGTGATTTTCCTATTTTGAAGAGTCTCTTCAAGGGTGTCTTTAAGTCCCTTGGGTTGGTGAATATCTGTTTATCATTGTGAGTTATTCTTATGGACAAGCTGGGGTCCTAATAGGAGTTTGTCTTGTGTGAGTAGGTTTTAAGGGTTTGGTGTGATCTAGGGGTTGGAGAGACTCATATTGGCCATGAAAAAGTTTGTTACACCCAATCTAAGGATTTCCAATGGTTGTACAAGGGTTGGGAGGCATGAGTACACTTTTGGGGTGTTGAAGCCTATTGAGCACCTATTAGCCTTTTGAGGGCTCTTGAGAGTTTGTGAAGAGTTGACACCTATTTGAATAGGTGAGTTGGGAGAAATATATCCCTAGTTTGTTGCATTTGTTGGATGTTCTGCATCAAAGAGGTATCCGAGCTAGCGAGTAGATCTCTTGTGGTAGACTAGTGAAACATTGCTTGAGGAAGGTTAACGGTTGTGGGGTCAAGATGCCTCCTAAGCATGTTGGTACTGCCGGATAGTTGTAGGAGTTGAGAGAGGAATAATAGGTTGCAAGAGGCCTACAAGGCTATGTTGGCAAGGCTTTAAGCTGTGTAGTCAAATCAGAGAAGAAATGTTGACATGGGAGATGTGAGTGTTGAGGAGGAAGAAGAAGAGTCCCAAGAGGCAGAGGAGGAAGAGAAGATAAATACTAAAGAGTAGCAGACAATTAGGCTGCTAGAGGCAGTGAGAAGTGACCAATCTAAGGTAAGGGTTGATTTACGTATGTATGGTGGGAATTTGAATGAGGAGGAACTACTAGATTGGATTGTAGCCATGGATACCTACTTTGAAAGTGAAGATGTACTTGCTGATCAAATGGTCAAGCTGGTAAAGACCCAACTAAAGGGACATGCACTTGTATGGTGGAATTATGAACAAGTCGAGAGGAGAAAGAGGGGAAAACCCAAGATAACATCTTGGGATAGGATGGTTGCAAAACTAAAAGGTAAATTCCTTCTTAGAGATTATGAAATTCAATTGTTTAAGAAATTTCAAATTTTAAAATAAAAGGATTTAGATGTGAATACATACACTAATGAGTTTTATAAGTTAAGCATAAGGGTAGGAAGAGATGAAGATGAAGTTGAAAAAGTGGCTAAATACCTTAATGGCCTTAGGTTAAACATACAAGATGAATTGGTTGTTACTAACCGAAGTACCTCTACAGGTAGATGCTATAATTGACAAGAGATTGGACACCCAACATTTAAGTGTCCTGAAAGTCAAGAATCCACATCAAGTGGTGGTGAGAGAAACAATGAAAGGAGAGTCCATTATGTGAAAGAAGAGGAGGGTGAGAGTGTCAACTCTCCTCCTGTCCAAGTTATGCTAGAAGATAATGGAGAGGCTTTTATGGTAAGGACTTTTTTGCAGTCACCTAAAGAGAAAAACATAAGTCAAAGGAGGAGTTTATCTAGGACTACATGCAAATGTAGAGGTAAAGTATGCAAAGTTGAAATTGATTCAGGTTCACAAGATAACATGGTGTCTAGGGAGATAGTAGATAAGTTTAATATAGATAGAATGTACCTCATAAAGAACCTTATAAAGTCTCTTGGGTGAATGATAATCGGTCATTATTGGTGAATGAGTTGAGTTTCAGATTGGTGAGTACAAAGATCTTATGTGATGTTTTGCCAATGGATTGTTGTCATTTGTTGTTGGGAAGACCATGGAAATTTAATAGACAATCAATGTATGATGGTAGAGAGAACACCTATGTAATCAAGAATGACAGAAGGAATTTTAGACTCATTTCTTTGCAAGAAAAAGAGAAAGAGAAAGGTAAAACCAAGATTGTTATGTTTGGTAAGAGAGAACCCTTGGAGAGTGAAGAAGTTGCAACCGTTTCAAGGCTTGAGTGCACTAGGACAATAGGGTTAGATAAGGGTATACTAATTGGGATAGTGATGTGTCCATTTGTGGAGGATAAGATCACTCAACAAACTAAGTATGCAAGTTCAGAGGGTTTGGTCCATGGTGGAAGGATTAGAGATGACATGGAGAGAGTGCAAGTGCAAGTACCAAATGATACCTCTAGGTGTGAACCAAAGATGACAATGGTTTTTAACCACCTTATATCTGATATGTGTTTGTATACTATTTTTTATCCTTGTGTTGCAAGTGTTGAAGGAGTCCCATGGAAGCATGGAGCAGGGTGGTCCTCATGGGACATCAGTTTTCCTTTAGGGGTGTATGGTGTAGGAGCACCTAGATGGTCATATGCTCCTATTTGGCCATTATGAGTTGTTTTCAAGTTTTTTGTCATGTAATCTTGTAATAAGGTCATTAATTACCATCATTTATGTAATAAGGTCCTTGAAGACCAATCTGTAATGTTTGAGTTCAATATGTAGGTGTGTTGTCTCAATATTGTCAAAATTGTCATTGTAGGGTGAAAATGTGTTAAAGGAATCAAATGGGGTAATAAACCATGTATGGAGGATATTTTGGAATATTTAAATGTATTTACAATATTTGGAAGTCATATAAGTCCTATCTTGGCTTTGGAGTCAAGTTTTGTCAAAATTGTCAATAGTATCAAAAGTTGTCAGAAGCAATTTTTGCATTTCGTTGGTGATTAGGTGTTAGTTTGTTGATAAAAGTTCAAAATAAAGTTGTAACCATTTTGGAATATTTGAAAATATTTAAAAAAGGTTCTTCCCTCTACCAATATAGGGGTTAGAGTTGATATGAATGTATTGGAAGAGAAAATCAATAATTTTTTTTGAGTTCCCTACAAATTCTTTGTGATTTTTAGGCATAATAGTCTGATCTACTATAGATTTCTCTATGAAAACATGTCTCTTGGCATTGGAAACCTTTTTTTCATGAAAGAGGAGTTAATCCCCTAAAATTTTCTTTTTGTTTCATTTGTTTTCATCACATTTTAAAGGAGATACATTAATTTTTGTAGAAACTGCCAAACCCTGCCCTAGGGTTCACAGTGATTTAATCAAATGTGAAAACGTTAGTTCTAATCCATGAAAAAAGAGAAAAATGTGTTATAGGTTGTATTTTTTTATTCTCTTTCTTTTTTTATGCTTTAAGGGCCCCATAATGAAGTTAGCACGTGCAAAAATGGTGCAAAATTCTAATTTTTTGAGTCTTAGTAAAAAAAGACAACAAATTTAATGGTGTAAGGGTGGCGTGTATGCAAATTTGGATTCCCAGAGATTGAGTAAAGGTTTAGAGGGGTTATTTTATACCTTAAAAAGTCTTTTAGGCCCTTGATAGGTCAAAAATATCATCATTTTTATGACTGTCCTAACACTGGGTATATTGCTATCCTAATGAACTAGTAACGTGAGATTTTGTGAATATGATGCAAAGAAAGGGTTTGGTGAGTGGAGGACACTTGGGAAAGGTGTGTGGGGGTCCTTAGTAACCTTTTAAGGTGATATGAATCCTTGGTGAGAGGATTTGACTCAAATTATTATGACTGTCCTAAACAAAGTTGTGCCTGCCACAATAAACCAGTGGTATAGCAACAAGTTTTCTTTATGGTCTTTAGGGTGTTTGGGAGGCTGAAGGATGGTGATTTTCCTATGTTTAAGAGTGTCTTCAAGGATTTATTGAAGTCCCTTGGTTTGATGAATATCTGTTTGTTATTGTAAGTTATGCTTATAGCCAAGTTGGGGTCCTAATAGGAGTTGGTCTTATGTGAGTATGGTTTAAGGGTTTGGTGTGATCTAGGGGTTGGAGAGACTCATTGTGGCCTTGAAAAGGGGTTTTGAACCCAATCTAATGAATTATAATCATTTTACGAGAGTTGGGAGGCATGAGTACACTTTTGGAGTATTGAAGCCTATTGAGCACCTATTTTCCTTTTGAGGGCTCTTGAGAATTTGTGAAGAGTTGACACCTATTTGAATAGGTGAGTTGGGAGAAATATCTCTCTAGTTTGTTGTGTTTGTTAGATGATTTGCATCACATAGCCTAGTGTTTATATTTTTGATTCCAAAGGGGAGAAATGTGATGATAATGATGAGTGTCATCAAATTATTAAACCATTGATTGTAGAGTATAATCCTCTTAAGGATAGGAGAGTGATTGAAATTGAGCCCTATGATGCATTGTCTGATGATATCAAACATATTTCCTATAGCAATTTCATTTCTGATGATTCTTTTGTAAGTTCTTCTAAATTTAAAGCTTTTGTTTTGTAATATATAGGAAAATAGATTAGAGAGAAAGTAAAGGATATTATTCATGAGAACTAACAACTAGTTGATCAACATTTGCTTGATGAAGTAAATGAAGAAATGAAAGAAACAACCCTAGAAAAAGGAAGAGAGTTGATATAAGAGGTTGGTGTCATTATTATTTTAGCTTGGGATCTTAGCTCTATAGTGTCATTTGATAGTTTGAGGTCCAACCTAAAAATAATAGTGAAACTCAGTGCAAAGGTAGTAGATAGGATGTACATAGGTTCAAGATTTAATCTTGATAATCATACTCTAGTTTTTGGGTCATTTATTCACTTGGTAATGGACCACTAACTATTGACTACCCTAGCAAAATGTATGGTCATCTTATTGTGCAAAGGCTTGGTGACATGGACTTAGCAGAGATTGCTAACTTGAACATTAATGTTGATAAATTTAATAATGCACAAGCTGAAAATTGGTAAAACAAAATAGATCCAGTATGTTGCAAAAAATACATAGTTAAAACAAGAAATTGTTAATTTGAGGGATCAAATGCAATATACCACATGCTCATACTAGTACTTTTTAGATCATTATAAGAAATTGGTTGAGATGACAACTGGAAGTAGTTTTTGGGGAGATAGAGAAAGTAAGTTCCAAAAGATATAAGAATAACTCAGTGCAGAGTTCAAAACTATCAAGTTTTAGAATTGTCTTTGATTTGGTAAAGAAGAGACTTGAAAAGGTAATCTCATAGGTTGATAGATTTTGGGTTGTTCACGCCGACCTATAGTGCACTCAAAGAGCATAAAAGGTTGTAGGTTAGATTGACATTGAAAAAATAATAAATTGTATAAAAAGGTGATGTTGATGTTATTGTGGTAAAGGCTATGGATGGATGGATAGATAAGAACAATAGATTTCACGCAGTGCATATTAAAGAGATTGGTGAATTTGAATAGCTCTTAGATATTCCTTTTCCTACTTTCATTGATAGCAATGGTGATTTTAAAGCATGGAGTAGATGGAAACATGAAATGTCTCAATTATTGCCTCATGCTCTAGATTTTACCAATGATGCACAAATGGTGGTTGACAATACTTATTTACAACTTGAAGGGATGTTTTCCCTTGAGTATATAACAAAAGAAAACTATGCCACAATTGACACATATGTGAGCCAAAGATATATCATTTTCCCAAGTCATTTTGTTCATTTCTTGATTAGTGTGATGGTGAATACAATATAGGCGGATGCTTCACAGATCATAGTGCCTTTCTAGAGTCAATATAGTTATCAACATCTACTTGCAGATGGAAGACAATGACTATGTATACCCATGTTCACCAATTTCTCTTTTATTTTCCAAACTTGTTCCTGTTCTCTTTTTCTTTTAGTGACACTTTAGATCTCAATGGTTATGTAATTCAGTAACATCAAGTTAACAATTGAAGGTGAGAACTAGGATAAAATGCATAGTATGCAAAGGGTTTTTGTTTTGATGGGGGTAATAGGATAGTTTTTGTTGGTATTTGGATACAAATGGTCAAATTTTTTGTGATCCCTTTTCTTATCTTATAAAAGAGAAAATCAAGACCATGTAGGGGCTCCAAGTTTTATTTTGGGGAAAACATGTGATGTAATTGACTTTGATAGAGAAATGGATAACTTTCATTAATATTGTGTTCCCAATTTTGTTTCAGTTATTTGATAAAATTAATGAAAAGACATAGTTTGGCCATCTCCAATTTGTATTTTTCTTTCTCATATGAATCATTATATTAATGATATATTTTATTTTTTGATTCATCTTTATGTATTTTGTGTGATCCTTTTATTGATTCTAATATCATTCAAGTGACAAGTGAAAATGAGTGGCATCTTTGTCACCACCCTTCTGAAAAACATTCATGACCTATTATGTCGCTCCTCACTATGTGACATTTATAGCTTACCTTTTGGGGAGTTATTGTCATTCATGCTTAGTCAGAAACATAATAGTCTAGATATGTATTCTTTTCCCTATGCTTGAGGGGAAAATAATAGTTTTCAATCATTTCTTCTTTCTAAGGATTCAATTTTCCTTTATTGAGTTGTATCTTTAATAATTTGATGCCCTTTCTTACATAGAATTATCCTTCATGCGAGTACATGTTTGTTCATTGGTTATGACCTATTCTTCCTTGAAACAATATGTCTTGTATAAATCATCTCTCCTTCTAAAGTGTTCACAAGTTTATTCATGAAAACTAGAAACTAAACCTATTTCACAATGATTATAAAAATAATTCTGATTTTTTCTTGATTTGATATATTATTTAGTTGAATTATATTTCTTAGATGATATTCCATCTGTTTAATACTTATCTCAATATGAATTTGATAGTTTTTGATTTAATGTTTAATGTTCATTTCTGTTCTTTAATTTGAAGGTAGTAGAGAAGAATACAATAAATGAGAACTCTTATTATAGTCATTACATCTTCACTCTTTATATTTATAGTTTTAAAGATGACCAAATTTTATATTCTAATTCATATATAATTATTTGTTACAAAATACCATTTATGATATAAATATAATAGTAATTATTTATTCTTCTCTTTGTTCTTCATTATAGATTGTTGAAAGTTAAATATTTATCTCCAAGAGAAGAATATTTTGACAATTTTAAAGAACATAAATACCATAATTAAGCTTTCTAAATGAATCAACTTTGACATAGAATCAACCTTTTGCATTAGATCTTTACTTTCTAAAACCTGTAGCAAGTAAACCATTAATAATTTGAAGATCAAGTAAAGTACTAATTTGTGAGATTTTTCATATAGATTATAAATATATTTTTGAAAAAATAATTAAAAATTAATTGTCCATATTGTTATGTAACTTTTAATAACTCAATATTTACAGTAATCAACATTTTTTCAGAAGTGACATTTATTTGGTAATGCGTAACATTTTTTAAAGCAAGAAGGAAATTCATATTTTGGCAATATAGAATTGTCACACCAATATCTAGTGAATGAATAATTTTTCATAATTTTTTGTTACATGTATTTTTTTTAGTTAATTTTTGAAGATAAAGTAATTGTAATTTGGATAGAAGTGTATTCCATAATGCATAATTTTTTTTGTATGCATTTGAATTAACTTCTTTTTGTGTTGAAATGAGGGTATCAATACCTAAAGAAAAATTATTTTTTACAATTTTTGTTCTCTATTTTTCAATTTTTCCACACGTGTGAAACACAATCCTCAATGTCTGACGAAAAACCTACATTCATAAGAAATAAAAACTAAATATATTAAAATTTATACTATTTGGAAAGCTTATAATAAGGGCTAAATATTTTAAAAAATAAAACTTCTAAATGAATTCATTTCACCCCCCAAAAGCTAATGTAAAAGTGGTTTTTTATCGACACTTTGATAGGTGTGAATGAGACTCCACTGCAAAGAAGTAGAGAGGTTCTATCAAAGAAATTTTTATTAAGAGCCTTAGATCTAACTCTCCTCAATTAATTACTTCAAATGGGACCTCTTAAATCTTAAATGATTTTTTTTTTTTTTAAATGTACGATTTAAGAAAAAATCAAGATGTACCAAAAAGTGTAACCCAGTATTGTGGGATCACCCATTAGTTTTATACTTATCTCAATATGAATTTTATAATTTGTGATTTAATATTTAATGTTCATTTTTCATTATTTAATTTTAAGGTAGTAGAGAAAAATACAATAGATGAGTAGTCTTATTATAGTCATTAAATCTTCACTCTTTAGATTGATAGTTTTAAAGATGACCAAATTTTATATTCTAATTCATATATAATTATTTGTAAAAAAATACTATTTATAATATAAATGTAATAACAATTATTTATTCTTCTCTTTGTTCTTAATTAGAGATTGTTGAAAGTTATATATTTGTCTCCAAGAGAAGAATATTTTGACAATTTTTAAGAACATAAATACCATACTTAAGCTTTCTAAATGAACGGAACCAATGTTTCCCAATTAAAATTCCCATGGCCAATATATATATATATATATATATTTTTTTTTTTTCTGATTTTTAAGTACATGGCTATAAAGGCAATAAGGTATGGGTCATTCAAATGCCAAATCTTGAGTGCAGAGACAATCAAAAGATTTAATCAAAAAAATATTTTGTGACATAGATGAATTTCTTTTCACAAGATTTAAAAAAAATATTTTTGGACATAGATGGATTTCTTTTCAGTTTAACAAGTTTGATAAAAGAGGCTTAAAACAATGACTATCAAGTTTTGAAAATTGATAACGAATTTAATTCATTGAGAGAATTTTTGCCTTAGGAACTCATGGAAAATTGTTAGAATTTATATATATTCTAGAAAGAGGAATATGTTGACAATTTCAAGTCTTTTGAATGAATGGAACCGGTGTTTTTATATTTAGATGTTCATGTCTAACATATTTACATGATCATCATCATAAATGCATTATTTCATGTAGAGGCTATTAGAAATATGCATATACGTTATTTAACACACTTTGCTCATATTAAGGGGTGTCACTTAAGAAGTGTATTGGAAAGCATCCATATAATTTCAATTATATAGCATTTCTAATTAATTACTAAATTTATATTTTATTTGACTCAAATTGCATAGATCCTTTCATAAATTCAATTTTCTTTTCTTTTTTAATAGAAATAGTTGGATTTATAATAAATTGCAATAATATAAGGAAAAAAACATTTAAATGTTTGACTCTATTCTGAACTTGTTTTTAGGGGTTTGCAATCTCGTGGATGATTTTTTTATCATATATCACCATCCTCATGAAGTGCACTTAACCAATTGAAAAACAACACTACCTTTCAAACTTTAGTGAATGCCCTTTTTTGTTTATCACATACCACCATCCTCAATCATTTCTACTTTTCCATAATGCTACTGAAAATACGGTGCTTAGTTTTAATGATATGTTTTTTAATTATCTTATTTACTAAGGTTTAAATATATTGAGGCATGATATATAATTAAAGAGGTCCAAGGATTACATCTTATTACATCTTATTTACTAAGGTTTGAATTCAATATTTATTGCATCTTATTTAATATTGTTTATATATATTTAACTTATTTGTAAACACTAAAGAAATTGACTAAAATCATTAGAATTTTTTTTGTAAATGTTCAATGTTTGTGAATCACTGTTTTTAAGGAGAATACAATTTCTCAACTTAGGTTTATAGTTCAATAATTTTCTTAATAACTAATTGTTATATTGTTCCTTCTTTTTTAGAAGCATGTTTAGAAGCTTTGTTGTGGTTTTTCCAAGTTTTGATTTTTTTTTATTAAAGTTGGGATAAACCTTTAGTTGTATAAAAGACTAAAAAACTAATTAACATCCATTAGTATAGAAAATAAAATAGTTTATAATATACAAAATTAATGTTTATTTTAATTTATCAAGTTTAAGTAATTCAATTAATTTTAATTGAATAATAATTACAAATAACTTTTTAATAAATTGTGTAATATTTAGTTCCTCTCATTTTACCATTAAAATTTCATATTTATATTCTTTGTACTTTTTTCAAATATTGGTATTGGATCTCTTCCCATCACTTTTTATTCTTCCACTTAAAATAAATATGTCCTTAAAAAAATGTTCATTGATCCTTACCTTAATATTGAATGAAAGCGTAGATTTAGTGTTAAATATTGGGGAAAGTTGAGTGGATAATTTCGAAGTGCAAAGGTCAAGTAGATGATCAAATACTTGCTTGGAAAATATTGTAATGTAAATTATATGTTGGTAAGATATTAAAGAGCATGTTTTATCAACCAATTGAATACTCCTTTTCTCTTGAACAAATGAATTTATGAAAGATTTATTTTAGGGTTACACTTTTTTTTGGGGAAACAATTTATATATTAATCAAATAAGATAATTACATGAAAACAGACAAGACTTATAGATGTAACTTGACAACATGACAAGCCACAAAAGAGGATTCCACCAAGGGTACTCACAAAATCAAACAATAGAAAAAAAAAAAAAAACTAGGAGTCTAGCCACAATTGAAGAATTAAATACCAAGCTAATAATAGTCAAAATATCTTGTACTCATGAATAAGTTTAATAATATATTGATCATTTTATTGGGTCAAATAAGCTTATTCTTGTGCATTATAGCTATGTGGTCCCACAAAAAGCTAGTTAGCAAAACAATCTTCCATCCTATTCCATTCTCTATGAATATTGAAAAAAATGATAGAATTAAATTTTGTGGAAAGGTTAAGAATATTTTTGGCCACCACAACTAATCATCAAGAGTACTCTTGAAATTTCCTTTTGTTTAGAAGAGATACCTTAAATCATAGAGTCAATTTCTTAGATGAATTTTCTCCATTTGAAAGAACAAGTAGATAATAATGCTTGAAGAACAACACAATCTCTTATTTTATTATTATAATGAATTCACATATTATTATATAAGAGAAATTAGACCACTCCCCTATTATCTTGATTGACAACACCAATTCTAGCCACACTAGGATTACTTCAAGAAAAGATATTAGTATTAGTTTTCAAGAAACCAAAATGAGTAGGAACCCATCATCCAAATTTGTTCACCCATCCAACCTCAAGAGGATACATCCATATTAATATTCAATAATTTTTAAGGATGAGGAACCCATTGAATCCAAATTTTTTGACCCTCAAGGAGACATCCATATTAATCTTCAAGAATCCTAGCCTAAGAAGTAGGCAATTATTTTTCTTAGTCTTTCCATTTCTTCTCTTTCCATTACATTTTTTGTAATTGATTCTACAATTATTAGGTGATGGATGACCAATAAAACTTAGGGGAGTATGATAACTAAATCTCATTTATCTATTATCCATTCATATCATTTTTGATTGACTCCCTAATAGCCATTTCAACAAATATTTTTAGCCCTTTTTATTATTGTGGGTTAGCATTTTGTTCCTCCTACTACATATATTTACCTTGTTCTACCTCTTCCAACATATAGAACTACTCAACCTCCTATGACTATCCTCCTTCAAAAGTTCCCTATCCTATTGGGTCAAGCTAACCAGGAATCATCTTGTGTGTCACAACCCTCCTTTATCACTTTTGGATTTAAATTACAATTTTATTTTATCTTTGGATAAGCTATTTAAATGATTGAATAAATGTTATAAAAAGAATGAAAAATAATAACACACACACACACACATGGAAAATATACATTATTTTTATTTATTTATTTTCCACTTCCAATTATGGCACATGTTGTAGGAAGAATAAGAAGCTTCTAGAGGATTCTCCACCATCTTAAATGTAACTCCTCCACTAAGTCTAATCAATTTGCATGAAGTCCAAAATTGGGAAAGAATCTCCTTTTTAATTAAATTTTCTAGATAGTGGAATGGAGGGAATTTTCTTATAAAATTATATGCAAGTTTCAAAGAAGGGAGTTGATTATGTTTTGAAGAAAATTTCCCAAGTTTTAGAAATAGATCTTTTTGGTAGTCTCATTTTCATTGCAGGAATTTTAAGTTGTTGTTTGAAGGATTTTTCTCAAGTTGCAAGGGAAGATCATAAGGGTAGCTAGTGGATTCAACATCAAGCTCGATAAACCAGGATCTCTCCTTGTTGTTTATCTTTACATTTACTTATGAGGAATTCGTATTATCAATAGTTATAGATCTTCCTTTATATAGAGAAATTCTTTTATTTTTAAATCTTTTATTTGAGGATAAATAGTAATGATGATGCTTTCATATAGTGCAGGTAAAATATAGTTATTTAAATTATTTTATTTCCCTCAAGAAAATATGCACATGATCTTGCTTTTGTTTTTCTTCCAAAAATTTTAGCAAAAGAAAATCATATTCCTTTATTTGTTTAAAATCTCTTTTTCTGAAATCAAAATTCTTCCTGTGTGATTTGAATCTTTATTCCTCCCTCTGATTCATTTCTCTGGTCCTTCGAATGGAAATCTGAATCTCATTCTTTAATCTCTCTATGATTATTTTTAAAATCTCTCTGTGATTATTTTAAATCTCTCTGTGATTTTTAGTTAAATAAATTTCTCTGTGAATATTAGTTAAATGATTTGAATAAAATTTCTATGTGAATATTAGTTAAATGAGTTGAATAAAAATTTCTCTATGAATATTAGCTGAATCTCTGTGAATATCAGTAAAAAAAACTCTCCCTGTGAAATCTAAAAATAAATAATCTTCTTGTAAATAACTCTTTATCCCCCTCTCTGGACATTGGTTGAGAAATAGAATATAATTCCTCTGTGTTAGCTTGTATTTCTCAATTTAAACACCTACCTACTTCTCGATAATCTGTGTATCGCTGGAGTAAATTACTTCTCTGGTTATTTTTATTTCTCTATTATATTTCGTCCTTGGGATTAATATGATATCCTCTCTTACATTAATATTTTCTTAAGTTTGGGAACAAATTCACGGAAAAATAATAGTAAGACGATTCAGCTTCTGATATGGCGATGGCGGCCATCGCAGGGCGTTCTGTATCGTCCTGCTAGGGCCTGCGTGCCCTAGCCGCTCGTTCTCCTCGTGCCCCGTCTGAGATTGGAGCCTAGTGTGCTTGCGGATCGAATCCGAGGGCGCGTTTTTTCTGGTGTGCAGGGTTTTACTGCATCTTGCGGCCGCGGGATTAGGGTTCTTTGCTGGGCGTCGTCCCTTTCCTGCTGTGTGGTGATTTCGAGCTCACGACGGTGGGGGAGTGAGGGGCTTCTGCCCCTTCTTTTCCTTTGCTGATTGCCATACCCAAGCTCGGGTGAATGGGGGATCTTGGGGTCGCCCCTCCTCGGCCTTCGGGTGTAGATCTGGTAATGGGCGAGCTTGGATCGGGGATGCATGATAGTAGCAAGGGTATGAGGGGAAAATCCCAATTGCATGATGGAGAGTCCTCTTCTAATGGAATGCTCTGACTTCAAAAAATTAATGGGTGTCTACAGAAAGCCGAGGTTCGTCCTATTCTAGTTATTCAACCTGAACAAGTTGCGGAGGATGTCGAGTACTGGAATAATCATGCTCTCATATGCAAGTTTTTGGGCCTCCGCCTTGCACTGCTGGCGCTGGACTCTTGGGCCCGTCGGGTGTGGAATCCAGAAGGAGAAATGGAAATTTTGCTAGCAGCTAATAACTACTTTATGGTTATATTCTCGTGAATGTCGGATAGGAACAAGGTATTCGAAGGTGGCCCTTATTTTTTTAACCAGGTGGGGCTATTTATCAAGCCATGGCACTCAGGCTTTAATTCTGTAGAGGAGATCCCTTCTCGGGTGCCGGTCTGGATTCGCTTGCCAAGACTCCCATTGGAATTCTGGAGGGAGGATATTCTTCACTCAATTTCGATGCTCCTTGGAAAACCTGTCGGATCTTCTACACAGACGCAGGATCGTAAGGTAATTTCTTTTGCTCGTATTTGTGTTGAAGTTGATTAGAATAATCCATTGCCAGATTCTATAGAAATTTGTATGGGCTCGGCCTCCTGGATCCAACAGTTGGATTACGAGACCCTCCCATTCAGATGCAGAATCTGCCATGAGTATGGACACCTACTACGCCGATGCCCCAGATATAAGAATCCTTCCCTGGATGCTCCAGTTCCCTCTAGGGAGGATAAAGGAAAGGCTAAAGTTTCTAATGGACAGGTTGATAGTGAGGGATTTACTCAGGCTAAATCTCGCAACAAGGGTAAAGGAAAGAGAAGAGCCTGGACAGAAAGGCGGACCGATGACACCTTTAATAGGTTTGATGCTCTTGAAAACATGGACCAAGAGGAAGGTATCCCAGTTGAGCTCTCCCCAGATGTCTTCATTCAGCAGGAGAATCACGAGGGAGATATGCAGAGAGAGGATCAGCCTCTTGGGACAGGGGATCTACAGGCCGAGCAGTTAGTTGCTGATGGATCTCCTCTTGTCCGGATTACTGGGGGTCTTTGTGGAACACTAGGTTCACAGGGACCAGCAGGGGTGTCCAATGTACCTCACAAGAATAAAGGGGCATCTAATCTGGCTAAGAAGGCTTCTATTGCTATGGGTATTCAACAGAAGTCTTTCAAAAAAGGGCCTTTAGATAAACCAATAAAAAGTGGCAGGAATACTGATCAGGAGAAAGTGAAGATAATGGGTGAAAATTTGGTGGAGTCTGGGTCGGTACGTCCCATTGATTCTCACTTCTCTCAGCCCCATAAATGATTGTGTTATCATGGAATGTAAGGGGGTTGAACAGCATCCCCAGACAAAAGGCTGTTCGCAGATTAATTGAGTCTCAGTCTCCTGATATGGTCTTCATTCAGGAAACTAAGCTTTCTTTGGATGGTTTGGCTAAGTGTGCTGCGTATATTTGGCCCTGTGGCTCTTGGTAGGGAGTGGGTGCCTTGAATAGCTCTAGAGGGGTGGCTTGCTTGTGGGACCCCAGGAAAGTCTTCCCTCTATGGTGGTTCTCCAGTCGGACATCCATTTCTTTGATAGCCACTAGTTGTGAGAATGGTGAAAGATGCTTCTTATCCAACATTTATGCTCCTACAGACTTTGCAGGTAAAGTTCAGTTATGGGCCCATGTTAGATCCATCCGATCTCTGGAACCCCTTCTGCCATGGATTATAGCAGGTGACTTCAATGCTATCATTAGCCTGGAGGAAAAAAGGGGTGGGTTAGCAAAGCTGGATCAATCTTCTAATTTGCTCAGGGATGTGATTAGCTTACTACGTCTCATTGATGTGAAGCCAAATAATGGAGTTTTTACTTGGAATAATCGGAGATACGGTGGCGAGGCTATTTCAGAAAGGCTTGATAGATTTCTGGTTTCCTGCTACTGGATGGACAACAGGTGGGTTACCAGTTCTGAAATTCTGGATTGGAGGGGATCGGATCATTGGCCTATTAAGCTTTCCATCACTTTTCACAGGATCACCAAGAATCCCTCTTTCAAATTCCAGTTGATGTGGTTACGTGACTCTTCTCTAAATGATCTTATGGCCGCCTGGTGGTATGAGGGACTGCCTGACCATGGTACGGCTATGTTTACTTTCAGTAAGAGGCTTCAGCATGTGAAGTATAGGCTTAAGAGATGGAATAGACGTTGCTTCGGCTACCTACATGATCAAAAGTCTGCTGCTCAAACCAAGCTTGATAATATTACCCGACAGATTCGAGACCATGGGTTGAGCTCTGAGATGAGTGCAGCTGAGACTTTAGCCCTTAAGGAGCTGGAAGAATGGGAGCTTCGGGAGGAGATTTTCTAGAAGCAGAAATCTCGTATTGATTGGCTTCAGGAAGGGGATAGGAACACTGCTTTCTTCCACAACTCTGTTAAGGCACGACGTCATGGGAATTCTCTGTCCTCTCTTGTTTTATCAGATGGAACTCAGATCTATTCTTGTGAAGCTATCTCTAGGGAAGCAGTTAAGTATTTCTCTGATCTCTTTTCTAGAGAGGATTTTGGAGGTGGGCATGAGGAGCGCGACATTTTGGACTGTATCCCTCATTCTGTCTCTGCAGAAATGAATGAAGATCTATTAGATCCTATCTCACTTCCAGAGTTGGAGAAGATTGTGTTTAATATGAAGAAGGGTAAGGCTCCTGGTCCAGATGGGTTCCCAATTGAATTTTTCCAAGAATTCTGGGAGATTATAAAGTTTGATCTTCTAGATGTGATCCAGGAGTCACACAGGAATAAACAGATGTTGAAGTCTTTGAACTCAACCTTCTTGGCCCTCATACCTAAGAAGGAAGGGGCTGACAGGTTGGACCAGTTCAGGCCCATAGCTTTGTGTAATGTGATCTATAAGATCATCACCAAGCTGATTGCAGAGAGGCTCAAACCTTTCCTTGGTTCTTTAATCTCTGCGGAACAGGGAGGCTTTGTGGATGGAAGACAAATTCTGGATGGAGTTGTGATAGCAGCAGAGGCTATCCATTCTATGGCCAACTCTAAGGAGAAAGCTATGTTTATAAAACTCGACATGGCCAAGGCTTATGATCAGGTGAGTTGGGAGTTCCTTAAAAAAATTCTTCTAAGGTTTGGATTTGCTGTGGAATGGGTTGATTGGGTTCTTAGCTGCGTGTCCTCAACATCTTTCTCTGTGCTCATTAACGGAGAACCTTCTGAGCTCTTTGGTGCCTCTAGAGGACTTCGGCAAGGTGACCCTTTATCTCCTTACTTATTCATTATTATGGCAGAAGGACTTGGCAGATTTTTAAAAGCTCAAGTTCGTCAGGGACTTATCCAAGGGTGGAGTTGGAGTAACAACCTTCCTTCTTATTCCCACCTTCAATTTGTGGATGATACTGGGCTTTTGGGCAGGGCTAGAATCAGTGAGGCAGTTAACATCAGGAAAGCTCTGGATATCTATTTGAAAGCCTCAGGTCAGAAAATTAATGATAATAAGTCTTCTATCTATTTCTTCAACACTCCTAGGCTCATTCAGAATAGGATTGCTGGAATTCTTAGGTTTCAGATTGGCTCTCTCCCTTTTATGTATCTTGGGGTCCCTCTGTCCTTGGGTGCTCAACGGAGGGATTATTGGCAGGGGATTTTGGATAAGTTCAGAAGTAAGGTTAGTCATTGGACCTATAGATGGCTATCTTCTGCTGGGAGAGTGGTTTTGCTCAAGTTTGTGGTGTAGTCTCTTCCCATCTATAGGTGTGGTGTCCAGATTCCCCCTGCTAGTTTTGTAAGAGATTTTGATGCTTTATCTCGGCAATTCCTTTGGTCTGGCAATCTGCTTTCCTCGAAGTGGAGTCTTGTTAAGTGGGAGACTGTGTGTAGGCCAAAGCATGTTGGTGGTCTTGGGCTTTGGTCGATGGACCTTGTTGTCACTGCACTGGCTGCCAAATTATACTGGCGTTGGTGTAACAGTCAAGATCAAGAGTGGGCCAAGATTATCACCCACAAGTACTATCCTGGTGTAGATTGTTCTGAGGTGCCACGACTTCCTTTGGTGGGCAAAGGCTCTTGTATTTGGAATACTCTCAAAAGGGGAGCAAAAATTGTTAAGGAGGGGCTCTTCTGGATCTACAACAAAGGCTCGGATACTCTTTTTTGGCAAGACTCATGGGATGGCAACCCTCCTATTCTTTCTAGCTTTCCCCAACTTATCCCCCTCTCTCAATCCTTTTCTAATGCTGGTTGGATTAAGGTGGAACACTTTAAGACGGTTAAACGTCTAGGACAGGTGGAGATTACCTGCTGGAAGGATCCCCAGGAGTGGCCGAGGGATGGATCTGTTGAGGACCGAGCTCTCCTCGCTCATGTTATGGAGGGTAGATTTTGTAGCTCTCTCAATGGGAGGGACACCTTAGCTTGGAGTCCAAGTCCTAAAGGTAAATTCACAGTGGCTCAAGGTTATGCTGTTCTTGATAGGAACCTTTACGGGCAGGCAGAGGTGCACTGGTGCAAGAAAGTTTGGAATAGCTTTTCGTGGCCCAAGTGTAACTTTTTCTTATGGGTGTTGGCTCAAAAGAAATGCCTTACTTGGGAGAATCTATGCAAAAGAGGTTTTCAAGGTCCCTCGATTTGTGTTCTTTGTCAGCATAAGGAGGAGTGTGTCTCGCACTTGTTTTTTCTCTGCCCCTTCTCAGGAGAGATATGGCATAGATGGTGGGAGGCTTGGGGTCATGGTTGCTTTCATGCCAATTCTCTTATCGAATTTTGGGAAAGCTTGGGCAGACCTCCTGCGAGGACCTCTTTCTTACAAGTTGCCTGGGTGGTTGGTCCAGTCTTCATTCTCTGGAACCTGTGGCTGGAACGGAATCGTAGGATTTTTTGTGATACCAAATCAAGTAGTACCCATTTGTGGAAGTTGATTCTTAACAGGATTCAGGAGACGTTATATGCTAAGTGTGACATGTCTATTAATATTGATCCTGGGGATCAAGTTATTGTGAAGAATTTGAACCTGAAGGATAGCAGGCGGGGAGGTCATCCCAGCAACAGACCGAGCCATGGGAAGCAACGGGTGTGTAGAGATGGGAGGTGGTCCCCTCCTCCGATTGGGTTCCTGAAGATCAATACTGATGGGTCTTCCCGGGGGAATCCTGGGCATGCCGACATTGGGGCTATTGGTAGAAGCGATGATGGAGATACAGTCTTTCTTCTCTCTGTTTACAAGGGTGAGCATTCTAATAATCTGATGGAGGCCCTTGCCATTAAGGTTGCTATTGAGCGTGGATGCTCGTTAGGGTGGCGGAATTTCATCTGTGAGTCTGACTCACAGATTGTGGTGGATATGTTGAACAATCAGAGGCTGGATAATGTTAGTTGGCAACTTGCCTCTTTAGCCAGACAAATTCTTGGCCTTTGTAGGCTGGTGGACTCTGTCTCCTTTCGCCATATTCCTCGCGAGTGGAACAGGGTGGCCAATTGTCTGGCTAAGTGGGCTTCTGAGAATGTGGGTGAGTGGAATATTAATGGTAGGGATGAATTACTTGCTCAGTACTGTGAGATTATTGATCAGATGCTTCTGGAGGACAGGAGTTTGTAGTGTTGTTTTGGGCCTTTGGCTTTGTCTTTGTTCTTGCCTTTTGATTGAATAAATTTTTACCCCTCTTTTTTCAAAAAAAAATAAAATATTTTCTTAAGTTTACATACCTGTTTATGTATTCTCCTTTTATACAGTTTATTATTCTGGAATGAACTATAGAAAAAATATACATACATATATATATATATATAAGGTATTAATAGTTTATGCAAAGTAATTAATAATTATATTCCATGATATAATGCCTGTGTGTACCGGCTCGCAGGTGGAGGACAGAGTTAATACTCCGCAGGGAGTGGTACCGTAATGGTACCCCCCACTAGCTTGCGGTCACTGTTGCGGAAGTGGCCACAGGGTAGTGGAGGGGACCCATGGGGTCCCACTCCCATTAACGCTTATTAATGCCAATCAAACATGATTCGAAGGGCAATGTTAATTAAAAAAAAAAGAAATTCTTTTTTCATATATGTTTAAAATTTTTGTTTACTTAAATTCCTTCTTTTATGTATATATATAAATTTTAGTTAATAAATTTTTAAACTTAGGTAATTATTAGATTTATAACTAAGTTTTAACAAATTTATATTAAATGATACTTAGATCCTCTTAAGATCCACTTAACAAGTAATCCATATTAAATGACTTTAAGCTAAATTCTATGTTGGGATTAGTGGTTTTATAAGCGATATTCTCGCATGTAACTTACCCTACCTTCGCTTCATGCAAATGTCTTTACATTGATTTCAATTATTGGTGTTCCCATCTTCATGCAAATTATACGTTTAATTGTTAGTATGCAAGTTACCTAGCTATCATTATTATGCAAGTTATATTCAAGTTTTGAATGATAAATAATTCTAGTTATGGTTTTTATCCCATATCATTCATCATGTAGTTATTTCGATTAATTGAGCTTTGAAATGTCTAAATATATGCATTCAATTCATAATTATTTTCCAAACATGATGTTTATCATAAGTTAGAAAAATTTAAATAAAGGAAGTTGGAAAACCAAAACCAAGTAGCGTTCGGTATATACAGTGCCTCCGGGTCACGCTTACGGGTAATGCCATCATGTTGAACTACTGCACTTAATGCATAATAAAGCTACATCAATGACGTCTAGTGTTTTAGGCCACAAGCAATAGGCCATCTCGAGCCTTTGCTTAAGCGCTACCACCGTGGGTAGCAACCGTAGAGAAACTATCTAGGACATTGACCCTATAAAGGGTTGCATACCCACTAATTAGTTTACATCAAACCATAGAGTAGAAAATAGAACTACATACTTTACGCCTTGATCCCATGCTGAAGTGGGTATGTACGCAGTCTTGGGATGGAGTTGTCCCTCGTACTCAGGCATTCGTGGGTGGGGTCTAGGCTTGGTAAAAGAAAGATTGAGTAAGAATCCTAATTTGAAAGATAAGATAATTAAATTTGAAAAAGTAATTCAATTCATACTCGGAAGGAATCCCATATGGATTCGCTTGACTTCTCGAGGCTTTAAGCCAAATTTTGATGCGGAATTCAAGCTTGTATTATGTTATTTAATTACTCCTAAGGATGGTGACCTCGGTGCACTTATGTTAGAAGAGTGTAGTACTTAGTGAGTGGCTCAAGACTCGAATGGTCCCAATGAGTCTAAGTCTCTGGCCAGAGAACCTCCTATCCCAATTGGATAGATACCTACCCCATATGGGTAGATGCCTATCCCGTATTGGATAGATGAAATCTTATGCCTACCCCGTATGGGTAGATGCCTATCCTGTATTGGATAGATGAAATCTTTTGTCCCGTATGGAAAAATGCCTAACCTATATGGTTAGATGCTCATCTTGGATGGATGAATGCCTAATCCAAATGGATGGATGCCCATAGTATGCAATTGAATCAAATACAATGAATAAATTAAATAGAAAAAAAAAAGAATGGTCAATTTTGTTGAGTTAATTATGGTGGGTTATTACATTGTGAAATTAGTGTATATTAGTGTCAATTGAATTTTTTGCCTCAACTTGGGGAAGATGCTCTTGCTGCACAAATATTTATTCTCTTTGTGGTCTATTTAGTCCATTCTAGTTAGGTCACTGCACATTTTTCCCAATTTTCTACTTTTAACCCTTTTTTGTTTTCAATCTTTCTATTTTATATACTATTTTCCATTCTTATTATTCCTTCTACACTTTTAATGTTTGTTCTTAAAATGAAAAACCTAACTCCATTTACCTCTTTAGGTTATCTATATCATGTACATATTTTTATTTTGTGTGAAATAGATAGCTATGGAGTTTCTTGATGGTTATCCAAGTCATGATTAGATTTTTCATAAAGGCATACTTAGCAAGTACCAACACCATAATAAAATGTGGCAAAAAAATTTAAAAAAGAAAAATAATAGTGAGATTTTAGCTATTTTCTATAGCTATCACTCCTCGCAGATCAAATATGGACATGTTTCCTCACATCTCAATTACATATTTGAGCCATGAGGGATGAAATATTGATTAAGAACTTTATCATAATTACAAGTGTGATTGAAATAAAACACAATAATAATTATTGAATAAAATCATGTGAAATAATTATGAAATATCTTTGAGACAATGTTTTAATTAATAAAACTGGGCTAGGAACATACCATTACATAACCATAGAGTGACACTTAGGGCACATGAGGGATGTATATCCAGCAAAAAAACCCCACTAACATAGAACAAAAACCCAACAAGTCATCCTGAGAACCAGTAAACAACTAGAAACTAGTAGAAACAAAAAAAATAGAAAACATCAATGTATAAGACTTTGATGAAGGGGGGGTTTTCCCTTAATGAGACTCTTAGCAATATATTGAGATAAAGAAGATAAAACCCAGTAAGGAAACTTCATTCTTACCCCGTGGTGTAGGTGGTTCAACATAGGGAAGAGCTAAAGATGAAATCTCATCTAGAGTGAAATATTTCATGAAAAGAAGGGTAGCCTCCTTCCAAATACTAGGAATCTTTTCTTTGTTGTAGCCACTTTCAAGTTTGGAAACCATTTCCTTAGGTTCAAAGAAACAGTTGAAATCTTGATTGGAACTCCCCTTAGGCTTCTTGGGGAAGGAGACACCATCAAGGGCCAAGCCTCTAAATTTTGCAATGGTCTCCTTTGAGACCACAAAGGAAACACTCACAAACTTAGCAGTACCATTATCCTAGGCTATAACAAAAATCATAGAAAGTTTGGGATCATGTTCGGTCATACCCTCGACATAGGAATCCAAATTCCTCTGAATCACCTTGCTCTAGAGCTCACCATTATTTTTGAATTTGGATCACTCATCAGGTTCAACCTGGTTGAGATCACCTCCCATCTCTAAAAACCTAGAAGCCAAAATGAGAAAGAAAAAATGATAGTTATGGTTACCAACAAAGTTTAATTCTTTCCACCTTATCTGAAAAGGAAAGTAGAAGGCAAGAATAGAAAGTACCAAAAAGTTAATCTTGGGATTCACATAATTAATAGGTAGGTAATTTGATATCATGGCATGAGCCACAATCAGTACTTCGTGCATGTAGGACCACACTTGCAAATTATTAACCATCACTCCAAGCCCAACCAACTTATTTGCCACCCTATTTCTCTCACGTTGCACATTGAAAAATCTAACATCGTTGACAGTAGGAAGGAGGGCAAGACACTTATGAATGAGAGAACTAGTCTTCTAGTTTATCTTGGCCACCTCATTAAGAATCATAATAGCTTTACAACATTCACCTTCAACAATCATTATTCTAAGTTTTTTTTTCTTAGTGATAACAAGCCTGTGAAACATGACAACCACTTCAGCCATGCAAGAAGTTTATACACCATGGCTTTTCATGTAAGCAATAATTAGAGTGCCACATGAATATCTAATCATGCCAACCCCTCCTGCTTGATTGGGTTACCATGGGAAGGTCCATCAAAATTTAATTTACGCCAATCGATGAGAAAATGTTGCATTCCATTCGTAGAAAGGAAGACAATGGTAAAAATATTAGAGTCATGTGACATGAGCTCTCATAGTCAATAAATTACATGGCATTATAGTGGTAGAAAAAAGAAATAATATCTTCATTATGTGGATGTTGTAGAAGTATTCTTGGCTAAAATATGACAAGATGGTAATTACTAACCTTTAATTAAATTGATATAATGTTGTATATTTTTATAAGATATGAGATGAGATGGAAAGTGTGATGATAAAGATTAGATAAACTATTGAATTGGTCTTTTTTCTTATGGATGCATGCATAGGTCCCATGAATATCTTGGTAATGACTATGAGGAAAACAATTATGGAATTTGATGTTATTGTTTATTGTGATGAATGGATGGTTCACCAAAGACTGCGTTAAGGTAAATTTATTCAAGAGAAAGAGTTACAAATCATACCTAAAGAGAATCATTGCTTGACAACTATATATTTATTATGTCATTGAGGACATTTTGTGGTTGGTATGACTATATGAACTATTTTATGAAATAATTTGTATTATTTTGCCTTGTATAGAACTTGAGATGATGGTGAATGACCAATACTAAGAACCCAACTAGGTCAATATTAGTCAATCTAACACCTTCAATTAGATAGGCCACAACCACCTCATCTACAATTTCCCTTTGTGATTTTTATATTAAGAGTCATATAATAGAGCCATTCACATTGTTAAAATTATTTTGATTTGATGAAGTGGTCATGACATTTCACCCTTTTATTTTGGATAAATTCAACATAATGGAGATGTTGACTTATTTTTTGAGTTAAGATAGAGTATCTAATGGGATAATTTGGTATTTCTACATTGTTGATAAATCCATCTATAATTATAGTGTTGTCATTAGTGTCATATGTTGAAATTGAATGGGAAAGATAGCCTTCTTCCCATACATTATTTTATATGGTGTGAATCTTAGTGTGGTTTTCTAGGTCACCATGGAGGCCCATATATCCTTGGGAATCCTAGCTACCCAATGCTTCCAACGAAGGGTAACTATTTTAGTCAAGTTGGCCTCAATTTCTCCATTTTTAACTTCTACTTGTCCATTAGATTAGGGATGATAGGGAGTGTATTTATTATTCCTTATGTTATACTCATTCACTAATGCTTGTACTAGTGTTTAGGTATACCAAGGGCCTTAATCAATATCAGTTTCTCAAGGCATGCTATAAATAGTAAATATTTTTTAATTATACAAAATTCATCCCATTTACTAAGATAGTTAGTGCAAACCAATATATACTACTTGTTGGTGGAAGGAGGATCTATTGGTACTATTAATTCAAGTCCCCATTTGTCAAAACTATATGGTTCCCTATAATAACTAATGGTTAAATCTATACAATTTAAATCTACAACTTAAGGATGAGACAACCCTACAAAAAGAAACCATTAACTAATATGAGATTCATTAAATTGTCAATGTGGATCTAAACTTGAGATTGAACTAGTGCCATGTGTAAACTATGAGGTTTTGGGCTTCTACTATAGTCTAAGATTCAAGTAATTTCTTAAGCCAAAGTTAATCATTAAACAAACTATAGAGATGGATCTAAAGTTGTCCTAAATTAAAACTACACATTCATGAGTATCATATCTAAGAACAATTAACAAGTGCAATGAGAAGGTATATGATAGATTTCTAGTAAAAGTATTCACATAATGAAATTATAACTAATTGTTTTAAGAATTTATTGATGTATAAAATTACATGAACTATTTAAAAAATCAAAATAAAAAACTCCAAGAAATGAACTTTTGAACATGACACCTTACCTCAAGTAGGACTCGACCTAAGTAAATGTACTCACTAAATTAATAGTTGAATAAAGTTAATTCTACAAGAATGCTTCATAAATTCTTGTTAACTAAAAAAATAAAAAATATGAATTTATTATTATTAGAAAATAGGAAAAATTATGGAATGGTCTTTTGATCATATTATACATTAGACATATAAGATTGACTTATTCAAACAACTAGAACTGATCTATCACACATTTTTATTAACTAGGAACATGATTATACAACTCAAAGTAGACATCTATTATAGTTCTATATTCATAATGTAAAGAGATACTTGATGACTAAGATGAATTTTCAATAGAACAACATTCATGTTGATTGTGAGAAGAAACTTACAACCAAATAATGACAAATTTCACATTACCCAAAAGACAAAAATGTAGAAAGTAAATCATGGGAAGGTAAAATTAGAGAAAGTTGACACTTTGATTAATGTTATAGTTGAATTGACAAAAATTGTGAGCACATAGAAGTTCAAATTATATGGGCCTAGTAGTCCCCTACAACTGATCTATGGGCTATTTAAAAGAGTCTTTGACAAGTGGGAGAATTTTAGGATTAAGATGTATCAACCTTTGCAAATTTTAATATTAGTATTTATTTATTACTTTATTTAATTAATTTTTGATAAATGTCTAGTCATCAAGTGGGATCCACATGCTTGGTGGCATTCTACTTGGTAGTGACTATATGACACATACGTTGTCTATGTGGATGTAGGCATCCCACTAGGAGGATCTTGCACTAAGTATATGTAGCTGACACATGACATGTTATGATAGATTTATGGTAATATTTGTTAGGGTTGTTATGACACTTAAATATGACAACCTATAACAAAATTTATATAAAATGAACAAGTGGTACGAGACATATTTGGATGGAGAAGGTGGATTTCTAAGTTTATTTATGACCAGGGTTGTAATATGATCTATTATTAATTGTAAATTATTATTGATTCTCTTACATTTGTAAGTGTTGTTAGTGATTATTACATTTACAACAATTGTAATATGAGGTGTAAGAGAATTAATCATACCTTAATATGGAAAATTTTGGGTGCTCAACTTGGGAGGTTTGGATGATGAGTCATTTAAAGTTCTATATGCATCATTCCCATGGCTAGAGGTGGTTAAAACATTATGCCAGTTGTTTTCCATGAACCCATATTTTTTATTCATCTAATATATTCCTCCTTTGTTATATTCCTCCATGTAATTTATTTTTTTTAGGTGAAGTTTTATGATACCAAAATCAATCTAGATTATGCATAGTTAGTTGTTGAGAAATCACATTGAAGAAGAAATGTACTTCTATTGTATTGTAATTATTATTTTAGTAATAAAAAGTGCATTTATTCTGGATTGTTGTGTCTCCTGAAAGTATTTTTCCATGTATATCATATATTTATTGTGCTTATCTATTTGCATGTTATTATAGATCATTCTGTATGTCTTTCTCCTTCTATAACAATTTAAGATTTTTAAGAAAATTTACACTCCCCCCCTCTAGATTAGTGTAAGGAAGAATATTCCACACTTTTTATTCCTTTCACATTTCATGTATTTGTGTCTATCTTATACTTTTATTCTATATCAAACAAAGAAACTAAGCTTTATTGGTTACTCATCAAAATATACAAACTATCAAAACTAGTAAAAAACATAACCATTGGCAAACCTTTCATTGTCAATATTACTAGACCAATTAAAATTCACATGTCCATGAGTACTAATAAAATGATAATTTAATTTTGAGTAGCCATGATAGTATAAGAAATACACCAAACTAACTCACAAATATCTAAATACTCTCTCAAGTACATCCCAATTCACTTGCCTAGGATTAGCCATAAATTGACTACAGACTCTGACTACTTCAGAAACATATCATCTTGCACTAATTATAGCATACATAAAACTTCTAGCTGCATTAGCATAAGGAAATTTAGTCACCTCATCCATCTCAATAGGATATTATGAACTATATGGGAAAGTGCAAGGTAATGAATCACAAATTCGTTGAAGTCTGCGCATTGAAAACGTGCTCTTATAAATGAGGGCCCGTTTTAAAAAAAAATGTGCCCTGTTTATGCTTCAGGCTCCCGACCCAAAAGGTAACAGGGGCCCGAAGAAAAAATAAATGGGCCCCCATTTTGTTCTAAAACAGCAGCCCGCTTTGAAACAAAATGGGGGCCTGCTTTTTCCCTGTTTCTAAATCATATTTTACCTTTTTTTTCCACAAGCTGCCCTTGTTTGAAAATGGGGGCCCATTATGTGGAAGTTGATTCCACAACCTACCACTTGGCTTGGGATTAGGCCTAGGATAGGCCTGGGATGGCCACACCTGAGGCATGGACCTGCAAATTCAAATCTCCATGAATGAAAGCACAAATATGATCTTCTGAAATAGTTTACGTGCCTGTAATTAGAGATTTTTTATACAAAATTAAAACTAATTTCCAATTATACTCTCTAGATTCTAAATATGTAAATTTATTCAAAAAATGATTATTTTAACTATTTTTCATTTAATTTATACTAAATCGGCTCCATAAACTTGAAATATTAACTAATTTTGTTAATTTAATAACTTTTTTATTTTAATGAATTTTGAAAAAAAATTATATGTCATCAATCTACACAAAATTCTTTTCTATTTAAAAAAAAATTAAAAAAATGTTAAGTTTAGGTCAAATTATGTGGGCCGTACACGTCAAATTTTTCAAAAGATAATTACGGTCATTAAAAAATTAATTAAAAAAAAAATATTTAAAAAAAAAATAGAGAAAAATATGCTCATCAATCTTCAGTGAGTTACAAATCATTTCCCAAAATGGTTTGAGAAAATAATTTTAATTGTGTCAAAAAGTGTGGGTCATACACATGCATGGTATGGTCCTGAAACATGCATTTTTAAAACATAGTTTTTAGAACTCCATTCCAAAAGTTATTTTTTATTATGTGGGTATTAAAATAAATTATATATTTGGAAAGTATACTCAGAGGGATATCTTTTATATTCCTGACTTTTTCCAAGATTGAATCTCCAAGTGTTTCAAAATTTGAGCTCAAATGAGACAATCTGAAAATCAGGGAAAACACTTCCACTTTTTGGCCAAAAAATGGACTCAGCTTCTTGCACTAACCCATATATAATCGATAAATTTGTGCCATTTTAAACACCTCAAAAATCTTAATCAAATACTGACTCTATCTTACCTAATGTTTTTTTGTTTTCTCTATTTGTTTTTATTTTCATCCCCAAGATGTACACAACTACTCCTGAACATTTTGTTCAAACTATTTTGACAATTGAGACCTTAATTTAGAAATCATACTTTTAGCATTCCCTCTAAAAAACTTATCATCAATATATAATGCAATCATGAGAATGTGATGGATATCCTTCAGGTAATCAATATGTAATGATTATATTTTAATCTAAAAAATCCAAATCTTGACAAAAAGCCATTGAAGTTTTATTACCACATCCTAAGAGACTATTTTAAACCAATTTGCAAACCGAATTTTCTTCACCTTTTCTAGTTTAGTACTTTTAATGTGAAATATAAATTTCTTCTTCCAAATAATAATCTAGAAAAAGTGATAATCAAAATCCAATAGATATAATCTTACCAATGGGAGATAAAATATCACCATATTACTGTATTTTCTCAACATAGGAATACTCCTTTGTAGCCAACCTTGCCTTATACTTTTAAAAACATCTATTTGAACCAAATTTATTCTTAAAAACACAATTATATCTAATAAGTTTATTTCTTTAATAAAATTTTCCAAATCCCTTGTATCATCTTTGCTTAATAAAACCATCTCTTCTTCCATGGCCACTTTCCATAAATATGTATTTATCTATAGCGTCTTCCATGGTTATAGGGTCATCAACATTAGAATCAAAGTAAAAACACATCTCCATATGTGTGTTCTCAATTAGAGATAATGTAGGGGATCTATTAACAAAATATTAGGAAATGACAACATATTGTGCATATCCTACTACTAAAAGTTGGCCCATGAAAGGTCAATTACTTGTGCTAAGGGGACAAAAAGAATAGAGGTTTGGTGGAATTGAATAATATGAAATATGAAAGGAGCTAGTACATTTATTCATTTTAATGCATAGCTAAATTTGTATAGCTCATGTGTAATTTATTTTGGTTGTTTTGGATTCATTAATGTTGCAATAGTGGTGATGATTGTGGAGTTGAATTAAACAATATTATTTAACGTGGCAATGGATCCTAAATACCACTCATTATATCGGTTTTCATATGTTATTTGTCATCAATTGATTAGACCTTGCCACTCATGCATATCATTTTAAACATTAAATTTGTCATTATTATTAACAGTAATGATGGAAAGAAAACATTTATAGAAGATTTATCTTGTAATTTAATTTTCCATTTTTTATAACTTTCCTTTTTAAATTATGCCATAGTTATGTATGAGTCTCTTTCCATGATGATCTTCTTCAATTTTTCAAAGGGTGCCAATTTGATGGCAACTATGGAAACTAAAACTTCTACATCATATTTTATGAGGAATCTATAATGATATTGTCATTATGATGAGTTCACATACAACTTGCCCTTTATTTTCCCAAATTGCTCAAGAATTTGCAGTCAAGACCTAGTGAACATGTAGCTTGTTGTTTCTTGGGATTTGGAAACTTAACCTTAACGATCCCATTAATAGAAGAAATTAATAGTTTTTTTGGTTGTTACATAACATTGTAAATTAAACTATTTTATGTCTATTATAAACTTGCATTTTATTAACATTATGCTTTTTTGTTAAAAGCTTATGTTTTTAGAAAAACATATGAATGAGAATGACAATAAACATATTTCTCCAAGTATTTTGATAGATTTATTTTATGTCTATTATAAATTTGCATTTTATTAGCATTATGATTTTTGTTAAAAGCTTATGTTTTTAGAAAAAAATATGAATGAGAATGACAATAAACATATTTCTCCAAGTATTTTGATAGATTCTAATAAAATTTTAAATCTAATTTTATTATTATATTAAAATATGTTTTAGATAAATAATCTTTACCTATGAAATAATTTTTTAATTTTTGAAAGGATATTATGACCAAAATGATTCTTTTTCATAATCCTTTTATCTTTAATTTATTGACAAGTCTAATTTTTATTTCTATGGACAATTAAATTGTAGGGAACTATATCATGTTTCGTCACATCAATGGGGATTGTGATAAGGGCCTTATACCAAGAAATATGAAATACATATTCAAGGCAAAATATTAATTCTCAAAACTAGAATTTTAAGATGTATGGTGGTAATAATCATTTTATTTTGCATTGGAAAGTTTGTTTATAATTCTTGAATAGGTGTTATTTTTACATGTTTTCTAAACAATTAAAGAACATAACATAATTTTTTTGGCTTTAAAAAGATATTGGACCTCCGATCATTATCTAAAATAAAATTAAAAGGTATTTGATCTCCTTTAATGCCAATTAGCAATATATTGTGAAACACAATGCAACAATCTGAACACCATTGTAAAAAATCTTACCTTTTTTATAGTTACAACATTGGAAGAGGTCTTTTCATGCTTGAAGCATAGGAAAAAACATACAACTTTATATATAAACAATGAATTGCTTATGCACTTTTCTTGACATGGATTGTTATTTGATTTTCAAATTATAAAACTTTTAAGTGATATTATGATTAATTTTACTAATTTCTCAATATCAATTTGAAAGTTTTTTATTTCATGTATATTTCATTTTGTTGGTTTTAGAGTGTTTAAAAAGATTCCAATGGATATGATCACTACACTTCACCCTTTAAATTGATAGTTTAAATGACCTTCATATGCTATATTCTAATTTTAATATGAATATTTTTAACAACTAATCATTCTATGATATGAATTGAATTATTATTTTTTAATCATATTTGATGGTATTCAAAATTTATATGTTTATAAAAAAATATTAGACAATACAATAAATGCCACAATCAAGCCTTTCAAATGAATGGAACAAACATTTGTAAAGTTAGATGGTCTATGTCTTACAAATGTAGATGATCTATGGAACAAATGTTTGTAAAGTTAGATGGTCTATGGTTTATGTCTTAGAAATTCCCCTTCATGAATCTCTCAAAAAATTGTTAGAATTTATATATCGACAAAGAAGAAGAAGAATATGTTAACAAATCTGAAAATATAAATACAATCATCAAGTTTTAAATGAATGGAATTAATGTTTATAAATTTTGATGCCCAGGTTTTATATATATAATTTTATATTTGTAAATACATTTGTGTACACACATATTTCTTGTAGAGGCTATTGGAATTAAGCATATGTGTTATGTGATTTTGTTAGGAATTCAATTCACATTTTTTTAATTGTTATTATGAAAACACTTTGAGTTATAGTAGATTACAACAATATTATTAAAGAAACATCTAAATGTCAAACTTAGATTAAATATGTCCTGAATGTTTGAATGTTTATAGAAACATCTAAATGTCAAACTTAGATTAAATGTGTCTTGAATACTTGAATCTTGATATTTTCTTTTTTAATCACATACCATCATCTATACCAATTAAAATTAATTAATTGAAATAAAAGACTATTTTTTCTAAATTATTTAACCATTCTAGTAAACAATGCAATGGAATTGAGCATGATTTTAAGTCATTCTAAATTGTCCCCATCAATAGTGCACTCTATTTTGGTGTCTACAAATTTAGGTAAGATTTAGGAAGAAATTAAAAAAAAATAATAGAATTGGTATAGAAGAAAAGAGACTAGAGGAAGAAGAAGTCCTTTAAGAATGTTTGGGGATTTGAAATATAGAAAGGTAATATAGCAAATTTAACTATATTTGTAGTTTAATATTTATAGATTTATACTTTTTTAATTGTAAAAATTATAATGTTCTAATATTTTTGGAATATTTTTTTAGCATCATGTTGTTTGAGTGCTTTTTATATTATTAAATTCTAAATTATAGTGTGTCAATAGTTTTAGAATATTTTTGTTAACATATAATTATTTGAGTCTACATTATTAAATTGTTTGTATATCAACAATTTATTGGGATAGAATTTTCATGAGGCCAAATGCTTATTTTAAGTCAATTTTTTCTATCTTAACTTACATTTTATTTTTATTTTTATAAGATTCTATGGACACACTTTTTATATGTAATGGATCAAGGTTTAGTTTGAACTCTATTTTTATTAACATCCTATTTAATATTTGATAAATATATTTAATTTATTTTCAAAAACTAAAATAAAATGTTTATAATTATCGATAATCAAATCTAAATTATAATGTGCCAATATTTTTAGAATTTTTTTGTTAACATATTGTTGTTTGAGTCTACATTATTAAATTGTTTGTATATCAACAATTTATCGGGACAAAATTTTCATGAGGCCAAATGCTTATTTTAAGTCAATTTTTTCTATCTTAACTTACATTTTATTTTTATTTTTATAAGATTCTATGGACACACTTTTTATATGTAATGGATCAAGGTTTAGTTTGAAGTCTATTTTTATCAACATACTATTTAATATTTGATAAATATATTTAATTTATTTTCAAAAAATAAAATAAAATGATTATAATTGTTGATTGTCCAAGTTTGATTATTTTTTTAAATAAACTTACGAGAAACATTTAATTGCATGGTCGAATGCCTTAAAACAACTGTCAAGCTTATAGATAAGGCGAAGAAGGTAAATGAGAAAAAGATAAAACATCTAGAAGAGGAAAAATTCAGGTTACCATGAACTCCATCATGAAGAAAAGCCACATAATTGTGAAGAATTCTGCTACTACTATGAACACCTTGGTGGAGAAGCTGAAAAACACTTAGTAGGGGAACCTAGTTGTGGACATAGAAGCAGACAAAGACAAAAGATAGAAAGAGGATTTCGACCCTTCAAGAGGACTAAAGCCAACTTGAAAAGAAAGGTGGATTCTGTGACTCAAGACATCCATGAGTTGAAGAAGGTGGATCAAGAGATGAATAACCTAGAAGCAAAGATTTCCAAAACTTTAAAGTCCTTAGGTTAGCTTTGTTTGTTTGATGTTGGTTTTTGGTGATTTTTGTCTTGTTGTTGTTGTCCTTTTGTGTCTGTTTTGCACCTTTTGAATCTTAGTGGTAAACTTTGTGGTTTCGAGTCCCCATAAATCCCATTTGCAAACAACAATCAACATGCATTGGTACAAAAATAAAATAGTTAATACTTTTCAAATATAAAGTATTTATTTTTATTTTTTATGAATAGGCATTTCCATTAAAATTTTTAAAAATACACTATTAACAATGTTCACAACAAAGTATATTTTCTTTTATGAAGATAAACTAATTCAATTATTCAAATTGAATATAATTACAAATAACTTCTTAAGTTTATATTATTACACTTTTCATAAAATATATTCCTGGTTTTGAAATATAGGTATTGACTCTCTTCCCATTACTTTTCATTTTTCCACTTGAAAGAAATATATATTCTTCACCAAATGTTCCTTGTTCCATACCTCATTATTAAATGGAATTGCAAATACATGTTTTCCTAGCCATTTGGATGTTTTTGTTATATAGATGAATCTATGAAATATTTATTCTAGGGTTTCAAGTTTCCTAAAAATTATTTTTCATCTATTTTTAGATATGTTGGATATAAATTTTATTTGGAATAGGTTTAAAGAATAATTTGGTTTTGTTGAGAGAAGTTATCCTTTTGCATTTATAGAGAATCATATGCTTAGATACACTTTCTAATTCCTATATTCATAAAAAAAGTTAAGAGTTTTAGGGCTTCACTCTAGTTTTTTTGTCCAAATTGTTGCTATCCTCTTAGTTGTAGGTTATGCTAAAGAACAATAGGAGAATTTCCTACTAGATAGAATAGATCTATTTTCATATACACCAAATCTAATTTAACTAATAAATTTCTTTAGTTGCGGGTTTAAATAGTTTTTAATACTTGCTAAGCTTATAAAGTCACAAGGTTACTTTTTTTATCTTCCTAGTTCTTATTGTTGTTTGTAGTTGTTGCTCAAGTTTTTTAGAATTACATTTGAACAAAAATTGTGTCTCTACTGTTGTGGTTGATTGCATGTTTGTTGTTGGTGTTGGTATATTAATCCTACTTAGGTGTGTTGGGATTAATGTGTCTCAACCTTTGTAAATCTTAATATTGATCATTACAATATTTCATATATTTATTTATTATTTTATTTAATTAATTTATAACAAATATCTAGTCATTGAGTGGGATCCATAGGTTCTATGGCATCCTACTCGACGATGACTATGTGACATATATGCTACACATGTGGAGTTTGTAGAATTAGTTGAATAGACTAGAGTATTGAGAGGGGAGGTGAATAAATATTCTCACACTTTTATTACTTTTACTAATAAATTAACCTTAATAATTGATATCATCAATATGAAGTAGAAAATGCAGAATAAATAATTAACATAACCAAAAATTGTACATCGGATTTTATTCATAGAAAATCCTAATGGGAAAACCACAGAGAGTGTTAACTCTCAGGATAATATAGCTAGTTATATGTTGTTTACAAAATGGGTGGCTCACTACCGGAAGGCTCACTACCAAAATGCTCACTGCAATAGAAAATAAATGAACTGAAGAAAAGTTCATCTTTTAATGAATGAGGCTAGTTCCTAATTAAGCTCAGGTAACAACTCACAAAACTCATAGAAGATCCATGAAGGGATCAGTGCAACACTTTCCACAATCACCTATAGCAAGTTCGGTAAGGGATCACTGCACCACTATGCATGCACTCTAGTAAACAAACTACTTGTAGAAAATCTCGTAGAGGATTACTGCAAGAATTTTGACACTCTGGCTCTCCTATACACACCTTTACTCATATATTGGTCACACTATGTACTGCTTCTCATAGTGCAACTACTTTGATTTCCACAAATTTGTCACTCACACACTTCTTACTTTTCTATAACTCATACCACACACACACTTCTCTCTCATTCATGATACTCTTCATCTTCTACATTTAACGGATACACTGAAATAATATGTTAGCCAAGCACTAATGATTTACATAATAATATGCTTCTCAAATCAGCACATTATACAACACATGCCTTGACCAAAAATAGGATAAAAAAGTCGACCTATACTAACCTCTTACATGCTTCCTTCATATAATTCATTTACCGAAATGTATACCTTAATAACCAGAACAAAGCATGGGTTTGTTAGACCCATAGACTCAGCTGCATAAGTAGAATCTCAAAGCACAACAAATCACAACTCCAAGATATAGAAGCCATATATTTTGAACCATAAATTATGATATAATATAGTCATTCAGATAGGAATGCAAACCGACATTACTAATACAAGAATTGAATAGAAACTAAGATAAGTAAAACATAATATTCTAGAGAAGAGGATCTTTGAAAAATAACTCTAGTAGATCATGTGTGCCATCATCATATCACATACACACCTATCTTCCATTGTTTCTCAACTTGCCATATACCACATTCGATCCTAACCCAATTAGTGGGTTTGGCATCAATGACAACATTCACACAAATCTAACAAAGGTAGGTGTCCCACTTGAAGATCGTACATGAAGTATATCAAGGTGAAATGTGTCATGTTATAGAAAATTTATCATTATATCTATGATAATTATTATGACAAACTTATATATGATAGCCTATGATAGGTTTTGTGAAAAAAATGACAAGTGGTAGGAGACACAGTTGCAAGGTGGGTGCCCATTTTAGATATTGATAGGATGTAAGAGGATCTATTAGATTAATAATTATTTATTATAGATTCTCTTATATCTAGTAGTGATGTTGGTCATTATGATTATCATGAAAACTATAAGGGGTGTAAGAGAATATTTCATACCTTAAAATGGGATATTTTGGGTGTAGAACTTAGGAGGTTTGAATGAGGAGTTATTTGATGATGTACATGTGTCATTTATATCCTTATAGGTTGCTAAAAAATTCTGTCAAATATTTTTCACTATCCTCTGATCTCTCTTCATCTTGAAGCTTCCTCCTTTGTTTTATTTCTCTATATAGGATGGTCTTGAATAGAAATAAATATGCTATATTTTGTAGGTGAAGTTTTATTCTACCGAAATTAATCCAAATTATGGGTTATTGGCCATGCACTCCTATTGAAGATGATGATATATATATATATATATATATATATAAAGAATTATAATTAATTAGTTTTTTTATTGATATAGTCAATTGTAATTGAAATATATATTCCAATTAACCAATCAATTACAATAATAAATAATGTTCATTATAATATATCTTTTTGCATGTTTATTATCTCCTTTTGAATGTGTTTCTTGTTTAATAATTATTAAATATTGTAATGAAAAATTGCACTATCTCACCCACTAGATAAGTGTTAAGCAACGTTTCTTTTGTATCTCATCTTCATTTCAATTAGTATTAGATCTTGGAGATATTTTGTCCCATTATTGGGAAATGGGTCTTTTATATTAATCTTAGTTGGAGTGGGAGCTTTTCCTAACTATTTTAAAAATCTTGTTGTAGGAAGAAGATGGTAAGAAATCTAAAAAAGTTGATATGGAGAGTTTTAATGGTAGCAAATGTAAAATTTAGATGTTGAATATGGAAGATATACTTTTATATCGAGATAAATGGGTTCCAATATGTGGAATAAAACCTCAAGCTACAAGACAACATACGTTTAGGATATAATGGATTGAAAATTTAAGGGTCTCACAAGGCTTAATTCGATAGATACTATCTTATTGAATATCCATGAAGAGAAGAATACAAAAGATCTTTGGAATCATCTTGGAGATCTTTATCAAACTAAATCCCTAGAAAACAAGATTTTCCTAAGAAGGAAGATTTATTCTATGAAAATGGAAGATGGACGATCCAATGTTGATCACCTGAATACATTCGACATGGTAGTTTCTTAATTTTGTTCTATTGGTGATAAGATCAAGGAGGATTGTTGCATGCTTCTATTATATTTTTTGTGATACCCATGGGAACACCTTGTTATGGATATTAGGAGTACAACCACCAAGATCAATATGGATGAGGTGGTATCATCATTACTTTCTAAAAAGATCCAATGTAAAACTTCTGAGTTAGCTAAAGGGGCTCTTATTGTCCATGGTAGATTGAAAATGAAATACAAGAATGAGTAAAGAGGAAAATATAAATCCAATGGCCAACCTAAGTCTTGTGAAAATTTCAAGGTAAAGTCTTAGAATTGTAGGAAAGCTAGTTACTTTTAGAAATAAAGTAAGGAGAAAAAAAAGAAGAATAAGAGAAACCCTACTTCAAATTCACATGTATCCTCTTAAGGTGACGATGAAGATTTTGTCACAACATTGATAACACATGCATTTTAATATGTGTGGTTGATAGATTTGAGTGCATCATTGGGGTTAGTTTAAAAAGTAAGAAGAATATGATTTTGTAAAGGTATGTCTTAGTGATGATTCTCATCTAGAGGTTGTTTGTCATGGAAGAGTCAAGATTTCCTAATGGTAGAGTGAAGGGGACATGTTTCTATACATATTCCAATTTTGTACATAATATAGTCTATGTGACTAAATTGAGTGATGTGGATGTTTAGGTTGTTTTCTTGCAAGGAGGATGCAAGATGACTAAAGTTTTTATGTTGCTTACTAAGGATGTTTGGATAGGTACCTTATAAAAGATGGATACATTCATTATTTATTATAATAGTACTTATAATGTTTCCATGAAGAGGTATATAGATTATTCATCCTTATCTTTAGATCAAGTAGTGGAGAGATCTATTTCTTACACGTCTAATGGTCATTTTTTTCTAGGCACTTAAGGGTGTCAATAATTTGGAGATGGAATTTTCAATGGAGAAGAAAATGTTATGACACTAAAGATATGCTAAAATTGGTGAGAAGGGTCTCAAAACACTAAAAACAATGCCTCATAAAGGTGCTTGATGATTGTAATCTTGAGTTTGATTTTTGTGAAACACTGTATATATGGTAGTAAAATTATGTTACTTTAACTCTAGTTCTCACAAATCTTCTAGGTTGTTGGACTTGATACATTTTGGTTTTTTTGGTCCTCTTAATGTTCCTTTGATTTTAAAATCTATTTATTTATTTCCATTTATTTATGATTAGAGCAGAAGGAAATTTTTATGTTTTCTCAAAATTAGATATGAATTATTTAGTCAATTTACGAAGATGAAGGCTCTCGTTGATAATTAGACTAGTAGACAGATTAAATGTTTGAGGGATGGGAATGATTGTGAGTTTCTCTCAACATATTTTTATAGGTTCTAAAAGAACCATGCAATTAAGACGCATAAGACAACTCCATAGACAAAGTTTAATAAAATTACCCTCAACAGAATAGAATTGTGGAGAGGATAAAAAAGAAACTTATGGAGAGGGGTAGGAGTATGATTAGTGGTATTGGTCTCAAATGTCTGAAGCTATAACCAATTAATGCTATTTGTTGAAGCTAAAGTTGAACTCCAAAAAAATATCCTGAAACTTGTTAGTCCATCATGAAGTATAAAAGAAAGCTACAGGAAAGAAATATCTTCAACTAATGAAGTAAAATGAAATAAATAAAATAAACAAGATTATACCTTCCATGTTTACACCTCATTGTGTCCTAACTCCATTGTTCTTGGTTGTAAATAATTTTACTCTCAAACAAGCATAGGTAGCTTCCAAGATGGCATATGAAGAATGGACTGCTAGTTAACTGATACTAGGATATGCAAATGATATTAACCTAAAATGCTATGAAAATGATTTATGCTCAAAACTCTAAAATTCTATTTTCTTCAAAAACTCAAGCTTAGAGATGCAAGATAAAGACTTCTAGTAGACCATTAGTTTCAAAATTGGCTTAGGAGACCTCTATTTATAGATTTTTGCATGCATGAGCTTAGGTGGAAGAGATCATAGGTCATGATCAAATATTGAAAATTGGATGGCTATGGGCAAGAGGTTGAAGGTTGAGAGAAAGGGGGTAGGAGAAGACAAGTGTCATTGATCTCACCTTGACTGGGTTGAATACTGAGAGAATCTAGAGATAGGTTGGAGAAGATATAGGAATGAGAGGAAAAGTGGACTCAAGTCCTCTTAAGATAGAGGGATGTTGGAGAGAATATAGAAGGTTGGAAAAATATGTGAACATACACATTATTCATTTATTTTGGAAGTTGAAGATAAGTGGCTAATAAATGATTTTATTTTTATTTTATTTTCTTGAATTAATTTAGCCACATGATGGATGAGTTGGAGATGGAAAGGTGAGTTGGAAAATGACTTAAATAATTAATAAATTATTTAATTAATGAAAGTATAAGATAGTGGATAGAAGAATAATCAAATATAAAAATATTTAATTACTTAATTAGAAGAAAAGGATATAATGAATTAATTAACAAAATTTTTCAATTAAATTAATTAATAGAAGGACATGAAATGAATTAAATAAATTAATCTTTTCAAATTAACTATTTAATAGAAGAATAATTACTAAATAAATATAAAATATTTATTTAATTGCTCATAGCCAATTTTATGTGCATACATTTCATCCCTCTTTAAAATGATGTTGAGACAACATTGTTTCAAATATTAAATCAAGTCTCCATAATTCACCTGATGAAGATAAAAATCCTGATTGTGTGCCCCCTCGGGAAATTCATCATGAAATTTTTGAAAAATTTGGATGAGTGATTAATCTCACGATAATTGATATGAAAAGATTTGAAAATAGGCCTCTTAATTAAATCCATTTAAAATAAATAAATAAAATTGCCCCACTTGAAACATTAATTACCCTTTCAAAAAGGTAATAAAAAGGTATTAATAAAATTAACCTAAGTTAATTTTATCCTCATTTGCAAATTTGTTAGCTTTTGGGAGCTAGAAAAGAAATATGCGCACTGAGTTGGCAAAATGGTGATCTCATTCAAGAACTAGTGATTGGAGCGCACACGATGATACCAGAGACCTCCTGAGTATGGCCCACCAGTGAGTGACCTATCCCAAGCTTGTTTGTAGTTTTCCATACAAATTTTCATGTTTTCTACACGTGTTAGGGCTAGTTTTTAAATTTTTCCAATTTTTCCATTTAAGTTTAGTGCATATGCAGCGTAGTTTAGTGTATCCAGTAGGTATGTTAACATTTTCCAATGTTTAGTGCTTCTATTATGTATTTTCTCGCCTTTGGTAGGATTGTTTGCACCTATGATTGTTTAGCACATCTGCCCATTAAGTTCACACTTTTGATTAATACATTAGTGCATTTTCTTGTTTTCTTGCTTTTGTGGAAATTGTTCGCACAAATGATTAATATGTTAGCGCATTTTCTTCTTTTTTCACTTTTGTGCAATTTTTTTGCACAAATTATTAATATGTTAGTGCATTTTCTTATATTAGGGCCTATGTTGAATAGAATAGCGCTTTTATTTGGATGAACAACGTATTAAGTTAAAATTAAATTTGTTTGATTTTGATTATGTTACAATTTAATTTAATGGAATTTTATTTGATAATTGATGTGTAATTGAATACATTGATAGATGATTGATGTCTGATTGGTAGAGGATTTGATAAATTTGATCAATAAGATAGATGATTGATTTATAGAAAACCATGATTGATGGTTTGATTTGATTTGATGGCTCTAAAATGCCAATTCAGTCTTTGATGAAGAGCGTGATAGATTTGATTGAACACATTGATTGATAGAAAAACCATGATTGATGGTTTTGGGTTTGATTTGATATCCTCATTTGCTTTGTAGAAAAGATTTGATCGATTGTTGATATGACTGATCATTTGATTGATTTATTGATAGATTAGTGATCTCTTAGATTTGTTTGATAGATGTTTGACATAGATCAAATTCTCTTGTTTTAAATAGGAGAAAATTGATGTTCTCTAGTGTCGGGATAAATTCTTGGCCATTTGCCATCTAGTTCTAGAGTTGACATAGGATGAGATTAGACATATAGATGTGTGTGGATTGCACCATTTGTTATACATTCCTGATATTACGTATAATAGGGGATTATTGACTACATTAGTTGAGAGATGAAATAGAAAGCATAATATGTTTCACCTTCTCACTGGTGAGATTAGTGTGATGCTCAAGGATGTCTACTAGATCCTACACATCCCCATGACTGGTGAGTTAGTCTAGTATGATTACGAGGATTTTGGAGGGATAGAGGCTTATAGAGCCATGTTCAGTGATGAGAGCACTTATAGAGGAGAAATTCGATGGGAGGATATGATTATGCACTATGAGACTCTCCCAGAGACTCTTGTAGGTTTGATTGATAGATTCATTTGTCCTGATAGGAGCTCTCAAGGTTTTGCTGTTGGTTGGGGTGGGATCTTAGAGAGTATGATGTAGTATCAAACTCACTATGCTTTGGGTGTTTCTATGCTCGCTCATTTATGTCATGATCTTCATCAAGTTGTTTAAGATGACAACACTAGTCTATCTACTGGATGTGCACTTCTACAGGTCTGGTGCTGGGAGTAGATTTCTATTACCTAGCCTATTCATCATAGATTTTGTGGTGATGGATAGGCATATGTATATTCATATAGAGGTACCCTTACTTAGTCAAAGCCAGGTAAGATGGAGTTTTGGAGATGCGTTATAGACTCCATGGACACTATGATTTGGAGACCTTATATTGAGTGTTAGCCTTGGATGAAGGATGCACAAATGTTACCATTGATTTTGTAGATTAGGTACTTGATTGGTCACACTCTTTATATAATTGAGCGACAGTTATTTGGTCACATTTTCAGACAGCTCAGGATTATTCAGCTCATGCCTTTTGGTGTTGCCATGTATGCATGACGAGACAAGGATAGGCACGATTGTGGCCCTTCCTTATCTTTTGAGATAGAACATGTAGAGTTTTTGGCTACTCCAATGGTTGATTATGATTTGAGATTACACATTTTGGATGTCGGGGTCACAATAAATTATGCTCAGTATATGCTTCCACACCCTTTTCCTCATATCACTTATCCAACAAACCCTCCTCCTAGCTTAGGAGATGAGGAGGTTGATTCAAATATTCTTGTTGCTAGGAGATGGAGATGAAGGTGAGAGCCTAGAGATGCTTGAGAGGCCAAAGGATATGGAGGAGATGAGGGAGGATATGGAGGAGGTGGGAAACATGTATGGAGGGGAGGTCGATTGAGAGTCTGAGGAGGACCTTTTGGACTGGTTGGTAGGATTGGGAGACCACTTCCCATGGAAGGGAGAGATAAAGGTAGAGTTGGGAGGTTAGAAGGAGTACTTCGTCCAACAGGAAGAGATGCAGGATGGATTGGATGGGATACAAGAAGGGGAGGGATGAGAGTAGCAAGAGGATTAGCCTCTCAAGGACTATGCAAAGGTGGAGGATTAGAGAGGGGACAAGTGAGAGGTATTGATTTTGGTTATATTCATCTTGATCCAGGGGTTATTGTAGCTAAGGGTCATTGGGATGAGGGAGAGAAGGACTTAGAGGATCACATGCCTCTCATTAGGCAGTGGATCATGAGAGCTACTTAGGTGGCGACTCTAGCAGGTGGAGAGATAGGTGGGGTGGAGGCCATACAAGATGTACCTCTGTAGGATGTACCAATTGGAGACTATAGATGACCTTAGAGCATAGATAGAGAAGCTTGGGGCACAACTTCAGACACTCATTACTAAGAAAGAAAAACTTTGAGGAGACAAAAGGATACACAAGCTTTGCTTGATCATATTCAGCAAGTTGGATCTAGCACTCTCTCAGCTGATACCATTAGTGGATTGTATCGGGTTGGGAAGGAGACAATATACTGGTGTCAGTGATATGAGGATATAATCTCAAAGAGCCAGAGAGTAGGGAGCTATGAGACTACTCCTATTTCTGACATGATGGATACCAGTACCGGTGGGGTTATGGGACCTCCTTAGAGGAGTAGGGATCAAGGTGCATAGCCATCTAGGGGATCATCTCATTGACAACCACAAAGATAGATAGAGTCAGGTGGTAATGGCATAGGACAACCTCGATTTTAGACTTGATTTGTATTGATGGGACACTATATTTTATTGATTTGATATCATTATGTACTTAGACTTTTTATTGTTTTATGATGATATACATGGACTCTATATGCATTGATTACATATACAGTGATTAGATGGATGATATTATGATGATATTTTCTTTCTTTTATTTTCATGATGATATATATGCCTTGATGATATGATAATGATTTATATGATGCAATAATGATGGAAATGCATTTGATTTTTTGATTTTTGATGATCATGGATGCAAATGAAAACGATTCTATAATTATTTACTTAAATGATGCAAATGTAATGAACTATATGAGAATCCTTATAATGATAACACATGCAAATGAATGTTGAATTCTATACTCTTGATGTGTATGCATATGATGAAAATGATGAAATGATCTACATGAAATGTATTTGATTTCAATTTTGATGATTTTGAATGCAAATGATGGTTATGGATGTAAATGCTTATAATACTAACTTAAATGATATGCCTGATTAAACTCATGTGATGGATGCCTTTATTATGATGCATATGCTTATATTAATGAGATGATATTGTAATGCTTATAGATGTGATGTTATGATTATAATGAAATTCTTATAATGATATGATAAATGAATCTAAGTGAAAAGATTTAACTAAATGACCTTAATGGATAAAAATAACTAGAATGATAATGAACCTAATGCAAATAATAATGATATAATACACATGATCAATGAAATACACTTAATACAAACTAAGGAAATTTAAATGATTATGATCAAATGCAAACTAATGAAATGAATGATAATAATTAATATGAAAACCTAATGATTCTAAAGCTAAATGTATCTAAAATGATCAAATGCAAATTGTTTTTGTTTGTCCAAGTATACTCAATCTTTATTTATGATCGTTGATCTCTGAATGAAATGAAATGCTTATAATGAAATTGGAAATGAATGCTTATTGTAGTCACATAAATCTGTCCATTTTAAATTAAACGAATATTTCATATTTATTTGATTAAAAATCCACTAGCCACCAATTAATTAAATTAATATTTAATTAATTCATCCCCAAACATTCTTCTATTAATTAAATAAATTATTCAATTTATTTTAATTAATTCATTAAATCAAATTCCCATCAATTAAATAAATAAAATCTATTTATTTAATTAAATCCCCCTATTCCTCTTTTAAATAAATTAAATAAAACATTTATTTAAATCATTATCTCCACCCCACTTGCATTTTCCTACAAATGCAACTTGCACACATATTGAAATAAATGAATTTTTATTTTAATAAAATCCTATTTTCCCTCACCCACCAAATCCACTTGCAAAATCTAATCCCCTTCTAGATTCTTCTAACCCCTTCCTAATTAGCCTAATCCATCCCCTAATTATTGTCACATTCCTAAGCAAAATGGAGTCACTTCTCAAATGGCCCAAAGTCTTGGATAACCATTGAAGGTTTTCAACCTTCAACCACCAAAAACCCCAAAGTCTTTGAAAACCATTAAAGGCTTCCAACTTTCAACCACTTAATCCCCAAAGTCTCCAATAACCATTAATGGTTAATTCAACTCTCCCACATGGTTAAAACATTTGTTTTGACTCAACCTCTACCCAACCCAAGGGTCTCATCAGGTCATTAATGCTTTGACCATGATTATCTCTTAATCATTTGCACAAAGGTTTATCCTTGGATTAACTCCTAATCCAGTGGGTAATCCTAATTTAGGCTTGACACTTAGCCTTTAGATAACCATGAAGTCTTCTCAGGCATTCAATGCCTCCAACCCCTTTCTTTCAACCCAATCCTGTGTTGACACTTGTCACTATTTTATTGGTGCCAATTGTGCACATGGATCCCCAACTTTCAAGCTTGACCCTTGATTAAACCTTTCAATCCTGGCCATCCATTGCTCCATTTTTCCTATAAATAGAGCCCATTCCTTCATAATCCAGATCCTGAAAACTTGTATGCATTTAGACTATAGCCATTTTAGAGAGCATTTTAGCATAAACAAACTAAATCTTGTCTTTTGGTAAAACACATCATTTTAGCATTAAAATAGCTTTTCATTTCATGTTTAGAGCTATTCTACAATCTCAATCCTCCATAAGCATCCATAGTGCAAAAAGCTGCTGAGAGCTACACTATTTTGGAACTTGGAGAGGAGAGGAACAAGGGAGAAAGAACTAATATCATGTTAAGAGATAGTTGGAGATATCTCATTGTCTTACTTTTTTTAGTTAGATATATTTAGCATGTTTTTAGTGTCTCCTTTGGAATGCCTTCATTGTGTTTGGTTTTTAGATTGATTAACTCTAACATCTTGTGTGTTTTATGTTGATTGATCTTGGACTAATCTTGTGCCATTTAGGAGGGCATCATTTGGTGAACCCGACGTGAATCGAACACGCAACCTTCTGATTGATTTTTTTGAAATTAACATTTTTCTTGTTGAAATTGCCACACAGGTCGCGCTTCGGCGCTATTGAACGCGTTTTAGCGCTATTGAAAAATTTCTTTTAGCGCTATTGACCCTAAAGTAGCGCTATTGAAAATGTTTCAGCGCTATTAACAACATTCCAGCGCTATTGTCACCGTTTCAGCGCTTTTGACTCCATTCTAGCGCTTTTGTATTCTCGGGATTTTCTTTTATTTAAGCGCTACTGTGTAAATTAGCGCTTCTGCTCACGCAGACTAGCGCTTTCGTATTAATTAGCGCTTCTGTAAAAAAACACAGAATAGCGCTATTGCGACAGAGTGTCGACCAAAGGGACTTGTAACCGAAAAAAATCAAAAATTAGGCTTGTGGAAGCCCCCCTTTGAGCATCGATTTTATTAACTTGTTTCTTTTCTTTGTGCAGGTTAAAACAACACAACAAAAATCACAAAAAAATTTTCATTTAGTGCTTAAAAAGAACTTAAAAACACAAAAAAAAATAGTTTCATTGTTTTCTAGTTAGGGATACATTTTGTTTTGGTGCTTAAAATCAACCAAACAAACTTTATTTCTTGCATCAATTGGGACTTAAAAATCACAATCCACACTTCAAATTTTTTTTTTTTTGGTGCAGTAAAAAGAACAATCCACTTGTCTTTATTTTGGCAAAAACAAATTTTCCTTCATGCAATCGTGTTTTTCATTAAGTTGACCAGGACTTTCAACTTCTAGATTACAAAACATATTGCTTTGAAGTTAAAAAGAACACCATGGCTGTTGGAGCAACATCTCCAAATAGTTAGATCACATTTGCAAATGCTGGATTAAAAGGAACAAGTGTTTTACGTGTTTGGCACGCTTGTGCACAAAAAGTCAGTCGAGTGGTCCTACTTCTAACACACACTATCCTCTCCCTTGGCTCTCATGGTCCTAGGTGCAAGAGAAAAGTGTTAGTAACGCTCAAAATTTTATCTTTTTAAGAGAGGCCTGCCAAGGGATCGATACTCTTGGGAACGACCTCGAGCGGTAAATCCTTCGAGCCGCTATAGAAATCAGGTGAGAGCGAAAGCTGTAGCCTTGGGTATAGCTGTTCCTACAGTGTAACTGGCCGAAAGGACAAATGGGCCCCACCACCAGTTACAAGGCTCTTAAGTGAGTCACTGCAGAATGAACTTATGTCCAAAGCCATCGAACATGACTAAACACCTTTAAGTAGTAGCCCACCTGTTCTATTGATTGAGGATATTTGAGGTATAATTTAGTGCAAGAGCATAGATGGTTTTGCTCCCAAGATACTCACCATACATATTTCCTTGAGTAGAAACATAGCTTTTTGAAAGGTCACTTGTGGCTTGATAAAAGTGGTGACTCCCCCATCATAGGGATCATCTATTTGTTATGCTCGTGCAAGACTTAGTATATCACATCCTTACCTGCCACGGCGGGATTCATAAGGTATGTAGTACCAAAGTCGAAGAAATATCAAGATGTGGGCTAAATTTATCACAACTGGCCATTTGACCATAGGGATAAAGAGTGTTTGAAGTGTGTTCATTTTACAGACCTAGAGCAAATTGAGCCGACTTCAGGCTTTGGAAATACATATTAAAATAAATCTAAAGGAAGGGTCAAAAACAAGTCCAAGGATTGGGTTGATCTAGACCCATACTCATTTGTGCCTTTTGAGGCAACATTCTTGTGTTTGTGTGCTTGCTTTGTTTTCTTGTCAAAGAAAAATCAGAAAATCAATCCCAAAAACAAAGTATTCATCCAACATCTGTCAACACAACCAAAAACATCAAAAACAAGGTACAAACAAACAAAGAATCAAAAATTTATGACCATTCTTCACATCTTGCGAAAGAAGAAGTGTCATCAGAATATCACCTTGAAAAGGAGACCACTAAGCTCAAAGGCTTTGATCAAAAGGAGGAAATTCTTCTATATCAATCGACAAATCTTTGTCTCCCATAGAGTCTTTCTACATCGCATGCGTCTCTATCTTCAAGGTAAAACAAACGAGTTTGATTCAGAATCATTGAACCGCAGAGCTTTTATGCAATATAGAGCTCTAAGTTATCACAAAAAATCAAGGAGGAAAGATTAACCCCAAATTCTTCCCAAACATTTGTATCACCTACAACACAGCTCGAGAAGTGCCACCAACACCCGAAAGGGAAGAGATAGAGTTTGTCCCATTTGTGACACAAAGTTTTTATTGAAGTTGAAAACAAAACATCCATCATCTTACTCATACATTATCATTCCATCATCAATTCATCCCAAAACTCTCAAAACATTCAGAGGTTCTTGTCCCAAATTCTCTTTTTAGATATTGCTTGAAATCAAACACATCACATCACTTTTAGATTGTTTCTACATCTAGGATAAGCTCATCCTAAGAGACACATCTACGCAGGTTAAAACTAGTTCATGAGTGAATCCTCTCATTACTAGGTAGTCAAAATCTGTAACACATCTCAGATTTCTCTACACCTTATCACATCAAAACTTATCAAAACAAGCAAGCAATTCAAAGAAGGAATTTTGGTTACATCTATCTTAAAGTGCTAGAGACCTACATACCACCAATCCACTAAAAACATCCATCCTTCATCACCACTCATCATCATCTTCAATCAACTTCAAAAACAAACTTGCAAACAAAATGGCTCAAACCCGATCACGATCAAGGCAGCGAGAAATAGAAATTGAGGAAGAAGAGGACAACCTCAATGAATTTCAAGAAGCACTGGGAGGAAATGTGAATGACGAAAACCCAAGTACTCCCACTCCTTCAACAATCGAAAGGGTTCAGCATAACCCTCATTTTAACAGATTATTTGATGAAATATTAAGGAGCAATGCGGATGCTCACTTTTTAAGACTCGCTCAAGAAGGAGCCAAACTCCCCTCAGACTTTGATCTTGCCCAATTAAGACAAGCATCAGAAAGACAAAGTCGCCATGAGGAGGAAAGGCGTAGAGACCACATCAGATATAACATCCCTCGAGGTAACCCACCACCTCCTCCTCCTAATGAAATAGAGATGTTGCGGCAACAAGTTGAGAATCTCGCCCAGCAACTTCATAGTGGTGTTAAAACCAATCAATTCTCACTTAACGACATCTGTCCCTATCCGTTTGACAGGAATCTTTATATGCCACCCTTTCCACGCGGGTTCGAAACACCAAAATTCGAAAAATATAGAGGAAAGGGAGATCCCCGCGATCATGTCCGAGAATTTCATTCCGCTTGTCTCGAAGTTGCATATGAAGACACATACTTAATGCGCCTTTTTCCCCAAAGCTTGGGAGGAACAACCACATCATGGTTTTCCCGACTACCAGGTGGCATAAGAACATTTGAGGAACTCATCCAGAAGTTCCTATCTCATTACTCTTATAATATTGAACGTGACATCACCATGGCTGATCTATGCAACACCAAACAAAAACCAGGTGAATTATTCTCAGTATTCCTGCAACGATGGCGCCAAATGTCTAGCAGACGTTCTCTTCAGTTACCTGAACGAGAACTAGTGGAAATTTTCATTTCCAACTTAAACGAAGAAATGGAATTTCACCTGGATGTCAAAGACACAGATTCTTTTAATGATATGATCACCAAGGGTATAAAATGTGAGCGGGCACTCATCAAAAAAGGACTCATCAAAATCTTTAATGAACCCAAAGATGGTCCTCGCCCGCGCTTCAATAGCGATAAACCGAACTTCTGGAACAAGAATAAGAATATCGTCAATGATGGGGTTGTGGATGCTCGGACTGTCCAAAATGCACAACCTGTGGTTCGGTTTGCAGGACAAAATCCTCCACCTCAAAATAACACAAATGTTCTTCCTAATCAAGGTCGCATCACATCTCAGGATGAACCAAGACCTCGTCCACAAAAACAAAAACGCACATACACTCCCTTAGGGGAACCCATTGAAACAGTGATGCGACAACTCATTTCTCAGAATTTGATCACGCTACCTAAGTTATCAAATTATGAGCCTCAAGTCAAACCGGCATGGTGGAGAGATACTGAACATTGTGAGTTCCATCAAGGAAGAGGACATAAGACAAGTAATTGTCATCGATTGAAAGATCTCATTCAAGATCTTATTGATCGAGGAGAAATTGAAATTGAAGGGCATGACCCAAAAATGACCAATAATGATCATCAGATGTTCAAGAATCCACTTCCATCGCAAGATCAAAGGGGTCCTTCCACGTCCAGACGAGGTCCTGATACCACTGATTATACACAAGCTGCGTATAATTACACTGTCAATCACCTGTATGATGCCAGTGAACAAATTGCAACTATCACCTTCAAAAATCCCACCTCAAATTGCAATGTTGTTACACGTCGTGGCAAGGTCACCATAAAGGCAGCTCCACAAGGCACTACCTCCATCCCAAAGCAGTACAATCTTGTGGAACAATTAGACAAAACCCCTGCACTTATATCCATCTTGGAACTATTGCGTCTGTCACCCTCTCATAAAACAATCTTGGATCAAGCACTCCAAGAGGCGTCAGTCCCTGCAAACTTAAACACGGACCAATTTCAAGCCATGGTTGGAAGTCTAAAGTCATCACCCTGTCTCACTTTTTCTGAAAGTGATAACTCTTCCTTCCAGCAACCTCATAACGCCTCACTCCACATTGAAGGCTTTGTCAACCAACACAGGATCAAGCGAGTCTTGATCGATAATGGAGCAGGCCTAAACATTTGTACACTACAGTTGGTCACAGCATTGGGATATGCAGTAGAATCAGTGGATCCTCGCAAGAAGATCACCATCAAAGCCTATGATGATGCAGAGCGTTCATCCAAAGGAGCTGTGGTACTACCAATCCGGGTTGGCCCTGTGGTAAAACACATCATTTGTCAGGTTCTGGACCTTCCTCTGCCATATAATCTATTATTAGGGAGACCTTGGATACATGCCATGCAAGCCGTTCCATCTACCTACCATCAATGTATCAAGTTCCCACATAACGGTGTAGAGATCACAATCCTGGGTGATGCAAATCCCTTTGCATTTTGCCATAATATCAGCCATCAACTAGAAATTACTGTTCCTAATAATAGGGAAGCCATTTCCTCCACATCATATGTAAATCCCGCCTCTCTTGCCAGTTCAAACACTCCTATACCCAAGCAAGAAAAGCTTAAGATGAAAGTCGCAGAGGAAGGTCCTGGAGAATACAACTTGAGTCAGCTCTTTTGTGTGGGACAAATGCCCACTTCTCCAAGAACACATGGTAAACCACAACAGTTGCTCCAGCAACCACTAATCACGCCTGCATGTGCCTTAACGCCTTTCATCCTTGGAAAGAGTCAAGAGGAAGAAACACAAGATGAGGACCTAGCGGACTGGATCTATAAAGACCCCGTTACCACTGATAAACCGCGAGTTACGCTTCCTACAGAACAGTATGGCAAAGGCCTCCTCATTATGCAAAGAATGGGGTATGATGGTCAAAGTGCTTTGGGATCCTGCAAACAAGGACGACAAGAACCGCTGTTGCCAGAATTCAAGCCCAAAGGTAATACAGGCCTTGGCTTTGAAAAAGAGATCCTTCCTAAACTCAGATTCAAAGGAAAACCCAGCAAACCATTTTGCCCACCTACTACAAAGAGGATACCTTTCATAATCAAAGCACCATCAAGCACTATCCCCACTGCCCCCTCAAGGCTCACAACTCCACCATCACCAATGTCACTCATCCCACCAAACGGACCAGTAATCCCGTCAATAACACCCATAGCAGCAACAACTGTATCAGAACCCGCAGCAGCATTTATGGCGCCAGTAGTTCTAGCAGAAGCCACTGTGTCACCATTACCAATACTTCCAGTAACAAATCCTTTAAACCCCATCACGGTTCCTACAGCATCGATCACCACAAAAGTACATAAACCAATCACGCCTGCAGTATTTAACTCCAAAGACATCCCAGTATGGTATAGCAATCGGATGTTGGAAAGTGATTCAGAGACCGACTCACATGAGTGGGAATTCGATTCAGTGCAACTTAACACTTCAGATGAGGAAGACACATCACCACCTCCGCCACGCAAAGACATTCCTGTTTACGGAGAAGCACAGATAAAGACCACTTGGGTACCTGAGCTGGAAACATCTTCCATAGACCCTACGTCTCATCCTACGCCTGATTCTGACAGGGAGAGTACCATCAACGACCTTCACCACACTGTCTTAACCCTCACTGATACATCTCCCGCACTTAACCTAATCGATGACGTAATGCCCATTGTCCACCCTGAACTCATCGAATGGAACCAACCAAATCCCCCATGTCTTGACCTCTTCCAAAACGATGAGGCTATCATTGACTTTTTGGAATTAAGGGATAATCTACCAAGCGGGGATCACAAAGCTGGATTCGCCATTCAACTTAATAGCACAGCATACTTCGGAGCGGATGCCAAACCCTTCAGCTGCAAAAATATAACAATAAAACATGGATCTTCCAGTGAAAACCACACTGTGGCACTGTTTGATCCAACAAAAGTAAAAAGAAAGAGCGTATCCAACGGTGAAAACCTCTCTGAGGCACTTGAGGATGAAGGGTTTGACATTCTCCCTGCTAGTACACAACAGGAACCATCGACGATTCTCATTGAGGAGACTAAAGAATACAATGTGGGGACTCCTGAAAACCCTCATATCATACATCTGGCATCTCTTCTCACTCTAGAGGAACAGCCTCAATTTATAGAGTTCTTCCAACAACGTCAGATCAACTTTGCATGGTCATATGCAGACATGCCTGGGCTTGATCCTGATTTAGTCATGCATCATCTCACAGTAGCAAAAGGAGCCAAACCTATCAAGCAGAAGCTTCGTAAGATGCATCCTCAGATTGCCGTGCTAGTCAAAACAGAACTCAAGAAACTCCTGGATGTTGGTTTCATTAGACCAATTGATTATGCAGAATGGATCTCCAATATTGTGCCAGTTGGCAAACCAAAAGGGGGCATCCGCATTTGTACAGACTTTAGAGATCTGAATAAGGCATGTCCTAAGGATGACTTCCCTCTACCAAATATCGACATCATAGTAGATTTGACAGCAGGACATGCCATGCTTTCACTCATGGATGACTTTTCAGGATACAATCAAATAAAGATCGCACCAGAGGACCAACATAAGACAGCCTTCACATGTCCATGGGGCACATACTGCTGGAATGTAATGCCTTTTGGTCTAAAGAATGCAGGAGCGACCTATCAAAGAGCAATGACCACCATCTTCCATGACATGATGCATACTATGATGGAAGATTATGTGGATGATTTACTAGCAAAATCACTTACTAGAGAAGGACATCTCCACATCTTAGATCAAATCTTTGATAGACTGGAACAATATCATGTTCGACTCAACCCAAAGAAATGTGTCTTTGGAGTGACCTCCGGGAAACTTCTAGGATACATTGTCTCAAGCAAAGGCATTGAGGTCGATCCAGCAAAGGTTAAAGCAATCATGGACATGCCACCTCCAAAGAATATCAGTCAGCTAAGAACACTACAAGGACGGCTTCAATCTATCCGCAGATTCATTGCACAATTGGCTGATAAGTGTCACCCATTCACACACCTTCTACACAAGAACATCCGCTTTCAGTGGGATGACAAATGCCAGCAAGCATTTCAGGCGCTTAAAGACTATCTCATGAATCCACCATTGCTGATGCCACCAGATCCAAGTAGACCATTATTGCTCTATATCTCAGCAACAAGTACAGCACTGGGTGTGCTACTGGCACAACATAATGCAGAAGGTAAAGAGTGTGCTATTTACTATATCTCTCGCACACTGGTGGGCTATGAACTCAATTACACGCCTATTGAGCGAGCTTGCCTAGCAGTAATCTTAGCAGCCACTAAACTGAGGCACTATCTGTTAACACACAAGGTACAACTCATTGCAAAGATTGATCCACTCAAGTATTTACTCAGCAAAGCAGCATTGACAGGTCGCTTGGCCAAATGGGTGATGATTCTAAGTGAATTTGACATCGAGTATGTGGACCGTAAAGCTATCAAAGGGCAGGTCATTGCAGATCAGTTGGCCGATGCGCCTCTCATAGGTGATCATCCTCTCATTTCCAATTTTCCAGATGAAGAGATATTCATGATCACAGAAGTACAACCATGGAAACTATATTTTGATGGTTCATACACTAGGCACGGCTCGGGGGCAGGCATTCTGTTTATCACACCTCAAGGTGATAGCATCCCGAAGTCTTACAGGCTCACATTTCCATGCACAAACAACATAGCAGAGTATGAGGCCTTGATCACGGGACTCAGGTTAGCCGTACAATGGAAATTGCAAGAACTACAAGTATATGGCGATTCCCAACTAGTCATTCGACAAGCAACAGATGAATATCAGACCAAAGATGATAAACTCATGCCATATAAGCAAATGGTGGACAATCTAAAGGCATCATTTACTACTATCACTTTTGAGCAGATACCAAGAGATCAGAATCGAGCTGCTGATGCCATGGCTACCATCGCATCTCTCCTAGATCTTCCACAAAATTCAACACGCTACGAGTTCTTGGTAGAACAGCTTTGGATCCCCGCTTATGATATCCCTGAATCTGAAATGATATGTCGCCTTGTTGGTTCTGAATCCCCATGGTATGGTGAGTTCTACACCTATCTTCGCGATCATACCCTTCCTCCCAACCAATCAAATAATCAACGTAAAACCTTCATTCGCCAAACTGCTCGATATACCATTATTGCTGAAACCCTATACCGACGTAGTCTTGATGGTACTCTCCTTCGATGTCTGGAACAAGATGAGATAACAAAGGCTTTGGAAGAGGTACATGAAGGAATTTGCGGGACTCACTCAAGTGGTCCATCACTAGCCAAGAAGATCATGCGAGCTGGATACTATTGGCCATCTATGGAAAAGGATTCCTACTACTTTGTTAGGAAGTGCAAGAAATGTCAAGTTCATGGCGACCTGATACATGCACCAGCACAGGAACTACAACCAATCACAACACCATGGCCTTTTTGTCAATGGGGCCTTGACCTTGTGGGTAAAATCCATCCATCTTCATCCAATGGCCATAAATTCATTATTACCGCCACCGAATATTTCACCAAGTGGATCGAAGCTGTTCCACTTACCCAAGTCACCGGCAAGCAGATCGCCTCATTCATCCTCAATTACATTATCTGCCGGTATGGTGTACCCATGTCTATTGTCACAGATAACGGTCTCCCTTTCAAAAATCAGGATGTCCGTGAACTTTGTGAGAAATTTCATATCCAACACCGCTTTTCCACTCCCTATTACCCACAAGGCAATGGTCAGGCCGAAGCATCCAATAAAAACATATTGAGAATCCTAAAGAAGACAGTCAATGATGCCGGTCGTGATTGGCATGTTCAATTGAATCCAGCATTATGGGCATATCGAACTAGCATTCGAACCCCTACAGGTGCAACTCCTTATTCATTGGTCTATGGTGCAGAAGCTATCTTGCCTATTGAGGTCGAGATACCATCCTTACGAGTTTCCTTGCATAATCTCATCGATGATGAAGCATACAGAGTCTCACGCCTTCGGGACTTGGAGTTACTTGATGAGAAAAGACAAGCTGCATACAATCACCTAAAAGCCTATCAGCAGCGCATGAGTAGAAGTTACAATCACCGAGTTAGATCTCGTACATTTGAGGTAGGTGATCTTGTTCTTCGAGAAAATCCTCGCAACCAACCAAATAGAGAACATCAAGGTAAGTTTGAATCAAACTGGCTGGGCCCATATGTTGTCACTGCTGTGTTCGGGTCCGGGGCATATCAGTTGGCTACACCAGAAGGAGAACCGCTCGCAGATCCAATCAACAGCATGCGCCTCAAAAGGTTTTATACCTAAGGTGTACAAGGCATCAGGCTCCCCTACATATCAGAAAATACAAAAACATTCAAAAAAGTAAAGAAAAATCATGCATCCAAACGTTGAACAACCACTCCGGTGGCACCTTGGGTAAGTACGATGGTGAAAACCTGGCAAACAGGCGCCACTCGTAAAGGCAATGGCTCCAATATCTTTCAGGCTCGTTGCGATCACATTCATGCACACATACATCTAGCATTTCACCTTTTCATAGTCAGGTCTACAAACTGGGGGCAATACCCTTACCCTCGTAATGGAAGTGGATTCTACATTGTCTTATATATCATTATGCTCTTCATTCAAGCAATCATCAAGAAAATACAAAAACATTCAAAAAATGTCTCGCAAAATACAAAAACATTCAAAAATGACTCACAAAATCCAAAAACATCGAAAAACCCATCAAAAATCACACACAAACATGACAACACCTTGTACATATTCATCCAATCAGATGCAAAACAAACATTGACAAACTACTCACACAAATGACCATTTACCAATCACACCAAACCAATCGACATCAACAATCCAAACCTGTCTTTAACCAAGGATGCATCCTTCCTTACCAAAACAAAGACAAGATGACATTTTCTTTGACAAGAAAATTATGTTAGGCTATCAAATACTTGGTTGATTTGTGAGTACAATCGTTTGTTTATCTGTATCGGGATCTTTTCAGCATTGTTTTGTTTTGTTTGCGCATCATTTCCGATGAAGTTCTGGGGCATGTACTAATGGTGTCTACGTGGGAAGTTCACTAAGCTACGTGATCTTATGCAAAATGCAGTCATAGATCACTACGGCTTGCTGACTACAGCGTATACCTCGACCATATGAACATGAACCATTACCAAGGATCCATATTCTTTATTCTTTATGTATATATACTGTTTGGTTGCAGGTACAATGCTCATCCTTTGATTCCTCTTCCTCCAAATTGGATAAAGGTTTTATTTTTTTAGTACGGTATGTACTTGTCTCAGGATCTGATCAAGCCTAAGATCAAGGAGGACGATCCAAGTCATGCACGAAAGGAGATAATCCTTGTCTGTTCCGCGAGCAATACTCTGGTCGACTTGACCCTTATATCAAGTCGTTTGTATTAACTTGCTATATTAAACTCCATGAAAGAAATACTCAGGTCATCTTGAATCATTGTGTCAAGATGCTTGTATTCTCTTCCAACATTTTAAAGCTCAATGATGAAAATAGAGCACTATGGATCATCATTTCACCTCATCTGTTTATATCTTGCATTCCGTTGCATATCACCCATCCACTCATTCATTCATATGTAGGCTTTTACATGCAAAACTGACTAATAAAAAAATGGTCTTGGATACACTCACGACCGAGTACTCTGATACATCATCAATGCATTATGCAAAGTCTTAAAACAACCTTGCATTCCTCACAATCATATCATCCTTGCATTTCGATGCATCTTGCATTACGTCCATTCATGTCATTTTTACACATAAACCTTGCATATAAGTTCATTATTGACATTAGTTGCAGTAAAGTCATTTTCATCATTGCATCAATCATCAATAATTAGATCCATTCATGGGATTAAATTGTCTTTGATTGTGTTAAAATCATTGCATAAGCATTCATCTTATATCAATTATCCATTATCCTTTTATTAAACTTCTCATCATTTATCCTTTGCATTCATTTCTTTATAGATAAAAGATGCATTCATTTATTACTAAGTATCTTATAAATGTTCATTTTAGGATTCATTTACATTGCATTTATTATCATAACATTAAGGTGCAATTATTATCCCCATTAGTTATCATATCATCCCATTATCATTTGCACTTACCAACATATTTAAAAAAACATTTAGGCTCATTCATGTAGGCATTATCATATAAACACTTGTCCTTTACATTTGTTTATTCATCTGCATTTATCATATAAACATTTGCACTTAAACATTTTGTTTATCCATATTACATTCATCTAAAAACACACATCTAGCTGCATATTTATACATCAAATCATTGCATTAACATTGTCACATAAATCGTCTCATCATTACATTGCAATAGGAAACATCAAAAATCCTGTTCACACATCAAAGCATAAGCATATATCATCATGGCATTCCATACATAAAGCATTACATCACAAATCAAACAAATCATACACATATAAACCTGCATTCATATGTCAGTATCTAAAAACATGCATAAAAGAAACATCTCATCAAATGCATACATGTACACATATACATCTAAGCAATAAACTCATCATCATGCAAAAACATCCATACATCATCACATGCATATCATCACAAAATGGGATCTCCTCATATATATCATCTCATATATCAGAGTACAATGAAGTTTACAAAATCGGCTACCAAGAGCCATCCAAGATACAGTCCAAAAATAGACAATGATACAATACATGTATGCAAAAATGCTCTCTCAGATGCCGCTCTGGCCAGATGCTGTACCTGCCCCACCCCTACCTACTCCACCACTGGTACCTGCCCCACCTGATCCATCTCTCCGTGGAGGCCTCATCGAACCCCCACTCCCTCCTGCATCTCCTGATCTATCCCGTCGCAAAGGACCCATCACTCCCCCACTGCTCTGCATCCTCTGTGATCGCTCGGATCTCGTCTGCCGCATCTGGGTATAACTGAGAGCTCGCTGACTGAATGGCACAACCTGCTCATATAAACCTCGCCAATACTCTATCTCGGCCTGCGCTCGCCCAAACTGCCTCATAGTCTCCCCTGATGGACCCTGTGCTCCTGCTCGGACTCTCTCCTACAGCTCCGCCAAACTCTCCACCGCCGTATCTCTCTCCCGCAGCACCACTGTCAGCTCTGACTCACGTGCAAATAGCTGCACATCTCTAGCTGCTACCTCCGCCTCTAATCTCTCTACCCGGGCCTGCAAATAACCTATCATGTGCTCCCGCAGATCTCCAGTCGCTCCCTCCCCTATATCCATGGCTGCTGCACCTGTATCACCCCCTCCACTAGGTCCCTCCTCTGCACCACACTCCCCTGCACCACCCTCTCCTGCACCTATATCCATCGGGATCTCTCTCTCCATCCCCCTCCCACTCAGCTGCACTCCTCCCTGCATCAACGGTCCCTGTGATATCTGCAGAGGTAGTCCCCCTCTCCCTCTCCGCTGTCTCGGCATCCCCATCCCTCCTCCACCTCCTCCACCACCACCACCTCCTCCTCCTCCTCCACCACCACCTCCTCCTCGACCTCCTCCTCTCCGTCCTCGTCCCCTCTCATCCTCAAACGCTGGGATCGGCTCCGCTGGATCTGATATCCGTCGGATCGGGTGCGCCGCCCGATACTGGGTATACTCTGCTGTAACCCCTGCATCAACGACCCTCGGTCGTAGATCCCATGGCCTCGCCTGCAGTGTACGAAACTCTGCCAGTGCCTGATCATACGGTAGCACTAGACCCCATGCATACCGCTCTCGAATCACTCGAGCATACTCTCCCGATCCGCTCGGCAGACCCTGCTGCCGTCCAAACTGCCTCATAACCCGTCCTGGCACCTGTCTCTCTACGTGATAAGAGGTCCTCCCAATGAGGAATCGGGTCATGAAGACATAAGGTAGTGCCTCCGCATCATCCTCCCATGGCTCACACTCCAAGTATGGCCGCCAGATCACTGCATCTAGGTCATCTAATGCTCGCCTCCACCACTCTAGCTTCCCCAAGTGGGGCTGGCTCATCATACCGCTATACATGAACATATAGGGCTGGTCTACGGCTCGGAATCTCAGACTCACTGGTCGAGTCACTAGTAAGTGCTCCCATGCCCACACATGCAGCAGCGTCATGCCTACTGCAAGAGACCCCCGCTCTCTGTACACCACCTCATGCAACTCCTGGTACATGTGCGCTAGCACGCACGGCCCCCAGGCATATCGGGTCCCCTCTGTCACCATCATCTCAATCACCTGTCCCCATCCGACCGCCAATCCATGTGACCGCCTGTCTGGACACAGAAGTCCTCCCACGATCCCTGACAAAACTGCTGGAAGGGGCTCATATAGTGCCGCTATCTCCTCCCAGGCAATCGACCCATCATCAATGAATACGTCCTCATCAAAAATCCTCTGGCAAGACACTGTCCCCCAGGATCGATCATACGTCACCAGCCGCCCTCGAATCGGAATCCGCAGAATGCGCCACACGTCCTCCAAAGTCACCGTCATCTCGCCCTGAGCCAGATGGAACGTGCATGTCTCACTGTGCCATCGCTCTGCTAACGCTGTAATCAGGCCGTGATTCATCCGAATCACGGGCATATGCATCACCTCATAGAGCCCAGTAGCCGCAATACAATCAATCTCAATCTGAGTCAAACGATCTCGCAACCCCTGTGTCGCGGGGTGGCGCTCGCGTAACTGCAACACGCGTAAGTCCTCCTGCACATAACATTCATCAAACCACCATCAGTTGTTTTGTTATCAAACTTTCTTAAGTTTAAACCTAGACTATCATCAGATACTTTGATCAAGTATCTTCGAGTCTCAACAGGTAAGCAATCATGGCCGCCTAGACTTCAACAGGCATTTCTCCTAACAAATGACCTAAGTCTCATCGGGCTGCTATGGTTCAAAACAACTCCCACTTCACCTCGTCATCCATCCATCGCTAGGCATCAGGAGATTTGTTTTGTCCGAAACTGGGGCATTTTGTATACTAAAGCAAAAGCGCTATTTAATATACAATAGCGCTCATTCTGAACAAAAGCGCTACAACCACATCAATAACGCTCACACAGCCCTACAATAGCACTACAAAAACAAAAGCGCTAAAACCACTCTACAATAGCGCTATTAAAATGCAATAGCGCTCAATTAACTACACCATAGCGCTCTTTAATCAAAAGCGCTAAAACCTTTATACAATAGCGCTATTAAAAATCAATAGCGCTCAATTGACCCTACCGTAGCGCTAATTTATCAAAAGCGCTCAAACTTGCTTGCAAAAGCGCTAAATTCATACAAAAGCGCTACAACTAGCCTACAAAAGCGCTATTGCGGCACAATAGCGCTAATTTATGGAACAAAAGCGCTAAAACATAGTTCCAGCGCTCTTGCTCCGACTTAACTTGGACTTAGCTAAAAACATACCAAAAATGCATAAAAAATGGGTTTTCGAATTTGCGTACCACTGGTCCATAGTCGGCTGGGCGCTGGTACCGGCGGACTCGCTCAAATCTGTGCTCGGTGATCGGAAACGGCATCATCGCTCCTCGTTGCTCCTCCAAATGTCACTGTCAGAGCTCTAGTTTTCAACTGGTCGCGGTCACAAATGATCCTGTTTTCACCCCTTTCACCCCATTTATACCCCCCGACGTCACCGTAACTTCACCCCGCTCATCGCCATGGTCCCCGTGAACTTCCCGAGCCCCCCATTTCTCCATGTTTCCCCCGTTTTCTTCTATTTTTACCCAGTATGCCTAACTTCTTCTCTTCTACCACCCTGCCACTTTTCATTCTTTTTCGAGAGATCGCCCGATTTTTAAAAAAAAAAAAAAAAAAACATTCGGCCCATCTCTCGAGGGGGCATACCACCCATTAAATTAACATTTTATGGGGCATTTCTTCACACCAGTTTTTCTTTCTTTGAAACGATGCGATAAACCGCACCGTCTCAAAGAGGGGCAAATGTAGTCACATAAATCTGTCCATTTTAAATTAAACGAATATTTCATATTTATTTGATTAAAAATCCACTAGCCACCAATTAATTAAATTAATATTTAATTAATTCATCCCCAAACATTCTTCTATTAATTAAATAAATTATTCAATTTATTTTAATTAATTCATTAAATCAAATTCCCATCAATTAAATAAATAAAATCTATTTATTTAATTAAATCCCCCTATTCCTCTTTTAAATAAATTAAATAAAACATTTATTTAAATCATTATCTCCACCCCACTTGCATTTTCCTACAAATGCAACTTGCACACATATTGAAATAAATGAATTTTTATTTTAATAAAATCCTATTTTCCCTCACCCACCAAATCCACTTGCAAAATCTAATCCCCTTCTAGATTCTTCTAACCCCTTCCTAATTAGCCTAATCCATCCCCTAATTATTGTCACATTCCTAAGCAAAATGGAGTCACTTCTCAAATGGCCCAAAGTCTTGGATAACCATTGAAGGTTTTCAACCTTCAACCACCAAAAACCCCAAAGTCTTTGAAAACCATTAAAGGCTTCCAACTTTCAACCACTTAATCCCCAAAGTCTCCAATAACCATTAATGGTTAATTCAACTCTCCCACATGGTTAAAACATTTGTTTTGACTCAACCTCTACCCAACCCAAGGGTCTCATCAGGTCATTAATGCTTTGACCATGATTATCTCTTAATCATTTGCACAAAGGTTTATCCTTGGATTAACTCCTAATCCAGTGGGTAATCCTAATTTAGGCTTGACACTTAGCCTTTAGATAACCATGAAGTCTTCTCAGGCATTCAATGCCTCCAACCCCTTTCTTTCAACCCAATCCTGTGTTGACACTTGTCACTATTTTATTGGTGCCAATTGTGCACATGGATCCCCAACTTTCAAGCTTGACCCTTGATTAAACCTTTCAATCCTGGCCATCCATTGCTCCATTTTTCCTATAAATAGAGCCCATTCCTTCATAATCCAGATCCTGAAAACTTGTATGCATTTAGACTATAGCCATTTTAGAGAGCATTTTAGCATAAACAAACTAAATCTTGTCTTTTGGTAAAACACATCATTTTAGCATTAAAATAGCTTTTCATTTCATGTTTAGAGCTATTCTACAATCTCAATCCTCCATAAGCATCCATAGTGCAAAAAGCTGCTGAGAGCTACACTATTTTGGAACTTGGAGAGGAGAGGAACAAGGGAGAAAGAACTAATATCATGTTAAGAGATAGTTGGAGATATCTCATTGTCTTACTTTTTTTAGTTAGATATATTTAGCATGTTTTTAGTGTCTCCTTTGGAATGCCTTCATTGTGTTTGGTTTTTAGATTGATTAACTCTAACATCTTGTGTGTTTTATGTTGATTGATCTTGGACTAATCTTGTGCCATTTAGGAGGGCATCACTTATAATTCATGATAATAAGCTAATCTAAAATGACCTAACTAAAATGATACTTCCATTCTTCATATGATGTCTTATAACAGTGCTTGATTCCACCATTGAGCTTTTAAATGTTGTAAGAAATACAAAAAAATTGACATGATGATTCAAGCTGACATGATTATTTCTTACATGGATTTTGATATAAAAAGTTTATACAAGCAACTTGATATGATGATTCAAGTTGACCTAAGTATTTCTTGTAGAATAGACAAGGATTATCCCTTTTCATGCATGACTTGCAACGTCCTCCTTGATTTTTTGTTGATCATATCCTTAGATGAGTAAATACCTTACTAAGATATAAACCACAAAGAACAAACAAAGAAAAATAATCATGCCCCATCATAACTACTCTAGTCATGGATATCCTTGAGTCACATAGAGTACATGATTAGCAAAAATCTAGATATAAACACTGAATCTTGTATGTCATACACATGTTCTCATGGTCATTAACTGATATAATCATCTTATGAATGATCATTGATAATCCTTCATTACTTGTTGGTTGATTCTTTGTATTCTAAGTTTCACAATTCAGTTGTTACAAATGCCTTGATCTTTGTTGCCTTGTTGCTTGTTATCTATTTCAAAACCCTAGGTGTGTTTGGTTATTCTAAGTTTTTTGAATGTTTTTGGATTTTCAAATATTTAAAAGATCATCTTAGCAAAAGGATTTTACTATTTTGCCCCTAGAAGAAACAAACTTTATTATGGATGTACGAAGAATGATCATGATCCAAACCATGGTAGGATGAAATGTAGATATGATTGATAAAATACAAGATAGTGACTACACTAAGTATGTCAAAAACTGATAACTTTTGATAAGTTGCATATTTCCTACTAATGATTTAAAGTAATGGATGCGAAAGATAAAAAGGATAGGCTGGGATAGATGGAATAGGATGGATAGATGCGATAGGATGGATAGATGCATGAAGCGATCTCATAGATGGAAGAACCCACTTTTAGATAGCATCTGTTTACCAGGTTTTCACTGTCTAATTTTATTGCATTTTTTCTATATTTGATTTTTTTTTCTTTTGTTTTCGTTGTTTTATGTTTTTAGAAGTTTTTTGCTTTCCTGATTTAAATTGATTTCTTTAGGACTTTAAATGCTTTTTACTGATTTTTTTAGGACTTTATATGCTTTTTACTGATTTTTTTCAAGACTATATACTTTTTACTGATTTTTTGGGGACTTTATATCTCAAGCTTATAACTTCTTGAGATGGATAGAATTGATTAGCTCATAAAATTAATCACCTTCAGGCATAGATAACTTGTATTCTCCTGAGCCATATGTTGCAACTATGACAAAAGAACCTAACTAGTTCGATTCAAACTTTCCCTTCTTTTCTCGATCTTGCTGATTCCTTGGATTCTCCCTTAGAACAAGATCTCCAATCTGAAAAAATGTGTGGCTTAAATCTGTGATTGCAAATTCTCACCATTCTTTGTTGATATTATTTCAAATGATCTATAACATTTTGGCGATGCTCTTGAATCAACTCAAATTCTTGAAGTCTAGAGACTCTCTATTCTTCTTTTGGTACAAGACCTTTCAAGGATACTCGTAGAGAAGGTATCTCAACTTCTATTGTTAATATGGCTTATGATCCATAGAGTAAGCAATATTGAGTTTCCCCCATTGGTATGCAAATATTGGTTTGGTATGCCCATAGAGCAAGATTTAGCTGAATATGCCAGTCTTTACTAGCTTCATTGATTGTTTTCTTTAGGGTCTTCAAGATTTTGTTATTTGATGCCTCAACTTGACCATTTCCCTATATATAATATGGTGTAGAAAACCTATGATGGATATGAAATCACTCACATAGCTCCTTCACGTCTTGATTCTTAAATGGTCTCCCATTATTAGTGATGATGGTCATAGGGACTCCATCGCAACAAATTATATAATTCAAGATGAATGATGATATGTTCTTTCTTGTCACATTTTTCAAAGGTACTACTTCAATCCATTTAGTAAACTACTTTGTAGCAGTCAGAATCAACTTATGTCCATTAAAGGATGAAGGATTTAACTTACCTACCAAGTCAAGACCCCATTGGGAGAATGGCCATGATCCTGCCATAAGATACAGTTCTTGTGTTGGTGCATGGATGATATTTCAATGGATCTAATATTGTTTTTTTCTTGGTATATGTAAATGAATCTTTGTCCATAGTAGGCCAATAATAACCCAAGCGAATAAGTTTCTTGGCCAGTGTTAAACCACTTGAGTGTGTGCCATAAATACATGTGTGGACTTCATTAAGAACTTTTTCAATTTCCTCTCATTCAAGATATCTCAATGGAGTGCTATCTAGACCTTGTCTATATAAGGTATCATCAATGCTAGTATATCGGGATGACTAACAGATAAAATTTCTTCTCTGATTGTGGGATAGGTCAAGAGGAAGGATATTTTCTCTTAGGTATCGATAGGTTTGGCTATATAAAGATTGATCGGTTCCATATACATGAAAAATTATATGGGTGTTCTGGTTCTCAACAATAGGATTCAAGATATATTCCACCAGGAATTCGTAACATTGTTGATTATCTTGATTCTGCAAAAGGGATGCTATTGTAGCCATTGCATCCACTACTTTGTTCTCATTTCTTGGGATCTGAGTGAATGATATTTCTTCAAAGTTCTCTTTAAAATCATCAACCAATTATTTGTAAGGAATGAGCTTGTCATCCTTAGTTTGATAATCATCATTTATTTGGTTGATTACAAGATGTGAATCACCATAAACATGCAATTCCTTAATGTTCCATTCAATAGCCATTTTGAGCCCAATAACCAATGCTTCATATTTTGTAGTGTTGTTTGTACATGGAAAATGCAGTTTATATGATTTTGAAATTGTGTGTCCTTGAGGTGTAATGAACAAATTTCTAGCACCTGATCCATATTATGTATAGGAGCCATAAAAGTACAACACCCAAAATTGTGTGCTTACTGTCAAAATGTCTACATCAAGAAATTCAATGTGCAATGGTGTGTCATCCTTTAGCGGTACTTTAGCCAATTGATCAACAATGACCCATCCTTTGATATCTTTTCAATCAACATTTTTTATATCTAACTCACTTAGTAGCATGACCCATTTAGCCAATTTTCTTGCCAAAGTTGGCTTGCTTAACAACTAATTTAGTGGATCTATTTTTTCTATCAATTTCACATAATGAGTCAGCATATAATGTTGTAATTTCTGAGTTGTGAATACAATTGCTAGGCATGTCTTCTCAACTGATGTATAGTTCAACTCATAGCCTACAAGTGTTCTACTGATGAAATACACTGCTCTTTCTTTCCCTTCTTCATCATGTTGTGGTAAGAGAGCTCCTAGCGATAAATTTATTTATGAAATGTAAAGCAATAATGGCTTCCCTTTGATGGGTGATACAAATATTGGAGGATTCACTAGATACTCTTTGGTCTACAAAAAATCTTCTTCACACTTTTGGTCCCATTTGAATGGAACATTCTTAAGTAATAGATGAGTGAATGGATGACATCTATCTTCTAATTGAGAGACAAATCTCCTGATTGATTGCAATCTCCCTTGTAGAGAATGCAATTGACTTATGTTCCTTGGTGAATCCCTTTCCATGATAGCTTTGAATTTTTTAGGATCTACTTCAATTCCATGGGCTGATATAATGTACCCAAGAAGTTTTGCAGAGGTTACTTTAAATGCACATTTCTTTGGATTCAATCTTAAAAGACATTGTTCAAGACTTTCAAAGATCTTGGCCAAGATATTCAATTGTTCTTTCCTTGTATGAGATTTTGCAAGTATGCCATCTACATAATCTTCCATTATTGTATGCGTCATGTCATGGAAAATTGTTGTCATGGATCTCTGATAAGTTGCTCCTGCATTTTTAAGCCCAAATGGCATGACATTCTAGCAGTAAGTACCCCATGCATAGGTGAATTCTATATTTTCTTGATCTTTAGGAGTGATTCTTATTTGATTGTACCCTGAGAATCCATTCATTATTGAAAACATCTCATGTCCTGCTGATAAGTCTACAATTATATCAATGTTGGGCAGTGGGAAATCATCTTTTGGACATGATTTGTTCAAATCTCTAAAATTAGTGCAGACTCTTATGCGTTTATCTAGCTTTGACACTGACACAATACTTGAAACCCATTCTAGATAGGCAATAGGTCTTATGAAACCCACATCTAATACTTTCTTTAGCTCTTCTTTTACAAGGAGAGTGATCTGTGGATGTATCTTCCTTAACTTTTGTTTAATTGGTTTTTCTTTTGGATCCACATTGAGATGATGCATGATAAGATTTGGATCAAATCCTGACATGTCTGCATAAGTTTAAAAAAAACTATCTTTGTTTGATTGAATAATTCCATGTATTCTTTCTTTTCTTCATCTGACAATGATGCAACAGAATGAAGGACCTTGAGATCATTTGATGTGTTAATGTTCATTGCTTGTGTTGGCTTTATTTAAATAGCAGATCTCTCCTAAAAATATGTAGGGAGGGTGTCAAACTTTCCATCTTTTGGCACCTCAAGGAGGTTTTCACTGTCAGATATGTCCTTTATTTTTCCACTTGATTGATCTAGTGTTTCCATGAAATGGTTTTTACCACTAGATCTTTTTCCTTGTTTTATTTTAATTTTGTGACTGGAAAGTTTGGCACTCTCCTGAGGGAAAGAAGCATTACTCGATTCACCGGTAAAAGATATCTTAGGTGTTATTGGTTCAACTATATTAATATATATGGCTAAGTCATGGTCATTAGAAAAGACATCCAATTCAAGGTTTTCTAGGTTATCCCAATCAATTAGCTCAGGATGAAGCAAGGGTAGGTCATAGTCATCGTCATTGTTGGATGTTTCAAGGTTCATGACATAATAGTCATAGTTTAGTGTAGAGTAGGTAATATCATAGATAAAACTATCTTGATCATAGTCTTTCCCAAGTTCCCTCCAATTAGTTTTAATGAAGTCAGGATTGGTATTTTGTGATTCACTATCAAGTGAGTCATCATCTGATGTTTGTCCCTCAAATGAATGGATTATATCAACACATACATCCTTGATACTACAAGTTACTTCTTTCTCAATTTCAATAAATTCATTTGTGGCTTGAAGTTGGCATACTTGTGCACATGACATAGATGATTATTTTGTTATCTTCTATCTTCTCCTAAATTCAACTTCTTCTAGACTAATAGTAATTCCTATTTAACTTTCTATTAGTTCAATAGTTCTTCCATACCTTTGGTATTTCTTGTTCAATAATTGATAAAGATATTATATTCCATTGACCTTTTGATGATTAGTTTATAATTGTTTGTGTTTCTTGTGGTGTTACTTCTTGATCTTTCTCATTTGCTTTCCCTTGTTGTCTTGCATATGCCTTTTTCCTCTAAATTTCTATTTCTTCTTGTCTTCTTTCCAACTATCATCTTTGTTTTGTGAAAGATGAGTCTTTACTTGTAATAGATGCTTCTTCTTCATCCTTTTCTTCACTTGATATATCAAATGATGGATCTAGACCCCATTCATATTTGTTTGAATCTATTTTTGAATTACTATCTAGAATCACACCACTATAGCTAACAGGAATGTTATATGGTGAGAAGAGTTATTTTATTTTTTCCATATGTTCTTTCACTGCTTTTGGAATACCTTGATTAGGTTCCATTCTTTCTTGTATTTCTTGAACTTGTTTGCAAGATTCTTCTTCTCTTTTGATAACAAGTTATTCTTGTTCTTTCTCATATTATTCTTGTTTCTATTTGTTAGCTACTATTTCTACTGTTTGGTGTAGCCTTTCTTTCCATGGTTCTTCTTTAGGGATTGCTTTCTTTTGCCACCTTGGATATTGATAATTATGTTTCTTTTGCTTTTATTTGGGATATCCAAGTCCTAATTTATCTTCTTTAGATTGTGTGTGAGGATAAATAGGTTATGAAATACCTTCTTGTCAATTTCCAATTGGTCCTTTTCCTTCATATCCCATCTTTTGCATGATCTTGGAACCATTACCATATTGTTGTATGGGAATATTGGCTTTTGTAGTTGTTGCTATAGTTTCATTTTCATCTTTGTACAACTAGTTAAGAATGTCCTTGTCTTCAGTTTCTTCTGCAAGTGTCCCAGCTTTAACAAATTTTCCATCAAACATTTCAACTCATTTCTTTGGGATCCGTGGTTGAACATTTGTAGGCTTCCCATATGATTTGGGTGAAAGTGGCAAGTTATGAAAATAATACTTTCCCATTCCTTCATCATTTAGTTTGAGCTTTTTCTCAAAGGTTTCCCATATTTTTTCTTGAACTTCTTTGGTGGGATACACTGCTTCTCTATTATGTGGAACTCTTGCATCTTGTGCTGGTTTCAAATTATTGCAATATTGATAGGAGTCTGTGATTATAGTGATTTCTTATCCACTATGAAGAAACTTAACACATTGGTAGTATATAGAAGGAACCACTTGCATGTCATGAATTTATGGTCTTCCTAGAAGAATGTTATAAGATAAATTCAATTCTAAAACTTGGCATAGTGTATCTCTTTCCATAGGTCCTATTTTGATTGGTAACACCACAAACCCTTTAGAAGAATGCTCTTCCTCATCATACACTTTGATAGTTATTTTCTTCTTTGGATCTACTGCATTTTTTGAATATCCCAAAGCCTTCATTAAACTTAATGCATAAATGTTTAAGCCAGCTCCACCATCTATGAGTATGTGTTTGACATGGTTTATATGAATGGTGACTTCAATATGCAGGGGAGTATTGTGAGGGTGTTACAAGGATGCGCTATCATTTTTCAGAAAAGCATAAGCAATGAGGGGATATGAGGTGTCCCACCATGTTTTGGAATTGATCCAAATCTAGGTCTTTTGAAACCATTGTTTCCATTAGATCTTTCTCCAATATTTATTTATGCATAGGTGAAACTTTTAGGAGCTCCAAAATTGAAATTTGAGCGAGTATCTTTTGTAATTGTTCCACTAAATTGTTGTGTCTTGAAGTGGATGCTGATTCCTTTGTTATTCCTAGAAATGAAACCTTTTTTTGCTTCTTGTGATGATATTAATTGGTTCTGAATGTGTTTTGTCTTTAACAATGATGTCATCTACCACTTCATCATATGTGTAAGTGTATTTTACTTTATCTTTGCCCTTGTCATCTTTTGGTTTGGATTGTTCACGTTTTTCATAGTTTGGAAGTGGATTTTTGAATACTAAATGTGATGCATTTGTTTTATGACCGTTGAATATGATAGTTCCACTATCAATCAAGTCTTGAATAAGGTGCTTCAATGTTTGACAATCATTGGTTTGGTATCCTTTGTTTTGATGATAATTGCAAAAATGGTTGTCATTCTACCAATTACGTTTGACTTAAGGTTCATAATTTCTTTTTTCTAGTAAACTAATAAATTTATTTGCAAGAAGAGTTTTCAAATATGATTCCAATGGTTCCCCAATGTTTGTAAATTTCTTGTTAGAATTAGAGAAGAAAGACTTATATCTACTGTTCTATTGATTGTTATTGTTTGGTACTTGACTTGATAAGGTGAAGATTGGTTGTTGTTTAATCTGGTAGCATTGTTGTCATCATTTCCTCCATTGGTAACATTCCTATTCTTTGACCAAAATTTAGGTTTGTCATTGTTATTATTACCATTATTATTGTTGTTGTTGTTGTAGGAACTATTGTAGAGTTTTAAATCTCCTTTCTTTATTATTGCATCTTCTATATTTAGACCATTTTCAATCATTTTAGAAGGAGGACATTGCATTTTAAGATAGTATTTCATTTCACTAGTAAGGTTGTCAATGAATATGCCATTTTTCTCTTGATCGGGTACATCTCTTGAGTATCTATTGAACATTCATTTCCATCTCTGTAAAAAGACCATGAAAGGTTCACCATTCTTTTGCTTTGATGTTACATAGATCTAGCATTGTTATCTCATTTCTTATGTTCTAATTGTGATAAATATGTTCACAAGTTCTTCAAAAGATTTAATCCCAAATGGTAGTCTTGAGAACCATTCCATTGATTGTCTGCTTAAGCTTCTAGGGAATGGACACATCAAGTAAGTTTCATCGTGTGTAAATTCCACACTCATGGTGAGAATTCTGTAATGTGATCTTGAGGATCAGATTTTCCATCATATTTATCATATTTAGGGATTTCAAAATATTGTGGGAATAGTATGATGTTTAAACTCTTGTCAAAAGGATATGGGTAGTTGTCTTCTGATGAATATTTTTTAGAACTTGTTCACTTCTGCATATCCTGCATTTGTTGTTGCAAGGTTTGTATTTATTTAGTGAGAGTTAACAAAAGATTATCAACACGGGTCCTCCTTGCATACTCATAAGTTCTTCTTTCACCATGCTCTCTTCTTGCTTCACCTTGGTTTCTTTCATCATCATGATCTCTTCTTGTTTTATCTTATCTTGCATGTAGTATTTTGATTGTTACTTGTTCTTGCATCTTGTTTCAAACTCTCTACATTAAAGTCCTGTAGAAATTTAGCTCCGGAATTTTCCAACATTAGGATAAACTTCTCCTTTTGTTTCTCCACTAACTTTTCCATTAGTTTGTCAAATTTAAAATCTTGTCCAAGGTCTGTAATGGTGATATTGACTGCTTCTTCATCCAAATCGGTGTACCCAAATTGAAGAAACATTGGATGTTGAAATTTTGATATGTGGAAATGGCCTCTATTTCAAATGCGAGAAAATGTTAGCACTAACTTATTGGTCAATAGCGCTAACCTGCATGACAAATGCAATGTTCTATGGGTAAAAGAGCTGCTCTGTATTATAAGTACGCTAAACTATGGTGCAAAATCATGATTTTAGGTTCAAAAGCATTGTTTCAGTGATCAAATGCATGATTCTAGACATTTAAAGCACCGTACTATTGATTAAAAGCACTGTTCTACGCAAAAAATGGACTTCTCTATGCATCAAATGCACTATTCTACACATGAAAAGACACAATGTTTGGAAAACAAAATGCACAAGCAAGCAAAAATCCTATGGTAGGCCGAGACAATAATTGTTAAATATCACATGGGGTTTCCCCTGAGGCTACACTATTTAGAGCGGATATTTAGGTTCTTGACCCCACTAGCTCCACCCTCGGCACTCACTTCTCTGGGGAAACCAAGAAACAACTTCCATGAAAATTGCCCATGGAAAACTTCATATCTCTACTAAGAACCATATGTGTGTGAACCGCTTCAGAGGTCCAACCTCCTACACCAACAATTAGAAGGACTTTTGGTAGCTAATAAAAATGGTTTTTAGTAAGGGCTTTCGGTCATGTGGCCATACATACGACACTTTACACTCTGTAAATATAGAAGGTTCCCATCCTATAGAGGTTAAACTCCATAGGGTTTGTGGGGAAACATTGTGGTATAAACTAATCAACACATGTTGTCTATGACTTTCGTCACAAACATAATTTCTTTAAAGTGGATCAGAAGGATTTGGTATTAGTCCATTTCAACTTGGTTCATTCCCCTCTCATTGGCCCCCTCAAGGTAGTTCGAGAAGGAAGACCCTCTAAAGGTTAGACATAAATGAAGTAGGTCTAGTCTTTTTATCACCGTATGAGGGTGAGAGTATGCTCATCTACTACTTCAATAAGCACATGAGACAAAAGTTTATTTGAAGCCTTCTAAAATCTATGTGCAACTACTTTAAAGAATACACTCAAATGCAAGTTGCATATTGTTGATTATCCTCCTAGTTAAGCTAGATGAGAAAAATATGATATGTTACTCTCCAAAGTAACCCCTAATTAAACTATGTGTGGAAATGCATGAAATTTTCTTTGAAATAACCTTGCACACACAAATGTCATTCAAATTTTTAATTCTTGGACATTCAAACTTGCAAAATTGTTAGCTCTCAAATTATGAAAATTCAAATTTTGTGAACTAACAAAACATAAGCACTAAAACTGTGAAAGCGTTATTCTAAAGAACAAAAGTGCTATCCTAAAAAGAAAAAGTGCTATCCTAAGTAACAAAAGTGCTACCCTGCATTATGAATGTGCTAACCAATTATTTAAATGTGTGAATTCATTATCAAAAGCATTGTTCTATTTAATGCATGTGTTAAACAAATTGATAAAAGCACTAACCTAATTAGTAAATGCATTGTCAAATTTCATAGATGCATCAAATCACTAATACATTTGGACTAGATTTGTGACTAAGGTTTTCGATGGAAAAGGTATTTTGTGGCCAAATTTGATTTTTTTTTGAAAAAATGCCCGCATTTGTCATAATTCCAATGGAAATTACCCATTTGGTTTGGACGAAGAAGGCATTAGCAATGAGAATTTTCTTTTTTCAAAAAAGTGCTCAAGTTCATCGTAATTCTGACGATAACGGCCATTACAAAAATAAAAAAAGAGGTAGGGAATTCATTTGTGAATTCCAATCCCACGTAGGCATCCGTGGTGACTTCAACCCCCAAGAACATCAAACCCACATTGAAGGCAATCCCACGCAGGAGGTAGATTCAAATTGCCCTAGTTTTTAATTTCATGTTGCAAAAAATATACATGTGGTGGTTACTTGTCCTAGTTTAATCTTGTAAAACCATAGAGCTGTGATTGAGGAGTGAGTGTTCAATTTTGTATCAACAATCCCTTCCTCCTGTATACGCGTGTGTTGATTGTTCACATGAGATCACATCTCTTTGCGGCATCATATCAAACAATTCATGAGCCTTGTCCATGTTTCCACATTTTTCATTCATGTCAAGTAGGGCATTTGCAAGTACAACACCTAACAAAATTCCTCTATCTATTATACTTTGATGGATGTCCATACCCTGTTCCAAAGCTCCCATTTTTGCACAGGCAGGGAGGATGCTGGAAAAGGTTGTGGAATTTGGCTTTATGCCTTCCAATTTCATTTGCTTGAAAGTGTCTAAAGCCTTTTCGACAAATCCATTTTGTGCATATCTAGCAATCATTGTAGTCCATGAGACAACATTTCTTTCAGACATTATATCAAATAGTTCACGTGCCTTGTCTATGCTTCCACATTTTGCATACATGTCTACCAAGGAAGTTACAACTACAACATCTGAAAAAATTTCTCTATCCTTTATGCTTCGATGAATGTCCATACCCTGTTCCAAATCTCCCATTTTGGCACAGGCAGGGAGGATAGTAGCAATGGTCGTGGAATTTGGCTTTACACCTGCCGATTGCATTTGCTTGAAAGTTTCTAAAGCCTTCTCAACAAATCCATTTTGTGCAGTTGCAACTACATCTGACAAAATTCCTCTATCTTTTATGCTTTGATGGATGTCCATACCTTGTTACAAAGCTCCCATTCTGGCACAAGCTAGGAGTAGGCTGGCAAACGTAACTAAAGAAATGCAATGATCAGCTCCAAAGACATCAAACCACTACTAACAAAATCAAGAGTCTAAAATATGATAGGGAATAGTGTGAGCTATCCTGAAATAAAATATTTTATTTTCAATTTCTACTAAAACATAATTACTCAGCCATTTAATGTTATTAATAAGTGTTTAATTTATGAAAGAGATAAATGGTTGGCCACAAGTACATGAGTTACTAAATGCACACAAATAAGTGAATTTGATATTCAAAACTATCTACAATGAATTCAATTATTGTCCATTAGTCATTTATGTTTGCAATAAGCATCTTTCTTTGTTTTTCTTAATCTTTAGTCATAGTTATGTGCATATTTCACTTTCTATAATTAGGATATCAATTGCTATGGCTGAACACTAACATGATGTTTGTGTTATGGTATAGATGTGTGGAAACATAATTATTGGATTGTTATATTATAGAGATCATAAATCTAGATATTGCATATTAGTTATAGCTCTTCTTGGATTGAGTCTAAAGTTGATATATAGTCAGAAAGCCATTATTAGCAGATCTATCCATTTCTAGTAAAGACAATTGAGAAAGTCATTTTGATATTAAGAGTTTCTTATCTATTTACCTATTGATCATTATTAAGCCATAATATTTAGGTCTATTTATCTCTCTTACAAAACCTCTGTAAGTGTCCTAGATTGTCCCTACTACTCACTCTTGAATTCAGAAAAATGGAGTTCTAAAGAATTGTTGCACAAAATGGTGTTGAACGTATCAACAAGGCTAGCATGGAAGGCATGTTCAAGCTTCCACTTGTACAACTTACAACAAATGATTTGTTGATAGAAGAAATTCTTGAAATAGGGATACAATTGAAAGACAAGTAAGTACATACAAACCTCCTCAGTTGAAAGTAAAATCTGTGTATAAAAAGAGTACATTGAATCCCAATCCATAAACACAATAGAGATACCGATGGAGACTTAATTGGATGTAGCATGTCACACCAAAGTTGTTAGAGTATGCTAAGCTAGTACATAATGTTTTGTAAAGCCACATTAGTATTTTACCCAGATCATTATCTACCAAAACTAACTATAGTAATCCTTTTGAGGATTAATTTCATGGTGCTAGATCTTCATTTAGTTCCACTTCTTGTTGGAGATAAGAATAGTTATTTCTTGAGGTAGATGAATATCCCATCAACAAAGGACAAGACCCTTTCTAGAATATAACAAATTCTACTCCAACAAAAGATCATGGGGGTTTCACTAGAGATATTGAATAAGAGATAGACTTCTACTACTGCATTAAAAGCATTGGCATGTTCTTCATTTATTGATGTAAACTCTCTGTGATGCCACCACAACCAACAAAGGTGTAAAAAGTTGTTTGCAATGCATGGATTTTTAGGATTGTCCTTTGAGAAAATAGAATTAAAGTATGGAAGCAGGATCTGCCAGCTCCTGAGGGAAAGACCATGTCAGACAATAATTTCTATTTTCTTCCCTGTGAAGCAAGACCATGCCAGACAATATCAACAAACAACAAAATAAGGAGACAATTGCTAGATTGGGGTCTAACTTGAAAAGAAAAAGTGATGGAAAATGTTATTGTCTATGCAAAATTTGTAAGGGGTTAAAGACTAGAAGACTTCTAATCAAAACAACGAAGAAACATTGTAGGCGGCATGGTCACATTGAAGGTGGACATGATTATCATCCATTTGTAAGTTTTTCATTATATCATTTTGATAATTTATATACATAATGAATCATGCGATGATGAGATCATGATCATGGTTTATTTATGTATATCAATTTTATATAGGTCGAGCACCTCGGAGCACATGGTATGGATCAACACAACCCTGAGAATATGATTTTTGAAGTGGACAAACATGGAGGTGTGAATATCGAAGCTGAAGATAATGATCCCATGGAAGATGATGATCATGAGCCAGAAAACACAATTGAAGATGATGGTACAGATACATTGATCCATGACTCATTTAGTACTCGCGTAGCTGATCATGATTATGAAGATGACCTTGATGTTGTTCATGATGTCCCTCTACTTAAGAAGGCATCTGAGGCCCTTTTTGAAGGCTCGCAGGCAACTCTTCTCTCCGCTATATTGTTGTTGGTTAACTTGAAGGTTATGAATGGTTTATCGAACATAACAATGTCACGTATGTTAAGGCATGTCATATATGTCATAATAAACTGTGAATCATGTTGTAACATTAATATCCTTTATTATAACAAATTATATTTTGTTGCTGTAGATTGATAGGTGAGTTTTTGTTACCACCATCAAATATTCTACCTTGCTCATACCGAGAATTATCTGCTGTTATGAAAGATATTGGAATGGAGTATCAAGCAATAGATGCTTGTCCCAATGATCATATTATATATCACAAACAACATGAATTTTGAACTGAATGCCCTGAATGTCATATCAGTAGATATCAAATAGATCAAATAACAAAAGAGGTTCCTCACAAGGTTCTTCGCTATATTCCCATTATTCCACGTATGCAATGATTATTCAAGTACACTACCTTGGCACAATTTATGGATTACCATGCACGCAACAGAAGTCGAGATGACATTATTCGAATGCCTATGGATGGTTCAACATTTATGGACATAGAGGAAAAGTGGCCACACTTTAAAGAAGAACCTCATAATCTCAGGCTTTCATTGGCAACGGACGGTGTCAATCCATTTGGAGAGATGAGATCTGTTTACTCAGTGTGGCCTATTTTTGTTATCAACAATAACATTCCTACATGGATGTCAATAAAGAGGGAGCACATAATGTTGGCAATGATTGTTCCAAGTATTTTATCATTTAAATATAGTCGTCTAAATTTAATTATAAATATTGCAGTAAAATGGTCATAATAATTATGTAATGTTTTTGTTCATTCGATTAGGTAAGTACCAAGTTAAAGATATGAATGTATATATCGAGCCTCTTATCAACGAGTTGCTGGAGTTATGGAATGGTGTCACTAAGTATGAGGTCTCTAGACCAATAGGACAAAGACAATTTCAATTCCATGTGATGCTTCTATGGACAATACACGATGCCTCAAGGCTAAGACAGTTTTGTGGTATGTTATAGTGTTTAAGTTGTGCATGAACATTATAATTCAAAAAATTATCATATTTAATCCAATTATACATTATCTTGTAGGTCTTCAAACAAAGGGAAAATTTGCATGTCCTATTTGTGGTCCAAAGATAAAATCTCGTCATTCAAAAAGTTTAGGAAAGCAAGTGTTTGATGAGTATAGGCACTTTCTCCAAAAACATCATAAGTATTGAAATACTGAAAAACATCTTTTCAATGGGAAAGAAGAGAATACATCAAAGCCACGAAAAATGACACCTCACCTATGGAAATTGGAATATAATAGAATTAATCATCAAGGTAATGCCATTCCATCTATTGGTTTGTCATAAAACATCTTTTCTATTTTGTTTTGTTTACTGATGATGTGATTGATGATCATGATGGTCATGAAGGCATAAATGACCACCTTCCTAAGGGAATAAAAAGTTATCCTTGACAATTTAGTAGGTTGCCCTACTACGAGTAGTTACAAATTGTTCATTTATTTGATGGTATGCATATTGGAAAGAATATAACAGAGACATTATGGAAAATATTGGATGGAAGGTGTGACAAAGAAAAAATTGTCAAAATATGTATTGACATTCAGGAATCCAATCATGCAATGATAAATGTCATTCAATCAAATAGCCATGGAGACCAGATTAATATAAGTGAGCTTCCTTGGTTATTAAAGGACCAGCAAAGCAATGCTATAAAAGAAGTCATAAGAAAAATTTGATTTCCCACAAGATTTGTTGTGAACATAAACAATCTCATATCAAAGAAAAGTGAATTTGGGCGAGGGATGAAAATGCATGATTGGCATACCTTCATTAAGGTAATTCATGTTCTTGTGTTTTTAGTATGTATTTAAGTACTGAGCGTACGTGTACTTTTCATTATGTTACAAAAAAATGAAAAGATAATTTTATAATTGTTGCAGTACGTTCTACCTCTATCTCTCCCAGACGACTTTGACAATAATGTCAAGCAAGTCATATATGATCTTGGAAAATACATAAGGTAAGTAGTGATATTTGTTTAGTTCATTGTATAGATATTATATTTACGATTTGTTTTACTTCTTATGTAATATATTTTTTTGCATCTTGAATACCTTGTAGGTGGTTGTCATGTAAAGAAATCCATAAAGATGATATAAAATATTGGAAGAGAAAAATTCCTCATTTAATGTGTGAAATGCAAAAGTGTCTACCTCCAGCTTATTTTAATGCACAAGAACACTACCTCATACACCAAGTTGAGGAGATTGAATTGTGTGGACCTGTACACACTAGGTCAATGTGGATGGTTGAGAGGCACTTGACATTTTTGAAGGCTTTGGTTTGACAAAGAGCACATCCTGAGGGTTCTATGGTGGAAGGATATATGGTATACCAGACTATGGTGTACATTTCTGAATATCTTCATAAGTTTACAGCAAAGATCCACGTGGATCGCATTTGGGATCCAAACAACATTAACAAATTTGAAGGGGAGTACTTGACGGGGAAAGGTAGATTGAAGAAAGTGAGAGGTAATTATAAGATGTTATTGTAGTTAATTAATTCTTAATCTTCAAAATAAATTGATTGTAAGACATCTATTTATTTTTTGTATAGTTGGTCGAGAGTGGGATGCACTACATTTGTATATTGCAAACAATCTTGATTGGATGATGGTACAGATTGAACATTGTCAACATTCTGGATGCATGTTAACATGGGAAGGTGTGGCTTCATTGGTTAAAGAAGCACATCGTAATGGAGATTCCAATGTTACACAAAGGGAAATTGATTTAGCATATGGTTTAAGACATAAACAGGTACGTATAAATTTATTAATCATCCATATGTTTATCAACTCACAATGCAATAAATTTTACATGTTTGACATATCGCAGGTCAAACACCACAATGCTATGTGCTGCAATGGTCATAAATTTCGCAGAAAAAAGTTGGATGACACGAAGAAAACTTGTGATTCTGGCATCACTGTAGTCTTTGAGGTGACAAATATTTCATCGAGAAATGATATTCATCCTCAACAGTCTCAAAATTGATACTATGGCATTTTGGATGATATACTTGAGTGTGACTTTAATTCCTTCAAATTAGTTTTGTTCATCATCAAATGGTATAGGCTACAATTGAATAAAAATGATCCTAATAGAATTGTTATTGAACATGATAATAGTTTTATAATGCTAACTATGAGGTCATTTGAACCAGTTGGGGATGAGCCCTAAGTTCTTCCAAGCCAATGTGAGCAAGTATTTTACTTTGAGGTTCCACATAAACTAGGTTGGTCATTTGTTGTTAGACATGATCCAAGAGGAAGGCTGATAAAGTATAATGTGATGGAAGAATAAGATACCGAAGAAGAAGATATCGAAGAAGTAGAAGATGAAGTGGATGATGATCACGATTGATAGTTTCACAATGATGATGAAGAAGAACAAGAAGAAGAAGAAGAAGATGATGATGATGATGATGCTGATGATGATGATAGTGATGGTGATGATGGTGATGATGATGGCGAAGATGTTGATGATGATGATGATGATGACGATGATGATGATGATGATGATGATGATGATGATGATGATGATGATGATGATGATGATGATGATGATGATGATGATGATGGTGATGCTGACCTTGATGTTCATGATGATGAGGAATGAAATGTATGAGGAATGCGAATAGTATATTATCTATTGAATATTGACTTCTTGATAGAATTTTTTTTACATAATTAATTCATTCTATTTTGAATTCTAATGCCATTACATAATTAATTTATGATGCACCTTTTAATATGGAGATGGAGATAGGGGGTGTGACTATTTATATGACAATTTGTAAACTGTGTTCATTTATGCAAATTGGATTGTTTATTAGCTATGTGACTATTTATGTGACCATTTAGTTGAGGATCCTGCATAGTCTACATAAAGTAAAGGTAAGGAATTACAAAATTTACAATGATTTTGATGAAAACATTTTTTTATTATTTAATACTCTTTTTGTCTACAAAGTTCATGTTGTTCATGTTGTGTATGATGTAATTTCGCTAACATTTTTTATATTTTTTCTTTGTCACAGGCCGACATGGATGCATCACATATCACAGACAGAGATGTACCTTGTGACACTTCTACTGAGTAGGTAAACCTCATTATAGTTGTACAAATTAGGTAGAAGCAAACTGTTACATTATTATATTCTTTTTTTTAGTGATTTATAGTAATTTTGTAATTGTTAATGATATTCTTGACACAAACAGATGTTCGGGGAAAGGGAAAGGGAGTTGCAGTACTTGAGCACCTTTCTATGGATATGGAATCATTAGGGTTAAGCAATGATGACCCTAAAGATCCCATAGACCTTGTGAAATTCTTTAAAATGCCTCTTATAAAAATTAGAAAAAAGATTGTTGCTTTGGTAGCCGTGCATCCTACCACTGATGAGATACGACAGAGGGTGGAATTATTGTATAAGACAACAGAAAACTTGCAAGTAAGCAGTAATGAAATATTTAATTATAACAAAAGTTCAATAATGGTTTATATTTTATTTTCTTTTTATGTCATTAACTAAAATATGTACGTATTGTTTTTATAGCAATTTATCCGCCCTCATGAAAGTCATTCCTATGATCAGGGTGTTGCAGGACTTGCTTGGCTTATCACTCTGAGTACCCAAAACACATCATACTTGATACTATCAATTTTCAAAATAAAGGTTCATCCTTGTTTACAATTCTTGCACTTTTCATATATTTAATGTATTATTATTTAGGTGCTGTCAATGTTACTATGCAAATGTCAACGCTACCTCATCAGAGGTCACCCTCACCTGTATTGCTGACTAAAATGTCAGCAACACGTAGCATGAAGACATCCTCTAGTGCATGTCATATTGGCTGCCCACTGTTGGTAGATCCCTCTTTTTCTCTATCTTCTGTCATGTGTTTATTTCCCTTGAAGCGTTCTTTCTTGAATTCTAATGCCATTTCATAGTGGATTCATTTTTTGCAGGAGGAGATGCACATGAGGATGTGCCACAGGTGACTACTATTGATAACATAGCATCGTTTCCTGGATCTTCTCATATTGCTAGTACGGGAACATTGCAGGCCACATTCGTGGTGAGCAATGAAGAAATGCTTCCCTTAAATATACAAAAGGTTCTAGGTACTTTAAAATTATTATTATATATACTCTAATTGTAATTTACTTTATGATCACTCATTTTGGACTAATATTGATCCCATGAATTTTTTGTAGGCAATGATATTTTCTATAAACATCTTAGTGACATTGCATTATAGATATTTGGGCTTACCATACGTAAAAGGTGGTACATCATATGTGAACTAACCCTTATCCACTTTTGATTTCATATCATTGCTAGAATACTTTTCCTTTGATCCATTTCTTGAAGTGTAATAAATGTAGCTTTAGTTCATTTTTGAATCTAACAGGTTTATTTTTGCTTTAAAAGGTGGAATGACCAAGAAAAAAGGTTAAAAGATGAATTGACAAACCAAATGGTTAAGTGGTTTGAAAATGACACCTTTGACAAAACCAAGCTCCTTGAAAAAGCTGGCACATATCTAAAGTATGTGAGGGACCAATATAGGACCCATTTGGAGAGGAACCTAAAGTACAAGCATCCCCCCATGATTCCAGAGAGGGAGTGGAAGAACCTGATTTTGGATGCCAAGGAAAGAATTGAAAGGAAAAAAGGAAATACACCACTAGACGCCAGAAGAAGGTATGGGATACTATTAAGAATGTAATTGTGTACTAATTAATTACTCTTTATATTTATATAATCTAACATATTTCAAACTTTTTATAGACCGAGTGACACATCAAAGGCAACCAAGGCAAGTCCAGAAAAGCACGGGCAACACAAACTCGGCTCTGGTGGTTACATGAAACTTGTTGCATGAATTGTAAGTATCTCATGTAAACTCACATATTGTCTCAAAATATTAATAAATTGCAAACATTTTTTTTATCAAACAATGCAAGCAAAATTCACAGTACCAAGCAAAAATGCAGGGCTCTGAATTCAATAGAGCGCCCACAGAAGATGACAAGAGAATTGCCTACCAGCAAGGCTATTCAGTCATGGCTGATCGGCTATGAGAATTGAGTGGGCATACACAACATTCGAGTGCATCTGTCACACAGGTAAATATGGTAAATGGAATTTGTTTCAAATCAAATACTTTACCAATAATCTAATTGATGTTGAGTTCCAACATAAAGTGACTATATTTGTTTTAAATAAGCAAGTGATGATAACAATGTGCATGTCATTGGAATGCAGCCTACTAATTGTAAAACACCACCTACACATGAATGTCCAGATGTGCATTCTGGTAGTGGAGGTATTCATTTTCTATTTAAATTTATTTATTTAGCTATTAATACAATTAAACATCTTAATTTGTAATTAGAGTAGTAATTAATGTAACCTTTCTTGTTAATATTTTAGAGCATGTAGTTGGTGGTGAGCAAGTGGAGCATGATCTGGGTACACAACCTCAAGAACGTGATGTTCCCCACTCAAGTGAAGAGGACCGTGGTGTTCAGCATGTTGAGGTTGAGGCTACACAAAATGATGTGGCCCCGTCAGGTAAAGAGCACAACAATTATGTTCTCGAAATTAATGAAATACTTGTAACAATAATATTTTATTTTTTTGAATTTAACCCATTTCTTTGTTATTGCAGAGGACCCCCCTTCACTTCAGTGTCCTCATCCTTAGTATAGGACTAGGCATACATTGAGATCACAAGCAGTTGGTGGAACATCTACAGAGGGGGGAAATGATGAAGACACTGATGTTCCACTTAGTCTTTTCATAGCTTCAAAGAAAAAACAAAGAAAGAAATGATTGTATTCTAACTTATTTGATAATGACTGATTTTTATGTGTTGGTGAATGTAATTATGTGCTAATTAATGGTTATGGATGATATGTGTTAATTAATATTGATGAATGTTGCATGTTAATTAATGTTAATCAATGTTATGTGTTAATGAACATTATGTGATATTAATGAATGAATGCTATATTTTATTAATGGTAGAAAGAATTAATGAATGAATGTTATAAGATGTTAACAGGGAATTTAGAGTGATGTTAGTGGGGAGGGGAGGGGCCAAATGAGCTTCCACCTTCATGTGGTTGGCCTTGTTAAGTAGAGAATATTAAACTATTCTCGAAACCAAGCGAAGCTCAACAAGGTAACACACTTTTCAATATTTAATTATGTTGCACAGTTAATGTTATTGAATAATGTATATTGAATCTTAATTACAGGGTCCAACAAAGCCAACACGAACAACAACACCATGAGTTGCTGGGTATAATGAACTCCCATATTGTCTTGTCTTTGCACAAACAATATGAGTTGCTTCTAGTGTTGATATCCAAGGTGGGACTGCAAAAGTTATGAATATGCCTCATCCTTGTAAGTTTTTTTATTACAACACCTAATTCTTGAGACTAAACTTTTTGTTCTTGATGTTTTTCACTAGTTGTCATAACCTCTGACTTTGATGCTTGTGCCTTAATAGAACTAGATGTTTCTTGTATGCATACTTGGTCAAGGACTGCATTATGATGCTATAGGGCTACTAACTAAGATTATTTATTGTATTGAGTTGCACATTTGACATGAGTTTCCCTATGATTGCTATGCACATTTATGTATATACATTATTTCTAGTCTGTATATTGATATTAATTTGGAGAAAATATTACAAAACTAAGAGTATTCTCCATAAGACTAGAAAAAAGCTTAGATAAATTTTTGTAGCATTTTCTTACAATTACTTGTGATCATTTTTTTAGGAGTCCTAGTATCCATTTATAATAGTATGGATGCATACAAGCTTTGGACCCTTCAAAAGAAAGTTTGTTACAAACAACCGGTCATTTTCAAGAAGCAGTTATAAGTCCTTTTCAGCATCTACGGCTTCCTCTGCTTGTTGTTCTATTGCAACCTCTTGTAACTGCTCCTGAGCATCTTCTTTTTGTCCCATATACTTATCTTTCCACTCCTGATATACATCATCACTAGGCCAAGTAAAACTAGCAATCTTCTGTTTCATATCTTCTAGTGGCTTCCAAGTGACTCGTACATGCCCAATCTTTGTTTCTATGAAACCATAATGAGATTTCACTTTTTCAATTTCCTCAATTGTTTGGACAAATGAGGATGTGTCATCAGTACTAATAATTTGATTGATCCTTAGGGACAAATTATGGTCCACCTCCTTTAACCAAGTTTTCTCTTCCTTTAGCTGGACAATACCAATGAAACCTCTTGGAAACATTTCAAATTTATGATTTGCATATTCTTTCCTATAAAGTTGGGCTTTTCTTTTTATACCTACTCCTTCCACTGAATGAATATTCATCTCTTTTATAAACTCACATGTGGACCTTAGATTATCATTCTCTTTTGCATCTGCATGGGAAGAACACATGAGCTCTAACTCTTTACCTCTAGGCACCCACTTATTCAGGATTGGTTCCAAAGTGGCTTCTTCTTCTCTCAATTTGATCAAAATCTCAAGAATCCTCTTCATATTTATGTATACATTGGAGGTTTTGACTAAGTCATCAAACTTCAAGATGGTGGCTTTCACCTTCTCCTCATATTTGTTTGCATACAATGTTTGAGCTTGTTTAAATTTTTCCAACTCATGTTGGACATTTTCAGGTAATTGGGAACTAGAAGGCATAGGAGAAGGGGGATATTCAATGATGGGACTAGTAGGAGGGGGACTTGTTGGAGAGGAGGCTATCATGAGTTTAGAAGATTCACCGGGATGATATTGACCTGCTAGTTGACTCTGGAGTCTAGCAATTATGCTGTCTCTATTGGCTATTCCTTCTTTAGCATCATTATAAGCTTTTAAAATAGTCTCCAACTTCAATTGGAGATTATCATTTTCTTGTGCCTCTTTCTCTACCACTGCAACACTAAATTTTGTAGTCTCTAGGGTTGTGCTTGCAGCTTCCACTAGCCCTGTGTCTTGGACTCTTTTAACTATCATGCCTCCTAGGAGGCTAGAATCTGATGCATCCTTCCTTCTTTAAAGACCACATGACAAGAGCAACATTATCTTTTCTGAATGTCACTTCTTCCATAGGCTTTGTTTCTTTCCTCAGTACATCATGCACTAAGGCATCAACTATATCCCATCTAGGGAGAATCAACACACTAGCCTTTGCTACCATTTCTCTTCCTTTCTTAGGGGTGATTGCTTTGAACTCCTCCATCATTTCTTTCTTAACCTCTTCTTCTACCCGAGTTGTAATTTTAAGAGTTTGTTCAGTTTTCCTCTATTCACATCTAGTCTTGAATTGATCAATATTTTGCTTCCATAGAAACTGTATAAAATCTCCTGATGTGACAAAATTACTGTCAGCTAGGAATTCTTCACTAGCTTGCTTAACAGTAAGGTCCATTTATTGGCCCTTTAACTCACCATCAGTCAAATCCATTTCAGCATTAGGTGGCTCTTTAGTTCTCCCCTCTTGGGTCTCCTCATAAGTATAGGCAATCTCACAGAGACTCCCTAACTGCAATAATTATTCAGCCACAGCTTGTTCATCTCCAATGTGGATAGGAGACTGAGATGGAGAATATTGAGGCTCATCAGTTTCAATTTCCTTTCCCACTCTCTGCTTCTTAGGGGAATCCTGGATGTCAATGACATCTTGAATTTTCCTCTTCCCTTTTGAAGTGGAAGTCTCACCTGTCACTGGCATTATCATAGTGTACTTTGACCTTTTGTGCATTACATAGTCATCATGTGGGATATCTGTAGCAAAGGAAGGCTTAGCCAATACCATCTTAGCCTTATTAGGCTCATTTTGCATTATGGCCTCCCTCTTTTCTTTTAAGGTCTACATGAGATCTTCAAAATAAAGAACCAGGAATTTTATTTTCTCCTCAAATAGATTGAAGCTAGAAAGGGGGTCATAGCAAGTGTCAAATTGATGGATAAAATCAAGGGCTTTCTTATATACCACCCACTTCTCCTTCCTTAGTTCTTGTTCATCTAAGCTGAATTCATTTCTAATCAAATCTTCTGGGAACTAAAATTGATGTGGCCTACCTCTGCACACTGCTCTTTTTCTAAACATGCCATTGAAAAAATCCTCGGGGTCTACACATCTTGACGCTGCAGTAGATAGCCTATATGGCTTAAAGAATTCTTCAAAAAATCTCCATCCGCCCTTAGTGATCACAAAATGGTGAGCCATGGTAATAGTTGGGAAAATAGTCCCTTTACCTCTATTGGTTAGCTCTGCTTCTTGTACTCCCCCAATTTGTCTCAAGACTTCTGCAATCCCTATCTTCAATGGGACCTAATAGGGTAGTAAAAAGGGGGTGCCTCTAAATCCAAACACTCAAAAAATAATAGACACAATGTACAAATATATGTCTCCCCAATTGTGAACAATCTTGATATCCTCTGCAAACTCCTTTGGTCTAAGAAACTCCAAAAGAGCCTTAGGAATTCTAGGGTTTTCTCTACATAGAAGAATCCTAATTTTAGATGCAAAGCATCTATCAAACTTTAAATAAATTGCATCTTCTCTATCCCAAGATAGAACAGTACTCCACAATTGCACTAGCATCTCTTCTTTATCCTTGACCTTAATCAGGCCCATCTCCTTTCCAAAATAATCAGGCCCTTTGAATAGAAACATATGCATTAACATGGAGTACCATCCAAATGGCCTATCTACGTTACCATTTTTGATTCCTACTAGCCCTTTATGAATTGCATCAGCAAGGTATGAGGCATAATCAAATGTTATTGCTAGGGAGGTGTTTAGAATTTGTGCAATCATTAACATATAATGGGTTGGCATTTTCTTTTCAGCATCCTCTCCAAAAATTTGGCATAATGCCCAATACATACCCTTAGCTCTCAGAGTGAATAGGTTGAGATAGAATGGTTCCATTGTGTTGGGGCCTACAACTGTTAACCCCCCTATCTTTATAAAGAATTCTTTCAATGGGACACTTATAAGATTATCCCTTTGTGTGTTGTAAACCTGGGCTAACGACTCAAAGTCAATAGGTTCTAACAAATTGGAGGACTCACTAAGTTTAAACACTTTCTTGAATTCATCTTCATTTATCTCAATCAAGACTGATCCCTTTATGTTCCTGATGCATCTTGCCACAGAGTCATAATTTTGTGCAATCAGGACTAATAGATCTACATCCATAAAAACACCCGGGGCCACAAGATTTCCTACATCCTACTCCCATATGCCATTCAAAGGAGCTGGGGAATTCCTCTGCCCAAAACTGACTTTGAAGAGTCCTAAGCTTGACAATCCTATTTTAGGGTCCCTCAAACAATTACCCTTATCATAAAGGCCATCTCCAATTTTTAGATGAGGGTTATTATGTAGTACCCCTACCCTAATCAATCTCTAATCTTGGTTTAATCTTGGTTAGTTTATCTTAATATAATGTTATAGTCAGGTTTGATTTAATGCATAGTTGTGGATGTGGTTTTCACACTAGTTGTATGCAAGTTGTTTAGTGTACCTATTTCATGGTATTAATATCAGGCTAACGCTTTCATTAAATTTTATATATGTATGCATGTATGACTCTTGGTTGCAGGAAATTTCAGGTACAACGCCGCATGAGTGCGAGGTTGGTCTTCACCTGGATGTGCAGGTTTGAGTGTACCTCTTTTAATCCTTAGAGTTGGATTAGGTGGTCATAAGACCCTAGTTGACCTTAGTCGTTCTCCAGTGAGCATCGCCAGTCGTCGTCGGTATCCCTTTTTGTTTGGGTTTGCGAGTCGTCTGTTTGGTTGACCTTCTCGGTTTGCGTGCTTGGTGTGTATGGTTAAATTGATTAATTAGTCCTTAGTAATTATTTTGATTAAATATGTATTTCTGCATTAGAGTTTAATGGACTAAATTAATCGGGATTTCGTTATGCGATTTTTGTTGATATTGGATTGCTTGTTTTAAATTGGGAGTAAGTTCGATTAAATGACTGATTTTTAATATTAAATGCATTTTGTATATGCTGTTGAAAAGAAAGTTTTGTAATTAAATTGCAATAGACTTAATTGTATTCGGTTGGCCATTGAAATTAGAAAGGTTAAATTGTATTAAATGAGAAAATCGATTTGGAATTGAAAAGCAAGTTAATTTGTTGCTATAGTTAGAAAAGTATTAATTTGGAGATTTATTTTTAAATAAAAATTTTTAATTCCAAAAATAGAATTATTGGTCAACTCTTCCATATAACCTAAATTTGGGGAAATTTTGGAGGATGGATATTTTTGGAAAATATTTGGTTGGATGAAACTTGGGGGATGAAATTTTGGGGATTCTGGAAGGAGGAGGAATTCTTGAGCTTGCAGGTTGGGCTCTTCAGTAAATCTCTACCAGGATTGCGTATGAAGGTAGGATTCTGAGTTGTTTTCTTGTTGCCAAAAGAATTTACTGTTTTGGTTGAAAGAAATGAATTTGTTATTAAAAAAATCAGTTTGATTGATTAATAGAGTAGAATGGAAATAAGATCTTGAATTATCCCTCCTTGATTTCATTCTTTGTTTTCAAATCAGTTTCTGGTTTGCTAAGAATGATTTAAAATAAATAAGATTGAAATTTATTTGGGGGTTTGGCAGATTAGATGTTAAATTTGTGAAGATCATTCTTATTTGGCTAATATGCTGTTGGATTTGGAGAAATTTTCCTCTTTCCTGGTCTGGGTATTTTTACTATTGCTTATGAAAGAATAAAAGACCAAAAAAAAAAAAATTTATTTATTTCAGTCTGTGTGAGACTGTGTTTTTTTTCCTTGCTGTGTATGAAACTTTTTAACAGCAAATTTAAAAAAAAATATAATATTAAACGAATTTTTTTACGCATTCGTTGTTTTTGGTTAATGGAGGATTTGGGGGTTTATGGTATTGCCAAGGCCCTCGACCCAGGTTTGGGGAGAGCCAAGGCTTCCCTAAGCTTGGGGAGAGGCCTGTGGAGGCCATGTCGTGCTCTCCACGCAGCCTAGGCTGGGTGGAGACCACGTCATGGTCTCCCTAGCCCTTCCGCAGGGAAAGGGAAGCCCGCGTGGGAGGAGCCCACGTGGCCCCCACGTGGGTTGCCTTCGAAATTTAAAAAAAAACAAAGTATTTCCTGTTTTTTTTTATTATTTTTTTTTATATAAAAAATAAATAAATAAATAAATTTGTTAAATTATAAGTATTTTTTTTTAAATGAAGTTTTCAATTATTTATTAATGATTATTATATATATGTTTAATGGAAATTAATATATGTATATCAGCTAATCGATATTTAATTGGAAATTTGTGCAAATGCATTAATTATTAGTCAGATATATTTTATTAATAAAGATTAATAATTATATATTAACTAATAATTAACTGGGTTATTGTGCACTATTAGTCGTTAATTGTGTATATTTTATTGATCGTGGAATAATGAATATACTCTTTAATTAACAGTTAATTTTGGATTCTTCTATACATGCGTAGGGAAGTAAGATTTGGATTTTGGAAATGATTATCTTCATTTGGATTCCCTTTTTATATTTATATTTTCCGTGATCCGTATAGTGCATCTGGGATTGAAACATATGAAACTGTAGAAGTGGTTTTGAACCAGTACGTCAATGATGTTTTATTGGAGATTAAATATCTTAATTAAATGATTAATGGTTGTCTGAGTTTTATGAATATGAATTTGGTTTAAAAAAAACTCTTTATGGCTTAATACGTCTGTTCGATGCTTTGAACCTTAGAGAGTTAGAAAACCAAGATCAACCTATCCCTAGATGAGGTAGATAACTGTTATCTGATATAGATCTTGTAGGAAACTTGATCGACTTTTAATGTTTAGATCAATTCATAAAATATTGTATCTGTTGAATATTCATATGCGAGTTTAATTTCTGTATTCGCTTTTGCTTATGAAATTGCAAGTCGTGCTTGTTTTGATAGGACCCTGTCGTATGGAATGATTTGGGGTTCCTGTTTTAGTCCTCGGTTCCAAGTTGACGGTTGTTTTGTGGTAGTGTCGTTTTGATCATATCCTCTTTGTGTGAGTCGAATGATGATTTGTGGTTGACCATTGTTGGTCGGGTCTCTAGTTAGAGTACCGTCTGTAAGTGTTCATCTTTGAGTCGTGTTTGACCTGATGGTTGTTTCTCCCTTCTTGAACTCCGTTCGTCTGACCATGTCTATTCCTTGGTTTTGAGTTCATCTGAGTATAGTCTAGTGTCATATGGGCAAGTGGCTTTCGATTGGGGGCCGCGCCCAAAGTGGCTGCTGGGTATCCCGTCGAAAGTGAGTCTAATAAGTGATAACCTATTAGTAGATTAGAATGTAATCTCTAATTAAGATAATTGTGCCTCACACATGGGACGAGTGCTATCATAGATTCGACATGCTGTGAGAAGGCCTGAAATGGAAAACCATCATCCTTGTCTTCACGAGAGGATGTGTGGGTCCACATGAGGCTTGGATGGGCCGGAAGCTCGGATTAGGTTGCTAGGGTAACCCAGTGTATGGGGCTGGGACCTATGAAGACTTGCCATGGTAACCGTACCAAGTTGTGTGATGACACTTGTCCCTACGTTCGCTAGGGTGTTGTCATTTTGTCCTATTAAGAGTACCTCTGTGGGTCGTCCTTTTGTCTCTGCCCTTGTGAGTATCGGTTTCATGTTAGACCTTGGGTGGTGATGACTCAGTTTTATGGATGCTCTCTTGGACCTTTGTATTAGCTTTGATTATGTTCAGCTGGATCCTATTCTTTTCAGGGATCGTTTATGTATTTATGGACCGATGCGGTCGTTTGTATATTGTTTATATTTCGCCTTGATGGCCGGATTGTAATGGTGTAACCTCTTGTATTCTTAACTTTATTATTTATCAGAGGGGTCTTGCAGTTGAGCAGACCCGGAGATGTAGCCCTTTAGGGGTGAACTCCGAGATCATTATGGTGTTATGTGATGTATTCTCTTATGTTTCCTTTACTCAGCTTTATCATGTATGATTAGCTTATGTTAGAATAGTTAAGTGGATAAATGGAATTAACTTTTAATGCTTTTATGCAGTTCCTTCTTGAATGCCTTTTGATCGAATGCATAAGTGGGTTAGATGAGATTTATCGTAGATGCATGTATGCAATCATCTTTTAAATGCAATAGATTGGAGTACGAAAGAATGTAACTTAGAGTAATGAAATATATTCAGTTGTTGTTAAGGAAATTAAGTATGCTTGAAAAAAGATCTCTTATGTTTATGATGGAAATTCTAGTGTGTTAGGATATTAGATGTATGGCTTGTAATTTTAAATGAAAAGATTGAATGAAGATTATGAATAGATCTTAATGGATGAATCCTTGCTTGTGATTTATATTTCCACTTTTTTTGAAAGAAATTATCCTGATTAAGAATTATCTCATTATTAAGATATTCAGCTTATTGGATTAATTGTGTGAGTTAAGTGAATTGTGATATTTAAGTAATCTCGTTGGGAAACTCTTTAGGTGTTAGTTGATGTCTTCCGCTATGTAATCTGAATCTTTGATATCTTGTTGTATCTTATGTGGTGTAACTTTTAAAAAAAAATAAAAAATTATTGCACTCTATTCTTGAGTTATGGCTTAATCCCTTTGGGGTTTCCTGGCGGGGCATTACATATTAGGTACTAGCTCTTTGGCCTTAGCCCTAGCATTGGTGGACATGGTTAATTTCTCTAAAAAATCATCATAGATATTTCGGTCCTGGTAATTCACTTTCCCTGTAAATTCTCTTCTGGGTGCCATTTTGGTCAAACAATTATACCACTAGAAGCTAGCACAAACCTCTAATGAAGTAATTCACACAATAGTATTTGAGAACAAACCAAGAGTTATCAAGAAAAGCACAAGAAACCTGATTATTCGCCTGAAAAAATTGCTCTGCAACAATTCACTCTGCAACAAACTTTGATGAAACAATACTTAGCAATTAAGTTGATGCGAACTGAAAAGGGCAAGTTGGCATTTAAGTTTTTAGAAATTAACTCTGCATGCTTCAGCGTTCTTTTTAGAATTAAATTCACCAAATCGAATTTAAAACTAGCTCCGACGGGTCAATATTTCTCTAAGTCTTTCCTCTGTTCTGCTCTTTCGCTACTTCGCAGAACATAAAACCTGTGCTCTTTTCTTTCACGAAACAACGCTGGTCATTGGATCTCAAGAACTTACATTTCCTTTATCTCCATTTAATCTCTTTGCTTAAGTGTCGGGCCCTACCTCCTTTTTGCCACTTCACGGATTTTAACAGTTGTGCACTTTTCCTTTGTGAGGCTACGCCAAGCGTTAGATCAAACTCAAATCACCTGACCTTTAACTCCAACTAGGACCATCAATCCTTTTAACTAACTGTGCCTCATCTTGATGGCTAATGATTTTTGCCATTTTGCTGAGGTTAAGCTACAGGCATCTTTAGGTCACAAAACAATGAGAAGCGTTGGATCAATCTTGAGATGAATGCCTTTTAAGTGGGCCCTTTATCCAGGAATTACTTACCCCACTTGTTATCCGATTAATAAACACCACATGGCAGTCAGCCATTAGCCTTGGAAACTTCTTTTGGTTCCACCCTTAATCCGCCACGTGTTCCCTTTTACTATTCCCACATAACTGTTGGTTAAACCTAGGTGAGCCCTCAACCACTTTTTTAAACCATGTGTCACGTCACTCCTCCATGTGATTTCCACCTCTCCTTCACGACTTTGCAAACATTATTCTTCATTTGGCTTGCAGCCATGAAAACATGAGAACCATTAGATCAAAATAGACCTGATTTGCTTTTAACTTCATACCATGCCTATCCCTTGGGCCCATCAGCCTTTTCGCTACTTCGCAATGACTAACTTGCTAGCATCTTATCTTCACAAATTCACGTGAGCTGTTAGATCTCAAGAACTTGCTCGTTGTTTACTCTTTTTATGACAACCTTCCTCAGACCCACTGCATACCACCAACTCAGTGCCTTGTCACCACCATGTCATCGCCAACTGGGGTTACCACATTTACTACCACTCTTAGCGGTACCCTCCACCTTTTCGCTATTTCACTGAAGGTATAGCTCATGCATCTCCTAGCCACAAAACAACAAGAAGCCATTTATCTTTTTCCAAGCTCTACAAAAAGTAGCAGTTGTTATGCCACGTCACTCCTCCATGTGATTTCCACCTATCTTTCTCAACTTCACGAACATTATTCTTTGTTTGGCTTGTAGCCACGAAACCACAAGAACTATTAGATCAAAACAAACCTGATCTGCTTTTAACTTCATGCCATGCCTATCCCTTGGGCCCATCGACCTTTTCACTACTTCATAAAGACTAACTTGCTAGCATCTTATCTTCGTGAATTCATGTAAGCCGTTAGATCTCAAGAACTTTCTCGTTGTTTACTCTTTTATGACAACCTTCCCCAGACCCACTACATATCGCCAACTTAGTGCCTTGTCACTGCCATGTCATCACCAACTGGGGTTACCACATTTACTACCACTCTTAGCGGGACCCTCCACCTTTTTGCTATTTCACTGAAGGTATAGCTCATGCATCTCCCAACCATGAAACAATAAGAAGCCATTGATCTTTTTCCAACCTGATCATTCTTTAACCAAAGAAGACCACTTATCTTTGGGACCCGCCAAACCCTTTCACCACTTTGCGAAGGTTAAAACACGTTTAGCTTGATCTCATGAAACCACGTTGTCTGTCCGATCAGATGAAACTTGATTGGTGTTTAGATTTGGTCCAAACTTATATGCTGGGTCCACCTTCGCCTTTCGCTACTTCACAAAAACTAAGATTCGAGCATTTTTTGGTCATGAATCAACGCGGGCCGTTAGATCAACCGAAAATCGCATGATACTTATAAGGCCCGATGGACATTAGAAAAGGCAGATTAAAAGTGAACAAGAATAAAATATTTAAAGGGACCGCCTAGGTAAATGACAAGGGGAGAACACTTTTATGATAAATGGACCCATCGCTTAAGTGAATAGTACAGTAATGCCAAATTAGAAACCAAAAGGGCTTTTCTCAGGTATTATTTTTTTTTATATCGATGATAATTATTACTCTTTTTTATAAAAATGGTCATCGTTGAAATTATGATGAATACCAAGCTTTCGACCGACGACTTCTTTGACCATCGACAGAGTCCATTGGATTGTCAAATTTCCGATGGGCATGGCATCATCGACCAATCCGATGCCAAGTTTTCGACGGTGGTTTTTGTCAACACTCTGATGAAAATTCATTGAAAATCCGACAAACGGCCGTCAGAAATTAGCTCCGAATGTACTAGTGAATTGACTTACAAATGCATTAAAATGATTTTGCAAGAATAAGACAGGATATTAGAAAGATAGGTGCGAGGCTTGAGCCCCACTATGGGCACCAAAAATGTTGAGGCTAAAATTGAACTCCAAAGAAATGTCCTGAAACGTGTTACTCCATCATGAAATATAAAAGAAAGCTACAGGAAAAAATTAGCTTCAACCAATGAAGTAACATGAAGTAAATAAAATAAAAAGGATTATACCTTCCATGATTTACACCTCATTGTGTCCTAATTCCATTGTTCTTGGTTGCAGATAATTTTGCTCTCAAACAAGCATAGGTATCTTGCAAGAAGGCATATGAAGAATGGACTAGTAGTTAACTGATACTATGATATGCAAATGATATGAAGCTAAAATTCTATTAAAATTATTTATGCTGAAAACTCTAAAATGCTATTTGCTTCAAAAAATCAAACTCATAGATGCAAGATAAAGACTCCTAGTAGACTATTAGTTTGAAAAATGGCTTAGGAGACCTCACTTTATAGATTTTTGAATGCATGAGCCTAGGTGGCAGAGATCAATGGTCATGATCAAATCTTGAAAATTGGATGGCTATGAGCAAGAGGTTGATGGTTGAGAGAAAGGAGGAAGGAGAAGACAAGTGTCATTCATCTCACCTTGACTGGGTTGAAGACTGAGAGAATCTAGATATAGGTTGGAGAATATATACAAATGAGAGGACAAATGGACTCAAGTTCGGATGTTGGAGATAATATAGAATAAGGTTGGGAAAATATGTATACGTACACATTATTCATTTATTTTGGAAGTTAAAGATAAGTGGCTAATAAATGATTTTATCATTATTTTATTTTATTGAATTAATTTAGCCACATGATGGATGAGTTGGCAAAGTGGAGATGAGGTGGAGATGGAAAGATGAGCTAGAAAATGAATTAAATAATGAAGAAATTATTTAATTAATGAGACTATAGGATAGTGGATAGAGGAGTCGTTAAATATAAAAATATTTAATTACTTAATTAGAAGAAAGGGATATAACAAATTAATTAATAAAATGTTTCAATTAAATTAATTAATAGAAGAACATGAAATGAATTAAATAAATCAATCTTTTCAAATTAACTATTTAATAGAAGAATAATTATTAAATAAATATAAATTTTTTTATTTAATTTCTCATAGCCAATTTTATGTGTATACACTATCTTATAATTAGATCTCCTACATTAGCACTTTCACTTGTTGATAAGAAGGATATGTATGTATGATTTGTAAAGAACCCTTTGATGAGACAATTGAATGTGTTTGGTTGTGACACATATGGTGATGTGCTGAATGAAAAATGTTTCAATTGGAGAACAAATTAATAGAGAGTATCATTATCAGCTATAGCTTTTGGTATAAAATGGTACAAGATTTGAGATGTAGTGATAGAGAATGTTCTCTATAGAAGAAGTGTTATTTTTTAAGAGATGAATCTTCCACTATTGAACTATAATTAGAGAAAGAGGAGAAACAAAATAAAGATTTAGTTAAAATTCCTTCTACCTAAGAGAAAGAAGAACTATGATATCACTTGCTATAGCCCATGACTAGAAAATTAGGCAAATGGATATGAAGATAACATTTCATCATGGTGATTTGGAGGAAGAGATGTATATGTCATAGTCATATAATTTAATGGTGAAAGCTAAATGAAATCTATTTTACAAGTTGAAAAAGCCTTTGTTTGGTCTAAAACAGTTTCCTAGAATATGGTACCAAAAGTTTGATGCCTATGTGTGAGTTTAGGATTTTAGAGGTCTAAATATTTGGTCACATGATTATTACTACTTGAGTATGTGGCTATTAAATATAATAAGGGATTTTAGGTATAACAAAAAATAATAAGATAGGGTATTTTAATGTGTTCTCCATTAGATATTTTTGAGATTTATATATTTATCTCCAATAAAGAGGAATAGGCTGACAATGTTAAATGACATAATTACATCTCTTCAATATTTTTTATCACGAGAGTCAATTATATTGTAGTTTGAATATGTAGCTACTATAGGAAATAAGATATTGGAAAATCAACTATAAAATCTCAAATATCATGATTATGAACAAAGGTTGGGCATAGTGGAGGTTGAGGGAAAAACCTTCTATTGGAAAGAAAATTATTGCAAGAGGATATAGCTTTTGTAAAGGTTCTTGTGTCCTAGGTCAAGGTCTATGCGGCCTTGAAACCTAAAGTTCTTGAATCCTATAATAGTCAACATGATAACTATGTTTTTTAGAGAAGTTATTTTATGACATGGATGAATTTCTTAAATAATTATATTCTATTGCATTGATAATTTTGTTGATAAACATTAAATGGGTGACATTTTAAAATACTTTATACATAATTAAAGAACATAAATATAAAAATTCTAGCTTTGAAAATATACTTGATCCCCATTCATTACCAAAAATTTAAATTTGTAAACATCCATGTTAGAAATTTATGAGACCGTAAATGATCTTGGTTGTCTCAACTATCATAAAAATAACATATCAAGGAACTTTACACCAATAGAAATACCCTTGTCTCGAATGTTATCCTTGTTGAAGTTACACCTTGATAAGAGGTTTTTTCACTCTTGAAATAAGTAGGAAAACATGTAGCTTTATTATTTTTTCTTAACCTGTGAGGTTAGCTAGTTATTAAATTATATTGCTCAAATTATATTTTGATTATTTTTATTGTATTCTTACTATAAATTTATTTATTTTTGTTCCATATTTTATGTCATTTTTATCTTTTATATCTATTGATTTTAGAGTGGTAAGAAATACTTATTATTTTTATATTATTAAACAATGAAACAATTATTATTTTCTCTTAACCTATTTAGTTGGTTATTGAATTACATTGCTGAAATTATATTTTGATTAATTTTATTGTATTCTTAATATAAATTAGTTTTTTTTGTTCCATGTTTTATGTCATTTTTATCTTTTTTATGTATTGATTTTAGAGTGGTACAAAAGATGGCGATGAATGAAGACTCTTTTTTTCAATTATTACATCTATAAGTATATTACATTGCTAGTTATAATGTAGTTTTGTTGGTTTGGTAACTATTATATCAATTGATAACATTATTTTGTCTTTCTATAATTGTACAACACTACACTTCAATAATGACAATCAACTAAGCTTTGTGTTTCCTTCATATGGTATCAAAGCATGTTGAAAAACTTTTTGCCTATGTGATGTAGGTGAGTGAACTATGACAAAAATCTACAAAGTTTTATTGGAGTGGGAAACTCTAGTATGCAGAATATTATGCAAAGTAACTGAAAGGGAGATAGAGTCTATTGACTACTAAAAATGGCATGAGAAGAGAGATCATTGTAAATGATGTAACAAGAGAGTTCTCTCTAAGTTGCCTAGCATGAAGTTCATTGTTTGCTTGATGATGATTCTTGTAATAGATGACTTCATGTGTTGTCATTGATGGCACATGTATATGCACACATATGTTCACATTTTCATAGTCATCTTAGTTAAGACAAACCGATATTACTCCTAAGTCTTTGTATTGCAAAACCGGTATTATATGCATAAAAAAGTTCAATCGGTTTTGAAGGTGTCTAACCAGTATATGTAGACAACCGACCTATATGCAGAAATGGCATGACACTAGCTTGGAGATTCAACAGAGATTAACAAGTAAATAGAGGACAATCGATCTATGAGTTGGAAGAGGTTAACTCTTAATCGGTATCGGTCTTCCAACCGGTTTCACTGATTGTGTGATGAGTTATCACCGATCATGATGAGTTATCCCCAACTGATAGATTTGGTGGAAATTTATGATGTGTTATGTTAGATTATCTAGATACAATGCATCTAGGAAATTGTGATGAGATTCCTAAGCCGACATGAAATATAATGTCTATATAATGACATTGTAATGAACTATTTTAATGATGCGAGATAGAAGTGTTAAGTTGTTGCGATTTATTAGAGGCATTGCAGAGTATGTTGGTGATGTAGTTTTAATTGAGAAGAAGAGGATCTATTCAAGCAAGTTGTGCTACTTCTAGATCACACCACCTATTGTTTTCTAATCACTACAACAGTCAAATCCCCTAACCGGGTAAGCCCTAACAAGCTTCATTAGACAAATCCTCTAAGCGGGTGATCTATTAATTTGGGTTTGATATCCTCTACCAAGGTTATTCCTAATAGGGTACTACCTTTGATAGGGTATAGCTCCTAACATTTCTTTGGGAACTTTAACAAGATTCGCTCCTAGCAGAGCACTTTTGTAGACCTTAATCGGTTAGTTACCTATTACTGCAAATAGTTAACTTGTGAGTCCCATCTCACCGTGATTTTTCCTAGTTGGGTTTTCCACGTATAAACACTTGTGTTATGATAGATGTTTTACTTTTTGTGGATACTTTAATATTTTTGGATTGCATGCATAGTATTTAGTAAGCTAGTTAACTATCTTTACCGGTTTGTATTTAAAGTGGTATTGTTTTTGTTGTCACTGATTCACTCCCCCCTCTCAGTGCTTTATAAGTCTATCAATTGGTATCAGAGCCTAACTTCCTTAAGGTTTAATTTATTGGAAGGAAACCCTAAAGTGACCATGGGGGATATAAGTTATTTAGAAATGTCTAGAGTGTTTGATGCAACCAAGGAAGAGATTGAAACCCTAAGGGTCAAATTTAAATCTTCACATGTTAAAAGGAGAGAAATGACTAAGTAAATATTGGAGATATCTGATAATAGTTCTTCAAATGAGGCCAACATTGATGCATTGGCTGAAGAAGTTGAAAAAATGAATAGTAAAAAGCTAAATCTAGGGAGAGAGATAGAAGCCCTAACAATCTGCATGAGCCAAGACCTTGAAGCAAGAAGGGCAGCTGAAGACCTAATCAAAGAGAGAAATCATGAGATTTTCAAAATCAAGCAGGAGAATGCAAGTTTGCATGAACATTGGCATGAGGAGAAGGAAGAGAAGGAGGCTTTGTATCTAGATCTTGAAATGTTAACATCTCTAAGAGAGAATCTGACAAAACAAAATGAATATCTTACTAGAGAACTCACTGAGGCTAATGGGAAGCTTGAACAGTTCAATAAGATTTCTTCTATGCTAGATGAACATATCCAATCTCATTGGATGAAAGGTGACACATTTGGACTAGGTTTCCATACATCTGAGAAACAAGAATCTTCTGGTACCAAGAGAAACATAAACAAAGGTAAAACTGCTCCTAAGGCTAACAAGCCTATAGGTAAGAAATCTTTCAAACCTATTTTCTTTATCTGTCACAAACCTGGACATAATGCTAACGTGTGTAGAAGGAGGCCTAATGAGAACAAAGGCTATAATGAAAATGCTAGGTATGTGTCTAGGAGATTTGATGGTCATTTTTTTACATGCAACATGTATGGATATAGATCAGTTGAATGCAGATATGGAGCAAACAATCTAGTACCTCAAATGAATCCAAGACCTAATGGTGACTACATAAGAACGGATGACAATCGAGGAAACATGAGATAGAATAAACCCTATGTCAACCGGTTTAGTCCATATAAAATGAAAAAGGTAACAAATGTGATTTGCACCATTTGTAATAATTATGGTCATGTGGCTATGAACTACAGAAGGAGAACTGGAAGAGGTAATGCATGACCTTGGAAATCATTTGGGAGGCTTGCTATCATTATCATAAATTGGGACACATGGAAAAGCTCTGTAGAACTAGGAAGAACAAACTGGTTAACCACTTTGAAGATCAGAAAGGTAAGAAATAGGTCAATATTGAGGAAACCAGAGAGGAGATGAACAAAATTTGGAAAAAGAAGAGTGAGGACAATCCTACAGAAGAATCTATCCCTTCACCTAGTGTGGAGAATCCTGCATCGGTGAATTAAGCCTTTCAAATAGGACTAAGGGGAGAATAGTGGTAAATCTACTTTTGGACCCCTTGAAGAATGTGTGTTAAGAGATTTTTGCATTTTGAGTTGTCCTGTGAGAATTCTTGATATCATTATCTATCAGTTTTCAAAATGATTATCAACTGGTCATATACCTATCAGTATAAGTGAGTTTTGTTAAGCGATATATTAGGGCTTGTTACCCTATCTATTGAGTAGTTAATGCAGTGGGTAAGTTTATAAAAGAAAGTTTTACTATGTTATTTTTACCCTAATTACATTTGAAGAAGAGTGTGAGGCCCTACCCCGACTCATCCTAGCATTTCAATATTTTTCATGTTGAGACTATTATGGTTGCTTTATTTTTATACATTATGGATTTGGAACTTATATGATTTAATGATTTGGTTAACATTGATATATATTGATGCTTCATTTCTATGCATGATTCTAGAATAGGATTACTTTGTGATGATGTATGCCATTATTGGAATTGCAGGACTTTACTATGATGATAGAAATAGGATGCATGTTTATGTATGGATCAAAATTATGAGGGTTATGATAATTGCTTATGTGGATTTATTTGGATACAAGATATAATGATTTTGTTTAAGATCAATTGTATATAGAGTGTTTGACGTGTATTCTTATTCATGTGTTTAAATGTTATAGGAGGTTATTTGGAAGTACTAATGTGTAATTGAGATGCATAGGAAAAATTATCCATGTGACCATGGAAATATTATGGAGAACCAAACCTAGACCTACGTACATTCGTAAAACCAGGGTTTGTCTATTTGGAGAGACAAGACCCCGTTTGTATCGTATTTTATTTCTGAAAGTGAATGTGGCATGTGTGTTAAATTGAATTTATTAAATTATGTAAATCCAACAAGAGACAAAATTTTATGTGTAATTTTGTAAAAGTATTTTTATTGTGTCACTTGACACACGTGTTGATTTATGTCTTGGTTTTTGAATTGTCTCTTGGAGGGAGTTGTTTTAACCATAGCTTTTCCAAATAATTTATTGTGGTTCTATATTTTCCTTGGGTAGAGAATCTTTGGGGTGGTCAACTTAGGTTTGACCCGAAAATTAACTTTAGATGGGTTTAAAAGGGGTTAAATGGACTCCTAGGGGTAGTTTAAAGGTGTTTCCTAAAGCCCATAAGGTATATTTATGAGTTAGGAGTGTTTTTAGGCATGTGTCTACTCCCATGTGATTGTTTAATCATCCCAAAAAGTGGATTTTCTAAGATGTACGAAAATTGAATTTAGAAGGCATCATCTAGGTTAGTTAACTTTCCTTTTTGATGAGAGATCCCTTTTGATCTCTTTTGGACTTTTTCCTTTTTCAATTTTAGAAACCTGTGAGAACTCTCACTGAGGTCTTCTTAGGAAAGAATGTGAGATTTTGCGGGTAATCACCCACTCTCCATTTTGGAGACAATGCAATTTTGAAAAAAAAAATAGATTTGGTATAGGAATTTGGCTAAGGGTAGAGAAGCAAGGAATTTGTGGAATTGGGCTGCTCATCCTCAACTAGATCTAGCATACCTTTGGGCAGTTTCAAGGTTGGTTTGACTTTTCATTGTGTTTATTTTATGTTGCATGTTTATTTTGGAAAGGTTGGTTGTGTGGGAAGAAGTTGTTCTCTTGCATTTTCTTTTGTGAAAAATATTATGCGTTATGTCTTTTCTTTCTTGTATGCATTCTGTGTTTTGGGAGTTACCAAGGCCCCCTACTCTTGGAAGAGAAGATGGTCTTGTGGGTGGTAGATGTTTGACATCCCTCGAGTGAGAGGCTCTCGTTATGAGAGTGATCTCAAGGGATATTTATGTGACCCTTGCTGCATGGCTTGTTTATGCATTTAGGGGTCATAAGGAGGGAAATATGGCATGAATGCCTTGGGGGGCATAAGGATGTGGGGTTATTGTACTTATGATAAATCTTTGTTTTCCATGAGGTGGCTTTGTATTTTGCCATACTTGCAGTCTCCTTAGGGTACTTGGTCCACTACCACCCTTGAAAAGACATCACCTTTTGTGATGCAGTGTAGCCTTGGTTGGGAATATGTTGTTGTGTATGTTTTCCCTTGTTTGTTGTGTTTGCATGTGTGTAACCTATCTAGGGCTTGGTTCTCCAAGCTTGGGGGTGGCTACTAGTTAGTCTAGGTTGGGAGGTGAGCACTCCATGGTCATAGCCTATGATTTTATTTGCAGGTTGTTTGGAAGAAAAGAAAAGGATAAGTAAAAATTGCTGGATTTATTTGTTGCAGAAAAGATTTGGGAATGAAATAGTTATATTATAAGTTACAAAAATGTGAAAGGGAAACTATATGTTGTAATTACTTTGAAAAGAAAATGTATTTATTTTAATTGAAGTCCTCATTTAATAGAAATGAGAGACTAGTGGGGTATCTTGATAGTTCTGATACTTAATATAAGTACAGATCCAATAGCCAACAAGATGAGAAGGGGGTGGGTGAATCATACAAACTTAATCATCCATAAAAGCATCAGATTCAACCTCGGTAACATATATATCAGTCATATAACCAAAACCGTCAAACATGCAAACTCAAAAGCATATGAACAATATAAACCTCATAACACCAGATTTAACGTGGAAACCCAAATAGGGAAAAACCACTGTGGGATTTTAGACCCACTAAGAAATATAGTCTTCTAGAGTATGCTCAGTTAAAAGAAAATCCTGTTAAAGATTACAAGCACATTGTTAGATGTGACCCGGTTAAGGGATTTCCCTCAGACCTATTAGGATCTTCACTTTGTTAGAAGGGATTTACCAACTTCTTTATAATCTTCATATCATACTTCTCAAGATATGGAAACATCATACTGAATTAGAAAATCAATTTCTTGACATCAATGACAAAATAATAATATCAAGATAGTAAAACATCTTTAATCAGTTATGTCAATAATCATGAACAACCTTCTCAATATCTTTATTGAAATGCCAACAATCTTTTATTGTCTGTTATAATGCAATATTGCCAACAATGTCCGCCTTGGCATTGATGGCAAAACCTATTGATTTGACCTTTAAAAGATTCAAAATGCTGTGATTCTAAAATGTTGAAATGCTCTCCCCCATACATTAGACTTCTCTTGTTTTCTCAGTCTTTATTTCAATCTGTAGTCTTCTCTCAGTCTTCTCCTATATATTAGTCTTTTCCCCCTTTGGTAGGTCTTCTCTGCCTTTGACAACAATGTCAAAAGTAAAGAACTAAAACATAATTTCTTTTTGTAAGAAGTTATTTCATGCTCTTGTATATCAATTGAGTCTCGGTCAGAGCATTTGTCTTCAATTCCTGTTTCCTGTTTATTGTTTCTTGCACACCTTTAAAAAACCTCCTAAAGTGTGTAAATCAACATCAACTCCTAAAAGGTATTTTGTAGAGTCATCGAATTGATGCTTTCACTGAACTTGGTCAGTGAATGGAAGATAGGGGTAGGACCCCTAACTTACTTCTGAAATATTCAAAAGTGTCCTTTAGTAGTGGCTTGGTGAAGATATCTAATATTTTCTCCTTTGTGCTAACATATTCCAACACCACTTTCTTCTCTTGAGCTTCTTCTCTAAGATAGTGATATTTGATAGATATGTGCTTTGTCTTAGAGTACATAATAGGATTCTTTGAAATATTAATGGCACTAGTATTGTCACAGAATATAGTTACTGGCTTGGTAACTTTCTCATTTATACCTTCCAACAGTTGTTTGATCCATGCAATGTTGGTACAATTCAGTGCTGCAGCAACGTATTCAGCTTCTGCTGTTACTGTGAAACACATCCTTGTTTCTTGCTAAGCCAACTCACTAGTCTTTCTTCTAAAAAGAAAGCTCCTCCACTTGTGCTTTTCTTGTCATCAATGTTGCCTGCCCAATCAGCATCAGTATAAACTTGTAAATCAAAATCATTTCCTTTCTAATATACTAAGCCATAATCTTCAGTGCCTTTCAAGTATCTGAAAATTCTTTTGATAGCCGACATGTGTGTTTCCTGAGGATCTACAAAAATTCTTGCAACAATACCTACTGCATGTGCTATATCTGGCCTACTATGAACAACATATTGCAACTTTCCAATCATAGATCAGTAAAGTGTCTCATCAACAGATGCAGATTCATCATTCTTTGATAATTTATAGTTGGTAGTCATAGGAGTACTTACTGGTTTTGAATCCTCCATTCCAAATTTCTTCAAGATTTCCTTTATGTACTTGGATTGGGTAATGAAAATCTCATTTTTCATTTGCAGTATCTGTAAACCTATAAAATACTTTATCTCACCGATTAATGACATCTCAAATTCTTTGCTCATTTCATTTCCAAAGTTCTTGCATAAAGAGTCATTTCCACAAAATATAATATCATCAACAAATATGGCTGAGAACAGTATTCCATTTTCATCATTCTTCATGTACATGTTGTTGTTCTCACTTGTCCTTATAAAACCAATCTTAATCAAATAAGAGTGCAATCTTTCATACCATGCTCTTGGTGCTTGTTTCAAACCATATAAAGCTTTGTTCAATTTACATACCTGATCTTTATTATTATCTTCAACAAATCCTTCAGGTTGTTCAATGAAAACTTCTTCTTCTAATATACCATTCAGAAATGCAGATTTGACATCTATTTGATATACCTTGAAGTTCTTGAAAGCATCATATGCCAACAATGTTCTTACTCCTTCAAGTCTAACAACAGGTGCAAAATTCTCACCATAATCAATTCCTTCTTCTTGGGCATAACCTTTGCAAACTAGTCTTGCTTTGTTTCGAATGACCTCACCCTTTTCATTTAGCTTGTTTCTGAAGATCCACTTTGTACCGATTACATTTTTGTCCTTCGGTCTTGAGACCAGTGTCCATGTGTCATTCTTCTTGATTTGATCAATCTCTTCTGTCATAGCATTTATCCAATCTTCATTGTTAAATGCCTCTTTCACTATTCTCAGTTCAAATTCAGATATCAAACATGTGTTCTATCTCAGTTTGTTCCTTGTCATCACTGGATCATCCTCATCTCCTATAATCTAACTTGGTGCATGATGTTTTCTGACATACTTGGCTAATACAGGCTCGGTAGGCTCTGTATGATCTTTTTCATCACTCGATAACTGGATATTTTCTTCATTTTCTTCAATAGTTTTCTCGGTAGGACTTCTCAATTGCACATAGACAAATCCATCATAATCTTGTAGTTCTTTGGAGTTTCCTTCATCATTTCTTTCTGCAAATTCATCAATTTTCACATTTGCACTTTCTACTATTTTGTTAGATGATTTGATCAGACATTTAAATGCTTTGATTCTAGAAGAATAATCTAGAAACATTCCTTCTTCACTTTTCTGATCAAACTTGCCATTTTTATCATCTTTATGAACATAGCATCTACTTCCAAAGATTTTGAAATAACTTACATTATGTTTCTTGCCATACCAGATTTCATAAGGTGTCTTCAAAGTACCTTTCTTCAATTGAACTCGGTTCAAGGTGTAAATAGCTATGCTTATTGCTTCTCTCCAAAATGTTTGTGGCACCTTCTTCTCAATCATCAGTGTTCTAGCACAATCCACAATAGATCTCTTTCTTCTTTCAGCTATTCCATTTTGTTGTGGAGTTCTCGATGCAGAGACTTGTCTTTTAATACCATGATCATTGCAGAACAAGTTGAATTCATCAGATGTGAACTCTCCTCCTCTATCTGATCTAAGACATTTCAGTTGTCTTCCTGTTTCATTTTCAACTCTTGCCTTGTACCATTTAAACATTTGAAAAGCTTCTTCTTTTTCTTTTAAAAACATTATTGACATCATCCTTGAATAGTCATCCACAAATAATATGAAATATTTATCACCATAATAACTTTAAACTTTCATAGGACCACAAAGATCAGTGTGCACTACATCTAAAATTCCTTTAGAAGTGTAATACTTACTTGTAAAGCTAGATCTTGTCATCTTACCCATCAGACATCCTCGACACATAGCATTCTTAGGTTTTTCAAGACTCGATAGACCTCTTATTCGGTGCTTCTTACTAATCTTGATCAGGTTATCAAAATTAACATGACAAAACCTTTTATGCCATAACCAGGTATCATCAATCTTTGCATACAAACACCTATTGTGAGTTGAATCAAGGTGAAATGTATTACCTTTTGTTTGTGTCCCAGTAGTAGCTAACTTTCCATTCTTGTCATGAACTTTGACAATTCCTTTCGGAAATTCTATTCCGTAACCTGTGTGGTTTAGCTGTGCTACACTCAACAAATTGTATTTCAAACCTTCAACCCAATAAACATCATTGCATCTTGCATTATCAAGAAGTGTTATGGATCCTTTACCTCTTACCGGACATGGTGGATCATTACCAAATCTAACATAGCCTCCATCATAATCTTCTAACATAACAAACTTGTGTTTATCTCCTGTCATATGATGTGAGCATCCACTATCTATAATCCAAGAATCATTAGTGTTTATGTGAGATATTAGGGATTTTTCTTCATACCTTTCTTCATCTGATCCATCCTTGATAGCCACATAAACAACTTCCTCTGTATCAGTCTCATCTGATTTATCATCGTCAAATTCCTCATTAGCTATTAAGCATGTCTTTCTATCTCTTTTTCTAAAGTCTCGATGTCTTTTGTAATGGTTATCTTTCTGTCTATCATCTCGGTAATCTCTCTTTTCAGCAAAATCTTTGTCAGGACAGTTAGAAGCCATATGTCCAATCTTATCACAATTGAAACATTTCAAAGGTAGTTTTCCTTTATACTTACCTTTGCCTCTCTGTAACCTTTTGGCCAATAGTGCTTCAAACTCTTCTTGCTTTTTGATTTCTTCATATAGTTTGTGTACTTCTTCCATGTTCTTCCGAAATCTTTCACTTGCTCCACTTTGATCTCCTTCAGAGTACTTATACTTTCTTTCATTGTAATCATTATATTCATTCAGATGAAAAGAACTAAATGTAGATTCAACTTTATTTACCAATGACCCACTGTTATCAAAATTACTTAACTTAAATGCATGTAGCTTAGCAATAGTAGCATCCAAGGAAACTGGCATATTGGGTACATACCTCAATTCATTGATTGTAGAGACTCGGATTGCATAGGCAGGTAGAAGGGTTCTTAACAACTTACTTGTCACATCCTTTTCTTCAATAGTTCCTCCTGCTCCTTTGATTTGATTTACAATCTCCTTTAGTGTTGTACTATACTGGGTTATGTTCTCACCTTCATTCATCCTCATAGATTCAAGTTTTCCTCTTAAACTATCAACTTTTGCTCTTTGAACATGTTCATCTGCTCCATATACAGATATGAGCTTAGTCCACATTGCCTTTGCATCAGTACATCTTTCTAGATCATTAAACTCTGAGTCAGTCAATGCAGATGTTATTTCAATCATTGCTTGAATATGTTCTTGTTTTGCCTTTATCTCTTCCATAGTCAATGGATAGGTGCTTGGTGTGATGAAATCGTTCTCCAGATAATATACAACACATTCTCCAATTCCTAATAGATGTAGCTTCATCCTTTTCTGCCATGTAGAGTAACTTGACTTGTTCAGCTTCGATGCATCCCTCTTATACATCTTTGGATCTTTAATTCAAGTGCCTTTAAACTTTCCTTTCAGAGTCCAAATCTCTGATACCAATTGATAGTTCTGATACTTAATATAAGTACAGATCCAATAGCCAACAAGATGAGAGGGGGGGGGAGAATCATACAAACTTAATCATCCATAAAAACATCAGATTCAAACTCGGTAACATATATATCAATCATATAACCAAAACTGTCAAACATACAAACTCAAAAGCATATGAACAATATAAACCTCATAACACCAGATTTAACATGGAAACCCAAGTAGGGAAAAACCACTGTGGGATTTTAGACCCACTAAGAAATATACTCTTTTAGAGTATGCTCGGTTAAAAGAAAATCCTATTAAAGATTACAAACACATTGCTAGATGTGACCCGGTTAAGGGATTTCCCTCAGATCTATTAAGATCTTCACTTTGTTAGAAGTGACCTTGTCAAAGGATTTCAAACACTGAATCAAAATGTCACCTTGCTAGAGGATTTTACAAATAAGACTGTTAAGTCCACTCGGTTAAGAGATTTTCTGCTACTTCTAAAAAAAACAGTAATAAAGATATGTCTGCAACTTCACATCTAAAAATGCTAAAGCAGATTCCTATTTGTTCAATACAATCTAGACATAGAACTAATATTGTCTATTTGTTGGGCTCTATACTCTATTATCAAAATAGGTCTTCAAGCTTCTGTGCTCAGTAATCACTATGTAGCATCCCTATGCATACACTTGCCCGCATACATTGTTTATCAACAGTTTCCTATTTATAAACAATCTTCTAGTTGCTTAATCTCATTTCCCATGATCAATCATAGCCATCAGATCTTCAATCTTGTCTAGGTTCAATGTATTCTTTGATCTAAAAATGTTTACCCTACCTCGAAACTTGTGTTAGGGTATTGCGGTTGAATCTGAGCTATAGATCTTCTTGTCGATCTTTCTTTACCATAGATTCTTTAACAATCTTCATACATGGCTTACCAATCATTTAATTCACTCTAGCTCATCAACTTCTTTCATTAAATATCACATGTAAAAATTTAATGCATTTTGTTATAGCTCAGTTGTAACTCGGTAAATACTAAACTTCACTCAGTAGACATTCTACCTTCATTAATCGATAGTGATATCCTTAGGGTTTACCGACTAGGTTCATTGCCTAATAACATAGTATAGTATTAACCTTTACATTTTACAACATATGTATGATGTTAAAACAATCTAAAACATCATGATCTCATCATTGTCTGACTTGGTAGTAGTTGCCCATTGAATACCTTATTCATCCCTTTATTCATCATATTCTTTCCTGTATCTTTTATTGACTTCTTTATAATCTTCATATCATACTTCTCAAGATATGGTAACATCATACTGAATTACAAAATCAATTTCTTGACATCAATGACTAAATAATAATATCAAGATAGTAAAACATCTTTAATCAGTTATGTCCATAATCATCAACAACCTTCTCAATATCCTTATTGAAATGCCAACAATCTTTCATTGTCTGTTATAATGCAATATTGCCAACATATCTTACCCATGTTGTAATATTGACTATATTTTATGCCAAATATGTTTAAAGAAGTGCATTATTCTATTAGATTATTATTGCAAAATAAAATATGTATTACTGGAATTAAGTTCTCTATAGTTACTATTAGTAGTATGCATGTTAGTTTTAAAAATAAAAAAGCTTATTTTGCATGTTAGTTTTGAAAATAAAAGAATCAGTTTATTTCCTATGCTTATCTCTAAAGTTAAATTTAAATAATATAACATTTATATAGTTGCTGTAAAGTTTATTGTATTATGACATTTACTTATTCGCAGAAAATAAAATCTAGAGATAAATAACCTATTTGATTTAAATAAGATCATATTCTATAGTTGTTGTTTAATTTCATTGGATCTCTGTCATTCATTTATTGCAGAAAATAAATCTCAATTATTTAGTCTATCTCTAATTTAAACAGCAAGGTTATCAGAAAAAAAAAATACATTGATCTAAATTTGAATAAATTAAATAATCTATTTCAAGGATTAAAATAATAGTGTATATTGGCATGGTAAAAATTAGCCCTAGAAATCTAGTGCAAAAAAAATAAAAATAATATATATATATATATATATATATGAAAAAAAAAAAATATACACAGTTATATTTAAAATATATAAACATACACACACACACACACACACACACACACACACACACACACACATATATATATGTTAAATTAATTTTAAAACAAAAAAATATATTAAAAAAAAAATAAGAAAAACAAAACGATGGGAGGGTTGCAAGCGCGGGAGGGGACCTAGGCATGTACGCATAGCCCACAAAGAGGTAGATAGGGAGGAATAAGTTTGGAAGTGAACCCAGAGGCTCCTCCTGAACAACCAGTTGACCCAAACCGAAACATCTTAAAAGCACTCCAGAACCTGATTGGTATAGTGCAGGATAGGTTTCCAGCCGAGGAACATCATATTGAAAATCAAAACTCAGGGAGTCATAGATTGACAGATAGGGAACGAAGCAGGAGTCCACCTCCTATTTCCATAGAGAGTCAGGGTGGGAATGAGCCTGAGTCTATGCACCTACCAGGACCACCTCTAGTAGAAGAGCCTGTGTATTATGAGAGATCACGTCGAGATCCAGGGGATCTTATTAGGGAGGTTATGCGCCTCCAGCCACCATCTTTTGGGGGATCTACTGATGGGTTAGAAGCTGAGGCTTGGCTATTGAGCTTTGATAGGTTCTTTGCATTGCACTCTTACGAGAGCAATATTAAGGCATGTGTAGAAGTCCACCTATTGAGAGGAACGACCTCCACATGGTGGAGATAGGAGGAATACAAGTGTGGTTTAGTTGCTGATACTCTCACATGGGAGATTTTTACAGAGAGGTTCAGGGAGAGGTACTTGTTAGAGAATTATAGACAACGTAGGATAGATGAGCTCCATGACCTCCAACAAAAGGGTCTCTTAGTGACCCAGTATGAGAGCAAGTTCTTCAAGCTTTTGCCATATGTGGACTACTTGAAAGACGAGAAGCTTCTCATCAACTGTTTCATCAGAGGGATGAATGTTGGCATAGCAAGACCAATGAGGATGTCCACTCCAGGGAGCCTTTGAGTTGCCATGGAGAAGGCACTGATAGAAGAGGAGATTCAGGTCAAGCCACAAGATACAAGGGATCAGTTCCAGAACCGAAACCCTACACCCCAGACATATGGATTTTAGAAACTCCATTGGAAGGGAAATAACAGAAACACATAGGGGTTCTCCAAACCCCCTCCTCTGCAACAGTCACAACAGAACCAGAGGTAGAGGCCTCTGTAGAATCAAAAGGGCGCAAAGCCCAAGCAGTGGTAGTCTCAGGGTCAGAGGTGAGATCAACGATCTCAGGTTCCTTACACACCTCTGGGGAGGACTTAGCAGTCCTCTAGGGGTGGGTACAGTGGTTCTAGTAGGATAGGGGGACAATCTTTTTCTAGGCCTTAGGGTGTCCAGTTTTAGGCACACGGTGCTTGTTTCATGTGTGGAGCCATGGAGTGTCCTTAGGTTCAGATGGTAGGGAATCAGAGGATGGAAGCATCAGAGCCTACAGTTGGAGATATGGGCAGGTCCCATAGGGTCTTTATAGTAGTTGACAACTGCTAGGTAGAGCACCATGCCACAGTCATTGAGGCTACAGGTATGATCAGAGGTAACAGTGTATCTATACTATTTGATTCAGGAGCTACTGACTCCTTTATATCTCCATTGGTTGTGGAGCATTGCGAGCTAGTGGCAACTAGATAAGGTGTCAGTTGGGAAGTGGAGTTAGCTTCAGGGGCTAGAGTGTGAGTGGAATCAGAGGTTAGGGCACGTTAGCTTCAGATTGGCAATACCACCACCCTAGTAGACCTTAGAGTTACACCACTTGGATCATATGGCATTGTACTTGGCATGGATTGGCTTTATGCCCATAGAGCCAAGATGGATTTCCAATGGAAAGAAATTGAGTGTGAGGATGATCAAGGTTCACCCATAGTAATCATAGGGATTCAAAGACCCGTGTCTCTTTGTATGATTTTTGCAATGCAGCTTAAGTGGAGCATGCGAAAGGGATGTCAGCTATTTGCCATCACTATTAGTGATAGAGGGGAAGAGGATGAAAAGGAAACATTGATTGATGACCAACCTATCCTTAAGGGGTATTCAGACGTGTTTCCTTCAGAGTTACCTGGAATGCCTCCCCATAGGGAGATTGACATCCATATAGACCTTGTACTAGGAGCTGAGCCAGTTTCAAGAGCACCTTATAGGATGACCACAAATGAGCTTAATGAGCTCAAGATGCAACTTGAGGAACTCCTAGAGAAGGGTCACATACATCCTAGCATATCCCCTTGGGATGCACCAGTCATCTTTGTGAAGAAGAAGGATAGATCTCTCTGATTATGCATGGATTATCGTCAGTTGAACAAAGTAACCATCAAGAACCGATATCCGTTACCCAGAATCGATGATTTGTTCGATCAACTTCAGGGTGCCAAAGTATTTTCCAAAACTAATCTAAAGTAAGGATACCATCAGCTGAGAATAATGGAAAGTGATATCCACAAGATCGCATTTCGCACTAGATATGGCCACTATGAGTTCACCGTGGTTCCATTCGGTCTTACGAATGCTCTAGTTATTTTCATGAGCCTCATGAATGGGGTATTCCACACATTTCTTGACCATTTCATGATTGTGTTCCTTGATGACATATTGATATATTCTCAGAATGAGAAGGAGCATGAGGAGCACCTGAGGTAGGTTTTGCAGTTTTTGAGGGACAATCAATTGTTTTGTAGTTTGTCGAAGTGTGATTTCTTTCGAATAGAGGTCAAGTATCTTGGGCACATTATTTCCGGTGATGGGAACTCAATAGACCCATCCAAGATCAGAGCTATTATGGATTGGCCAGTGCCAACTAGTGTGATAGAGGTCAGGAGCTTTATGAACTTAGTAGCTTTATGAACTTAGTAGGTTATTATCGACGCTTTGTTGAGGGATTCTCTAGAGTCACACATCCTATTACTTCTCTTCAGCATAAAGAGAAGAAATTTGAGTGGACAGAGAAGTGCGAGAGGGCCTATCCTTGTAGTAGTAGATCCCTCAGCTAACTTCATGGTTTGCACAGATGCTTCCCTAGAGGGTTTAGGAGTAGTCCTTATGCAGGATGGTAGGGCTATAGCTTTTGAGTCTAGGAAACTTAAGACTCATGAGGTTAACTACCCTACTCATGACCTTGAGCTTGTAGCAGTAGTGCATGCACTTGTGAGGTGGAGACACTTCCTTTTAGGCCATCATTTTGAGCTTCATTTAGACCATCAAAGTCTTCAGTACATATTCACTCAGCCGAACCTTAATACACATCAGAGGAGATGGATGGAGTTCTTGTGTGAGTATGATTTTGGCATTCACTATATTAAAGGGAAAGAAAATGTAGTTTCAGATGCTTTGAGTAAGAGATGTCATGAGGTATACACCATATCTATGGGCATAGATTTGAGAGATCATATACTACAATAGTTGCCAGAGGATGGATGGTATTCAGAGGTTTGTTAGGTGATACGATCTCAGGAAATTCTAGACAAAAAATATGTGGATTATTCCTTAGAGTCCAATGGTCTATTACGCCATAAAAGGTGCATCTATGTACCTTCTTCCGAGGGATTGCGAGAATTCATTGTCATGTAGGCTCATGGAGCTCCTTATGCAGCACATCCCAGAGTTAAGAAGATGCATGCTGACTTGAGAGAGTTATATCATTGGCCAGGAATGCGGCAGCTCATTGCTGAGTTAGTAGCCCGATGCCTTGAGTGTCAGAGAGTCAAGGCGAAGCACCACCATCCAGGTGGGTTGCTCCAGTCTCATGCTATACCAGAGTGGAAGTGGGATACTATATCCATGGATTTCATCATTGGTCTCCCTATGTCATCTCATCGCCATGATTCCATCTTGGTGATAGTTGACAAGTTGACCAAAGTGGCCCACTTTTCACCAGTTCAGACTACCTTCATAGCACTAGCAGTGGCACAAGTGTTCTTATGAGACATTTTTAGACTTCATGGTGTTCCATGCAAGATTATCTCTAACAGGGATTCCCTCTTCACTTCTTCCTTTTGGAAGGCATTACAGGCAGCTATGGGCACTAAGCTCAACTTCAGTACAACCTATCATCCAAAAATGGATGGTCAGACAAAGAGGGTTAACTAGGTGTTAGAGGATATGCTTCCCATGTACATCATGGATCATCAGACCAGATGGGAAGAGTACCTTCCTTTAGTGGAGTTTTCCTATAACAATGAGCATCACACTTCTTTGGGGATGCCACCCTATCAGGCATTATATGACAAGCCTTGTAGGACACCATTGAGTTGGGACCACATAGAGGATAGAGTTGCTATTGGTCCTGGGATAGTTTGGGATATGGAACAACAGGTGGATTTGATTAGGTAGCATCTTAGAGAGGCATAGGATAGATAGAAGAAATATGCAGATGCGAAGAGGATAGACCATAGCTACTTGGTTGGAGATAGAGTCTTCTTGAGAGTGCGACCGCATAAGAGTCCAATCCATTACGAAAAGGGTTCTAAGCTCGCACCTCACTTTGTAGGACTATTTGAGATCCTTGAGAAGATGGGACCAATTTCCTACCATTTAGAATTGCCACCTAGCCTATCACACATCCACGATGTGTTTCATGTATCAGTTTTGAGGAAGTATATTTATGATGAGTCTCATATTTTAGATTGGGATGCCTTGCAGGTGGAGTCGGACGGACAACTAGCTTTGGAGCCCATTCGCATTTTGGCGTGCTGGACGCTAGCCCTTTGAGGTTGAGAGTTGGACTAGGTTAGGGTCCAGTGGGATTTCTATGATGAGGTTACAGCTTTGTGGGAGGATGTAACACGTATGAGATCATAGTACCCTCATCATTTTGATGAACTCCAGGAGGAAGTTCATGCCTAGAGGGGAAGGGTGTGAGGCCCTACCCCGACTCATCCTAGCATTTTAGTATTTTTCATGTTGAGACTATTATGGTTGCTTTATTTTTATACATTATGGATTTGGAACTTATATGATTTCATGATTTGGTTAACATTGATATATATTGATCCTTCATTTCTATGCATGATTCTAGAATAGGATTAATTTGTGATGATGTATGCCATTATTGGAATTGCAGGACATTACTATGATGATAGAAATAGGATGCATGTTTATGTATGGATCAAAATTATGAGGATTATGATAATTTCTTATGTGGATTTATTTGGATACAAGATATAATGATTTTGTTTAAGATCAATTGTATGTAGAGTGTTTGACATGTATTCTTATTCATGTGTTTAAATGTCATATGAGGTTATTTGGAAGTACTAATGTGTAATTGAGATGCATAGGAAAAATTATCCATGTGACCATGGAAATATTATGGAGAACCAAACCTAGACCTATGTACGTTCGTAAAACTAGGGTTTGTCGATTTGGAGAGACAAGACCCCATTTGTATCATATTTTATTTGTGAAAATGAATGTGGCATGTGTGTTAAATTGAATTTATTAAATTGTGTAAATCCAACAAGAGACAAAATTTCATGTGTAATTTTGTAAAAGTATTTTTATTGTCTCACTTGATACATGTGTTGATTTATGTCTTGATTTTTGAATTGTCTCTTGGAGGGAGTTGCTTTAACCATAGCTTTTTCAAATAATTTAATGTGATTCTATATTTTCCTTGGGTAGAGAATATTTGGGGTGGTCAACTTAGGTTTGACCCGAAAATTAACTTCAGATGGGTTGAAAAGGGGTTAAATGGACTCCTAGGGGTAGTTTAAAGGTATTTCCTAAAGCCCATAAGGTATACCTATGAGTTAGGAGTGTTTTTAGGCATGTGCCTACTCCCATGTAACTATTTAATCATCCCCAAAAGTGGATTTTTTAAGATGTGCGAAAATTGAATTTAGAAGGCATCATCTAGGTTAGTTAACTTTCCTTTTTGATGAGAGATCCCTTTTGATCTTTTTTGGACTTTTTCCTTTTTCAATTTTAGAAACCTATGAGAACTCTCACTGAGGTTTTCTTAGGCAAGAATGTGAGATTTTGCGGGTAATCACCCACTCTCCATTTTTGGAGACAATGCAATTTTGAAAAAAACAAACAGATTTGGTATAGGAATTTGGCTAAGGGTAGAGAAGCAAGGAATTTGTGGAATTGGGCTGCTCATCCTCAACTAGATCTAGCATACCTTTGGGCAGTTTGAAGGTTGGTTTAACTTTTCCTTATGTTTATTTTATTTTGCATGTTTTTTTGGAAAGGTTGGTTGTGTGGGAAAAGTTGTTCTCTTGCATTTTCTTTTGTGAAACATATTATGTGTTATGTCTTTTCTTTCTTGTATGCATTCTGTGTTTTGGGAGTTACCAAGGCCTCCTACTCTTGGGAGAGGGGATGGTCTTGTGGGTGGTAGAAGTTTGACAGCCCTCAAGTGAGAGGCTCTCATTATAAGAGTGATCTCAAGGGATATTTATGTGACCCTTACTGCATGGCTTGTTTATGCATTTGGGGGTCATAAGGAGGGAAATATGGCATGAATGCCTTGGGGGGCATAAGGATGTGGGGTTATTATACTTATGATAAATCTTTGTTTGCCATGAGGTGGCTTTGTGTTTTTCCATACTTGCAGTCTCCTCAGGGTACTTGGTCCACTACCACCCTTGAAAAGACATCACTTTTTTTGATGCAGTGTAGCCTTGGTTGGGAATATGTTTTTGTGTATGTTTTCCCTTGTTTGTTGTGTTTGCATGTGTGTAACCTATCTAGAGCTTGGTTCTCCAAGCTCGGGGGTGTCTACTAGTTAGCCTAGGCTGGTAGTTGAGCACTCCATGGTCATAGCCTATGATTTTATTTGCAGGTTGTTTAGAAGAAAAGAAAAGGACAAGTAGAAGTTGCTGGATTTATTTGTTGCAAAAAAGATTTGGGAATGGAATAGTTATATTATAAGTTATAGAAATGTGAAAGGGAAACTATATGTTGTAATTACTTTGAAAAGAAAATGTATTTATTTTAATTGAAGTCCTCATTTAATAGAAATGAGAGACTAGTGGGGTATCTTACCCATGTTGTAATATTGACTATATTGTAAGCCAAATATGTTTAAATAAGTGCATTATTTTGTTAGATTATTATTGCAAAAAAAAAAAATGTATTACTGGAATTAAGTTCCCTATAGTTACTATTAGTAGTATGCATGTTACTTTTGAAAATAAAAAAGCTTATTTTGCATGTTAGTTCTGAAAATAAAAGAGTCAGTTTATTTCCTATGCTTATCTCTAAAGTTAAATTTAAATACTATAATACTTATATAGTTGCTGTAAAGTTTATTGTATTCTTACATTTACTTATTTGCAGAAAATAAAATCTACAGATAAATAGCCTATTTGATTTAAATAATATCATATTCTATAGTTGCTGTTTAATTTCATTGAATTTTTGTCATTCATTTATTGCAGAAAATAAATCTAAATTATTTAGTCTATCTCTGATTTAAACAACAAGATTATCAGAAAAAATAATAATACATTGATCTAAATTTGAATAAATTAAATAATCTATTTCAAGGATTAAAATAATAGTGTATATTGGCATGGTAAAAATTAGCCCTAGAAATCTAGTGCATCTAAAATATATATATAATTATATATATAGATATTAATTTTTTTTTATATATATACATAGTTATATTTAATATATATATATATATATATATATATATAAAAAATTAATTTTAAAACAAAAAAAGATAAGAAAAAAAAAAAATGATGGGAGGGTTGCGGGCCGAACCCACTGTGTTAATCACAGGGGTCGGCGCAGCTGGGGGAGCCACCACAGTGGTCAGCACAGAGCCTCCCACTGTGGTTAACCACAATGGGGAGACTTCGGGCCGCCACTGTGGTTTCCCACAGTGGGCAGCGCCCGACTGCCACTGTGGGTAATGACAGTGGCATCCCCGGGGTACCCCCACCGCCACCTTAACAAAACCTTCCCCCCCCAAAAAAGACCTTCGCCGATCCTCTCCCATGGCCGCCGCTTCCCATGGAAACCTCCGCCCTGCAAAAAAATAAGAGAGAAATAAAAACCTAGCCCGGGTAGGGTTAGGGTAGAATAAAATAAAGAAGTGATTAAAAATAAATAAAATGGTTATTTTGTATAATGTGAAAACATATTTATGTGTATATATATATATGTATATATATATATATATATATATATATATATATATATATATATATATATATATATATATATATGTATATGTACATATATACATAGTGTTTAAATTATGGAAGATTAGGGCAAATTGGAGATAAAATATTTTCTGAAGTGATTATAATTAATATGTTTTAATAAACATATGAGTATAATTAAAAAAGATGTTTTAGATTAAAATACTTATGAAGTTTAATCTTTTAGGAAATTTAATTCTATTGTAAATTATTTGACTATAGGGAATAATTTTAGCCCACCTACATATAGATTTATGAGATTAAACTTTATAGGACATATGTCATTATGAATTTAATTGACCCTTTAGTCGATTTAATTTAAGTACATTTTAATTATTGATTAAAATAAATTCTAGACATTATAAACTAAGTGCTAGGATTAATTTATTTAGCTCCTAAAAACAATTAATGGTTATTGGAGATTAATTTTATCTACGCCAATTAATTGACTAAATTAAATTATTGATTAAAGTTTGATGAGATAATATATAATCATTTTAGTATTCCGCATTTAAGTTAAATATTATTTTCGCTTACTTGAGTTAGAGGTTAAAGTTAACTCAAACATAGTTAAAGACCAAACTTGAATGTGCGTCTCGTATTAGCAACATTTAATGTTATTAAGTATGTGATTTAAATTTTTTTTTTTTAATCCCGTTCATGCCCTAAAGGTTGGGCATGACAAAGAGTTCTTGAGCACCTGCAGAGAGAAAAAGGGAATTGCTAGTTGATTGTAGATGGATTTGTGTTGCAGATCGAAAGATTGAATTGGATTCATAGATCGGAGAAGGCGAAATGGGTGTACATTTGAGATATCAACCAGAAGCCTGACCAGCACAAAGAAATTAAGGTATTCTTTTGCTAATATCTCTCAAATTGAGTTTACCCAGAATGGCATCATTGTCTAAGCAAGCAGAGAGACTTATCCTATGGAGTCTATGGAATTTGATAAAATAGTATCATACAATGCATTATCTCAAGTTCCTGATGGTGTTATAATCAAAGGTGATTTATCCAATTATATTGACTATAAAATTGAGGATTAAGGATCACTATCAATTTATTCTCAACTCAAATCTTTATGTGATAAAAGTGGGAAAATCAAACCAGAGTACATTAGGGTTTATGAAAAGGGTTTTCATAATGCGGCATATTTTCTTGAATATTTTGAAGAAGAGCATGTTAGGATAATTCTTAGTCATGTGCATGGAGAGAATATGTATCTTATAGGTCGTACACTATCATGAAGGAAGAAATTCATGCAGTGACTAATTTTTGGCAAACTGGTGAAGTTCCAAAGCTAAGGAGAATTTCAAAAGAGACCGTGATTGCACTAACTCAGATCACCTTTGACAGTCATGCATTTTTGGTCAACAACATTAAAGACTCAGCAGTTAGACTTACAACTATGGTCATTGGTTATAGGATATTTTGTTCTAGCAGGATGAACAATGTGCCATCTGTTGCTCTGCATGCAGCTTATAGGATGATTGTTGAGAATGCAGATTATGACATGCGAGGAAATAAGAAGACAATTGATGTTGAACCTACAATAAATTAAGAAAGATAGTAGTCAAATGCTCAGATTTGGTCAACTATTGATTGGTCTATTCTTCTATTTTCAGAATTTCCTACCGAGAATTGGTGATATTCAATGGTCAAAGGACATACTGGTAACAAATCAAATCAAGAACATCATTAAGGCTGTAAAGAACACATTTCCTATTGCTGTTAAAAAATATTTTAATGAGTTCCAAAAGAAGATGAGCATGAGGTTAATGCTACTTGAAGATGAGGTGAAACACTTTGCAAAAGACATCTGTTTCACAGTTACCGCAAAATTTTGTCTTATGGAGGCCGTAAAACCAAGGGAAGATGAGATGGAAGAAATGAGTTATGAAGTCAACTATGAGTTATTAATCAGATAGGCCAACAACCTTTTGGAATCTCCCAGGCATAAGAGGAAGAAAAGACTGGAAACTTACGAGGAAATAAATGCACCTGCTAAACCCAGTACTACCAAAGAGAAGAAGAAGAAAGTTGAGAAAGCACCTTCAGTGACCACTAGTACAAGGATGACAAAGTGTTCAAGTAAAAAAGGAACTGACACCCAAAGCATATGCTAAGAAGCAAACTACAATGAAGAAGAGAGGTAGGCAACTTATTCTTCAAACAAAATCTGAGGATACTGACACTGAAGAGGAAGCAAAGAAGATGAAAGCAACTAGTAAGAAAGCTAAACCAGTAGGACACACTTCAAAGCAAAGTATTCCTATTAATGCTTTATCTTACAAACCTATGACTAATTTTGAGATAACTGTAAAAACATTAGGGAGGAATAGGTTTGATAATGAGAAATAATGTTTAGATTCATTTGATGGTGATCACAAGCAACAAATTGTTCAAGAGGTAATCAACAACTCGTGTCAATACAATCGGTTACCTCAAGATATTGAAAAGGATATTTTTGATTCTTTGTATTATATACTTGTAAATAAGTGGAAAATGCCTCTTGAACAAGATCAAGAAATTATTTTTAGAATTTTCATTCAATATTTTCTTGAATTACCTAGAGATGAACTATTAGCATTGCTTGATAATTTCAAAGGACAGTTTCATTCTAAGGAAAGAAGATTGAAGTTATTGAGTGGAAAGGTTCAATCTATTGAAGTTAAAACTCATCAGATAGATAGAAATATTCAAAGGATGCATGAGCAGATGAAGTCTCATAAAACTAATCAAACAAAGACTGGAGCACAACTGCAGTTTGATGAAGAAGAGATTATTGTACCAAATAGTGTCTTACCTATTAAGCATAAGGATGGCACTACTTCTCTACTAGTTATCTTTGTAGATGATACTGATGAAATATAGGACACTATTGATACAACTGGTAATATCATTACACTAGTTATAGAGCCTTTACAACAACCGGTCATTACTATTACATTGGAAGTAGCTAAAGCACGGGTCATTGAACCTCATGTGGATATTCAAACTCCACCAGAAAAAGAACACCAAGTGGAAAATCAACTGACACCAGCTACAACAGATACATAGGAGAACCAAACAAAGGCAAAAATAGAAAAAGAGAAACCATAGAAAGAGGTTGAAGTGAAAGAAATTGAAAAGAGAAAGGAGGAAGAGAAAGAGAAAATAGAGGAGAAGATGGCTGCTGAAAAGAGAAAAGAAAAGGTAAAGAAGCAAATTGATGATGAGGATGACTCAATAGGCATCAAAGGGCCTATAGATGTAGACAATATGAGTGCATTTAAACTCATGGAGACTGCTTCTATGATGTAATCAAGAGCTCAAAAGAAAAGATTGAAAGAGCAGAGGAAAGAAGCTGAAACAATTCAAACTGCCATTGAGATTTTGTCAAGTCTTCTACCAGATAATGACAGTGGGAATTTGTCAACTCCTATCAACAAGCTTGGCTAGTTGGTTGTTGATGCTTCTGGCCAACTGAAGCCCCTTGAAGAAGAAGCTGGTCAGACTTTAGCTAAGAAGAATTATAGAAAGAAGAGAGGAGAGAAAATAAAGAAAGATATTGATACAAGGAAGATTGCTTTATCTTTGAATAAAGATCATTTAAAGACTACTATTGAAACTAGAGGAAGGATACTAGCCTATACATTTAACATTTCATTTTTCTATACTAAATTGAAGAAGAGGCGAGAAGATACAGAATAGGAACTGGAAAGGATATGTACAACCTACATACCTGTACATGATTCAACCTTAGCATTTGGCAAATCAATTGATGACTTGCAACATTGGTTAGATATTTATGATTGTGAACAAACTAAGAGACTTTCATCCTTGAAATAACTGAAGAACCAGTTGAGACCTAAAGTGGACATCTTACAACGGGCATACAAAGATGCAAAAGTGGTTTTGGTAACTCTAGAGATGAGCACAATGGATGCAATGGAATAATTTATTGCACAAGTTATGACAACCATTGAGATCACTGAAACATTATTAGAAATATGAGATAATGATTTTACTTAGATTAAGATTATTTTTAGTGACATTTTCTTGAAAATTGCAGTGAACACTCCTTGAAAAACTCTTATATTTTTGTATATGTAGTTTTTGATGCAAGTTTTGATATAATATATATGAATTTTACTTATCAATTTGGCATTTTTTTCAAAGGAGAAGTAGAAATATGTATTTGTTGTGAAAATTTTGTATCTATTGTTAAGGGGGAGTAGAAATATATTTGTACAATTTTTTGTAAGCACACTTAGTTGTGAAGCTATAAAATTTTGTAAGTGTTGCTATCAATGCCAAAGGGGGAGATTATTAGTTTGATGATGATTCTTGTAATAGATGAATTCATGTATTGTCATTGGTGGCATATGTGTATACACATATATGTTCACATTGTCATAGTCATCTTAGTTAAGACAAACTGATATTACTCCTAAGTCTTTGTATTGCAAAATTGATATTATATGCATAAAGAAGTTCAGTATGTTTTGAAGGTGTCTAACTGGTAATGTAGACAACTGGTATATGCAGGAACAACATGACATCAACTTGGAGATTCAACGAAGATCAACAAGGAAGAAAATGGAGGACAATCGGTCTATGAGTTGGAAGAGGTTAACTCTTAACTGGTATCGGTGTTCCAATCAGTTTCACTGATTGTGTGATGATTTATCCCCGATCATGATGAGTTATCCCTAATCGATAGATTTGGCGGAAACCTGTGATGTGTTATGTTAAATTGTCTAGATACATTGCACCTAGGAAATTGTGATAAGATTCCTGAGCCGACATGAAATCTAATGTCTTTATAATGATATTGTAATGAGCTATTTTCATGATGCTAGATAGAAGTGTTAAATTAGTACGATTTACTAAAGGCATTGTAGAGTATGTTGGGGATGCAATTTTGAATGAGCAGAATAGGATCTATTCAAGCAAGTTGTGCTACTTCTAGATCAAACCACCTATTGTTTTATAATCACTACAATAGTCAAACCCCCTAACTGGGTAAGCCCTAACAAGCTTCATTGTACAAATCCTCTAGCTAGGTGACCCATTAGTTTGCATTTGAATTCCTCTACTGAGGTTACTCCTAACAGGGCTTTGGGATCTTTAAGTGGATTTGCTCCTAGCATAGCACTTTTGTAGACCTTAACCGGTCAATTACCTATTATCGTAGATAGTTAACTTATGAGTCCCATCTCACCGTGGTTTTTCCCAATTAGGTTTTCCATGTATAAACACTTGTATTATGGTGGATGTTTTACTTGTTGTGGATGCTTTAATATCATTTTGTATTGCATGCATATTATTTAGTAAGCTAGTTAACTGTCTTTACCGGTCTATATTTTAAAGTGGTATTGTTTTTTCTGTCACTGATTCACCCCCCTCTCAGTGCTTTATAAGTCTATCATTCATTTTTTCCAACAAAATAAGTATCATACCTTTGAATCTCAAGATCTAGAGGGCACTCCAACTATTATTTTTCCATAATCTAAAACTAATTTATATTGGTGTGAGAAATCTCCAATGAAGAAGCATGGAAGGCAAGTGAATGGAAGATAAAAGGATGTATTCTTTTTACCTCATTCATCTTGTCAATTAACTACCAATAAGACTTAAATCTTGGATGTTAGGTTTTTCTTTCTATTGTTGTTTTTATCCCTGTCACATAGCTTAGTCACTTGGTAAAAGAAACATTGGTTGAAGTTTGAAAAAATACCTAAATATTGAGGTATTGGTTGAATGTTGAAGGATCTCTTGAGAACTGAAAAAATGTGCTCACAACCGATGTATTTGAATGTGATCACCATTTATTATGGGTGAAAAGTGTGATTTTTTGTGATTTACAAATGTACAGTTTTTGTTTTTTCTTTAAGATTTTGATTGTTCCATGAGAAGGATGGAAATTGAATTTTTTGTCTCTTTACATCTTCTTTAATTATATTTAGTTAATATTTCTTCAAAGTGATATTCTTTTTTTTGTGTAAAGAGAATAATATATATTTGTTTTCAATACAAATCTAATGAATGGAGAGATGTTTTGTCTTAAATCACCTAAAGAGGAAAGCATGTGAATCCACGAGAGAAGACTAATTGTCACACCAACATAGCCCTATAAAAAGGTTGATACTCATGATAGGTTTCCCTCTCTCTTCCTTTTCCTGTAAAGGGATAGGTGTCATAGCAGAGTAAAGCATTGTGTTGGCACAAAGGTTAGGAAAAGGTGTGATAGATATATTGTTTAGAGATAAAATAGCATTGTTAGACAACACCAATAAATGCTATTATTGGTCGGTTTGGTTGTTGGCCAATTGTTGTAAAACTTTAGGTTTCAGGTCCTTGTAAAACCTGTTTATCTTTATCAAAAGAAAATGCTGTTGTTAGCCAATTGATTATATTGGATGATAAAATTATAAATAAAGATTATTGTTTTTTATCAATTATAGAGATGGTTCATATAATGTTGGTATACCCATATTTGATATAATTCAATTCTATAAGGTAGATGTTTCTACTATTGGTTTAGGAATACAAGCATCAATTGCATTCATAGTCTTGGTGACAACAATTAGGGAAAAATAACTTTTTATTCAAACTATAATAATTGGGTCTATCATTCCAACACCTAATGAGACCTCAAAAGACTCATAAAACACATCAAATGGATAAACTATAAAAGAGGTCAATTTAGAGCTTGGTGGCACTAGAGGATGGAATAATTTCCATCGTCTAAAGTTAGCTTCTCACTTTGAGAAGGTTCTTTGCATGAGAAGAATTTTTGTCTTTGGTTTATTATTTTATTTTTATTTATTTTTTAGGTGTTGATGGATTCAAAAAATATTGTGAAGTTTGATTTTGGATAAAGGTAAGGGATTTTGTGTAGAGATCAATATGAATTATTTCCCAACAATTTTGAGTTTTCAATTGAGAATTATTCCTTTATAAAGGTCATTAGGCAATTTGACAGAGCTCTATCATAGCTCAATATAGAATTTTGTCTAATAATTCAATATATATGATTTGAGAGTTTATGATTGAGAATTCAAATATTTCAACTTAGGGCTATACCCTTTCAAGGGCCACAAGGAAGCTTGATGGAGCTCTGCTTGATTTGAGATTTGTTTCTTCAAACAAAAATCATCTGGAAATGGTGTATTCATTTCATACAAATAACTTTCATTGTCTAAGCCTTAAGGGAGAACCCCATGGGTAGGTGAAATTTGAGTTGCTAGGGTACTTTTTTAAGAACAAAGTAATAAAGGGGAGAATGTTAGTGTAAATATTTTGATTAATAAAAGCGGGATAGGATCGCACCATTACATATCTACATAGTGATACCTAGGGCACATGAGGGATGCAAAGCCAACCAAGAAACCCCCCACTAACATAGACCCAAAAAACCCAATAGGGAAACCCAAAAGCTAGCAGAGAAACTAGAAAACTTACAGAAATAAAAAACCAACACAACCACCCAAGAAAGGCACAAAGAGATGGCTAATTATATGGAGGAATTTTTGTCCTGCCAATACTGGCATAAACTTAGCACTTTATCATAGTGAAACCTTTTTGCAAGACCCAATTATAGAGCCGGGAGACACCAAGGAATAATTAGGGGTGGCTTTAATCCAGGGACTCTATGGAGCCTAAACCCACAATTAGGGCCTTAGTATGTTTTTATTTCTTCTCCATTTTCCTTTTCAAATCAGCCTGTATGGTCTCGATTATTGAATTAATCAGAATATTGAGAGGAGAAATGAATCAATATTCCCCTTCAAAAGGATTAAATACTGAACTTCTAAAACTTAACTTATTATCAATTAACTTCATCCCAAAAGAAATGTATGCAACATAACTAAAATAGAAGAAATGAACAACCATAAGAGAGTCACTAGATTTGTATATGTAGAAAACTTAAATGGGAAAAATCACAAAGAGGGTTAATTCTCAAGAAAATATAACTAGTTATTTGAAGATTACAAGTCCCATTGCTCAGAATACAATGGCTTACTGTTAGAAAGCTCACTGCTAGGAAATATAAACAATAAGGAACTAACAAAATTGCATCTACACATGCATGGGATTTGTTCTTGATAAGATTAGACATCCAAACAACTACTTGTAGAAGACCCTATCAAGAATCTCTGCAACTCTTACTCAATCTATCTTCTCTAATCATTTTTGCATCAATTATTCCTTTCTCCTTCAACACATGAACACACAAACATTTGCACTTACACTTCCACACACTCATTCACTTCACTTGATATCTTCAACTTATACCGCAATCAAATTAGATCATAACATATATATGTTACCCATATATGCATCGAGTCGGTCTTAAGAACACTTTTTCAAAGAATAATTCTTCAATAATATTCTACATGATTTCCTTCAAAAATATTCTTATGGTCAAATTACACGTGACATGCACCAAAAATTAAAAAAATAAGAACAAAAATATTCAAGGTCGGGTAGACTTAGAATAAATATATCCTTGAACTTCCACAAGAACGCTTCCAAAGAAGAAAAACATAATCTAACTTGACATAGAGAAATTAAGATCATGAACAATGTATTTCCAAAATATCATCACAAGAATCCAAAATATGGAGGAATATAGAGAACTGCAATCACTGCCAAACACAATCAATATTGAATACACTTCTGGAGCACAAATTTCAGAGCACCAAATCAATTGCTACAACCAACACCAAAACTTAGACAATATTTACATACTCACAACATAGATTTATGGAGAAACATACTTCTGGAAAACACATTTGCAATATCTGCAATGATTGCAACACATCTAGGACCTGACATATCAATAATGTTATTCACCATCATGCATACATATCTATTTTTCATTTTTCTACATCGTACATATATATCACTACTTTACAACACTTATGCATACTACTCTACAACTAACTTGCTATATCTATACCAATTTAGATCACTAGGTTTGACATCAATGACAACCAAACATATATTTCTAACACCAATAGCCTATAAAGAGGCTTTATGCATGTTGACCGCATTCTTGTAGGCCTTATTGGCCTCCTTGATTTTCATTTTAAGGGCCTCCTAGGAGCATTTAATTTCTTCAAGATTCATTTTAGTCCTAGTCATCTTGAAATTGGCATCCATGTCTTCAATGCTCCCTTTCACCTTGTCCCACTTCTCCATAAGGCCAACAAATTTATTAGAAGACCTCCAAACTCTTTCATCACCAATATCCTTAGGCATGGTATTAGCCCTAGCTTCTACCTCTCCAACCACCTCCAACCTATTAATTTTCCTTATTGCCACTTTCATCTACCCAAAAAGCCTGTTTAACAAATCTTCTCATCTTTGTACATCATCATGAATGTTTTTCATAATCTTCATGAGGACCGTAATCAAGATCAATGGATTAGTATTAGAGGAGGGGAGAGGGTTTGTGGGAGGAGGGCAAGGGTTAATATCTTCATTAACACTAGTGTAAAGGGATCAATTTGAGCTTGTAGTTTCAAAAGAATGATTTATAAAATGAAATAGAGTCAGAATTTGAGTCCTCAATGATTTCAATAGCCTTGTGTTCCGCAATCTAGGTTTCGTCAATAAGATCATTTTTAGAGGCAACAATGGCTTTAACTTTAGCCATCTTTGTGGGCTTATTTCTAGTGGGCATTTTATGGCTCAAGTGACACACATCAATAGAGTTGGATGGGGTGACAATAAGATCAACATATAAGATGGGGTCGAAGGTAAACCCGATTTGAATAGTGAGGATCCCACTTGAGGGGGTTTGGGCCAAATGGAAATTATACAGCCTATAAATAAGACCTTGATGAAGGGGGATTTACCCTTGATAATAACACTAGAAATAGATTGAGACGAGGAAGATAATCTAACCCAACGTGGAAAGTTCATTCTTACCCTGGGGCACATGTGGTTTATCTTAAGGAAGAGATGAAGGTGAAATCTCCTCTTATTGCCATCTAGGGTGAAATATTTCATGAAGAGAAGGGTATCCTCCTTCTAGATACTAGGGAACTCTTCTCTATAGTAGCTAATTTGGAGTTTAGAGACCCCTTCACTAGGTTCAAATAAGCAATCAAAATATTCATTATAATTCCCCTTAGGTTTCTTGAGGAAAGAAACCCATCCAGGGCCAAGCCAATTAATTTTGCAATGGTCTCCTCAAAAACCACAAAGGTAACACTCCCAATCTTAACAATGCCATTATCCCAAGCATGAACAAGGGCCATAGATAGTTTGGGATCATAGTGATTCATTCTCTTCACATGAGAGTCCAAATTTCCTCGAACCACCTTTCTCCAGAGTTCACCATTGTTTCTGAACTTACAACATTCTTCTGGTTCCATTTGGTCCAAATCTCCTCCCATCCTTGCAACCCGAGAAGCCAAATTGAGAAATAGATAGATTTGAAAGAACCAATGATGCGTACCAAGAAATTTCATTTCTCACCACCTTATCCAGCAAGGATAGGAGAAGGCAAGAAGAGAAAATACTAAAAAGGTAATCATGGGATTACAAATCATTAATGTGTATGTCATTCAAAATTATAGCACAAGCCACATTGTGGACTTCATGAAAGTGGGACCAAACATTCAAATTATTAACCATCACTCCAAGCCTGACCAACTTGTTAATGTTAGCATAAATGTTATATTACATTGTTAATTATAATATACTTCTTTATGTTTCCTTTAGCATGTTCACTCTTTGAATTGATTTTTTAAATGAGCTACATATGCTATATTCTATTTCTTATATAATTCTTTGTAAAATCTGGCTATTTTTTAATTTATTAATTTTAATAGTTATTATTTAGGAATTATCTCTCATATTCTCATGTGCATTCTTAATTAAGAGATTGTTGGAATTTGTAAAATTATCTCCAATGAAGAAGAATAGGTTGACAATTTTGAAGAATATGAATACCATCATCAAGCCTTCCAAATGAATAGAACCAATATTTGTAAATATACATCTCTCTCTCTCTCTCTCACACACACACACACACACACACACACACACACACACACACATTTATAAATACATTTGTGATCACATATTGAATTTAGAAGTGAGCGAGATTATGAAATATGTTCTCTAATACAACTTCTACTTACTAAGCATATTGGAAAGAACCCATATAAATATGTTCTCTAATATGTTCTCTAATCCAAATAACACAAATGCTTTTATTAATCCAACCCATTTTTTATGGAAACAACATATCTTCTTGTATTGATCTTTCTTCCATAAAGAAGATAAAAATATACATATGGAATATCTATATATTTCTAGTAAAGAGAAACATGATATTTTGCATGTTTGATGATGTCGATGATAAAGATTCACCTGATAATAAGTTCATCTCTATATTGCTAAGTTTTTTTCAATGATAATGAAATTATTTCGGGGTTGGATGTTAGTTGTACATGATCACTTGTCTTAGAAATGTAAAAAAATTGAAGTTTATAGATAAGTAGGTCCAAAACAAAGAAAATGAGGGGTGTGAAATTATTTCTATATGTAAAACTAGATGTACCACTATAAATCTTATATTTTTTTGTATCTCTAATTTTTGTCTCTTTATTCTTAAATCTTTATTCTTGAATCTAATTTTGTATTTTCTCCATTATTCAATAACGCTACCCATAGCAAATTTTATTTGCATGCAATTCGACTATTTATCCATAGTTGCATGTTTTGTCTCAACACAACTTTGTTAGAGTTGGTTCAACTATATTTCCAGAGTTGCATGTTTTATCTCAACACAACTTTATTAGGGTTGGTCGGACTTTGTGATGATGAAGAGTAGTGGAGGTAATGGCCATTTGATGCACACTACTATGTGTATCCATTGTTGTCCTTTCTAGAGATATAGTCACAACCATTGCTATTTTTTCATGGTATTATAAAAATGTAGTTCTTGGTTTTAATTGTATGTTCTTTGCTTAATTTATCTATAAACATTTAATTTTTTTTAAGCTATAAGAGAAGAGTTGGGGATTGTATTGGGATAAAATTAAAATGCAGTTCTTGGTTTTAATTGTATGTTCTTTCTTGGATTGTTCATAATGGGAAAAAGGTTAGATTTTGGGATGAAATGTGGAATGGTCATACTCCCTTACAGAATATAAGGGACTGGTCCCCTTTGATATCTATCCTTTCTTCCCTTTGAGGGGTATTTGTGGTAGATTACTTTGAGGTAATTCATAATGGTGATTTGAAATTGGCAAAATGGAAATCCATTGATTTCTTGGATGTTGAGAATGATCTCAAGCTATATTTTGCAAAGGTTTTGGGAGCAAGAACGACTATCCTATCTGAATCTGAAGATGAACTTGTATGGACTAGGAACATCTTGGGCAAATATACGGTTAAGGATGGATATAACTCTCTTGTGTCAGCCAAAAACTCTTCCTCTTGGCCACATAAGCTTTTTTGGCATTCGGCTTGTCTTTCAAAAGTTGGTTCTTTCGCCTGGTTAGTAGTCCAGGATAGGGTACTTATAGGCATGCACTTGGATAGACTTGGTATCACTATTGTTTTTTCTTGTGTGTTATGCAAAAAAAAATTGGAAACCTCCTCTCATCTCTTCCTTCACTGTGATTTTGCATTTCAATGCTGGCAGTGGCTTTTTGGTAAATTGAACCTATCTTTTGTAATAGGGAAAGATCTTATTTCATACTTCAGAGCCTAGCCTCTTCTGTTTGCTTCATCCTTCTATGCTTGTCTTTGGATCACTTCCCCTTCCATATTAATATGGAACATTTGGCTAGAAAGGAATAATAGGATCTTTAAAAAGAATAGCTCTTCTCTTGAGGAGGTTTTACTAAAAATTGAATCCTCTATTTCAGAAGTTGTCTTGTCTTATATCTTTAAGAACCTTGAAAATATCTCTTCTTTTTCGCGCTGGGACAGTAGGGTGACTAGGGTCTAGAAGCTATTATCTATCTTACCTTCTCATGGTTCCATTTTGAGAAATAGTAATGCTTTAACCAAAAGACATTTATCTATTTGGAAGCCCCCTCCTAATACACATTTTAACCTAAATTTTGATGGTGCTTCTCGTGGAAATCCTAGTTTGGTAGGGGTAGGTATCATGATTTTTGATCATCATGTGAATATTGTCCAGGCTAGATGTCATGTTGTTGGGTATAAGTCCAATAATTTCATAGAATTTAAGGCCCTGTCACTAGGCTTGGACATGGCTATATCCTTGGGCATCAAGGATCTTGTAATTGAAGGGGATTCGATGGTAACCATCCAATGTGTTATGAAGAAGAAATATAATTGTTGGAAATTACAATATGTTCTGGAGTTAATTTTACAACAGTTGGCTTTCTTTGATTCCTTTTTGATCACCCATTGCTTCAGAGAAATTAATATAATAGCGGATTTTTTGGCAAACTTAGCCATTGACACTAGTGCAAAATTTCAGGATATAAGTATGGATGAGTTCCCACCTTCCCTTCTGAAACATTTGCATTAAATCTTCTTGGCTTTTCTTAAATATGTTCTCATAAAAAATCTTTCAGTGCCCTTATGCCTTAAGAAGGTAGCATGTTTGGGGTTTATGCGCAGGTGGTAAGCATGCTTAGTAGGCAATTCCTAGTTGGCTATTGAGTATGCTTATGATCTATCATAAGCAGCAAGGGTGGTACCTGTTATGGTATTAAGGTCGCACCTTGTCAGTAGATTGGTTTTGAGGTTATGATTTGGTATTTTTGATATGCTTTATCCTCGCTCGTGTGTTTTAAAGACTTTATTGTTTTATGATATATGAAGGGAATGTGTTTCAGTTGTAATCATTCACAGTTTTTTATGAAGCTATTATGATAAGGAGTGTGTAGCTTGTTATGTGGCACCGGTTGGGATATGAAGTATTGGTTTCAGCTACCACCCTCGTGCGAAGTCCATTATTTATGGTTTATCTTGTATGAGCTTTAATCTTTCTTTAGTTGGCTTTATTTATAATTATGAAGTACCATGATTATCTTGGTTCATGTTTTTGGTGGCGACTGGTCTTTAAAAGCCGATTTCGTTCTCAATACAACAGTAAATACTTGGATTATTCTTGTTCGAGCTCTGTTTCATATGTCGAGTGCTTTTTCTCTTTCAAGATATAGGGTCATTGTCGAATGCCCGATTGAGAGGGAAAATGAGGCTCCCAGTAATAATTCTAAAATGCTTGGGGAAGTGTTCTGTTTGCTTACTCCTTAGGTGGATTTTGAGGTTCGCAGGTTGCTGGGATCTCTCTGGTTGCAGTTTGGTCTTTCCTTTTCTGGCTCTGAGATTTTGTCTCAATTTCTTACTGTTTGCTATGACATTTTGCTTGATAAGGATTTACTCCATCTCTTGGTTCATACGTTTATCTCTCCCTTGATTTTCTCCTGGGAGCTTGTTAGTTCTGTATTGGATAATTATCATTTTGAGCTGGGCTCTTTTATTACAGGGGTTTTCTTCCTCGCTTTGATCTGCTGGATAATGAGAATTGTAGAGTTTTATTGTTTGAGTTAAGAATGGGTTAAGAATGGGGTTATTATGTGATAGATTGGGGGACACATTGCATGCTTTTGAATCCTTACTAGAATCGGTTCCCTCACAGTTTGTGGATAAAGCCTTAGTGGTGCTTATGGGTTTACATTCTCTGCTCCCTTTTGGTTTTTTGGCCTTAGCTCCTCTACGGTTAGAATCTCCCTTGTAGAGCATTCCTCCTTTGATCATGGATAGAGAGCCCCCTATTGAGAGCTCAAGTTATTGGTTTCAGAACTAATTATGTGTGCAAATATGTTGATGTCTTTTTGATGCAGGGTTCTGATCAGTTGATATATCTTCATGGCAAGCATGGGAAGCCTTGTGGCTAGGTACCTCCTCTACAGATTACTCCTCATAATTTTTTGGATAATGATATGTACATCTTTGATAAGCCATGTAATGGGAGGGTCATCAATATCAAATATGTAACTGGGTTTATGGGATTTTTTGGATAATGAAATGTATATCTTTGAAAGCTATGTAATGGGAGGGTGATCAAAATCAGATATGTAATTGGGTATATGGGGTTTTAAATTTATTTTTTGGGCCACAACCGAAGGTTTTCTTGTGGGTTCTTTCCTGCCAGTATGCCCTTTGAACCCGTTTGTATTTTCAAAATTCAAAATTAATAAAATATAAGTTTAGTGGCTTGCCCACTTTTATCAAAAAAAAAAAATTATATATTTTAGAAAAATCCGTCTTTCAATAATAAATTTTTTGTTCACACGATACTTTCTATTTCTTTTGGTTGGTTATAAATATGGTAATGGATGACATAGTAGTATGTCTTGCTCTTTGACTAAAATTGAATTTTTATTTTTTGACATTTGTAGTAACTAAATTGTTAAAAATTTGAAAAGGACATGAACTAGTGATTTTAGTGATTTTTTCTATTTATTACCAATATATTATTTTTAAATTTTTAGGAAATAGTTTGCTTTTCTTTGTGTAATTTTAAATAACATATATTTTATAGTTAACATTTTTAAAAAAGTGACTTATTTTGGTGAAACATAGTTTTATTTGTAAGAAAGATAAAATTAAAAAATATTTAAATATACTCATTGGAAATCTTACTTTGAGTGCTATGATCTTGACAATTATCTTTTTCTATTCATTCCATTTATTGGTCTAGCCTAAAGTTTGAAAGTGAAAAAATTGAGGCCTATGGTGGAAAGGTCACTTTTAGAGCCTTCATTCAAAGGTATTTAAAGATATTCATTCAACGGTTTTTTCATTTCTACAAAACATTGAAAAAAAAACCTTCAAACTAAATAATTTTCAAAAATGAGAAAAAAACAAATCTTCATTCAAACATCACTATCATACTTGCAGCCTCAATAACTATGGGCTAATGTTCATCCTAGTGCTCCTATATTGATACAAAGATTCTATGGGCTTTACACCTATCAACAACCGTATGCTCAAAAGAACCAACATACTATCCTACTACTCTAAAACCCTTTGGCCACTTCCTATTTATGTGCCCTACACTACCACACACATAGAAAGTGAATCTTATTTGTACCTATCTCATATAAGTGGAGAGATTGAAAATTGAGTCATTTTAAAGTATAATCAAACCCTTCAAGGATTTAGACTTTAACCCTCAAGTAAGCCCTTAGGTAAGTATGACATTCAAGTTCACTTACTAATTAACGAATGTGTGTTTTAACTAAATACATAAATTATCTAAATATCGTGAGCTGCAAAAATTGAAAGCATAAATAATGGAGGTCTCTTGGGTATCTTGACAAGCTATCTATCTAGAATAAATGTGTGGCTTGTAGATAATAGCATGGTATGCTAGTGTTCTATATGAACTAGATAATAGAAGTTGGCACAAAGAAACATAGAATATTTTTGTACAATGTTTATGATACTAAAGGATGTGAAATATGTCTACATGACAAGTATAAAATGACTAGAATAGAATTATTAAATGAACTAAAATGATTTTAATGACAAAGGAGAGTTCATAATATCATCAAAGACAACCAACATGATCAAAGAATCTCTTCAAATAGGTCATTCATGTATACCTACAAAAGACCAAAAAGAGGGTTTGGGTAGCTGTATAGGAGTTTTCTTTAGTCAAACCCCAATTATGGTGTTCCCGCCTGATTTGAATTATGGCTTCAGTGTACAATACTTGGTGTGAACCTGCGGTATTTTCAATTTTCTTTAAAAGAATAGAACTAATTCAAAATTATAGCAACCCAAAAAGTGATTCATTCCTTTCTAAAAATCAATTTTATACAAAATTTCAACTTCCTGTAGTCATAACAGGCCTTTGGAATGCATGATTGCTCAACTCCCAAATTCTGAAAATTAAACTAGACACATACATTAGGATACCTATCCCAAAATGACAACCCACTACTGGACACCGACATCAGAATAGAAATACTGACCCGAGGTCCTGAACACCCATCAGAGTAGCTAACATAGGCAGTGTAACCACTTTATGCAAACCCAATAGAGAAAACTACCCCCATGACACTTTATCAGAATAACTATACTAATGAAAAAATTGACACCTTGGGACGTCTATCGACATAGCCATCAATAGTTGGCTTAACAACATTTTCCAAACATGATAGAGAAATCTATCCTGATGACACTTTATTGTGATAACTATCTCGATGACAAACTTGACACTTTTTACAATGGAGACATCTTATTGGGATAGATATCTCGATGAAAACATAGACAATAGAGACATCTTATATGTATAGCTATCCCGATGATAATATTGATAATGAAGACATCTTATCAGTATAGCTATCCCAATGACAACATTGACAATTTGTTTACAACAATAACTCTTTATCAGGTTAATTATTCTGATGACAATAGAATGACTCCAAATTTGATATTTTTGAAATTATTTCCTGATCATTCCTCCCCCCTTGAAAATAAATGGGACCCATTGCATCGATAGTCTGTAGAAGATGAGGAAAACAAAGCTAAATATGATCTTGAGTAAGCCATTTACCCTACTAAAGGAAACTGAACTACTTGAACCACTCTGTACAAATAAATTTATTGTTTCAATTTTTTCACCATGGTGTCCTTAACCTAATCACATCATCCTGGAGCAACTACTTCTGGATTTAGTTCTGTATTATTAATTATTTCTGCAACATCAACAACATCCAATAGTGGAGGAAAATACGGTTTCAATATTTCTACATTGAAGACTAGATGAAGACCCAAGAACGGAGGTAAATTGAGCTCAAATGAATTATCACCAACTTGCTTGATGATTGTATATGGGCCATAACTTAGATGATGAAGCTTTATGTTAGCACCTTGCAATCTCTCTTTTTGAATATGCAACCATACCTTATCCCCAACTTGAAAATTATGGGGAGTGCGATGCTCATCATGCCTTTCCTTATATTTTTTATTTGTGTGTTCTAATATTTCATGAACCTATTGTTGCAGATGATGAATTATACCAATAAACCGTGTTGCCTTGTCTTCCTCATTATCAACACTTGGGAATAAATTAATTTGAATATGTGGTATAGAAACATCCATGGGCGCTAATGGTTGATAAACAAGACAAACTTCAAAGGGTCTATGACCCGTCGAACTATGAATTGCCCTGTTGTAGCTATGCTAAACATATGTAAGACTTTCATTGCATGTGTGGGGATGCTTTGAGTGATACATGCATAGAATTAGGATGATCATCTGATTGATTACTTCTGTTTGGCCATCAGTTTGAGGATGGAAAGTGGTAGAATTTGTTAACTTTGTTTCCGTCTTCTCCCAAAGTGAAGACCAAAACTTACTAAGAAATATGCTATCCCTATCTGAAATAATATTGTTTGGAAGACCAAAATGAACCCATATGTTTTCAAATAAAAGCTTTATAGTGTCCTTTGCAGATATTGTCTTTTTACAAGCCACTATTATTGTCATTTTTTAAAACCTATTGACCACAACATATACACAATCATGCCATCTTTTGGTGGCAGGGAGACAAGACATAAAATCCATAGAAACTGAATGCCAAGGTTTTTTCAGAACATGAAGTGGCATATATAAACCTAGTTTAAGATTAGTAGACTTTGCAATAGCACATGTTGTACAAGCCTGAATATATGAAATTACATCACTCCTCAATTTTGGCCAAGAAAAATGTTTCAAGAGTATAGCAATAGTCTTACCTATTCCAAATTGACCAAAAACCTTGCTATAATGAGCTTCCCATATCAACCTCTTGCGCTTTGCCTTGGGCAGACAGATTTGGCCAAGGTGGCAAAGCATACCATCATGCAAATAGAAATCATTCACATGGTTTCCCTTTACCAACTAATTGTAAACATCTACAAACTCACTATCATTGTCGTACAGGTGAGTCCAGGTTTCAATTTGATGACCACATGATTCCAGTACCATACTTATAGTTGCAATTGGAGACCTACTCAGACAATTTGCTACTTTGTTAGTGCTTCCCTTCATATGATGAATATTGAGATGAAATTATTGAATATAGGCTGACCATGTTTGGTGTCTATCATTTTGCAACTTCCCTTGTGTTTGCAAGAATTGAAGAGGTTTGTGATATGTGCAAATGATAGTCTCCTTACCCAAATATAATGCTTCCACTAATTACAAGCTTGAACAATGACATATAGTTCCTTGTCATAAGTGGGATACTTGTGTACCAGAAATAGTTTCACTATGATATGCAACTAGATGACCATGTTGCATGAGAATTTCTCCTAGAGCATATTCAAATGCATCGGTTTGTATCTCAAATGACTGTTGTAGATTAGGAAGAGATAAAACTAGTGCAGAACATAACCTTTGTTTTAACTCCTTGAATGCTTATTTTTGTGCACTTATCCACTTGAACTTCACTTTCACTCATCCTCGCAATGACTGATTTAAGGCCCAAGATAAATATGAAAATCTCAGCACAAACCTGCGATAAAATTTTTGCCAGCCCAAGGAAACTATGTAAATTTGTAAGGTTTTTAGGAGAGGGCCAATCCTTGATTACTTGTATTTTGTCAAGATTAACATGAACACCCTCACTATCAATAACGCACCCCAAATATCTAATATTTTTCATACCAAATGAACACTTTTCTTTATTTGCATATAATCCACGATCTTGCAAAGTTGAGAAGACTTACTCCACATGTTGTAGATGCTCCTCCCAAGTCTTGCTGAAGATAAGTATATCATCCAAGTACACTTCTACAAAGGAATCAGTGAATGGTCTAAGTACACCATTCATCATTGTCATGAATTTAGCTAGAGCATTCATTAGAGCAAAGGGAATTACTAGCCATTCAAACAAACCTTCCTTAGATTTAAAAGTTGTCTTCCACACATTTTTTGGGTCAATTGATATTTGATGGTATGTAGATTTCAGATCAATTTTAGTGAAGAACTTGGTCCCCCTAAGCTGGTCTAAAAGGTCATCTATCTGAGGGATTGGGTAACTATTTTTTACTATAATTTTATTCAATGCTCGATAATCAATACAAAGCCACCACATCCCATCCTTTTTCTTTTCTAAAAAAATTGGGCTACCACAAGGTGATGCTCTTGGGCAAATATGTCCCTTTTGAATCAATTCCTGTATTTGCCTTTTAGTCTCATCATTTTATAATGCTGACCTATGGTACACTAGTTCATGATGCAATGGAGTTACTGGTATCAAATCAATAGAATGTTTAACATGACAGTGTGAGGGTACCCCAGTTGGTAATTTAAATAAATTATGATATTTTGCCACTATCTGATCCATTGATCTTTGTTTTTGTGTAGACGTATTCATAGTGGTATGGGAATTATATACCAATTTTCTTTCTCCCTCAGGGAGAATTATCAACAACAAAAATGTTCGGGTTTGAGCAATCAACCTTCTACACTTCTTAGCACTAATTAAAGATGTAGTGTGTGCAGGACTTATGTCTAGTATTCTATACTTTTGTCTATACAATTTGATTGTCACACTATGGGGATGAGATTCATATATGCCATAATGCTGATATATGTATGATTGTCCCAACAAAATATCACAAACATCAAGAGGGGCTACATCAAAAATAACTTCATCTTTGAATGGCTTGATAGAATATGGAAGGCAAAATTGCTGGTTCACTTGAATGTCTTGCCCTTGATTTACCCATCCCATGGAATAGTTTTATGGGTGTGCTATTGTTTTAAAATTCAACCACTTTATAGTCTCGGCCAATATTAGGTTCTTTTGGCTTCCACTATTAACAATAAAATGTATGTATTTTCGCCCAACCCGCATTTTTTAATGGAATAATCTTTCCTCATTCTCTTGAGGTAATATTTTTGTGGTAGCTACTATTGCATATGCATCAACCTTAATGACCCATTCACAGTCTTTTTCTATGCAAGTTTATGCTACCTCAGGCTTTGCTTTGTCCTCATGAGTCTCCATCATTAAATTCTTTATAGTTATATAATCTTTTGTATTATGAGAGGGGATTTTATGAGCCTCACACCACATACCTAAATCTTGTTGTATTTTCTTCACACCCCATGTCTTTTTTGTGGGTAAAGTGGAGATTGACTCTTTGGTTGTTTGTTTTCTTGTGGTTTTTCTACTTTCACCCTTCCATTTACTGGTTATGAAGTTATCCCTTACTCCTTTTTGTTTGAACTTTTCTTTGATCTTCAAAGAAAACTTGTAGGCACTAGATAAAGTCTCTGTGTTGAAAAACTCTATCTCAGTTTGGATATACCTATGAAGCCCACTTTGATATTTTAGACCTTGATATTTTTTCAAAATATTTGATGCCAAGATCTTCCAACAGAGCATGGAATGTTTTGGTATATTCTTGAATTGTTTGATACTTTTTTCTGTCGAAGTAATTGCCACTGTATATGCTTTTGTTCATATGTATCTGCAGGAAAATATTCTTCCTTTATATGTTCCATGGATTCTCATCATGTAGGTATTTGATGAAAAACAAATTTATTTCTAGTTTGTAACTCTTTAGATTATACTTTTTCTTCCCACGAATGTTTCACATGACCCTCAAATTTGAGAAGAGAAAAAGCATAAATAGATAAACTGCAGCAACAAATAGATAATAAATTGAACAAAATGACACACAACACCAACACAACACCAATATTTTTGATGTGGGAAACCCCATCAAGGGAAAAACCATGGTGGGAACCTACCTATAGTAAGATGATACTCTATAGTAGTATGTGAAAATATTACAATGGGGAATGCACATGCATTTAGGTACATTGTCTAGAGCTCACTACTCAAAAGATTTATGCACATAAGGATACAACTCTCAGGGAATTCTCACTGAATTACAAAATGAATCGGACTACAATTTGGAAGAAATGAACTATAGTAATAGCATCTCCAAATTCCTGATGACAGTTTTGGTTAAGCATAGTTGTCTGCCCTGCAACACCGATCTCACCACAACACTTTACCAAATGATATATCTTCTTTTTCGCACATATAACTCTCTCTGATAATGTAGACATAATACTAACACCTAAATTACACAAATATATCACCTATATATATCATCAACCTTGATAGCAAGGTCAGCTAAACCCTCAATTCTCATCTCATAAATACAAATAAAACATTATACGATACAAAGAACAACCACCAGACCAATATTATGATTTATTTAATATAGAATTGGCCTAATTCAAATTCACAAATGATCACATCCACTGAAAATTAAGCCTAGATCAACTTGTTGTCTTCAAAACCTGATTCCCTTCAACATCCTCAATATAATATGATTGAACTCTATGTAGAAGAGATATCAAAGGTAAGGAAATTCTCAAGACAACATATGACAAGGTTTGATTAAACCTTCTACACTTCGGACTTATTTAGAGTCTAGGTGGGTATACCTTTGTGAATTAACTTCACACTTTCAAAATAAACCCACAGCAAACTAGTCCAGAAAACTAGTGGATTTAATCACCATGAAACCAACTGAAACAAATGAATGCAAATTATACTCATATTCAGTATTGTGACCAACAAAACATGTAATAAACAACTTAAATCAATTCCAATGCCTTATCCAAGGTCACAGAGTCATCTAAATTCATACAATACTCCCCAAACAAAATATCTTTACACATCCCATTGGCTTGGCTTCTATTAATCCTTATACATGCCTAACACTTATAAGAATTTATGCATATCATATTAAACTATGATCATCAAGATTCAAAGTTCCCTAAAAAGAATTTACTGGTAGGAGTGATCCCCACATCTTTAATTTCCCTCCTAAAGAGAAAAGCTAGCGAACCCATCTACTGAAAATTGCCTTGCAACCCCATTCAAACAAAATAACCCTAGATTATTTAGAATGAAAATAGTAAACAAATTGTAAACACACTTGAAGATGACACAAAGTTTATTCAAAAGCAAATGGTCTGTATATTGATATATTCTTCAAGAAAGTACTACAGAAAATTTGGAATTTTCTCCATTACACTTAGATTTTGCAATCCCTCTCTCTCTAGTCATGGTATCCATTTATAACAAAATGGATGCACAAAGCTTCAGACTTTCCGAGGAGAGTTTGTTACAATCATTTCTTTCCAAAAGAGAAGTTACAAAGCCTTCTACAAAAATAGTTACAAGTTATTTTCGGCCTCTGCAGCTTCTTCAATAGGTTGTTTGGTTGCAACCTCTTCTACCTTTTCAGGGGCACTCTCTAACTATTCTTGATCATGGGTGGCATATTTTTTTGTCCACTCATCATACACATCATCAGTTGGCCATGAGAAATTAATCACTTTAGCCTTGGCCTTGGTCAACCTTTTCCAGGAGTTTCTCATCTTGTTGACTTCTGAATTGAGAAAACCATAATGTGACTTAATTTTTTTCTATCTCCTGTATTGTCACAACAAAGAAGGACGCATCATCTAGATCAATAATTCCTTTAATTCTTGCTGACAGTTTGGCTTCTACCCCCTTAAGCCACATTTGTTTGTCCTTCAGTTGATTTGGGCTAGCAAAAACTCCTGGGAGCAACTCAAAAACTTGATCAGCATATTCCTTTTTGCACAAGTTAACTTTCCCATCAACATTATCCACCCCTGCTGCTAATTGTACTAAATCTTTGGTGATGTCACAAGTGGATTTAATGATGGGATTGGCAGTTAATTCATCATAAGATGAACACATAAACTCTAAATCTTTCTCCCTAGGCCTCCATTTGTCAAAAATAGGTGTCAACATGGCCTTATCTCCCCTGAGTTCATTCCATATATCCAAAATTTTACCTACATTATTGTATAGCAATAAGGCATTTATGGTACCTACAAAACTAGTGACAATGGCCTTTACTCTATCCTCATACTTCTTTGCATACAGGGCTTGAGCCTATTTTAAATTCTCTAACTCTTGAGGAGTAATCTCAATCATTTGGGAGTTAGAAGGTGTTGGAGACGGTGGGAACTCAATGATAGGGCTAGTAGGTGGAGGTCTGGTAGGAGAAGAGGAGATCATCAGTGTTGAGGATTCGCCATGATGATATTGTCCTACTAGTTGCTTCTGCAATTTAGCAATGATGCTATCTCTGTTCCTTACCTCTTCTTGGGAATTAGTGTAGGCTTTTAAAATTGTTTCCAATTTAACCTGGAGATCTGCCTTTTCCTTAGCTTCCTTTTCCACTACTGCAACACTAAATTTTGTAGTTTCTAGTATAGTGCCAGTGGCTTCCACTACCCCAGTAGTTTGCACTCTCTTCACCACCATTCCTCCAAGATAACCTAACCCTAAGGTATCCTTCTTCTTCTTATTTTCATCTCTTTTTAGAGAGCACATGACTAATGCAGAATTGTCTTTATTGAAAGTGACTCCCTCCATAGGTTTAGTCTCCTTTCTTACTGCTTCCAGGACTAGAGCATCTGCTATATCCCATTCGGGGAGAATGAGTACCCCAGCCTATGCCACCATGTCTCTTCCTTGCTGAGGAGTGATGGTGTTAAATTCTTCAATCACTTCTTGCTTTATTTCTTCCTCAACCATAGCTGGGTCTTTATGAGGCTGCTCACTCTTCCTTTTGTTACACCTTGCATTGTATTTGTCAATGTTCTACTTCCACATAAATTGTATAAATGCTTCTGATGTGATAAATTTGTCATCAGCCAAGAAATCTTCACTAGCCTGTTTGATCTCAGGATCCCATTCATGGCCTTTGAATTCATTGATAGTGATATCCATTTCAGTAGCTAAGGGCTCTTCTAGCATTCCTTCCTCTACCTCATCATAAGTGTAGGCAATTTCCCCTAAACTACCTAACTGCAATTTCACCTAAACTGCCTAATTGCAATAGTTGCTCCACTGTTGCCTGTTCATCTCCTATATGGATAGGTGATTGAGATGGGGAGTACAAAGGTTCTTTAGGTTGTACCTCTTTCCCCATTCTTTGTTTCTTTGGGCTACTAGGGATGTTGATGACATCATATATCTTCCTCTTTCCCTTAGAGGTAGAGGGCTCCCCTGAAGTAGGCATAAGCACACTGTAACTAGATTTCTTATGCAACATATAGCTATTGGGAGGGATAGCTCTAGCAGATACAGACCTACTCAAAATCAGTCTTGCTTTCTCAGGGTTGTTCTTGATTACAACCTCCCTCTTTTCTTTTAGTGTTTGCATCACCTCCTCAAAACTAAGAATCAAAAACTTCAACTTCTCTGCAAAGGGGTGAAAGCTAGACAAAGGGTCATAGCTTATGTCAAAATGGTGCACCAAGTCAAAGGCCTTTTTATAAGCCACCCACTTTTCCTTTCTCAACTCTTGTTCATTTAAATCAAACTCATTTCTAATGAGGTCTCCAAGAAATTGAAATTGGTGGGGTTTAGCCTTGCATACTGCCCTCTTCCTAAACATTCCATTGAAGAAGTCTTCAGGGTCGTCACACTGGGAGACTGTAGTTGACAAAAGATAGGGCTAAAGGAAATATTCAAAACATTTCCAACCTCCTTTGGTTATCACAAATTGGTGTGCCATAGTAATTATAGGGAAAATTGTCCCCTTACCTCTGCCTGTCAATTCTGCCTCCTGCACAGCACCAATCTGCCTAAGAATCTCTACAATTCCCACTTTAAGGGAGCCCTAGTAAGGTAACAAAAATGGGGTACCTGTGAAACCATATATTTTGAAAACTATGGAAATAGGGTATAAATAGATATCACCCCAATTGTGGACAATTTTTATGTCCTCTACAAATTCTTGTGGCCTAATGAATTCCAAAAGCACCTTAGGAATTCTTGGATTCTCCGAACAAATAAGGGTTCTAATTTTTGATGCAAAACATTTGTCAAACCTTATAAAACTTGCATCTTCTCTGTCCCACGATAGCACTATGCTCCATAATTGCATTGGCATCTTTTCTCCATCCTTCTCTTTCACAAGATCCATCCCACTTGCAAAATAATCACCACCCTTGAACAAAAAAAAATGCATAAGAAGGGAATACCACCCAAAAGGCCTATCTACTTTCCCATTCTTGATCCCTATCAATCCATTATGGATAGCATCAGTTATAAATGAAGCATAATCAAAAGTTATTGCCATAGAAGGATTCAAAATCTGAGCAACCATCAGCATGTAGTGAGTAGGCATATTTGCTTCAACATTCTCCCCTAGGATTTGGCAGAGCGACCAGTATAATCCTTTAGCCCTAAGGGTAAACAAATCTAGAGAAAAGGGCTCTTCAGTGTTAGGTCCCACAATAGTCAACCCGCCTATCTTGAAAAAGAATTCTTTGAGAGGCCCACTTCTTAGGTGGTTTCTTTGCACATTATACACTTGAGCTAGTGATTTAAAATCAATAGGCTGCTGAAAATTAGTGTATTCATTTAACCCAAAGGCATTCTTGAATTCCTCATTATTAATTTCAATGAGGTTCTTCCCACTAATATCCTTAACACTTCTTGAAGTTGGGTCATAGTTATGTGCAATCTGAGTTAGAAGATCTACATAAAAGAAAACCCCGGGAACCACCAACTTTCCAACATCCAACTCCCATATATTGTTCTGAGGGGCTAGAGAATTTCTCATGTTGAATCCAACCTTGAATAATCCCAACCTAGACATCCCTATTTGAGGGTCTCTTAACCAATTTCCCTTATCATATAGACCCTCTCCTATTTTCAGGCGAGAAGCTCTTGGCACCAATTCTTTCATTTTGGAAGCCACATTAGTTGACAATGTCAACTGCTCAAGGAAATCATCACAAATGGCCCTCTTGTGGTAATTGACCTTTCCTGAGAATTCCCTCTTAGGTGCCATCTCTTTTAGGAAATTAAGAAAGCAATTTAACAATCTCCTTCAGTTGTTCTACAACAAATCAAAATCTCAATTTAAAGCACACATAGTTAAAAGTGATGGCCGAACAAGAGTATAGAAAAACCTTCTTTTACTCGAAGGAATTAGCTCTGCAACTGAAGAAGTCCGCTCTGCAACTGCTTCTTTACAAGTTCTCTATAGAATGATACCTCAATTTAATTGATATAAGATCATATATAGCGGCTTGGCTCTTAATGGCGATATTGATTCCACATGCTTGGCCATCCCTTCAGAATTGAATTCATGAAAGAATTCAAATTTTTTGCTCCAACGGGTCACAACGCCTATGCATTTTCTCTTTTCGCTATTTCGCAAAGCTTAATTTCTTGGCAAATTTACTTCATGAAATAATGCCAGCTGTCCAATCAAATGAGAGTTGATTGGTCTTTACACTAGCCTAGTACTTTTACCCTTTTCACTGGGCCTTATTTGATTTCGCCATTTCGCAAGTTTTATCCCGTGAGCACCTTACCTTTGCGAAACTACGCCAGGCATCAGATGGGACCCAAACTGCGTGGCCTTTAACTTTCACCTAGACATTCAGCCTTTTCACTAACCACGCCTTCACTTGACAGCTAAGGGGTTTTTGCTATTTTGCAGAGCTTAATCTGCAGTCAACTTTAGGCTGCGAAATAGTGCCAACCATCGGATCAAACCATAATTGATCATCCTTTAAGTGAAGACTCTTATACTGGCTTGCTTGCTCTGCTCCTCCTATGGTTACCGGATACCACATGGCACCTAACCATTTGCTCTAGGAAACTTATTAAGTTTAAATCTAAGTCAGTCGCATGTTATACCCCTTTTTAAAACTGCAGGTTACACCTTGGCACCTTCAATCTCTATGGAATCCACGTGCTCATTTACATGTCACCGTTTAGCCCGACATCAAGATGAATCTCCTTTACGTTCACCATTTCACTAAGCATATCCTTCAGGCATCTTACAAGCGCGAAATATCACCAACCGTTAGATCAAATGAGAGTTGACTGACCTTTACACTTCATGTTCTCTTTGCCTTTAAGAATGAAAAACCTTTTCACCATTTCGCAGCCTCTAATATTCATGCATCTTCAATCTGTGAAACTACACAGGCCGTCGACCTTCATCTAACTTGCTCATCGGTTAGCCTGCTGTATTGTCGCCATTTTCATTTCGCCATTTTGCAGGGCTTAAAACGTGAGCACTTCACCTTCACAAAATAACGCGGGCTGTCCGATCAAATCAGACTTGATCAATATTTACATTCTGAACTAATTCCGATGAACATGGGCCCTCTGACTCAACTCCAAATAGCTAGCATCTAGTCATTTTCCAAGCTGACATGTCAGTCTTTCATTTTCTAAGAGAAAAAACATTAGGTTTCTTTGCATTTTTGCCACTTGTATCTGTCAGAACACCTTTTACCCTATGGCATGACTCACTTCTGGGACCCGCCTTCTTTTAAACTCTTGGATGTTCCTTGCTGACTATTGCATTTTCTGCCACATGCCATCATCTTACTCGCCTTCTAGACTAGCCGGACTATCTGCTTGGAATGCCACATCATTTTGCCATTTCGCAGAGTTTAACTATCGAGCCCTTTTATCTTGCAAAATAGCACAAACCATCGGATCAAAATGAAGATGATCATCCTTTAAGTGAAACCCTTTAGACAATTCCTCGCATTCTGAGCCCCACCACCTTTTTGCCATTTTGCGAAAGGTATTTTACTCGCAAGTTCAGGCTGCGAAACAACGCCAGCTGTTGGATGAAATCTAAGATGAAAATCTTTTATGTGAGGCCCTTTTAGCCATTTTGAACACAATTCCTTTTCGCCATTTCGTGGGTTTTAAACCACGCGCAACTTTGCCTTGCGAAATAGCGAAAGCCATAGATTTTCTTGAAAGATGCCCACGACTTAAAGGGCTCGAAACACTAGGAAGAAAAGGTGTAAGGCGTAAAAATTATAATTAATTCACAAGAGAGCCTAGGCAAATGGTAAGGGGGGACACTTCTGACAAATCTGAGACCCATTACTTAAGTGGATAAAGTAACGAAGAATTAGAAACCAGGGGTTTTCAATATTTGTGAAGCAAAAGGAGAATTTGAAATTAAAACCCTAAAAGCCCTAAGACCAAATGGAGAGCTGAACCAACTGAAAGCAGGATTAATTCAAAAATTCAAAATTTTAGCCAACTTATGGGAAAGGCAAACCCATTCTTTAAACAGTGATAACAACAGCTCTGACTGGGGATGGTTGATCGCAAGGTGAACACAAGAAAACTTAGAAACTCTGGAGAAACAGACCAAAACACAGACCCAAACAGAAAAATAGGAAATAAACAAAATATGTACAAACAAAGGACCTACTGTGCATGGACATTAAGAGAAATAATGCTTCAAGAATTGTCCATGCACTGGAAATTCCTATATTTCATCATTCATGTTCTTCACAAAATATGAATCCTTACCATTTAAGTCACAAACCACAAAAGGGCCAATCGATAGTGATTCGAATTTCTTGTGTTTTCCCTTATCCTATCCTTTTGCATTCCATTGAAGAACCATGTCATCAATTTGAAACTTCCTTAGTG